>NW_027270926.1:717500-1917500 GCF_040938485.1 Diadema antillarum | reverse complement strand
TATGAGCACATCCTATAACAAAATTTATGAAAACTCGTTTATGCGTTCTCGGGTTAGTTTGCACACACACACACACAAACAGACAGACAAACAGACAGAGAGACAAACAGACAAACGCGCGAAACCGAAAACATAACGCCGTCGGTATAGATTTCACTTGTTGGCGGAGGTAACAATGGTAGTACCCCCGTGTCGATGATCTGGTTATGGGAACGACTGTTCGGTATCTCCTGCCTCCCCCTACTACTCAATAATGCATTTAATGTTTTGGAAAGCTATTGAAACATTAAGTCCTGCATTTACCAAACAGTAAGCATGCCCTCTAATAAGAGTCAAGAATTGTGTATGTAATGTTCGGCTGTGAAGTTGGAGTTTCATTTTGTTTCACAAAGTATGTCTGTAAAATGTTTGTTTTCCTCTGTACCTGGTCCTATTTACCTGTAAAGAGTATGTTGCCGGAGTGAATACTTAAACTGTTTTAATTGCCCTACCGGCAATTATGGAGACGCACTGCAATTTGTTTGTTTTATTATCAACACTCTGATGGGGCTAGTCTGGGAACAGAATACTAAATAGATAAATAAACAGAAAATAAAACATTATCATACATCAGTTTACACTAAAAGTTTGATAAGTGGCATTTTATTCACATTCGTCAGTCACCAGTTCACGAGCTCGTTGATACATCTAAGAAAATTACCACTCAGGCGGTTTGCTGTTGCTCTTTATTTATTTTTTCCTTGTTCTTAATCACAAATTATTGGGATATCTCTGACCACCATAATGACACTCAGTCGAAATTTGTGTATTGATATAAATGCCTTCTTTCTGGAGGTAATGATTGAACATTGATTTCTGTTTTGCAGTTTTCTGGGTTTTTTCTTATTACAATTGTTCTGCTAACCATGCAGGGGGCAGATCCAGGAATCCCGTAAAGAGGGGTCGCACGCACCCCTCCCCATTGTTTTTCTTTTTCTTTTTTCTTTTTTGCTTTAACAAAAATAAGGGGGACACCCAGTGCGCTCCCCCTGGATCCGCCGCACTTTGCTTCAAATAATACCGAGGCAGACATGAAATGAACACACTAGTCCCATGGACTTCTTGTCACGTAAAGTTTCTTCCTTGATGCATATGATTATTTCATGTACAATTATTCGTCTGTGTAATCTTCACCCATTAATTAAAACGATTCTGACATTGCGTGAAACTAGTCAACGTCAAGGTTGGTCAATACCCCCCTAAACAGGCAGATTATTTACAAAAATGAGCAAACAAACAAGCAAATAACAAACAAACATAAACACACACAACAAACAATTTATCGCAAAGTCTTATGGAAGGCGCTTGAAAAGGGGGACTGTTCTAACGAGAGCAGTCACTGAATAACTACTACTACAAAAATATTTGCTGCACATACTTTCATTTTTATTAAACAATTCAACAACTATACGATATATTGTATGAATATTTTCTCTACACGGGTTTTCTGGAATGCAATAAATCATAACAGAATATTTCAGACGAACCAAGCTGAGGTCACTGAAAGACGCAACTTTTTTTTTTTTTTACCAAAGCCTACGCCTTTATGTTTGTTTGTATGTATGTTATATTCTACACAGTAAAAAAATATATGTTTGATTACTTTTTCATCATATGGGTTTTGTGTTCGAACAATCAACTAAACACAATAAACAAAAGCAGCTATCATAAAGACTACTGAATGTAGGATTATGACTCACTTTAGTCTTATTTTATTTCAAAGGAAATGTTCAGGGCAAAAGTTAATGGCAATTTGGTTCTCATGCATTCATCGTAGGTAATATAAAATATATGATTAAATTCGATTATAAACATGATATATTTGTACAGCCTGAACATATCATGGCAGTAAATGCAAAGTTGTGATATTTCTTTTTCATTTTATACACAGTATCAGTCTTTTCCGTCGTTTTTTTTAACAAATACAAAGAATATAAGAAATGTAGTTCAAATTCGTAAGTATCATCAAATTTCATTTTGCTACTACTATTCATTCGTAATATATCTAGAAAAAGTACTGACATACCATGCTCCGTTTGAAAATGCAGCTATCCAGTAAACTCAAACACATAGCATGCATTGCATCTTAATACGCTTCAAAAAACTCATAACATGATTTATGAGACTCAACCATCATGCACGCTGTCAGATTTAACAGGAAAAAATGCCCATAAGAAAGCTCGTTTGGGAGAAACAGTGACTGTATCAAGCTCTCAAAAACAGCCTCTGGTAAAGCTGATATAATCTATATTACAGATAAGAAATATTGGCCATTATAAAATGGGTTCAAGAATGTAGCCAATTGGAAGCGCTGAAATGAGTCACGTGTGCGTGCATTAATTTCTCACTAACATGCACGGCCTGACGTCACAATGTTTACACTAGCAGTGCGCACTCAATCAGTTGTTACAAGTGTGTCGCGCGCTACTATACGCGCTGTCAATCCTGTAAACAACTTCTAGTTCGGGCTGCCGGTCGGCCTTTCTTATACATAACATGTGGCGTACGCATACTCGATACGTACAGTACTTCTGTGCGGGAGATTTCCGAGTGCGACGTGCGTTAATGTTTGGGACGAACATCTTCGGACATCTTGACTTTTTGACTGGAGCGAGTGCTATGTAGCTGACTGGTATTGACCCACAAAGGTACGTGAAAAATGCTGTTAGTTTTCGACCCATTTTTATAAAACAAATGATGCACAAATGGCGTTAGTGGAGATGTAGCGCACTCGAGGGTATTTACAATTGTGAAACATGCACGAGGCGAAGCCGAGTGCATGTTGCACTACATTGTAAATACCCGAGAGTGAGCTGCATCTCCACTAACGCACTCTATCCTGTGCATCATTTGTAACTATTCCTACGATATTTAATACGAAACGAACAACGTGTGTTTAGGACATATTGCGACTGCTCTACAGAATCCGGACGGTTGAAACAAACTATCAATACACTTAACATCGGAACATATACGAAAGAGAAAAAATAAATACACGTCATGTTTGCTTGTTTGTTACTTTTACGCTTCGTTCTTAAATTTAATGTCTCTGCTTGTAAACACAACTTTCTTTCTTTTTTAATATGTATTTAGTACACTCAGCAAATTGGACACAACATTCGCCAGTCAAATGGTAAAAAGTCGCCTGTGATTGTTCACACTGCGTTCCCTACGTCATCATTTCCCGCTTTATTGGGCGGTTCCATGGTGGGATTATAAATGCCACTATCATTGGACGTGTGTCCGTCAGCCTTGCTATCAGGAACCTCCAAGGTCTGGGCGTTGGTGGCGGGTTTGCAGCAGTACTTCGCCAGAGCTTTAGAAGGCTCTGAGTACACTTTCTCCTGCCATCGCTCGGGCATAAGCATGATGATGAACCCGCCGACGATCAGTACCGTGCCGCCGATCTTCCACGGCCCGAAGGCTCGGTCGCGGAATATCAAGTCCACGACTGAAAAACAAAATGGTGGTTGACAGATAAAAGTCAATCTACCTCTTTAGAATATAGCCCTGTTAGTATAATATTCATAAATGATTCTCACAGAGAAAAAAGGACATAATACGACGGATTTTCATTATGAAAGACACGGGTCAAGAACCAATGTTACATGGAGACATAATAATATTATTCTTCCGTATGTCGATATACAAGAAGTTATTGTTCCATACGGATTTTAATGATAGAAAAGGTACCCAACTGCTGAGCATTCTCAATTAGATGAATATTCATGCAACTGGACCATATTTTCATCCGTTGTGTTTGGAATAAGATTGGCCCTTCTTCCTAATAATGTATGTTGAATACGTGTTAACATAATTATACCATCTTTAACTCCAAATTAGTTTCTCCTGCCGAGTTCCATGTCGTAAATACTACACGGATTAAATGAGAATGGGCTGAGAGGGCGGCCTTCCCAGTCGCCCCCATTACACAATGATGATCACAATAACATTATGGTTCCTTTGTCGCTCTGACGGCCCAGTAACAAGCAATTAAATTCACTTTTTTCCCCTACTGCAATGTACACATGAAATCCAGATTTCATCCATTGTTTTGGCTCCAAAAATCGGAACAAAGGGCAACGTCTGTAGGACCTATGCGTAAACTTTGATCATGTTATACACTTACATATTATGTAAGTGTAGCAAGGTTTTATTGTACGCGTAAACAATCGCTCATCTTTAAAAATATGGTCGAATCTGATAATATATATAAATATATAAAAATCGCAACATGGTCAAACAGTACGATACGAATTAGGCCTTATCAGTCACATTCCGAGAACAATTTGGCTAAAAATCATTCTATATTTACAAAAACAATGCATCCAAATCCATCTTCTGACGGAAGAGAGAATTATTGCATATACTTTCGGCTAATAATCATTTCACCGCCAGGTCTTTTAATCATCACTACAACCACAAATTTTGACCATTAACAGATATAAGTAAATTGATACTCTTTGGCCAAGGTCTAAACTCGTCATCCGTCCATTATTATGATTATGGCCACCTACGAAGCGGAGACGATGTTTGCTCTTTTCCATAATTACGTTCATTACGCTCCTGCTTTTCCCAACTAAGACTTCGCTTTGAAGAGAAATTCAAAACGAAAATATGAAATGCAGATCATTATCTATTTCGTTTACCTGTACGGCAAAAGTCCTTTCAATTATGATAGAGTCATGAATAAAAAGGAGAGAAAAAAAAAAAACCTCGTGTGCAGTCAAGCAAAATTCTTACCGGCGTTCAGTGGGATTCCAACCACCGTTCCAAGAGCGATGAACAGCGGAAAGGTGACGGCAATGCCAAAATTGATTAAGAAATTAAAAGCTGCAAAGAGATAGGGCATAACAGACACAATATCTTATACTAGTGTATGCATAACGTTTCAGAGAAACACGACATGAGGAAAAAAATTACAACGCATGTTGTGTGAATTCAATAATGCAATTTTCAGTGTCTATATCATGGAAGTGCGTACATATGCTTATCCAAAAAGTTGTAGCGCGGACACAAGATTAAATGTAAAATGGCCCGAAGTCACAAAGATAATACATGGTTTAATTTAGATCCACGGATTATGACAATCACCCAATAGGTGTACAAATGTACCTTGATGCACATGAGCGTCTCAGCTTGTGTTCATTATTGAATGTTTCTTAGCGTACCTACGCGATGCGTCGCTCGCATTTAGGCAGCCCAAATACGTATCTACGCCTAATTTAATGTATAATTAGTGTTAGTTACTAGTATCCTTGAACTAGATTAAACCCATCTTTGTGAATTCCGGACAAAGTTAACAATATTACTGGAATGTTGATTTGTGTGCGTAATTCAGCGAAAATTAGCTGTATCGAAATTCACATTCATTCGATAGTATTCTTTAGGTGGAGCACAAACATTTCTGACATTGAAGAATAGAATTACTGTTGCGTGGTTATTTCACCGGTACTATTCTCGTTGACAAAAGAATAAAGTGGGCACTTTCGTATCGTCTTGGCGAATCTTGGTGTCTTTGTTGAAATGAAATTAGAAATATCACAAACCGAGCAACTGTCGCCATCTTGATTTCAAACTTAGTTTTATATAAATCGGCTTTACATTGTATTGGGTTTGGTCAACCCTATATTATAAGCGTGTATACAGGTCTATACGTCTCGGTCAGGATCCATTCTGCTGGCATATAATTAAGTTCGGGAACACTTAGGTTACAAATGATTTCATGTATCCAATTTGAGATAATTATATGAAGACAATTATTTCTAAGCATATCCTGTAAATACTGACTTCTTACTTTATTTCTTTTTTTTTGTGTATATAGGCCTACTTCCATTGCAATTTCGATAATATTTTCAATACGCATCCTCCCAGTTGCCTGTCATACCCCGAATGTTAAGACATTTTAGCTACGATGACCACTCCTTACCCAATGAGAGCGCAGAACTGCCGCAGAGGTAGTTCCACGGCATGTTCGTCCAGTCCCACTGTTCAAAACCGGTGTAGTAGACGGTCAGCAGAATTGGCCAGAGGAATATCAAGTCGAAAATTCCGAGGAGGGACAGGAAAAGGCAAACTTGACCACCCGTTGCATCTCCAATGTACCGCTTGAAAAGGACCTTTAAAGATGAATGTGACGATAAAACAATAATCGCGGCCACGCCCACGAGAGTCCCCTATAGAGTTTCAGCGGTTCACACTCAAGCGGGCATTTGTCATATTTATTAGCCTGGCATTAAATTAAAAAAAAATCAATCTAAAACAAAAATGAAATCTAAAACAAAACTAAAATCTAATATGGTACGCATTTTGACAGCTAGGTCAGGAGAGACACATTTTGTCTGAGGATGGAGGCACAGGACAGAATTTAAACTCATGGCATGGTTCCTGTTTGCGAGTCCATAGCTTGAATTACTATTTTATTCCTCTGTAAATGTGCTCTCATACGATGACTGTAGGAGTATACAGGAGTATAAAAAGAAAAGCACGATTTAAAAACGCTCTCATTCGCAGCAATTATAGAGTAGAGTAAAATAAAATGTTATTAGTGAGTTTGATGATTGCTGCCATAATGAAAATTACTTCACAGATACGAATACGTAACTATTCTCATGAAACATCAATAACATACGACTGCATGCTCTAGAGCATTGTCTACAATCTTTGGGGAAACAATGAAACAAAATAGTCTCCACATTTTCAGTTGTATCTGTTATATATTTTTCCTGTTTCAAGCAGTTCTAAAAGTTGCTATTCTTTCATGAATTTATTTAAGGACAATAGTGGTAATGCCAAATGGTTGATCTATCAAAATGTGAGGGCAGATCTTGCGAGGTGCATTTCGAATATTTTTTTAAACAAACCCGCAAGTTTTGACATATCCTTCCCAGTATCACGTCGGCTAAGAATGAGAAGCGCGTTAAGGTGTCTCGAACACTATGGCTTTAATGGCAACTTAACGCCCTTATCATATTCTAAACCGATTAAGTTCACAGACGACTGCATTGAAATGAATATGACCAAATACCGAATTCGGACAAAAATTTGAATTTACTCTTCACTGCTTCACTTCTGCACCATCCACTATGAATTACACGTACCTTGTACAAGGCTGATCCGATAGCCGACCCAATAGACAGGGAAATACCGATTATTGTCGTCCCCAAGAATCCATCGGCGTAGGAAATGAGAACGATACCTCCTATCGAAAGTAGAACCGATACACCCTGTAACAAATGTAACAACAAACAAATAAAAATAAAAACGACAAGAATATGATATTGTGTGAGAGGCTGCTATATATAAGAGCTTCATTATACCACGGCTGCCATGTCGCACGCATTTTACGAATTCTTCATGCTCTCACTCTATCTATGCGAACTGTCACGCTTGGTAGGATTTTAAAAAATGATACTGATACCTAATCAAATTCTCATCTTTTTGTGTTTACATCCATACAAGAAAATATAATTTGATTTGGCTCTTTGGACAATAGCCTGCAATAGATTCGTAACGAAGATATCAAATCCCATTTTAGACAGGAGTGAGTATTCAAAATGTATAATGCGCTGAGTATTTTTATGAAAGTTTGCACAAGATTGCACCAGTTTTACCATGTCATGCACAGCTCCCGCAATACCCACACACTCCCCAGCCCATCCGTTGTCTTTCTCCATCGCAACGTCTCCCCCTCACTTCCTCCTGATGAATGTTAGCAGCCCTGTGCTCAGACGTGCCTCATGTTCTCCAGATATTTACATGCCTTTAACCCTAACAGGGCCGGGGGGGGGGGGGGGCAGAATCCGCCCCCTCGACGTTTCGCGCTATAATTCTGTAACGTGAGAAGGCCTCGTCGCGAGGCTTCTTGACTTTCTTCGTTCAAGTCTCACGCAACTTTTGAGATCAAATTTGTAACGTCCGCGCATACTTTTTCGAAGCCACGCCCATTTTTGTAACGGCATGTCGCCCCCAAACGGGCACAATTTTGTGATTTTGTGTACATATCCTATGGAAAACAGTGCTCTGTCATGAAAGTCATAAAAACCTGATTATTTTTACAATTAATCACTTTCATTGATTAATTTTATGCTAATTATGGTAGAAAAGTGGTCAGTGACAATTTCCAATAAAAAACAAAGAAAAAAAGAAAAGTTGAAAAACAGAGAAATACATAAGAAATTCTGAAAACAATAAAATACAGAAGAATTGAAATGAGTTTTGGAAGGTTTTGTGATGTACAATAGTATTGTTGAATATGCTAAAACAGATTGACAGACCAAAATGTAGACTCTCAATGCTTTTAATTAGGCTAAAATATGATCTTGAGCTTAATTTGCACAATTAATTAATCAACATTAGAAATTGATTGTTTCAAAAACGTTTATGACACAATCTTGTAGATTATGACGTGGATGTCACGCATGCCAAATTTCGCCGCGATCGCACCACCGATGGCCGAGATCTCAGGGGGGAGGGGGGGGGGGGGGGGGGGTGGCGGAATCCGCCCCCCTCCGGTTTTAGCTTAGCCAAAAAAGCCCAGCTTGATTAGGGTTAAAGGGACTATGCAGTGCCGATTGTCACTTATGTGACCAAAATGATGTGTATATAATACTATGTGCCATATGTTTCAAAATGATAATAATTTCTACTATTTTTTTTTTCAGTTGACAAAACCCTTCCAAACCAAGATTCTGCCAGTTACACCATCTGTCAATTTATTGCTTTGTACAGCATTACAAATATTTTTTAAATAATGTCACTGGCAGAATATAGATTTGGAAGGTTTTTGTGGGAGTATCCAAGTAATTTGAAAAAAAAAATAAGCACAAGGAATACTTTCATGATAATCATGCCACGGATACTTTATGACCAGAGTATCATGAATCAACAAAAGTCAATATGCATTTGCATTACACAGTACCTTTAAATATGACGGTTGGCAAAGAATGGTGTGATGATTGGATGTCTGGCCTACAATGGAAGGCCATGACCTGATTGAATCATCAATTTGGTGCATTATTTCCCTCCCTCTCCTCTTTTCCTCACCGCGGCATAAACATCATGGTAAGTTGATCGCTTCTATTACTATGTTCTTTCATACTTTACAATGTATCATGATTCATATCCCCTTCTCGCACTATCCCTCTCCCATCGCTCCCCTTTATCTCTGTCTCTTACGAGAAATCATACTTTAAAGACAAGCTTCACTCCATAATCACGTTGCCCTTCGGAAATAAGCACGGAGCAATGCATGGAAAATTATTCAAAATTAAGAGTTGATTTTATTTCTAGGATTTAGACGTTTTCACGAAACGGAGACATATGCCAAATCTTCACTAAATTAGTTTCGCAGAAATGAATTCGACAAAAAAGTTATACCTTTTGTAAATGAAGGAATAATGAGTCTTAAGAGTTGTAGTCATCTTGACGACCTTGTAGGACTTATATCATTAGTAGTTACAGCAACAATAATTTCAACATTTTTTTTTTCGTGCAAACCATTATTCATGGAACGCTCATTTTTCTCTGTAATTCGTATTTCATTTAACTTTTTTCCCTGCGCCTTTAGTTTTCAAATGAATTGTAAAATAGCAAAGACTCTTCTTTTCTTTTTCGCGACAACAGTGTATGTGTGAAATTGTCCCGCATTTCATGGTGTGTAATGCAAGCAAAAACTATGTATTACAGGCAACACAGACAGAGAATCTATCACACAGTCGGCCAAAAAAAAAAACAACCGCACAATTCAGCCTACTCTTCTTCTATAAGCTTAAAGACGTCCAGAGCACTTCTTTCCACGAGATGAATAGTGTGCTTTCATGATACCAAAAAATCGGATGCTGCACCGCCGTTTCAGTGCGATCATGAACAGTATGACATCATTATAGGGATTGAAAATGAAGCGCACCATCTGCCCATCGTTGAATTCTTCTTGGAAGGACAATGCAGTAAAATGTCGGCAGTTTCCGAATTGAGCTTCCCGTTTGAGTCATATGCCAGCCAGATAAATGAAGAGTCAGTTATATACAGTGAAAACATATAACATCACTATGCATCACTGTGAGCAAAATCAGACAATTCATGTCTTCGTTGTTGCAGGGCACTCCATTAATAATGGACACGGTTATAGTGAAATTTTGTACCAACGAAAGAATAAAATGAAGTACCCTGAATTTTCGTTATTCAAGTCTTTGATGATGCACAATTTTCTGTGGTTACAACAAAATTCCCACACAGAGAAAGAAAACTGCGACGACTTCGTTTTAACGGGAGTCGCCTCGTCATTTGGACGAAAAATTATAATCTTTATGAAGACGAAGACTTTCACATTCTACATTTATTTCCTTCAGTTCTTCCATAACTAAAATTGAACGAAGCTCGCCGTGAAGATTGTATTTCTCTTGATCCTTCCAGTATTAACACCTTAAAAAGTTTATCCTAGATAGATAGGCCTTAGTATAATGTCATAACTTACCCGGGCGGGCAACAGCGCCAAACGCTCGTGGAGCCAAATCCAAGAAAACACGTAGATGAACGCGGTGTTGCTGGAGAAGAGAGCGGTGACGTCAGCAGCGGCTATCACCCCGAGCGCGTAGACGTACATGTAATTGGTCACCATCCAGCACAGAGCGAAGGGCATGACCAACCGGAAGTAATTTTTCAAGGTCAGTCCGCGCCTGCCAAAAACAGTCTCCGCTTGCCTGGGGTTTGTGACAGAAATGCGAACATAATAATCTGGATGTTTGATGTGTCCAGAACTGTGTCAAATAAAGCACGATGCACACTGTTAGTTATGTTTCTTTACGTTGTCTCATTGCAAAATAATACTTGTATGTAAGTTCACCTCAGCGTGTCAATATCTTATGACAAAAATAACACGTTCATTTTTATCTCTTTGATTGTAGTCAACAACGTAAAAGCAATCTCATTAAAATAATTTATTAGTCTATTTTATATTTGTATTGGAAAATCACGCGTCATTCTCATGAATTTGGTGCTAATGCGTACACGCATTCATAAATGAATAGATGAACAATTGCATAAACGCTTTTATAACAAATGATAGCAATCATCATTATCACTGTTATTATTGTTTAATCATTACAATACATGCATTACTATTATATATTTATCATTATGATGAGATAACATGATTATTTTCATTTTATGTATGATACCTGTATAGATCTAATGTGCCTTCCTTGCTTCTGCTTTCTTTCTTAAATATCCAGGCACCGATCACGTAGAGCGGATAACACACCATCATCCACAGTGTTCCGAACCAGACGTTGAAGTACGGGGCGCTGAACGTATCCGAGTACGTGCTCTGCGAGAATTGCGTCGATCCGACCCACGACACGGCGATCCCGACCACGATGACGAAGCCGAGAAACGTCTTTCGGAGGGTGTCGAAATTGTTTGTGATCTGACGCGACCTGGCGGCGTCGGCGCCCCGGTTCGATTCATGGTCAACCACGGGTTCATGGCCGTTTGCGTTGATTGTGCTGTAGTTGGGCGGCTCGTCGTCGCTGGCGGCGAGGATGGGCTCGATGTCATCTTTCTTGTCCATGGTTTCCACTGAGATGACAATAAGAAGAGATCAAGACATTTTGAAACCAAAGTCCAAAGAGAAAAAATAACCGTTCCTGCTCGTGGATTACTTGTGGAGCAAACCAACTGGAAATCATTCTTCGAAAGATTAAGTTATGACAATACAATTACCAATAAAAGACAAAGGATTGGATGTGCGAACAAGGTGATGAGTATTTTTCGCTAATGAAAAGCATTAAAACTTGTTGAGCATCAAAAATGTTCCAGGCATGATCGAGCATATTGCATATGCACTGGAACATAATAGGCCCCTATAACCCGTGGCAAAGTTGCAGTTTGGAGTTGGGCTTTTGTTTGCTTATTTATTCGGTGGTATGTTGTTGTTGGGGGTTTTTTCGGGGGGGGGGGGGTGGGTGTGATCTGAATTTGTTTCTGCATATAGACATTATTTTGTTTTGCGTTTTATATTCATTCTCGAAACATTATCATCTAGGAACCTATACCGATGAATGATGGCTGTCGTTATATTTCTCTTTCCCCCTTCTTTTTTTCATTATTTCATCCTTCCTGAAAAGCCACTATTGAATGGGACAAAAGTTCAGCTTTTTTCCTTTTTGTATGTAGACCTTTACATTCAGGAACTACCACGACCAGACAAACGTATCTTGCATGTATCATAATATGTCATATATTATATACTGTATGACATTATTGTGTGGGCAGGCCTACGTAATGCATGTACGCGTACATACACATAATAATTTTTGCTCATTCAGCTTTCTATACTTTAAATCTACCTATCCATAGAATTGCACAATGACACACGCAAGCGCGCACCGCGTACATGAAGTGCAAAAACGCAGTATAAACACAGCTCTCTATCCATTATAGAGGGTCATATTGCACGTATACTGATTTTGGAATGACAATGTTTACTCTACCATGTTTTGAACGTACTCACCGTATTGATGGCGTCATCAGTACATCAATCCACTTATATATTGGTAAGACATCGGGGGCATAAAAGTATGAGCGGTCCTTCTATGTTTCCCTTTCGATCCAATTGGGGAAAAGTCCCTTTCTGAAATAGTATGGAACGCTATGTGTGTATGCAACTCAAACTTTCATTGATTGGGCTATAATAACAGTATAGGCCTACAATTATAGGCATGCTAGGGAAAAAAATAAAAGTATGACATACTTGTTACAAAGTAATCTTATAAAATGGATATTTTCAGTTGTCAGGTGGTCATTGTCACTTGAAATTTTGACCCTATTTCGCATGAGAAGACCTGACAATTATATCAAGATTGCCAAGTCTCAAAAACACCTCACAACCCCCCCCCCCCCATACATTTCTGGATTCTCAACACCAAAAAGTCTACTTTTAATCAGCATATAAAGGAAAATATAACATTTAAAACGCACAAGCACATATACGATGGGAGGGACGTACACATGCCCCCCCCCCCCCCCTCGCTCCTCCTCCTCCTCCTGCCCTAACCAGGGGGTGAGAAAGGGGGGCGTCCAAAATTATGATTCTACGGGAATTAATTATTTAAAGAGCATTGCTTTCTCAGTGCATAAACCGAAAATACCTAATAGACACATATGCCTACTTGAGCCACGAGTTATGGTTGAAATAATACATTAACACAAAACAGCACCCAGCTAGCTTTCAAACAGAAAAGGCCTTAAGCAAATTGGCTCACTTCTTGTTCGGCCATCGACCAACTCTTATCTTCAAGATATACCACTGCAAAACACATTATTCGCAGGTTCATAGGAAATGCTTGTTTCTTTATCCGTTTCTTCAGACACTCATTTTGCGTCTAATTGTCTCTATTAAAAGTGCCATGCCGCCATGTGCTTAGCAAACTTCCTGTCTTCCTGCCAGTAAAATCAGGAAAGTGAGGGTAAAGAGGATAGTGCCTGGGCGATAGCAAAACTATATTGCCTGCGGTTTGCGGGTGCCCCACACTCTGCTGGCGTACCTCAGCACGATACCGGCCTCTTTTTGAATGTCACCTGAAAGTCAGAGTTGTTCGATCGTCTGCTGCTACATAGACAGGATTACGTTATTAAATGAGATCTTCTTTTTTTTTCATTACTAAAGTTAATAGCAACATTTGTAATGAAGAGACGCTGCTCCCTGACATAACTTTGTCTGCACGATTTCACAAGCTGAGCTGCCTAGAGGACTATGGAAATACATCGAAATTCTTTATCATAGTTTTGGGCAATAGATCATGGGTCACATGCTGATTGTTTGCTTAGCTCCTTAATTGTGTATCTCCGCCAAATCTTACACAGTAACTATTGATCAGCCACATTTGTCGCTTTAATTGGTGTTCGAAACGTAAACTGGCCAACCATGTTTCTCATCCTTGAAAAGCAAAAGGGCATAATATGTCGTGGTGGGTGGTGTGTTACAGATTTACGTGGTAATATAGAAATGATGGAGCCGATATTGAAGAAGCGATAGGTGATGTCATTAGCAATAATAAAGATGTTTTAACGCATAATAACATATCTTTATGGTTTGCATCAATATTAACCGAGTCACCTGATATTATTTTCTTTGTTTTGGTATCATAGTTATCAGAGTACGAAGGGTGGCCTCAAGTGCAGTGTCATTAAATAATTAGAACGTTAACGAAAAAATGGAAATTTGCTCAATATCTGTGGTAACACGGTGTCGATGGATAAACCTGGCTCTGCTGCACTGGCATATGAGATAAATTACGCAACATTGTCCAAACACAGGTCGCCCATCTTTTTTTATGTTTTTCATGACGTTTTCTATACAGTACTGTCTCTTCCAGCTCTTCTTTTCCTTCTCTTCCCTCGTTTCCAGTCTTTTCATCTTCTTCAAGGTCATACCCTCGTCATACCCTCACATTATTTTCTTCGTACTTTCTCTCTTTCCTATTCATGTAGGCCCTAATGACGTCCGTCGTTGTTTTTTCTTAACCCAAACTTTCTTTATCTCTGTATATACTTCTCTTTCACAGCGCAACCCTTACCTTCTTTTAACTCAATCGGTTCCTCCTTAACGTCTGATTTTTCGGTTTCGGTGTCCTCTCCATTTTGAAAGATGTCGTCTTGTTCACCGTCGGCTTTTCCCATGATATTCTTTATGAACACGATCTGTTACGCTAGCTCCGACGTTGAGTTCCGATCAGTTTTTCGCGCTTGAGCTTTCTCCGGTGATAATCATGTGATTTTCGCCGTGATATTCTTTGAGCTTTAAAGTCAATAACTTATAGAACTGAGCAGAATGGGTTGATTTAACTGAGGCAGAAGCGCTTTGACATTTCGGCCTATTGGAGAAATGACTGTAACTCGCTCAGAGGAAGTTCCCAATCACAGTGACGCTAGGATTGTAAGACACGTCCGTCAGAAAATGTAGTGGGCATGTGCGCGAAAGAAGTTAGACATTAAAATAACCACGTGTTTCCAGCATGTGTGCCACTTACTATATACTAGCTGTCTTCACAAACCGGGTGCGCATGACATCTTTGCTGGCACGGCACAGTCCAACTACAACCATGTGCAACTTAACTTTGCTGGTACTTGTATCCACAGTTTTAGACGAAGTACACATAAAGAGGGGTGGGGGACTCGCAGGTGTGGCCTACTGTTGTGCGACGCCAAAAATTCACTACGTCTGCTCCTTCACCACTACCACATGGGCGGATAGTGTTTATATATTAATATTACTCCCACGTGTCATGTGCAAAGTAGTTGACCACACCATTCTGCAGCAGAAACATTCTGTGACTTCGTCTTTACTATCACGTTATACAACTGATTACACGTGACCACAAGTTAAATATGGAGCCTGGGAGTTGGGTCATCGGGTCCGTCGATTGAACCGTTCAGCGCGGTCGCGTTTACACTCTTGGCTAAAATACATGTACATGTTCTCTATAGGCCTACCTACTAATTGGAAGTAATCAAGTATCTCATATACGGGGGGGGGGGGGAGGGGAGAAGGACTTTGTCAAACGTTTCTTGCAACTAACAAGACAATGCGGTTAAAAAATGATATTAATAAAACTGAAATAACGTTAATTGATTTGCTTTGCTATCGAGGATGAGAATAGGGGAAAAGACGCAAAACAAAAAGTCAGGAGGAAATCTGAAAGAAAGAAATGACAAACCAACGAAAGAGAGAAAAATAGAAATTAAGAATGTGAAGGAGAAACAAAATGAGGAAAAAGATGGGAAAGCAGAAAGCTCAGAAGGTGAAAGAAAGACAGAGAAAAGAGAAAAAATAGCTGAAGGAAAGGAGGAAAAAAACAATAACAGAGAGAATGATGCGAAAGTGATGGCGAGACGAATTGATGGAGACGGAAATGAAAGAAGAAAGAAAAATGTCGTTCAAATAAAATTCAGTACAGATAGATGGTGTCATGATTGTGAGATTTGCCAATAAGAAGGTGTCTATTGTGCAGTGAAGAGAAAGAAGACTCCATGATGGTTGACGGTAAATTCCCATCAGTAGAAAGCCAGGTTGTCGAAGATTAAAAATGACACATTTGCAACTTTAGATTAGTAGTATTTAGTCATCTCATGTGTAGAAAGTTCATCTCCTTTGACATGAGTAGCATCGGTAAGATATTGAGAAAAGCAAAATATCGGGACGCCCTTCTTCGTGCATGAACAGCTGCTGATGAATGACTGTCATAAAATATACATAAAGCTGGACGGCCTATATTACCACTTCCTATAGAAGTTACTTCTGAAATCCAGCTTTCTCGCTAAAGCTGCATAACTGTACGCTCGGAAGAATCCAGAAAACGATCTTGAAATAAGACAATTTTTTAATGTAAATGATGAAATCGGGTGAGGCTCAAAACATCATGATCATTACAGCTATGTGTGAACAGGTAATTCTATGTCAGTGCTACACACTGTATCAAGGGAAAGAAACAAGAAAAGAACTTGAGCTCCTTGTTGCCAATGCGAACTTCGCCCTATGCGAACTTTGGCCGTAAAGAGAAACCCCGACATGCCCGAGGGGCACAGCACATCACACGGGCGGGCCATATCTACTGTATTATATACGAAAAGTTATTACAGAAAAATACGTTTTCTGCGAATTAATCAATCAATTAATTAATTAATTAATTAATCAATCAAGCAATCAATCAATCAATCATATCAATCAATCAATCAATCAATCAATTATCTATCTATCTCTATCTATCCACAAATGTATCTATCTATCTACTTATCTATCTATATATCAATCTACCTATCTACTTCTCTATCTATTCAATAATCAATCTATCTATTTATCTATCGATCTATCTGTCTGTCTGTCTGTATATCCTTCTTTATGAGGCATTTGATCGTCTGTTCGCCTGCTTTACTGGGGATTTACCGCTGATTGTCATCATCTTATAAAAAATGGGAAATAAAGGTTTTTGTGAATGTCGATTGGGGGTGTTATGAGGTAATAACATTATAGTTTCATCTACTTTACATGAGAAGAGTTAAGATGGATATTATATTCAAGCACTTGATGTACAAGAAAGAATGATGATGAATAGATAAATCAATGATGATATCCAAACTTTATTGCCTTTCACTGATACAAAATAATTGCATGCAAGGTGAAACAGGAGTCTCGTCCAGACCAGTGGGTATTCGTCCATGAACTTTGTGAGCTTAAGTCGAATTCAGTTAGTCAGAAAATAATGCATACCAAAACGTTTGCATAGATTAATGGATGTATTAATGTTTGCTGTTATCATTATCTTTGTCACCTTCATTATTCTCTGCCACTAAAGAATGATTCTTACATATTCCGTGGTATTCTTGTCGTATAACTCTAAAGCTCGATTACGTTCTGTCGGAATTTTCTCGTTCTACTTCATTTTGCTTTTTTTTTTCTCGCCCAAATATTGCTGATCAAAGCTCCTTCCATTATCAAAGTATGATGGACATTCATCGTAAGATTTTTCATACAGGACACGCAGGAGTCATAAAAGCGTCTTCTGACCGAGTGTGACTATTTGCGAACTTGGGTTCGTCGAGCGGTCAGGTTGTACCAAGTTCAGGACTCGGTAGGCTATTAAAGTGTAATTCTGTACTATGATTATATTGGCTTGAATAAGTAGACTATAAAGGTACTACAAAAAGAGTGGTACAGTAATGGTTATACGAAATATCAAGGTTTCATAATGTTCTTAAAATGGGTCAAGATGAAGTGGTCATGTTGTATCAGCACAAGCCGTAATTACCTTCTCTGACATTAAATGTACAGGGCAAAACAACTTACGTCCTTCGCACCAATATGTGATGTGTATTGCAATTAACAAGCAATTGTGACACTTAGGAGAAACGCAGAAAAGGCTGTAGTTATTTAATTGTCAACCTAAATCGTAGTGTTTGAGATGATGTTTTGATTATTTTTATGACCCATCGATCGCTTCTGTTAATTTGTATAAGGGTGGTTGCCGTCTTTGTCACTGTATCAAAACAATTGAAATTTCCGTAACTCCGATTTTATGTCTGATGTCGATGATATTGCTACTACACCTTCAATCGTTCGTTTGATTTCACGCTTCTTTTACAAAACAACTTGAGCATGGTACGTAATTTTACTTTAATGTTGGAAACTCTTAATGCAAGTGGACGATCCGACTTCAATGTCACCTAGGGGGTGTTTCAGGATTTAGGTGTCGCTAGAAATGTTGATAACTCTTAAATCACCCGCTGAGGGGTGAAAAGGTGGAAAGTACATCTGTTTCAAAAACTTCGTAGCGGTTATGGACATATTGATGCATGGTTTCAATATTGGAAGAGTTCAAATATTGTAGGAAAATTGAAACACTTTGACATTAGGTGAATTACTTGAAAGTTAGGAATTGAATTGGATTTGGTTAGAGGGGCCGAGAGATTCTACCCACTGCAGAGTTGATAATTGTTCTCACTTTAACCTGCAGTATCACTTTTGATGTGTGTCGTAGGATATACTTTAGTTAATAATTCTGTATTGTTTCGCCTTCCACACCGATACTGGGACAAGGGGTGGTATGACAGTTAAAACGCTATTGATGGACCAATAAAATAATGTTCGTTCCCATTTCACTAAACTGTTTGTGAAGTTAGAAAAGCGTGGTGACAGATAACATCTGGTGTAATATACTTTTTACAACTATACCGGAGTATGACATTGTTTTTGACATATACAGATGTACATGTATACCATAATGATACATCTTATGCAATTATTACAAGAATAGTTATAGCTTGATTGCTTGATATCATTTAAAACCGAACAAAATGATGAAGATGTTTTTATCATCAAATAAATGCACTTGTGTGGCATTCCGCTAACAAAGTTTGTGCATTTTGTAAACATGCGAGGTTTGATCGTACGATCAGTGAGAAGTAGCGGCAGTTTTCCAAACTTTTGTCACCCAAGGTCAAAGCTCAAGAGCGATCGAACTCGACGCCGAACGGTTGTCGCAGACAATAGATTGAACTATATTCCCCAATCTCTGTCTCTCTCATCCCCTCCCCTGTGTCTTTCTGTCGCCAACACTCGAACATTTTCCCTTAATTCACATGATATTTGATATCTGTGCAATAAGGACCAAAACAATAGCTAGGAGAATTAATCGAAAGATATTATCAAATTTCCAAGTTTTCTACAGGACTTTCGGATCATCTTTCACTCCCACTATGCTTGCATCTGAATATTCGGCAAGAAATGAGAAGAAAAGAAAATCTATAGTCAACACATATCCGTTTCCAGATCATGATTATCATCATAAAGTTGAAATGGAATAGCCATCGAACAACTGACAGAAGTCCCCTACCGTTCTATCTTTCTTTATTTCCACAAAAGTACGACTGGATATAAAGGGATTTGTGGTTAACTGTAATAATGGGTCTGTGTGATCAGTGATAACATTGTGCATGTTCTGTGTACTCTGACGTTCGTGTCCAACATAATAAGTATGCAAATTACGCAAATTATCCAGCAAATCAGATATAGAAGACTGCTTTCATAACCACATTGTGAAGGGAAAATTTCAAAGGACCGTGAGGTGATTAGGCCAATCATAATTAAAGCTGCGACTATTCAATGGATATAACCATAATCATTATGAGGTTGAAATTAACAGTTTTACGATTGTGTGTGAACCGATCATTCGTTTTCCAGTGCATGGTGAACTGCCCGGGCTGGTACATCACGTCTTGAGTGTAATATTCCTCTTATCGGTTATATTGAATTCGAGTGTTATCTTCACAGCTAATATTTGCCCTCTGATTTTACGATCAGTTGTCCTTAGTCAACAGTCACTCCATCGCCAATAGTGCCAACTCATGGTGATATCATGTACATGAAAAAAACCGTTCTCAGTTACCGGCCGGTAAAACACCGCTAACTTTTGACCGCTTGGTTGCACGTGCTCTTTGGTCAATAATGTAAAAACACAAGCGAAAATCTATTATGATTCAGCGAATACGAAACTAAGTCGAAAGGCTTGTTATTGTCCATCCACATTAAGAACCGTATATCTCATACATCATACGATTGTGATTTTACATTGGTTACCTGTTAGACACAAGTGATCATAAATGTAATTCTTATAATGCATACAAAAGTAAACATTGATTATTTTAGCTCCTGAATCAATATTTGCAGTAACTTCATCAAGGATATCACCCATGTATAGACAGGTCTGCTCCACGTGGGCAGAAAACTTCCAGGTTTAATATAAATGCAGTTATAAATAATTATCTGGAATCAACTCCCTAATAAATTCAAGAAATGCTCCTCTCTTGTAAAATACAATCTCATATGAAATCTTGCCCGTGTGTCAGAGAGTTTTCATGTATTTTCTTCCTATGTACACTCAATGCTTAAATCTACACACTTCTTGTTCTCTATAGCGTTCGTTCTTTATAACACAATACCTTGGATACTATAGCGCCAGATTTTACTGCCATTTGCGCTTAACATCTTATATAGAAATATTACTGTTACGAAAAGGGAAACTAATACAGAATGAGAGATATCATAGACTGAGAGAGACATACTAAGCGTGGGTGATATTTAGATTGAGAGACATAGGAAAAATTAGAGAAAGAGAGTGAAAATAAGGGACATGGAAAAGGGTTCACAGGAGGAGACTCGCTGGAGAGATGACAGAAACAGAACCGCGGTTACATGCAACATGCAAAGAGGGAGAAAAGGCACATTATTACAGAACATGACGAATTACTATTGACGTACATGAATGTGTGTTCAATTATCGCGGGACGATGAACTACTTAGTACGAAATTCCTTCGCTGTGTGATTGCCTGCATCCCACATAGAAGGAAACGCGATTCCATGTTGGAGTTGAACTCTCAACTTTCTATTAGCACTATAAAAAAAGGTCGAGTTTCTCTGTGAGTAGATACTTCGCCTACAATGAGAAATTCCTGGAAGGACCCCGGATGTGTGTGCGTTTGTGTTTAGGTGAAAATGGGTTGCTTGCATTTTCCTTTCGTATTGGAGATACACATTACTTGAAATGTAGTCTCTGACTAAAGTTGGGAAAGAGACAGAAATAGATACAATGTAGATAGATAGATAGATAGACAGACAGACGGACGGACGGACGGACAGACAGACAGACAGACAGACAGACAGATAGATAGATAGATACATACATACATACATACATACATATATACATACATACATAGAGAGAGGGAAAAATAAAGTTAGTTAAATAGATGGATGGATAGACAGAAAGATAGATAGATATGTTGCTGTTCTGTGCATTTAATTCTCTGTAAAGAATGTTCTTTTTTCTTGCACTGAGTCACAAAAGTAAGCTAGAGTTTGTACTTTGTTCTTTGTAGTATAATGTGATTATATCATTCAGTGAAGGTGAATAACCCATTCTCAGTATGTTCTCATGTAGATAAGTCACGCTTACAATTGTATACAGCTATGACACATGTAGAGTTCAAAGTACTCAGTCTGCTTTATTTCATCAGCTCTGCATGATGTGAGGTGAAAGAGAATTGTGTCATTTATATGTTTATCACGTCATTTTTCATATATTATCTATATGTAAACCTTCCGGTGGAAACCTACATTCTTCAGGAACGTTATCTCAAAGTGCATCAATTCCTACATGTAAAAATCAAAAACATCAAGCAAAATGTCATTTCATTGTGCAAAGACTGGATTACACAGTGTAAAACAAACCACAGATTGGTATTTAGTTTCATGCTTAAAAAAAAAAAAAAAAAATACGGATTCTATATTTTCAGATGTCACGAACTGGCAACATTGGTCAGAATCACCAGGGAGGTGAGACACCTCCCTGGAATCACACATAGTGCAAATTGGATGACATGATGAAGCAACAACCTCACAATATTCATATCAACTCATAATTAAAGCTGTTATAAAAAAAATGAAGTTATTGGTCCATTATTTAGCATCTACAGCTCAACTCTGAACAGTGGTCATACTAAGTCTTTCCAAATCTACAGTCACCTCATGCAATCGGCAGTGCTTTGTTCTCTTGCTTTTATTTAAAGGATAATGAAACCCAAATAAATGTGTGAATTGAGGGAATACAGCAATATTAGAAGAACACATCAGCAAAAATTTGAGGAAAATCGAAATCTGTTATCAAAAAAAAAAGTTATGAATTTGGTGCGGCCATTGGTGGATGAGAAGACTCCAGCACTCTGTGATGTTATGTATGAACACAATATAAAGAAAATATACAAAGAAAATTCAACACATTTTAACTTTTCTAGCACAATGAAAGAGCACTTACCCCTTTCAGTCAGCAGAGGGAACCCCTAAGTATATTAGTAATAAGTCAAGGGAATGTGTACTTTTTATAAAAAGTGAAATTTGTTTGAATTCTTTTTATCATTTCTGGCACATCCGGGCTTGAACTGGATAATAACCGCTCTCAACAGTGTTTATTCAAGCTGGAAAATATAAATGAAAGCATCCTTTAATAGTAATGCAATTCATCACTCAGATCACAAATTAATGTAAATGCAACCACATTACATACACATATACAACGTAGTATACTGCATGTTTATCTTAATACACACTTCATAGGGAGCCTGTACTCATTGCATAGTGCATGCTTGCACTTATAAACATGACTTTTGTCACTTTAACCTTGTTCGACATGTTTATATGTTATTACAGTATTTTCTGCATAAATGAATAAATATGAGAGCGGTAATTATCCAGATCAAGCCCGGGTGCATCAGTCTGTTTTGTCACCCTCTATGGGCGCGCCATCATTCAAGTTCTACGGGGAGCTATGCTGAGTAATCACCACTCAGGGTCTGAGGGGTGCTTTGCTGAGTAACCATCATCACTTTCTGAGGGGCACCTTGCTGAGTAACTACCATGGCTGACAGTAATGCACTGAAGTTGAAACGCCGCCAAGGTGCCAAGGCCAGGTTCACCAGATTCGGTCAAGAGGTCAAGACGATAATGGACATGGAAAGACCACGTAAAGAATTGGAAGCAGCATTCAACAAATATGAGCAGGCTTATACTGACTTGTAGAAGCTCATGAGGCTTACAGCGTAACTGTCGAAGATGATAACGAGTTTGAGAAAGAAGAGAAGTGGATCATCGAGTGTCAAGAGAGTTTCTTGAAGACCAAGCTTTCAGTCAAAGACTACACCGTGACCGACTAGACTAGAAGCAGTGCTGACGAGACAGTAGAGTCTACGCCAGAGGTATCACCAGCCCCTGTCACACCTGGTCCCTCAGCATGCGCCGTAGAGAAACCAAAGCTACCCAAGTTTTCGGGCAATGTGAGAGACTACAGAGTTTTTAGGTCAGACTTTGTCCACTTAGTCGAATCAAGATACAGTAAGAGGGATGCCATCGCAATTCTTCGTACAGGCCTACAGGGTCAGCCGTTAGACATCATTCGAGGGATTAGATCGGACTATGACGCCGCCTGGGAGCAGTTGGACGCAATCTACAGGGATCCAAGATTCGTATCAGATGCCATAATAACTGACATCAATAGATTCAGACCGCTGAAAGGAAATGAAGATGGCCACTTTTGTGAACTAGTCCATCTACGTAGAAGGAGCTAAGACACTTTAAAGGAGACTGGACAAGAGTACAACATGAACAATAGCCACATGTTATCCTTAGTCGAGAGCAAGATGTGGATTGATGACAAGAAAGTCTGGTTCCGGTATCAAGAAAGCCAAAAGGATCCTGCACCACTACAAATGCTACTAAATTGGATGAGTGTGGAAATGAAGACCAGGATCAGATGTATACAGACCCCCTTCGAAGTGATCATCGTACGCAGTCAACAGTGGGTCATGTCGCACGCTCTCTAGACAGGAAACAGCCATACCAAACATCAACTCAGATGAACAGTCGTCCACAGTCTCACAGATGTTGGATCTGCAAGACTTCAACTCACTGGGTTGACCAATGCAGGAAATTGTTGGAGAACACGCCACGAGAACGATGGAAGTACATGAAAGATAACCATGCTTGCTTCAGCTGTTTGAAAAGGGCAAGTAAAGACCACAATATGTCTACTTGTAAACGCAGAAAACAATGTCCTGAAGTCAAGAATGGGGAGAGATGCAAATTCTACCATCATCCGCTCCTGCACAAAGAAGATGAGGGTACAGGTAATCAAGGCAATACCAATGACAACAGAGTTGGAGTAGCATCAGTGAGCTCAACTAGTGCTTTACTTCCACTTGTGACAGTGGAACTGCATGGAAACCAGGGAACGAAACGGAAGGGAAATCTGCTCTTGGATTCAGGGTCTCAGATCAGCTTGATTCGGCAAGACCTGGCTTCAGAAATGCAGCTTAGTGGGGTGCCAACTACAACCACGATAACCAAGATTGGTGGATAAGAGGAAAGTCTTCAAACACAGAAGTACAGAGTGCCCATCCGAGAGATGAAGAGTAATAGTAAACCTTTCCTGATAACTGCAGTCGGAATATCATGCACCAGTCTGTTTTGTCGCCCTCTTTGGGCGCGCCAATTTCTTTCTATTGCTGCACATACATGATGTCACGAACTGTAGCAGTCTTCTCACCCTATGATGGCTGCACAAAAACTTTAAAATTCCTACCTATTGAACAGATTGTGTAATTTTCCTCAAACTTCATGGATGCGTTCTTCTAATATTGCTGCCTTCACTTAATCCAGGTTTCATCTCCCTTAATAGAAAAAGAAGAAATGCAGTGGAGAATTGTGTGCAGATCAACAAGATGATATCATCACCTCATCTGACTTGTTCATGTGGTTGTGAATACTAAAATAATCCATTTTGTGAAACTGTGTGAAATCTCTACAATTTTGTCATTTTCTTTAACCTAGGCCATACATATTAATGAAAATCCTACCTTTCTGTATATTCAATTGTACTGTATTCATCAATTTTGATTCAAACATGAATCTGTAGGTTGGCATTTCACTTTCTGGGGAGACATTTGTGGACGCTAACAAGAGAGTTTTTCTAAGCATAAGTGTTTAACTTCTTGAATACTTAACGCACAGAAGAAAGAGTTCTCCGAGAATATGGTTTCATATTCTCCTTGATGACTTTTGGCATCTTCCAACAGCCATTCGAAAAAAACTGGCATGCTATAGATCTTATTTTGCACAAGAAAATCTCTATTACACATTTATGATGTAAACTGTCACAATGTCATTATGACGTTTTGACTCACAAGCCATACAACTCTATGAGAATGATTCTAGCAAGTAGCAGGGAGAAGGGGGGGGGGGGGGGGAGGGGAGGTGATAGTCTCACCCAAACTATAAAAAGAGAATCTTGTGGAATCTATCACATGACACCAAAAAGGCAGGCCAACAATACAACTGATCTGATGATGTCAACAGTTTCCTTCTTCTCTTAATAATCTACATAAAACTGTCAACTTTCATACTGTTGGTTGACTCTTGGAAAACAAATAATATTTGATCTTTGGCAAATCATATTTGTCAAGGATACCAATCAATCAGACACCAGAATCAAAGATTAAACATCAATGGAAGTTATTACAATGCATGTGTTTACAGTGTACATTGCACTTACAGTGTACATATAGTACATTTATGCATAATGATTATACCTACCGGGTATAAGGAGTAATAGAACGTTAAAACCTTACTTTGGGTAGGGGAAAAGTGAGTGTATTCCATGATATTTCTGCGTTACACAGGAATATTTTCTATCCCATTTCACAGTTCCATTGTCATACTCTCCAACATTGTTTATATTTGCCAACAGTTCAAAATCCACCTTGCACACATCACAGAATGACGCATGAAGGTATCTCACCGACAGGGGCAATCAACTCGACTGAGTTCAACAAACTGAGTAGTAAGGAGGCATGCACTCATACACTGCATGGCACAAAGAACTGATAAAGTCACATGCACATTCATGTCAACATACTTTTAGTGCTAGATATTTGTTTCACGACTGAATATGAGGCAATTTGATACACTGAGCAAACTTATACGAAACAAAGAAACCCTCATGTGACACAAATGTTTTTTTCATAATTATCAACAATGCATGGACTTACAAAGCTTGCCATTAACAATGCAGACAGTGAAGATTTAAAGATCTGTTACTCATCACTTTAGCCTTAACCATCGTTCTTCATCTGGGCCCCGTTTTATCAAAAGATAAAATCGATTTTAAATTTCCTCACTACACAAGCTGCCATAGACTTACAGTTGAAATCAACTATATAATCAATTTTAACTCTTCATAAAACAGGGCCCAGGTCTATTAACTAAAAATTTAAATTAGAACTTACCCATTTGAAACTTTAAAAATCATTTTATGAGGGAGGCAAAGGAAGAGACTATGATGCATATGTGTAATAATAGGAGAAACCATACGCGTGATTCAGCAATGCATTTGGGTTTGGCTGGAGTAACTCATGCAAGCTCCCGAGTTCTTTTTTTCTGGATTAGTTTTAGTTGTGCACATTATGTACTTTCCTCGCACAAATATTCCCCATCTACGGTCAATTTGACTACTTGGGACTGATCTGACAAGGTTTTATCAAGTTTCAAGTTACATTTGCTTTATTTGACGAGATGAATTTCTTGAAAGACCAGCATGACCCCTCTATACGCACAACACATGGGTCAGACGAATGTGCTATGACATAAGAGCTGCCTCCCTCCTGCGATGCCGGTATGGTAACAAAGAAGAGTACAGCTAGTACTACTGGTAAGGTTAAGGAGCGGCCTGACCAACGCAGCTTTATCGCATCTTCGGAATTAGGGAAGATAAAAATCCCAAAGAAAATACCAGTTAAACTCTGTGAAGCTCCTTCTGAGGATTGTGCTTCAAGCTCTGGTAATGTCAATTCACGATAAGACAAGCTCAAAACCTCCTACATCTTTCCCATTCACAGGACCAAGCCGCTAGGCGTGAATGCTCAAGTATTAATATTGCTGACCTCTTTTGCAATGTTGACATGACGGATCTCACAGAGAAATACATCAGTGACAGCTTGAGGCATTTCCTGGTGATAATAATATCGAACTGCAGGCTTCAAGATTATAACTTACTCTATGTCCACTTGAAATTACATCGTCAAATGGTGCCCCTTATCTGTCGGCTGTTCATCGCATTCGATTTCTGCTTCAACAGGACTAGTTCAATGACAAACGGACAAGATGCCTGAAACCTCAGCAGCAGAGCTGAAGCTGAAGAAAACGGCAAAGGGGAAGTTTACAAGGTGTGCAAATGCACTCCAGGAGTTGCTGGACAATAGAAGATCACATAAAGAGGTAGGGGAAAATTGCAGTGAACTTCTTATGACAGTTTACAAAGGCGTGCAAGCCAAGCATGATGCCTAATGCAAGGTTTTACATGATGACATTTGAAGCTGAGCAGGCATAGATGGACGACTGCATGAACACCTTCATGAAAATGAAGATGAAGGCTGTCAACTGCACAGAGAATGCCGATGATGACGACGTAGCTGATAGCTCCAGGGCAGATTTGAGAGGAATGACAGCCTGTATAGTGCAGATAGAGAAACCTAAGCTGCCATGTTTTTTTTTTGTTTTTTTTGGTGGGGGGGGGGGGGGAGATGTCAGAGAGTATCAAACCTTCAAATCGGACTTCAAGCATCTTGTTGAGTCAAGATACAAGAAGAGGGACTGTGTACCGGTAACTATTCTGCGCACAAGTCTGCAGGGTAAACCACCAGAACTGATTGAAGGCGTGGGAAGTGCGTGCATAAAAGGGAAACATAGGAAATGGCGGAATTGCCTGAAGAGAGACTAGCCGTTAACACACCGACTTTCCACTTCACTGCATGTGATTATATTGGATCCTTCGGGATAAAAGCAGGATGAAACAAAACCCACAAATATCATGGAGTTCTACTTAGATGTTTGAGCATGAGGGCATTACACCAAGAGCTTGTGGTTAAGTGCTTATCACGGGAGTTCCCACAAGTCTTGCATCACTTCTTCTCATTGAGGGGTCAACCTAAAATGATACTCGGTGACAATGGTACGCAGCTAACTCAGGAACATGATCAAAAGATGGTCGGCGGAGGAGCTAAAGGATTTTTGTGCCAAAAAAAGCACAAACTTGAAGTTCATTATACCAATTACACGAGGGACACATCATCAACACAGATGTGCAGAAGCCTTAGTGAAGAGCTGTAAGTACGCACAAAGAAAGGCAATTAGTGATCAGGTACATGTATTAACACCATTTGAATCATATACCTGCCTCCTGGAAACTGCCAAATTGGTAAATCAAAGGCCAATCAGAAGAATCCAAACCGACCCAAATGATGGTTGCCATCTGAGCCCAAATGGCCTACTGCCAGGACGGGCAAATGGGAATGTAGCACAAAGACCTTTCCAGGCAGCAAAAAATTTTAGACATCAGTTCCAGTTCGTTCAACAAATTGTGGATTCGTTTTGGCAACGTTTTCAAGAGAGATGTACTACTGCTACAAGCGCCACGATAAAAGTGGAATGCTGACCGCTGCAACATCATATGAATGTGTGCAGTACAGCAGATTTCGTGTTTACTTGCAAGATACCCGTCTCAGCCATTTTGTCACTCTTACGGTTGCTATCATGTGTGACAGTGTAGCCCATTTTTCTACAGTTTTCGGCTCTACAGAGTTTCCCCAAGTACGAAATTTGGGTACTGTAACAGAAATCGAATGAAAACTTGCTAAACAGCAAATTATCTCAGTTTACAATGGGATTCAAACGGTGCCCCTTATCTGTCAGTTATTTACACCTCATTCAGTGAGAGTTTGTCAAACTTACCCAAACATCACCTATCCATGATTTGTCCTTTGAGAGACATTAGAGAGACTTCAGTCAGATTCTAAGGTTGTACAGTCAGCTGCAGAACTTTGAATTCAACCTTGGCTCTGCAAGGTACACCCAATGATTGCATCTATATCTTATATGTTTACATTATTCAAAAAGGTCAATTGGGTCATTTAATCATTCAGCAAGATAACAAGATTAGTTATCTGCTTTGATTTCCAAAAGCCATCACTTCTAAGGAAAATAAAGGACCCAGTAGGTATCAGTGCTGCCGTCTCAGAATAATGTGGCACACAGGGGGTCTACACCATGGCACACACAGTTAAAGACATCTTGACAACCAATAAGTGACTGATAATACATTCTGTATGTAATAAATTACATGAATATCACTACAATATCATTCTTTCTCTATGGCCTTGTCCGAGTCAGTATGGGTGAATGTAGAAGTATCATGATCCAGAGATTTCAAGTGAGAAAACTTTTCATACATCGCATTCAAGCTCTGTTGTAACTACACAAAGGAATACTGTCTACCAAAGTTGGTCATTTTTCACTCCTTTTCTGGTTGCTGTTGATGGGAAGAAGCACACGGATTCTGGCACATGAATATTCATCTGTCATTCAATGATAAACCTTGTATACCCAGCAGCAGCAAGCAGAATGAACTTATACTGCCGAGGAAGAGTTCAGATTTGACAATCCATTGCATTTCAGCTTTCTCCAGAGGGCGCTTTTCCATGAACCAGTTTGAGCACTGCATCCTTGTACCTCTCCAGTGATTCCACAGACTCCCCGGCATTCCTAATGTCTGAAACACAGTCCTTGTAAGTCTGGACATCCTCACTGTCCAAAATCTGACGCTCTGTTTCTTCATCTACATCAGCCACAGTGGCATCCTATTGGATAGTGAGAGAAGAGAGAATTTGAAAAGATTATAAATGGATGCTGAAAATAAAAACATAACTTTTCATGTGTGTACTTGTCAATACTGTTACATCTCCATTTGCACCTTGCTTGACACTCCCAAGACCCAATGGCACCCCCATAGGCGGCCTCTATCAAACTTACTTTATTTCTGATCCTTGCCAATGTGCTGATGATGGCCTGCTTGGAAGGACTGATGTCCCACACATACTTCTCCATGTCCTCATCGGTGATCTCAGACTCCCACGGTTCGGTGATCTTAAAGTGATGACAAAAGAGCATACTTAACTTCTTCGGGCACTACAATCTGCACACTGTAAAAGTTTGAGCTGTTTTTATGCCTCCGCCACGAAGTGGTGCCGGAGGCATTATGTTTTCGGGTTGTCCGTCCGTCCGTCCGTCCGTCCGTAATGAATTTTGTAGACAAGGTAACTATCAAAACCTCTTGAGGTATCCTAATGAAACTTGGCATGTATATGTATTAGGGGGTGAAGTTGTGCCTATCAACTTTTGGGTGCACATGCTCAAGGTCAAAGGTCAAGGTCAAATACATAAAATGTCACTATTTCCACCATATCTATTGAATGCCAGAAGAGATTTTCTTGAAACTTAGTGTATACATGGTATGTATTACCCAATTTAGATTCTCTGGTGAAAGTTTGGGTCACAAGGTCAAAGGTCAAAAGGTCAGGGTCAAATACATAAAATGTCACTATTTCCACCATATCTAGTGAATGCCAGAAGAGATTTTCTTGAAACTTAGTGTATACATGGTATGTATTACCCAATTAAGATTCTCTGGTGAAAGTTTGGGTCACAAGGTCAAAGGTCAAAAGGTCAGGGTCAAATACATAAAATTTCACTATTTCCACCATATCTATTGAATGCCTGAAGATATTTTCTTGAAACTTAGTGTATACATGTATTACCCAATTAAGATTCTCTGGTGAAAGTTTGGGTCATGAGGTCAAAGGTCAAAGGTCAAAAGGTCAAGTAAAAATATTAAAACTTCTTTGTTTTCTCCGTAACTTGGAAAATTGTTCAAGGTATCTTCATGGAACATAGTATATACATGTACTGACTGGAAGTGATTATCTAGAGAATGTAGGGTTCATGGGGTCAAAGGTCAGGGGTCAAAGGTCAAGTGCAACACTTCAAAATTTTACTATTTCCCTCATATTTATGCAATGCCAGCAGGGTTATTTTTTTTTTTACACTTGGTGTATGCATGTGTAACCTAATAGAAATTCTCTGGAAATTTTTTTTTTCTTCTTTTTTTTGCCTCAAAGGTCAAAAGGTCAAAGATCAAGTGAAAGTGCTGAACTAACTTTTTCCTCCATATCTCGAAAGTGGCTCAAGTTATCTTGAAACTTAGTACATATTATGCATGTTTTACCTGAAAGTGATTATCTTATGAATTTTAGGGTCAAAGGCCAGATGAAAATGGTAACAATTTACTATTCAATTCAGAAATAGCACTTTTTCTCCATACTGGTACCTTGAAAATTACTCAATGCATAAATGTGTGAATGGGTCAAAGTCAAGTTAAAGTCTTTAAATCCCCAAATACATGCTCTCCTATTCATCCAATTAAACCTAGGTCATGGAAGGTCAACATTGAACACATTTGTGACAAACTTGTCATTTCAATATTTTGCCAATTTTGTGAAAATGTAATCACACACTGTCCACATGTACTATCTAGACCTATTGGGAAAATCATGCATTAATGCGGAGGCATACCAGTCGCCAAAGCAACATTTCTAGTCTATAATATACAACTCTAGCACAACTAGCAGACATGAATACATAACATTTTCATTTGTTGATGTTGTTACAAGGATAATGGTGTATATGAAAACAAACAGATGGCCTAGCATCTCCAGTCATCTCCTCAGAATTGTTTGAAATTGATGATTCGAGCAGTTCTATTCTACAAGCACAAACTGATCTCATTTGATACATGACAAATGAGGGACATAGTGTTTGTACAAGTTTATATTCAAACTGTACATCTTTGGTTGAGCGAATAGACACGATTCCCTGAAAATAAGTGTGCACACCCAAATCGATAATAGTGCAAAGCATAATAGTGAGAGGTGGTTTGTAACTGAGTAATGCTTACAGGAATTCACACATACATAATCACACATACTGACACACACACATGCATACATTCACGTAAGAAATCCATCATAATCCTATGCAGTGTGTAATGCTATCATAACTCACCCATGCTTCGTGATACAGCACACTAAGGAGGTAGATGCAGTAGTCATAATTCTGCTTTCTGAGTGGACACCTGGACATGTAACAAAAACGAGTGACAAATATGCACGGGAATGCAGACACTTTCCATTTTTATTTCCATCATACCGAATGAATGCTTGCTAGTTAGCACAAATCGCTGATTACTTGTTTGTGTCAATCAACATATTGATTATAAATGCTTAATTTGAGGAAAAAAATATCCTAAACTTCAAGAAACATCATTATTTTTATATGTTTACGTTCTTCAAGCATATATCCCATAATCACCTTTGAAAATATTATGACTCATGTCTCTCTGATGAATATTCCACTATGACCATAAAAAGAAACATTTGTATTAAACAAGTCAAACATATTATTCATCACTTCCATTGAAAGGGATCTTTCACCTTGATAAACCAGAAAAATCAGGAAGGGATATCTGTACTACAGAAACCCACATTACCACAGAATACAAACAATGCAGTTACTGTATGTATTCTATGCTACTGTAATTACACACCTGTCTGCCGAGATGGTAACCATGTCAGTCTCCTTGTTGTACCTGTCCCCTATGAGCTGGATGAATTTCCACCTGGCGTGCTTGTCAAAAGACAGCTCACTGAGTTTCAGCTGTTAAACCAAAAACAAAACAAAACACAACACAAAAACAATTTAGACAGATATATCTTTTTAGTAACAGGATTCACATTTATCATTCAGTGTAATGGATCTACCGTATCAGCAGCCATCTCAGAGGAGAAAGGCAATAAATAAATATTCAAATATAACTGATCTTCACGCAATAAGTGATAATTTCATTCATCATGCAGTTCCAAAGCACAGTACCAGTTTCCTAGCCTAGAAGAGTTTACTACAAGTGACTACATTGAAAGTGATACATTTGAGGGACTCATTACAACAAATTGTGTTGAAGATCATATTACCATTCATTATACCAGATGCAAAAAAAACAAACAAACAAACAAACAAAAAACAAACAAAAATAAACGACTTCATTTCTTCAACCTGGAGCTCACAATAATGGAGACTTCCTATAATAACCATCACTACAGTAGCATCACATATATTTACATGTCTCTCTAACAATCTCAGAATTCAGTCTTTTTTTATACGGATCTCATCGTTAAGTGATATTTTTTCTTGAAATATAATAATAAAAGAAAACAAAATCATAAGAACCAACATTAATACATGCAATCTATGACACAGTATTAACCTTTGACCTACCCTAATGGTGACCTCTCTTGACTTTGGATGTCTAAGGGAGGGGCTTGCAAATACATAGTCTGATGACTCAGTCTCCAAAGGGAAGTGCCTCTCACAGTCTGCATCAGTCTCAAGGCCTGTTGGCCACTCAGTACATAAATCTGAGGTAATACACAACAAATTGGTTGAAGAATGGAATTAGTGGGGGTTTCAATTGCTGTTGTTAGTTTTATCTATACAACTGGAAGTGACATGATGGCATTATGGTATATTAAGATCTTCTGCTGACAAGAAAGTTTTATGGTGGTGTATGCTTTTATGCTCGGTTTATTCATCCAAACTCAAGTGGATGGAGTTTCTTAGCCTCCAAAATTGTAGGTATGTAATTCATCTAGGGAAAGGGATGCCCTGATCCCAAGAAGAATAATAGTAACCAATGCTCAAGTAGTATTCTCTTTTTTTTTCCCTTTCACTTGTACTGCCAACATTTCTTTTCTGCTATTTCAAGCTCAAAAAAGCCGTCAATAGGCTGTTGTATGCACATTTATGCAAATATTTAACCAATATTATTACACATTGAAACGCAGTGAACTCAAACTGAACCATTTAAGTCATTTGATGTTCAAAGATACACACACACAAGAAACATAATAGTGATGATTTCTATGTTGATGCTCTGCATATGGAAAATCACTGGCAAACTTTTCACACCGCATTATACTGCCAAAAGGCTTTGTAATGATACAGGGAGATTTTGCATGAAATGTGTCTTTATGTCTGAATTAATGTTTGTTTGTGTTTTGTTGTGTTTTGTGTTTTTACTTCATTCTGTTTTCAATGCTTACCCGTAACACTGTGATGGAATGCATTTCGATTTCTCATAAAATAATTGAAATAACATGATACAGTATTGGCTGTTAGCTCTGTTACCTTTCAGGGCAGCACAGTGCTTCTTGATGGCAGGTGGTGTGAGATGCAGAAAGTTTGGAATCTGTATGGAGAGAACAGAGGAAAATATTTCTGCATTTGCCAATGACATTTAACATATCATATGGATAGCACCTTTATTATTATTTCACTTATTTTGGTCTTAATCAACAAAGGTAAGATAAGATTAAAAAAAACAACAACAAGAGGTAAGATAGTAGAGAGCAGACTCTACAAAGTCAATATCTTATACTTCAGAATTATCTTGATTCCGTGCTTAGTAGTTGACTCATATTTAGACAAAAGTTTCTATGAACAATACATTTGCAAATATGTGTATAATGGAAAGCCCAAGTACTGGGGATCGATGGCAGGTTTGAGGTAGTTAGTCTACCTTAATGAGTTCCAAGTTGCCAAACTTGTGTGGTGGAATGCCCCTGCCTACTGGGTAACCCATCCTAATGGGCAGAGGAACAGCAGACCATTTGAAGCTCGCTGCTGTTGGGTAGACTGCAGTCCAGTCCTGGTCCTCCTCCATCTTAGACTCTCTTGGCGCCGGCAACTGCAAAGAACAGATACTATGCCTATTAACGAACATGGGGACAGTGCTACAAAGATGCAGAATGACCAATGTAAAATCAACACGTCCTTTCATGAACTATGAATTAAAGAAGGATGTTCAAAGTAATCTATTATTTGTGAGCTCTCTTTGCTTATCCTATAGATACTTCCACTCAGTTTTAAAAACTTTATCACTATTTCTTTCTCAACATTTTTACTTAGTTGCTACAACATCAAACGTCATGAACCTTGTTCAAGAAGTAATCAAACACTCAACTGCTTATAAAAGTAAATGTAATTTCAATATTGACCATCGTAATAAAATAAAGAGTGTTGAAGTCAAAGTGTTTACATCCTGACATTTTTTTCCCTTTCATACGTACATTGTCTATCTAAAAAAAAAAAAGAAAAAGATTTGTAATGATGAAAACTTCTCTGCACAGCTGGTCTTATTATCACTTACTGGTGAAAATCGCTTCAGTCTTTGCTCCATTGCCCTCATTGCTTTGCCCCTCACGGAGTGAGGCGAAACCTCTGAAAAAGAAGGATAAATGTAAAGAAGGAAAAGAAATTTAGAGGTAATCAATCACATAATAATATATTGTATAAGATGTCATATTTGCGTACAGATATTTTCGCAAATGAGGAGCTCACACACACTTTCGCGAGATGTTGTTTTTGCGAATTGACACGAAAGCTGTTGTAAATGCACGTGCACTAGACTTTTGCAGGCAACTAGTATTACTATTAATCAATTATCCTCACTAGAGCATTGCAATATTTTTTTGTGTTGCTACAGGGACTGTACAGGTAATACTGGTTGAGATAGCACAGAGCACCTAACAGAACAGAGCAATAACACCGCATTGCATGTAGTGCGCATGTAGGGGATCTAATCTAGCTAGTATTATTTAGTAGGACCTACTAGTACTAGTATGTATGACTCGTGTGGCTGTATCCAGCGACTCCCTCGGGCCGTGGCCACAACGGTAAACTTACGTACATGCATGTGGCTGGACAACTGGATCGTGGATGGTAAAGTCAAGACACCACACTGGTGTTGTTGTCTACACTGCCCTTAAAAAAAAGGACCCTAGGACTAAAAGAGATACTGTACACAAATGTCCTACTCTTAGATTAGCTTTTTAATAGGATCTAGAGTAAAAGCCCCAATTTTCGGCCGGCCTCCAAAATCCAGACACTTATCACTTATCACAAGCCATCAAATTCTACTGTCACAACACACACATATCACATCGTTTCACATACTGGCACACTCGTTCACCACAGGACAGTGCCTGAATCACCTCCAAAAATCCATCTAAAATCCAAAATTTTGCCATCAAAAATGCAGAATCGCCACAACTTTTCCAGAGCGCGTGAGAATTAGGTCCTGTGTAAAGAATCGGGATCGCTGAAAAAGCGCTAAAACTTGAAAAATTACGCGGTTCTGTTGCGAGATTTTTTTGCTTTTTTAAATCGTAAGCTTAGACTGTGATGGTATCCTCAAAAACACAAAAGAAAACAAAAATCTCTGTACGTGCCGATGCAGTGACTAGATGTACAGGGCCCAGGCCAGGGGCCGAATGCAAGTGCAGTCACCAGAATTCGGACACAAATGCTGATGGGCGCCGCAACGTCCCCGATGCAACCTTGTGCCAACAAGGTATGGCGTGCGCTCATTTTTCAGTGGCCTTGTATGCATATTGACATTGCGCGCGTGTCCGAATTTTGGAGACTGTCCGAATTTTTGGGAATTTATATTAAAAGGTGATAATATTTCGGGATTCTGTGAAATTTTATGATGTAGAGTAAGAACCCCAATTTTCAGCCGGCCTCCAATATCCGGACACTTACCACTTATCACAAGGCAGCAAAGTGGACTGTCACAACACAAGCATATAACATCGTTTCACATACTAACACACTCGTTCACGACAGGAAAGTGCCTGAGTCACCTCCAAAAATCCATCTAAAATCCCAAATTTTGCCGTTAAAAACGCGGAATCGCCGCAACTTTTCCAAAGCGCGCGCGAATTAGGTCCCGTGTAAAGAATCAGGGTTGCCGAAAAAGCGCTGAAAATTGAAAAATTACGTCGTTCTGTCACAAGATTTTTCGTTTATCGCAAGCTCAGAGTGTGATGGTATCCTCAAAAACACAAAAGAAAAACAAAATCTCCGTACGTGCCAATGCAGTGAATAAATGTACAGGGGCTGAATGCAAGTGCAGAGTATCCAAAATTCAGACACGAACGGGCGCCGCAACATCCCCAATGCAACCTTGAGCCAACGCAAGGTATGGCGCGCGCGGATTTTTCAGCGGCCTTGTATGCGTATTGACATTGCGCACGTGTCCGAATTTTGGAGACGCTGTCCGAATTTTGGGGAATTGACAAGGTCATAATATTTGGGGATTTTGTGAAATTTTATGATCTGATTGACAAAATAAATATTGGGAAAAATTAGGTTGATATATTTAACACACATTATTATAGATATAATTTTGTGGAGTATTATTTGAGTTGAATAAATATTGCAAAAAAGCTTAAGTGTCCGAAAATTGGGGCTTTTACTCTCCAATGTATTTAACAAGATCAACATTGGGAGAAAGTAGGTTGATATATTTAACAGACGGCAATTGTGCACTTTACGGCCCTATATTATTAGTACCTCATTCGCCGTGTGCTAAGGTGATATCCCATAAACCATTCCGCACTGAGCAGCTGGCGAGCTTCTCTTGCTGTATATGGAACGCCGTTTGACAAGTGATAAGGTCACTAAAAGCCCGCCTGCTAGCTGATCGCCCAAACCATCCACGCCGGCGAGGCTGCCGCTTGTGTGTGTGTGTGTGTGTGTCCATGTAGTGGCTGCCCGTAAATCGGTAGCTATACACACTTCGCACGGCGTCTGGCAGACTGTGTAGACGAAATAAACACTAACAGACTGACGAATCGAGATAAGATTTTGTGTTTTTACTTTACAGAATAATTCCGCCAAGGCCGCAGCGGACATATGCCCTCCGCAATAGGTTTAATTAGTGATACCCTGCTCAATATATCACACAAAATTCATTCATTTAAAATCATGATTGAAGCATGGAAGTTAACCACTCGTTGCCTTCCAGTTGTGTGCCAATCAATGCACAACTCGCGCTCGATGATGCCGCGCCGCACAGGCAGGGAAGGGCGTTGAAGCAACCATGTGGCATACCGTAAGAGCTTTCATCGGGACTTTCATCACGCACACGCACGTTGACACATTCACACACACTGCATGCATCCTCGAACCGCAGTGCCTGAGTGATAGGAACTCGAATTCGCACGCACTGCTCGATTAGGGTAAAATCTTGCACCGATAATATAGGGCTGTAAAATGCACAATTGCCTAACAGACGGTAGCATAGATATGATTTTGTAGAGCATTATTTGAGTTGAACAAATATTGCAAAAGAGCTGAAATGTTAAGTATCCGAATGGGATATCTACAAACATAAATCATAAGCCGGACAAGGAAACAAATACATGGGACTACACATAAGCAGCATGTGCATATATTACATTCACTTACTTTCAATTTCCGAGTCGACATCAGGCAAAGATGTTGAAACTAACGAACCATAATGTTCTTTTGACTTATTTACTGTACTTGACTGGTATCTTGAAGATACGATCCACGATGTAGAGGACGAAATACGAACATTTCGAATAAAAAGACAGGACGTCGCCATGTTTCTTCTGCCAAGAAGACTAATAGATGTAAGTTTATTTTTAATGAAATACTATCATAAATCTAATAGTAAATTATCCATTCCATAATTACTAATAAAATATATATTTTATATTTTTCTTTGATAATTTGCTGTCAATTGACAAATAATGTAAAATATTAGTTCTTCAAAAAACATTTTATCGAGAGAGCCAGCGTAACAGTGCGATCGTTTTGCTAGATCACGCACGTTTATGTGATGCATGTCTAGCTACTGCTTTTATATACCCTGATACTGTGCAGTGCCGCCGCCGGGAGTGAGAAACTTGCATCAAGTTTGCGCTATCGCTAGGCCTTCACGCAGCGTTGCAAATAGCAGAAATCCAGAAACTTAGCCGAAATGGTGAGATATACTTAATTGCCAATTGTAGTTTGTGTTTTCGCTTTGACTTTCTGTTACATAAGTTCATTGAAATTGTCTTCATTATACACTGCAAAGAGTGCAACAAAGGTTGCGGTCGTCTCTGTGTGTGTGAGCAGTGAGTGGCTTGATGCCTTGAATGTGACAGTCAACACATCTCTCACTCACAGTCTAAAAACACAGCTCACTGCCTAGTCTGTATCTGTATCTGTATGGTTTAGTCAGCAAAATGTCCAGGAAGACACATCCACGCTAACTTGTAGAGAAGCACTACGTGTGGATAGAGCGCGACTATTGAAATTGCATCAAATTTTGCTTGAACAGGGACAATGATGGGCATTGAACCACTGCGTTGGGGAGTTGGTTCCAGTCTTTAACAGTCGTTATGAAGAAGGAATCCTGGAAAACTGTAGCTCTGTGTCGTTGTTGAATAAATTTTTGATTATTGCCTCTGGTGTCACGTGCGTTGGGTTGAACATAATTATATAGGGGGACGTTGACTAAACCGTTTTTCATTTTGTACAACATGCAAAGCCTCTGATGCTTTCTCCTTGTCTGGAGCGATTCCCAGCCCAACTCGGATAATGCCCTTGTAACAGATCCCTCTTCCCTGGTATAGGTGTTCGTGCAGAATCTGGCTGCCTGCCGTTGGATTCGCTCGAGAGAATTAATGGAGTGTTTAGTGGTAGGGTCCCAGACGGAGGATGCATATTCAAGTATGGGTCTCACTAGGGCCAGATATGTAGCAGATTTCACTTTCGTATCACAGTTCCATAGGTTTCTGCGGATGACATTCTGCACATTTTGGGCTTTCTTAAGAACTTGCTGAACATGGGGGTTCCAGTTTAAGGTGTTGGATAAGGTGATGCCCAGATAGGGTTGGGACGAAACACTCTTCAATTCGGAATTACAAAATTGATATATGTTGTGGGGTGGATTTCTCTTGCCAAAAGTAATAGTACAACATTTAGATGGGTTGAAGTTCATAAGCCAGGTGTCCTGCCAGTTTTCCAGTGATTTTAGGTCATCCTGAAGAATACCGACATCTTGGGAAGGTGAGATGGATGAGTAAAGCAGACAATCGTCAGCAAATAGTCTGGCTTTAGAAGAAACAGCATTTGGTAAGTCGTTTATATATAACAGGAACCATAGAGGACCAGTGACTGTGCCTTGAGGTACACCTGAGGTGACGCTCGCAGATGAAGAGGAATGACCGTTCAGGACAACTCGTTGGGTGCGATTGGTGAGAAAATTCCGGACCCACGTGGATATCTCACCGTCAAGTCCATAATATTTCAATTTAGAGATGAGTCGGCGGTGTGGAACCTTATCAAAGGCTTTGGTGAAGTCTAACAGTGCCGCATCAACCAAGTTGTTTTTATTCAATTCATGGCTGATATCATGTATGGTTAAGATGAGTTGGGTTTCAGTTGATCTCTTGGCCCTGAAGCCATGTTGGTCGTCCGAGAGGATATTATGGGATTCAAGGTGTTTCATCACGTGACTATGGATAATGTGTTCCATAACTTTGCACACTACCGATGTAAGTGAGATGGGACGGTAATTAGCAGGACATCTTCTGTTGCCCTTTTTAAAGACAGCAGCGATATTGGCCTCCTTCCATCCCTGTGGGACAATGCCGGAGTTGATCGATGACTGGAAGAGGTCTTGTAGTGGCATAGCTAACTGTTGGGTGCCAATTTTCAGGAACCATGAAGGTATGCCGTCTGGGCCAGGAGATTTGTTAGAGTTCAGACCTTTGAGTAATTTAAGTACTCCATCTTCAGTAATAGTAAGATGATCAATATGTTTGTGTGGACTGTCGCCAAGCAAGGGGACGTTACCGTCAGGTTCAACCGTGAAAACACTTTGAAATTGATCACTAAGTATATTGGCTTTTAGGTGATCTTCGCTGACTATCTTTCCCTCAAAATCAAGATCAGCGACCCCAAAGCTTTCTTGATTAAGGCGTTTGATAAAAGACCAAAAACGTTTGGGTTCTTCAAGCAGGGCAGACCCTAAGGTGTTCCTGATGTAGGAAGACCGCGATTTCCTAATGAGTTTGTGGGTGGATTTCCTAAAAGATCTGAAAATTTCCCAATCGGCTGGTTTTTCCGATTTTCTAGCTTTATTGTACAAACGTTGTTTTTTCTTGACCATACGACGCAGGGTTCTGTCGAACCAAGGTAGGTTGAAGCGGGATGAAGACAATTTATGTGGCACATGGCGTTCCATTATTGAGAGAATGTTTGATTTAATCTCTTCCCATTTTCTGTTCACATCATAATCAAGACAGTTGTTACGATAATATTCAGCAAATTCATGGAGTGATTGCTTGATACCCTCTACATCAGCCTTGTTTCGTAGAAATATTTTCCTTTTGGTTGGACGTTTTCTGAAGGGAGTGATTCTGACATCGATTACAACAGCATCGTGGTCGGAAATTCCTTCCCTACATGTGACCTTCTGTACAATTTCAGGATTGTTTGTGAAGACCAAATCAAGTATACTCTCAGTTTTTCCATATCTTCTCGTGGCAGAACTAACATGTTGATACAATCCAAATTCCTCAGCTAGGGAGATCAGTTTACCGGCAACTCCAGTGTTACTGCCACTCTCAACACTGTGATCAGACCATGAGATATTTGGCAAGTTGAAGTCCCCAGTGAGTATAACATTATGTGAGTTAATTTTGTGCCCTATTCTGGTGAGTGATTCCACAAGGTGCTCAATTGCTTCACCTTTATCGTTGGGTGGACGGTAAAAAACTCCAATGAGCAGTGGCCTACAGCCTTTAATTTTGGTTTCAGTCCAGAGAATCTCACAATCTGAGTTATATTCACTGCAATGAGAAGTAGCCAGGTCCAGTTTGACAGCCTGGAAAACCCCCCCTCCAATTTTCGATGGGGTCCTGTCTTTCCTGTGCACATCAAAATGATCAGGAAAAATCTCACTACTGTTGATGCTGGGGTTTAACCATGACTCGGTTCCACACAGGATATCAGGTTTGACAGAGTCTACGAGCACCTCAATGTCTCCGGCTTTAGATCTGACACTTTGACAATTTGTAAGAAGTATCTTGAAGTCGTCCTTCTTATTCATTGGGCGCTTCGTCTTAATAGAATTAGTGAAATTTCGATTTGGCATTTTAGATGAGACATCTTTTGGCGAAGTCGGCTGAGAAGTGTCTATGGAGTTCAAAACATCAAAGGGATTTTCAGACGAGATGTTTAGATCTACGCTGAAGAATGAGCCAGAAAAGGACAGATTTTCACATTGAGGACAAATCCAGTTGCAAGAGCTATTCATAAGTGAAAAATACGTATCGGAGTCAATGTTACAGCATGCTGTGTGTAGCCACTTATCACAGCTGTCGCATTGAACTGCATGATGATCTCTCAAGACGTCACCATCACACACACTGCAAGGTGCACAGCAACTAGAACAATACCATGGTGTAGAATTTGCAGCTAAGGTTTGGACCTGTTTGAGGGTTTTTCCGGCACAGCTGAGGTGAAAAGATCCTTGACAATCTTCACATTTGAGTTTATTTTTGCTGAATACTAATTTGCTACAAAGGGGACATGGTTCAGTGCGCCTGGGTTTGTGGACAGGGCCAGGATTCATTTGAACATCACCTGAACACATGATCAGGCCCATTACAACGGTTCGATTTGGTTGGAGGTGATGTAGGATATGTCCTTTCTCTCTTGCGGGTGAATGATATAGTGTTACAATGTTGTCCAGGAATTTGTTTCTGTTAGACAACCTCGAATTCCAGATTGGGTCATACATGTACCTTGCAAACAAAGAGCTTGTATCGACTCTGGGTACATACAGGGCATAATTTACGAAAACAGAGCCGGTACCGGTAAATTGATCAGTAGGATCGCAGTATGCTCCAATAGCAACAGAGCCATTCAGGCACGATGATTTGTCTCTCAAAAAGGAAGTATGAGGAATGGATGTACTTACAGTTTGCAATCCCTCATTCCCAGGATGGGTATTCAACAGTCCCCCTAGTACTCTGGCAAGGTTAGTCAGGCTATGCCTCAGTCTCAGACATTGTCTTTATCATTAGTATCATTAGTGTCTAGAAGTAGAACATAGGGGCAATTGTGCACTTTACGGCCCTATAATCAATAATATTATCGGTGCGAGATTTTACCCTAATCGAGCAGTGCGTGCGAATTCGAGTTCCTATCAGGCACCGCGGTTCGACAGCGGGTCTTCCGGCACTGTGTCTGTACTGTGTACATGTGTGTAAGATTTCGTGTTGGGATGCATGCAGTGTGTGTGAATGTGTCAACGTGTGTGTGCGTGATGAAAGCTCTTAGGGTACGCCACATGGTTGCTCTAACGCCCTTCCCTGCCTGTGCGGCGCGGCTAGATCGAGCGCGAGTTGTGCATTAATTGACACACAACTGGAACGCAACGAGTGGTAGACTTCCATGCTTCAATCATGATTTTAAATGAATGAATTTTACGTGATATATTAAGCAGGGTATCACTAATTAAACCTATTGCGGAGGGCATATGTCCGCTGCGGCCTTGGCGGAATTATTCTGTAAAATAATAATAAAAAAAACAAAATCTTATCTCGATTCGTCAGTCTGTTAGTGTTTATTTCGTCTACACAGTCTACCAGACGCCGTGCGAAGTGTGTATAGCTACCGATTTACGGGCAGCCACTACATGGACACACACACACAAGCGCAAGCCTCGCCGGCGTGGTTGGTTTACGCGATGAGCTACATGTAGCTCCGCAGAAGCGCCGTGAGTGAGGCGGGCTTTTAGTGACCTTATCACTTGTGAAACGGCGTTCCATACAGCAAGAGAAGTTCGCCAGCTGCTCAATGCGGAATGGTTTATGGGATATCACCTTAGCACACGGCGAATGAGGTACCGATAATATAGGGCCGTAAAGTGCACAATTGCCAACATAGGGCCCATATTCTAAGTTTCACTTCAATTTCAATTTATTCCACAATCATTCGCATAAATTCAGTGATTACACACACGTGTAGGAACATAAACCCGACACTAACTCAGTAAATTATTAGTAGGGCCTAACTGCGAATGACGTCATTTTTAGGAACTGCGGTCTGCGCTGGGCATGCTCCAGGTTTTCCAGCATGTCCAACAATGCCAGAATAGTGAAAGCATCTTCCAAAGATTTCGATTCCCCCTAGTATAGATTCAGGATGTGAGTGACGTCATCGCTTGGCGTTGACCAAAAGATCAGATCAGTCTGTATCTGGTAGTCGGGGATAGGTTGTAGATCTATGTTCTGTGGAGACTGTCTGCCTTCACGGAATCCCCTCCTACATACAGAGGAGAGCTGATAAACACCATGGACGCGAACATAACGAGTGGACTGCAGCAATATGAAACTGCTCTTGTACGAGAAAGGCGTCCACATCCACACATTTGAAAAGTCAAGTCCCTAATGTGACTGTGAGGGAGCAAGCAACCAAACCCGAAATTGGCCGAAGGATCAAACTCAAAGGGATGCTGTGCTGTGGTGGTGGGGCTTGGTTGGGGATGGTGTTGTTGAGGGGGAGTGTCTCTCCCACCCCCCACCCCCTTTCCACTGTAGGGAGCTTTGACAGTTTTGCATTTTAGATGGTGCAGACTGGTGCATAGGTTGTACTTCATGTCTTCAGTAAAGATTTAAACACCTAGAAATCTAGTTTGATAATAAAAGCGAGAATATTAACCCCGGACGGGCACTGTAACTAGTAACCTGACACGTATGGTTGGACCTGCTACTAGGCCTACTCATCGACCGCTTTTTGATTAAATAGCTTGTATCTTAGAAAATATTCCTCAGTTTCACCTTAATTTTCATTTCACTCAAGGCAGGAAATACTGCAGATTAATACTACAGGCTGAGATTGTTGACTAGTATCGTACACATGGAATTCTCTGCAACAAATGCAAGTGACTTTTTATACTGTGCGCCAGTGCAAGCTCATCATTTTCACCGACCACCTGTTCTCCATTGATAAAGTGCATAAATCTAGTGAATGGCAAAGTATAAGTAAGCATCAATTATGTGTATTGACTAATGAGGATCTTCTTTAAATAATTCTTTTTCCTCCTGTTTCCTCCGGTTGTTTACCTGTAACCCCCTCGTTTCTCTTGACTTGTATTCATATTTGAATGTTCCAGCGTATTGCGCCCCGTCCATTGTACTTTTGATTTTATAGTCATAAAGCGATATTAAATTCACAAGGGTGGTTGATCTAAAAATAGGTGGTAACTGAGTAGACAACTTAGTATATGAGTTGGGGTCACTGGTGCCTAGAACGAGAGAGTGTGCCTGGGGTGTGGGAAGATCTTGACAGTTTGGGCTTGGGCATATTGAATTGAATCAGATGGCAATAGATTATAGGTTTGTAGGCTGATTGATAAAAAGAGACGCTTTGCTCGTGCTCTGACAAGAAGGCTAATAGCTTGCACCAATGCTGTGGATGTGCACAAATGTTGCAAGAGAGAAATCAAAATGGTGCCACCTTGAGCTGCTTTTGTATGCTCTGGGCCCTGTTTTATGAAGAGTTATGATTGATTATATAGTTTATTTCTATCAAAAGTCTATGGCAGCCTGTGTGGTAAGGAAATTTATAATCAATTATACTGTATCTTTTGATAAAACGGGGCCCTGGTGAGTCTTGATCTTGGCTATGCCTATGCTTCTACTATTTACAACAAAACTTTTGGTTTTGTTTTGATGTCGCAAATAGTTTCGTAACCAGTATGACAACGATGTGACCGTATGGAGCCCTCAGGGGAGGATCCACCAGATTGAGTATGCCATGGAGGCTGTCAAGCAGGGATCAGCAACTGTTGGCCTCAAGTCCAAGACTCATGCTGTTCTTGTAGCACTCAAGGTAAGCCTCGCATGCCAGAAATGACACTCTGGTTACTGTGATATAGTTTTTGTGTTGTTTTTTTTGGTGGAACTGGTTCATTTTCATTGCACTAACAGTGGAAAGTCCTGTTTTGCAGCCATCCTTATTTTAAAGTCTTTCATCTAGAGATGACTTGCAGTAGAATTTTTCAGTTACTTTACAGATTCCATTTAATCTTCTGGAGCCCAATTCATACAACTCATCAATAAATTACTTAACTGCAAGCAATGAATCTCTTTTTCCAAAGGAACCTTTCCGATTCTAGTGTCAGTGTGCACATAAAGTTTGGGGTGTCATATGTGGTACTTCAGGTTCAGAGAATACTGAGTATTTTTCTGGGATGAGTTTCCAAAAAGTAGTCTGAGCAGAACACTTAAATCATATCCTCTCAACATGCAATAATCAACCTTTGGACAACACCACTCTTGGCTCTGTCCTGACAGTATAAACTAAAACGTTGTCTATTTGCCTAAACAAACAGTTTTGAGAATTATCTTGTGAAAGTTATGTCTTTTTTATTTTATTTTTATTTTCTTTTTATTTTCTTTTTTGTCTCCTCAAATCTACTGTTTCATGTGCACCACATGGCTCTGGGCCTTGAATGTGGTTGAAGACTACTCACAACACTGAGTTGATCTATTGAAGACCATGCTAATTATTAAGAATGACAGCAAATTGAAATATAACAAGGATAGGACATTAGTGAACATCATCCTTAAGCACATGAAAAGTTTTTGCAATAGAGAGAGTTACCTTCTAAGGCATTTGAAGAACCTTTGTCATTTTAACAAATAAACGTAAGCTGATAATCTGCATTCAGTACTTCACATGGCATGAATCACTTTATATTTGTTTTTCAAATTTGCATGGATCTACCAATGCAGAGAGCATCATCGGAGCTGTCTTCACATCAGAAAAAGATCATCCCAATCGATGATCACGTTGGGATTGCCATTGCAGGTTTGACATCTGATGCAAGGCTTCTCAGGTAATTTTGAATTGTCTGTCTCTTTTTTTCTTTTTTAAAGAAAAAATCTAAATCTAAATTTGTGATCATTACTTTTTAATGATATAAGTATGTATATATTACCATTTCCAGGGGGAAAAAATGATTGAAAAAACATCCTTTTTCCCATCCTAGTGATTGATTGTAAGATGCTGTTTCCATTCACATTGTAGACATCTATGGTTTTTCCCTCAAGGTGAAACCCAAGTGTCTTTGAGGTGAAGCTGTAGCAGACAATCACATTAAATGTCTACTTGGAGTAGAGAGTGCAGCACATCACTGTGAATACTTCACAGGTTCATATTTTACATAATAGTGAAGAGATACATGTACCTGTGACTTGTTTTAAAAATACATGTCATGGTATATCAGAGTTGACCAAGATTTCATAGGTATAAGTTTTGCTTTTTCATTGGAAACACATGGCCAAAGGCTCTGGAATAGTATCTATGTTGGTTGAAAAAAATAAGAAGTAACTAAAACAAATCATGTGATGATTATATCAGAACATTCAGTGCCTGATTTTAAACAAAATATACAAACCATTTACCAGACTGTGATAAATCACCACGGAAGCTCACACAGCACTGGTTGTGAATTCAGAAAGAGGTTTCCTTTTTGTCCAGCATTATCACAAAGTCACAATATCTAGGATATTGTATTAGTGTAAAATTTTTACTTTATAAAAGCATGCATAGAAACTTGTCAGAATTACATCTTCTGTGTGCTGCAATTGCTGATACATTGTGGTTCTTTGATTGGTACATCTTTTCATAAGATATGACATTATCTTTTGTGTTTTTAGCAAAGGGTGAAAAGTGATGCTGCATACGTACACTGTTTTGTGATCCCTCTTTTCTTGACTCCTTTCATGCAGCAAGTTCATGAGGACAGAGTGTCTCAATTCCCGCTACGCCTATGACACACCACTGCCTGTGTCAAGATTGGTTGCACAGATTGGAAACAGTATCCTTTCTTTGGAAACAGATGCTTTCATCATTTGGAGTGTGCTCTGCCAACTTTTGTATTTGTAATAGGCTGTAAAATTTGTTTCATCTTTTTCGGGGGGGCGGGGTTGATAAGATGATATGCAGTTTTCTTTTCATTTTTTTGAAGGACTATTGTAGGAAACTTCTTTCCCGATACAAAAATATATAATGTGTATCTCTGTTGCAATTTCTGAAATAATGCTATTTGAAAATTCTTTCAATTTCTTATAGTCTGATTTGTTGTCCTCAACAGAGGCAAGCATATGTTGTTCACCTGTTTGTGTTTGTCATCAGTCTACATGTTAATCCTATGTTCTTTTTTTTTTCGTACTTCTACCAAACTTGGGGATTTCTTTTTCTTTTTCTTTTCTTTTTTGGAGGGGGAGGGGAGAGTGTTAGCCACTACATACAACATATGTGTAGATCAGTTGCATAATGCATTGGACCTGTAAAGATCAAAATTTCACACTCACTCAGAAATAAACTTTCCAGTTTAATTTGTTTAAAGTCGTGTCTGTGATGGAAATTTTTGTTCTTGTTTGTTTGTTTGTTCGTTTGTTTTGAGGGACAGATTGCTTGGGGATAGTGATGGTTACTGACTTTTTATTATTGTTCAAGTTCAAATTTAGATTACAATGTCCTTGACTTGCAAAATCACAGAATCTCAAATCAACACACAGCGATATGGGCGAAGGCCATTTGGAGTTGGCTTGCTGGTGGCTGGTTACGACGTAAGTGACTGTCTCTCCTCTTTGAATGAATTTATTTGAAGACGTACAGAGTGAATGGAAACTTCATCAAAACATGCATGAATTATCCCCTGTAATTTACAATGTATGGTAACAATCTCAGTGTGGCTTTTGCATCCACTTTTTTGATACTTTAAGATGTCAGTTGTACAATGTATTCGAGTTACATTTGATGCTCGCTGTCTCTAACTCTCTAAAAATGGCATATTGCCAAAGAACCTGACAAGTTGCAATAGGTTATTACATTCACAAGACTGATATGAAAGACAGTTTTGGAGTCTTGATGGCATGAACTATCATGAAATATTGTACATTGGAACATTGATTTGATTGCAGTTGAAAAATTGATATGTGCTTTTGAATCGCACTTACTGTGGCAAGCAGTCATTGAAAAGTATTGGAATATACACCATTCATAATGATTTTACTCGATTTAATCTACAGGAGATGGGCCCACACATATTCCAAACCTGTCCATCAGCCAACTACTTTGACTGCAAGTGCATGGCCATTGGGGCTCGCTCACAGTCAGCACGTACCTACCTGGAGAAGAAACTTGATGACTTCCAGAATTGTAAGTTTCTTTGTTGTATTTTTTTTCCTGGTTTTGCCCACAATTGTTGAGTCATATCTTTATATATCTTTATTGTATCCTCCTCCCCTACCCAAGACCAACTCACATTTCTTGTGTGCACTGTACCTCCCCATATCTCTCCAGAATTCATTCAAGTATGCCATGGAAGTATATCATGGGAAATCAAACATTTTTTATGACAACACCCTCATTGTTCTGACTCTGGCCAAAGAATGCCCCATATGTTCCATCTCTCCAATACTGTAAAGAAAAGATTTCATTTGGGTGCAGAGGATACATTTGTGTTGCACAACAGTGAGCACTTATAGTGAATTATTTAGTGTTTACATTTGTGCAAACTCAAATGTACTTTTATGTAAGAGGCAGAAATAATTGTCATGCCATATGTTCAGTTAGACACAGTTTACAGTGCGAGCCAAATTTTTGTGGTTTGTATGGCCTGCTAAATTAAATCAATCGCTTAATAATCAGTCAATAAAAAGAAAATGCAAATTTAAGAAGAAGAGAACAAGTAGACAGAGTGGGATCACAGGGTAGAGAAAACAGAGAAATGACTGAAGAAATACCCTGAACAAAATAGCCTATTACACAAAGAATGTGTTTGTTATTATGCTGTCCTTATGTGTATTGTTCGGTGCACAGCCACCCTAGAAGAGCTTGTGAAACATGGACTGAGGGCTCTACGAGATACCCTACCCAATGAGAGTGAACTGAACACCAAGGTAAGAATATCCAGGCTCAATGCCATCACATTCAGTGATGTTGTCATTTACCTGTCTGTAGCATGTACATTGTAGGTGTCAAAGTTCATAGAAATGGTATGGTAGTTTTATTCAATTCTAATCAGTATAAGATAGGTATAATTCACTGGGGCAGTGTTTTGCTAGATTGTGCATAACAATCAAGACAACAAAATCCAGACAAATGATTTCACAGAGAATTCATTTTCCTAGCCTTGTAGGAGGCTTTTTCTTGACATATCTCATACAAAAGACTACAGATGACCCAGTCTTAAGTATTTGACATCCCTCCACCAATTTGCCTCTGTGTGTCACAGGGTGTGTCTACCTGTTGCAAGGGATGACGAGAAGTAATGGTAGATGTGCCTTATATAATATTAAAACCTGATACTGATACAATTCTTCGATGAGTGATTCACATGGGTCCTAGCCTTTTTCCAAGGCGGCCCTTCGCACTGTTGTTGGCATGAACAGTCGCAAGTGATGAGGGCTGAAACCTTGCTTGTCAGTGCGAGGGCATTTTGAGAGGTGCAACTGTGATTGCTGATAGTTTTCATGAGAAGGCTCAACAGGTTCATCTCCCTTGATAGATTAATCATTGAAAAAAACAAAAAAAACATTTAGTCACTTCGATCAATTAAATTGTTAGATTTGTCCATCTGCCGTTACCGCACAATCTAGTACACATATATTTCACACACATAAATCATTGGATACAGCACTGCTAATGATTGTGATTGTCACTACCACACACTGGTAGTCAATTTTTGTAATTCTAAGGTGTATGTTCTGAAATTTAGACAGGTCTCCAACAGCTCTTTGGCTAGGGTTTTCCTCTCACTTATGATTCAATCCTGACCTTGATATATGTATTTGCAGGTAATCACCAGAGGGGCATTTCGTGAAGTATTTTGTCAGATTTTTTTTTTTCTGAAAATTTATTTACAGCCTATCAGATGCAAGGATTTCAGTAGCTTTTAACAGTTTGTCAGAAAATGAAAAATATGACAAAATGCTTCTTGAAATGCCTCCCAAAGTCATCTCTTGTAAATAGTGATTGTTACTGTGTCAATCACACATTCATTGTTTGTCTTGCAGAGAGAACAGTTTAGCAAGGGAAGGGATGGTAATGAGTGGATATGGAATTTGGTATTTTCAATGTGAAACTGCCAATATGCGTGCAAATGACAAACTCATTTCATTCTCCATACGTATCCAATCAGAATTGTTCAGTCGCCATCGTTGGAAAAGACCAGAAGTTCACCGTGTACGAAGATGAGGAGGTGGCCAAATTTGTATCCTTTACACTTGACCAGATTTAGGTCTCAACTTTTTGGTTGCACTCCGTATCAGTAGCAGTGATACTAGACATAGCAGGCAAAGCACTACAGTATATTGATTTTTATTGTCACAGAATATATTTAGAAGTAGTCATAGGTGTTGGCAAATACAATATCCTCTTGTCTTTTATGGCCAATATTGCACTTCCAAGTGTTTCTGGAAAAAAAAAACACTTCTAGTTTAAATATGCCTTTTTGTGTTAGAAGCACATAGAAGAGAGGAAGAGAAAACAAAAGCAGAAACATTTAAACCTCAGTTATTTGGCTATGTTGGACCAACAGCCACTGGGTATGTGAAATTGCTGAATAAGTGAGATATGCTCCAAAGTGACACATTAGAACATGTTGTGTAGAGGGTTTACATATTAATAAGGCATTGTTAATTTGCTATTCACTCCAATATACTGTAGATGATATTTGCATGTGTCATAATTCAAATTTACCTCCTTCTTGGTCATTGTTCCTTCTAGCATCAGTAAGGATTGTAGTCGGATTTGTGTAAAATATACTTCGTATCATATTGATTGTCACAATATGTTTAGACTTTTATTTCTTCGTATTTGCAAGAGAATCGTTGTTTGAATGCTTAGGAAAGTTTCACACCTTACTACTGTAAAAGTGGATATTTTCGCGTGACTAATTTTTCGTGCTTGGCCAGGTAAGAAGAGTTTCGCGTGTTTTTAATTTCGCGGAATCAAGACATCAGGTACTGGAACATAATGGCACGCAAAAATATTCGCGTGCTTTTATTTTTGCGCTAGCTTCTGGTTGCGAGAAATGCACGAAAATTTCAACACCGCGAAAATTTCCACTTTTACAGTAAGTTTCACACTTTGCTAACACACAAACAATCATTGCCAGTCCATGTCCGAATGACAGAGAGATGCAGAAAAATGATAACCGTATGGCTGTGATCAGATTGTAAAGTGTGAAGAGGTTCTTGATGTCTATTGTTTTATACATGTAGATCACTTTAGTATTGTATTGATTACATTATAAGTTATACTGAGTTTTTGTTGTTAACTTGGTACCATTGATAACTACTGACTTAATTGCATTAAAGGGGATGGCTAGTAACTGATCCGTGGGAATCAGTGGGAATGCTGGAGGGTGATTGTTTCAATTCTTGTGGGATTCATTTAAGAGTACACTATATATCTATTCTTGCGTGAAAATTATTTGCTTCAGAATGGTCTCATATTCAAGTAATGTGCAGTTTAATGTTTCCAGGTAAGCGTCCCTGGTCAGTGACGGGGCATTAATCTGCACATTACTTGAATATGAGACCGTTCTGAAGTAAATAATTTTCACACAACAGTAGATATATAATGTACTCCTAAATGAATCCCACAAGGATTGGAACGATCATTCCTCAGCATTCCCACTGATTCCCACTGATCGTTACTAGCCATCCCCTTTAAGTGTGATAGGAACTTCCTGTGAATGGTGTGTTGTTGGTTCCTATTGTTATAGGTAAGTTCAAAGGTGTACAGATAAGCTTTAACATTTAAATTGATGGCATGAGAATTTTCCTTGACCACTGATCCTCCTGCCATCACCAGCTCTCTGGTATTGAGACAGAGGGGCGAACAAGGGGGCGACGGGCACCAGAGCAAGCTACCATGGAAACCGACGGTGCAGAACCAAAGCCAGAAGGAGAGCAAGCGCCCTCTACTGGTGATGGCAGTGAACAACCCATGGAACATTAATACCAGTTACATGTTTGACCCCAGCCATAGCAAATTGAGCCATTCATACCACTTTGACTCATGCCCCCTCAAATTCAAATGCTTCTATGATAAAGGAGAACTGTTCTGGTTGAGTTTTTCAATGTTTAGTGCCCAAAATGAAGACAGACTGCCAAGTTTCCCTGATTTTGGCAGACACTCCCTAAAAGTGTGAGCTATGTTTCATGTCCAGACAAGAGAAAGTGAAAGCCTTTCTGCTTTGGGAATTATTATTTGTATCAACTGAGATACATAACAGTGTACCCACAAGAATTGTAGGATCTCCTTGATTGCTCTGTGTAATCTTTCCAATGTTGGTGAATCACTGTTTGCAGCCATATGAAGATAAAACACAGATGCTCTGAATAACTTCAGGATGTGGACATTGGCAGAGACGAAGTGTTTTCTAATTTGTGTGGGAGAGACTGGGTACAGAGGTTGTTACAGTGAGCAAATATGCAGATGATGCATCAACTTCTATGCTCAAATAACTGTGTGTTATTGTTGCACGCTGATGGGCTTTAGTGCTCAACAAGGTCACACTTTGAAGCTCAGTGGTATGAAAAGGCTCTCTGTGGTCTGGTATGTTGTAGATATTCTTGTATGCACGTTTGTCTGAGAAAGGCTGTCTTTTGAGCAGGATAAATGATAGATACATGTACTATATTTACATAGCAATTAAACAAAATTACCTCCCCATTTTCACATATAGCAAAAGTATAGGTTTTTTTTTTTTTTTCCTTTTAAAAATCGTATTGGCAGGTACATTGGGAAGCCACACTTTTATGGAGCCAGTGTTGTGGACATAAACAGAAAATTTCTAGAACTTAACATAGATCTAGACTGTGTTGTTTGTCATTGTTTAAAAAAAAAAGAAGAAGAAAGGATCCCCCACCCACACCCCAACCAGAAGGAAAAACCAACCACACAGGAACAGGAATGCCTTGTACTAAAATGTTATTTTCATGTGCCCACATCATCAGTGGTTTGGGGAATGATTGTCAGAGTTTTGAACAGCCAAATTGTTGAGACTTGTTGAATGAATATATTGAAATAAACTCATTACTGTTTTTTTTTATTCTCAAACAGAATTTTCTACTCTAGATTTATGCCCCCCCCCCCCCCCCCCCCGACTGATACTATCAAAGTTCTTTTCCAATTTGATTTATATTGTCTTGGAAGGGGATTCGTACCTCAAGAATTTAGCCATAACTTATCTTTCATTTTGACAGACGTATTATGCTCACAAACTCATCTGATTTTCAACAATCAATGAAATAAATGTACCTTTAAGTTTGTATAGGGTATTGTTTACAAGGCAGACATTTGCGACTCTCTTTTGATGTGACATGCAATGTACACTTGTATTAAAAATGTTCAGTAGTAATTAAAAGGTGTATCAGTGAAAGGAGAGAAATTGCCCACAGCATTCTGATTTCCCTATGTAATATTGTCTCAATGTTTTGTCTGCATGACAAGTGTTTTAAAAGCTCAATTATTCACATTTGATGAGAGTAAAATTGAATAGAATTGTCGAAGTTTCATCCAAGACTTAAAGAATGTAATTTTAAGGGTCACAATTTGAACAAAATGGGGTGTGATTTAATCACATTTGCCAATTAGCTACGTCTCTCTAATGTGATTTTGACCCACAGGCAAATGTTCACTAATTTTCATAGTTTTGGTTGAGATGGGGATTCAGATTTAACTTTTTGCGAGAAATTTAGAAACTACTTATGTAATGTTAAAGAGCATACACTTCTAAGAGGAGTTCAAAGTTTATTTCATTAAACTCAGTCCTAATACTCAGGACCAATTTGTTTTGCTTTGTTTTAGATATCCAAGCCATTTCAAAACAGATTTTCATCAAATAAACTACATGTATGAATTCCTCTTTGAATTGTATGCTCTGTATTATTTCATAATTGGTTTCTAATTTTCTCACAAAGAAACAATTGGATCCCCATCTCAACCAAAACAATACCATCCCTTTATGAAATATTGTGCATGAATATTCAGGTCTAATGTTGACATGCCTAAAATAACTTTTGGTGTAAAGGAATGGTTCATTGCTCAATTTAATGACCAATGAACATGATTGTATATTTGTGTACTGTATAAACCAGTGGGATAGTTGTGAAGTGATGACATATCACCCCTTCTGATTTGCACACTACCCATACCGGTATATCTTTGTGGTCAATATCACTATTCAGTGCAGGCATGTGAAACTTCAAAATTATATACCTGTCTTAATTTTTGTTCTATTTCTATGAAACTTCTACCATGCCGTAAGTCTTGATTTTACTGTATCAACTCGTTTTGAATATCACATGGACCTGCACTTTTGAGTATATCTCCAGATCCTCGAGTAGCCATTCTTCCGATTTTATTCAGACATGCCTCAAAACCACAGTTAAGTGGATATGTTTTTCTTGTGCAAACATTCAAGACCATGTTATGCTTGACCTGCAAATGCTAAAGAAAAGACAAGAGACTTGCAGCTCTTGGTTTCATGGAGAGAAGAGTATATGATATAAAGGTTTTCACTTAAATCGAACACACATGCATGAGTCAATCTTGACTAGAAAGCATTTGATTACTCACACACAAAGTCAACATAATGTAGATCAGGTTCCCCTGAAGCTACCTAAGGCAGACTGCTGTTTAGTTTAATTCAAATGTAAAGGACAAGTCCACCATCATATACATGTGGATTGAGTGAATGCAGCAATATTAGTAGAACACATCAGTGAAAGTTTGTGCAAAATCGGGTAGTCCGTTCAAAAGTTATGAATTTTTAAAGTTTCTGTGCTGCCATTGATGGATATTAGAAGACTACCAGCTTGTGATGTCTTCTCACATAGTAAAATAGCTCTTGACTTGCCTCTTTCTAAAGGCAGGGGGAATAATATTACCCATTATATACATCAGTAATGAGTCAAGGGAATGTGTACTTTTTTCAAAATATGAAATTTTGTGGAATTCTCTTTATATTTTCATTATACTGTTCTACGCATGTGACATCATACACTGTAGTAGTCTTCTCATCCAGCTGTGACTACGCAGAAACTTTAGAAATTCATAACTTTTGAAAAGATTGTCCAATTTCCGTCAAACTTTCACTGATGTGTTCTACTTATATTGCTGCATTCACTCAATCCACATGTCGATGACGGTGGACTTGTCCTTTGAATAATTCGGAAGGCTTCCAGGACACATGAAATCTATTATCTGATGCATACTCGTTTTATTTCTCTCTGGTGAACCAATATACAAAATGCACAAAATACAGCTCTGACACATTCGATATAAATTAAGTTGTTCTGGGGATTATCTACATTTAACTCACAAACATGTGTATCTCACAGATATATTGCTCATGGTAGTAATTACTTCCCAACATAAAGCATTATAGTATCCAAAACAACACATACTACTATTGTACCACAGATACACCTGAAACATATATAATGTAGTATATCAAAGTGACATTCAGCAACTGGCAAACTTAAAGCTGATTCTCTGCTCTACATTTTGATTTTGTGCTCGGAGATATCTGCGATAAAACAGTTCATTCATATGCTAATTTTACCTGACGGTGCAACCGTGTCAAAGTTTAATTTCCGTATTTGACCATGGTGAGATTACACAGACAAAGTATGCATTGGTAATACATAAACTACATGAACAGTGATCACAGGATTCGCTTTTATTTCCTTGTGTATTCTTTCTCTGTGGGAATGTGACATTTTCTGGTCCCTTGACCCCAAAAATGACAGAGTTGTTGTAAAATTATTGTTCTTTGATATCATCAAATACATTAAAAACAAAATTGCTTCAAATTAACAGAGATGTTGGAAAGCATTCATACAGGGTGCCGTCTACAAATGAATTTCTTTACAGACATATCGGTGCAAAACTAATAGTAGACCATTACCAGCTTTGTTTTTAAGCAAAAAGTGCACAGAGTTGTCATTCCATTGAACAGGGGCACGACATGATGAAATAGAGCAATCCGAGTTGTCACTGGCAACCAGAAATGCAGATCAGATCACATTGGTTAACCTTCAGATATCTCAAGTTCACCCATTAAATTCTACAAAATAAAACATCTTCACCTATACATATAATCTTTCAACACAAATATCTGGCAAATCATATACTTTTTTCTTTTCCTTTTTTTTTTGTATATTTTTTGTACATGTGAATAAATATTTTTCATAGTAAATCCCTGAGATATTGCAAACAATGGTGTCACAAAATGCTCAACAGACTACAACACAGACTTGGACCTACAAGCAACAAAACAAACAAACATCACACCAAACATTCTACCTCCTGCACTGGAATGAGATATATTTGAGAGTATTTTCATCGAAGCTCAAATATGCAGTTCAAAGGAACACAATGTCCATTTAAAGGGATCGTACAGTTCTGGTTGAGACCTTATTTCAGGTTTCTAACATTTTTAGATGAGATAATGAAAAATCTCATGAAATATGAAAGAGCATGCAATTCTATGAGGAATTCAATGTTTATTTGATAAAAATTGGTTTTGAAATGGCTGAGATATCCAAAAAAGAGCAATTTTGATAAAGTGTGGGACCCACACTTTGTAACGATCGCTTTGTTTTACTTTGTTTTTGGATGTTTCAGTTATTCCAAACCCGATTTTCATCAAATAAACTTTGAATTCCTTTTAAAATGGTATGCTCTGTGCTATATCATAAGTGTTTTCTTGGTATCTCGCAAAAATTTTAAAGCCCAATTCTCATCTCCACCAATACTGTACTATCCCTTTAAAGCACATTATTTTGTGCGCATGCTTTGATTACTGGTCGAGTGGGTTATGAGAACATCTCGTTGACAACACACTCCTACAAGTTTTTGGGAGGCTACGACACTTGTGAAATGTAGCCTTAAGCCAAAACAGGCACACCAAACACACACCCTACTTGTCAGCTGGAGAGTTTATTAAGTATATTGCAAGTTCAGTAAAGATTTTTTTTTAATGGAAGAGTAGGGGGAGTAAAGTTTTTGTTGTGGAGTGTAGCTCAAGATGCAGAGACTCCAACTCTCCCGTTTTCGACGGGAGATCTCCCGCCGAAAACCCATTTTTGCAAAATCTCCCGTTCTCCCGTTTGAGATTTAATTTCTCCCGCCCTGGCTCTTTGTCTCCCGTTGGAAAGGATTTCTTGCATATTTCTATCGTATGTTGAAAAAATAAGCCTTAGATAGCACCAGAGAGCATCTAGAACCCTAGGAATTTCGCGCTTCGCACACATCAACTTTGAGTCTCCCGTTTGCTCGGGGTTTCAGTCGGGAGAATCTCCAGATCAGAAGGTACTTTGGGTTGGAGTCTCTGAAGATGCCTTGATGGAAGACTAGTTTGCAACTTCACTATCAGCTCATATCAAATGTGTTTGTGGAGTACAACAGTCTAAATATAAGTTCTGTGCAAAATGATTGCCATCAGAAAGTTGTCATAGCATTTTTTTAAAACTACTAAAGTTACCGAATGTGACAAATACACTCTATACTAGATTGTTACATATTCAAGCACTCAAAAATTAAACTATTAAATCTTTTCAAGATGGCATGTGCTGTTGGAACTATTAGTACTAGAGATGATTGTCAACTCAAATTGTCCTCATATTTCTGGGGTGTGCTTTGATTATGCATTCCATCAACATCCTAAAAAGCATTCACTCAATTTTCCTTGGAATTCCTAGACTGCTTGTGTGTCTTCCAGTCAGTTTACGATACAACAACACACATAGAAAATGCACACAAAATGAGCATGACTGTAGAGATTATGGTATAATACTGTAGCCTCTTATCAAAAAAATATATCACCATTTCCTCATGATCGATCCATCAAAATAAGACATGTTTGGTACACTGTACATTATATTACTGATGCACACAAATGGAATAACAGTTAAAAGTTGTGATACCCTTAGCCCTTAAATTCACACACTTCTGGCTTTGAAACTTATCAGTAATATTCATACCTCCAGATATAAATGCATACAACTATTACAACTGGTATCTGTAACAAATAAGTGGCAAGTACTGTCAATTCATCACACCACAGGCACTTAAATAATATTTTGAATTTCTCCAACTTTTGACAACTTTTACTACATGTCCATTTACTGGTAGTCTGAGCTCCAAGCATCCTCACAGGTTGCTTGAACAAAACAAATGGAGCATGTGTGTATACACACACCACAAACAAGCACATACACAAACACACAGACACACACACATACAAATGTAAACATACAGATAGCAATCTTGAATCTCATGCTCTTCCTTCTCATTTGAAAGCACATAAACTATAGATATATTGTATGCTCTCTTCATTCTTTCATAATTTCTTGGTTATTGACAACTGTCAGGCTCGATTCAGAAGGGAATATCATATTCATAGGTCATTTTAAAGTCATTCTACATTTCTTCCCATGCAGCCATCTCCAGCTAATAGGAACACAGTGAGTGTGAATTGAGTGGTGTGCATGCCAAAAGAAAATGTCAAAGGTCAAAGGTCAGGGCCCCAAGTTACACGAAACTCTCCCTGCCCTCGTCAGAGGAGGAGCAGGCCTGGAATGACTCCATGAGGCAGGGCTGGACGAGAGACTGCAGGTCCTCTTCCCTGAAAGGTGACCCGCCCACATTGCTGTGAAGTCTGCGGAGCGCCGCCTGAAACAGAGAAGTCAATGAGCCAGAAACTCTTCATGATCATGTGCCAAAACAGAGACAATTGGTATACACTGCAGGCATGGTTTCAGTGTACACTTGACACACAAAGACAAATTATATTTGTGCACTCGTTATCAAGTGATTATCATAGTTATGAACAAATAATTATTCTGCGAAACTGCATGGAAATTATCTGTCATTAATTCCTTGTTTAACTGAACATGTAAACACGCAATGATGATCATGTTCTTTTTTTCAATTTTGAAAGCTATAATTGGAATAAACATTCCATCTCATCAAAACAGAGGAAAAATAATGAAGAATTTCTCACTCTTATGACACAACATCAACATTGTATATCATACTTTTCTTAAGAATTAAACTCAAGTTTTCAGCCAACGTGTATCACTTGAGAGGGGGAGAAGACTTCAATTTTATACCAAGGTATCATCTGAATTCACTTTTACACACAAAAGTTTATGTGCTATATAGATTAAGCAAAAAAAAAATAATAATAATCTGAATGTTTTGATAAAAAATATACCAGTATGTCATTTGTTATCTGTGGCAGGCGTACACACACTTACTAGGCAGGCAACAAGGACCGATTCATTATCATTTCTCTCCCTGCGATGTCTACACAGCTCCACAAGCCTTGGAATCACTGCAAGTTAAAAGCAAGAAAGAAAGGAAAATGGATTTGCTACACTCTCTGCCCCTACTGTTCCATTACAGTTCTATCAACTCAAAACAATAACCCTTCCAACTTACAGTAAAACTGGACATTTTTGTGCATTTTGCATGACCACAAAGTAATACGAAATCAAAAGCAACTGAATATTTGTGCTTTTTAAGTTTACCATTAATTAAGTTTTGATTTAACAGAATCTCATATCAATCCCGCAGTGCCCAACTTCACAAAATCCAACATTCCACATTATGTTCAAAGCAACTTTGTGAAATGTAAAATGAGATAAACACAATGGAACAGGTTTCACCAAAATCAGACCTAACAATAAAGATGGTTATTAATCCTTAAAAGTTAGCTACATTTTCACATATCAGTGATTTTAGCCACAGCCAACATGCTCAAAGCCACTAAAATTCATTTTGTTTTTACAAAAAATCATTCAAAATAAGATGTTTTCCATGACTCACCATTGAGTTCTACCGCCAACATGGCCGTCTCATAATCTCGACACAGCCTACCGAGTGCAACAGCTGCCTTGTGGTACACCTGGTCGAAAGTGGAGGTCCCGGTCACTGCTCCAGCACCCCGACTCGCATCGACTGTTTCTGTTACCCCACTATCGTCATCCAACTCGCAGGGTAACGGGCCATCGCATACACTGGTCTTGACCGACGAGGATGAGGTCTTTCTCCTGGATGATGCCGAGCCGAGATGGAGTAGTTCCACGAGGAGTTTCATCCCACCAGCCTCGAGGATTTGCCGTTTACAGGTCTCTGCCCCCGACATGTTGGCGATGATTGTCATGACCTAGCAGACAATTTGAGCAAAGATTTAAAAAAATAAAAAAAATTGCTGTATTCTTTTTAATCCTGCAGTCATGACAGTCATGGGGCAGTTTTTGAACCATACAATTTTTGTTGTTGTTGTTGCAGTATTAAGTGACATTTTCTCGTCTTTTCCGAAACCTCATTTACATACATGTCATTTGTATTAACCCATTGAAGACAAGTCCCAAGAATACTCAGACAGGTATCTCTGGGAAATGCATGCTATAACAAAATTAGTCCACACTCATCGGGTTAAGTTCTTTTGTAAAGCTTGGTTTGTATGTTACACTATAAACCTAATCATATTGTTGCTCCAGTCTAGCAAACAGTTTAGCAAATTTTAAAAATATATATGTATAAATATGTTCTCAAAATGGCAAAGATTATATCCTAGATGGCAGCTGTGCATGGTGAACCCATCACAAAAAAAGATTCCACTGATATTTTGGAAGTATACTCAGACTGGCACTTCAAACTTGGTGATGGGTGAGGAGAGAGAATTGAAAACACAAAACACAGATTAAAAAACAACAACAATCAAGCAAACATGCACACCCAGTGCCAGAATATGAGACCTGGGCCATGTTGCATGAAACGATGCAATCAAATAAACATCAGAAAATCAAATATAAGTCAGGTATCAGCTAATCAGAACCAAGCATTCAGTGACATATGTTTCATATGTTTGATTTTCTGACTCATGATTATAATTCTAAGACCACTGTACAGTTAGAGCCTGCAAGAAAAAAGATTGATGAAGGAATTTTGGAGAAAAAAGAGGGAGAGAGAGAGATGATCTAGGGTCAATATACTATGTACAGAGATAGACATAGGCACAGACAGACTAGCACAGAGAGAAAGAGAGAAATATGACCATCACTGAGGAAGGAAATATCAACCTGGTGTTTGCTGTACATGCTGGGAGCCTTTCCCTTCATGTAGCCTTCGATCAAGACTTTGCCGGTGTTAAATGCTGCCAGGTAGTCAGACGACATGGTATCCATGAAGGTGATGTTGGCGATGGCGGACGTGGCCACCAGAAAGACTACTGTGCTGCAGGTCTGCTCGCAAAGGGCTGAAATGAAACACAAAAACACTCATCCACATAATATGCCACATGGTGAGGATACTGTCAAACAAGAAACATGCACAGCATGATGTAACTTTCGCAAATTGCCACTGGTATTCAATGCATTGTGTACTCAAAACTTTCAACATGCATTCTACTCTCATGATTGTCTGCTCCTTGCAAAATTTGAAAAAGTTTTGTGCACACAAAAATATCTGGTTTTACAGTATGCTGGATTATTTTCAGATGAACATCATGTTTTGCTTGGGACTGCAAAAAGGGGAGAGGTTCATCCAGAGACAACACAATGAGCTACATAGCATTGTGTATATGATGTCTAATAATAATATATATGACACTGTGGATGCAACATTGCATTCATACGGAGCTGTTAGAAGGCAAACCACAGTTTTGAAATATACACTGACTTTGTCCACTTGGTTTTTGCAAGTGCAGAAGGGTCATATCGATCAGTTACTGATCATGACTCATATCTGCGGGCCATGCTTAAAGTTGAGATCAGAAAGTTGTGCTGAAGGCCCTTTTTTTCTTTGCCTGTTAGATAAAGAAACCACAAAGTGGCACCCAAAATATATACTGCCCCCCCCCCCCTCGCATTTTCGAAAATGTGGCACCGGTCGTGCAACAGACCTGTCAGGTTTTGTAAGAGGTCCTCCATGTGTTCGATGAAGCACAGCATGCGGTGGTAGCTGTCCACGTCCGGGGAGGTGATCTCTGCCAGGACTGAAGCCGCCTCCTGCTTGACCCTCTCGCTGGCTGTCGGCGAGGCCAAGATTTCACTCAGGGTTCCAAGACCACCAATCTGACCCAAAAAAGAAAATAATAATAATGATAATAATTAAAACATCCATGAGTAGGTCCCAACAAGATACATTCAGTGCAGTACTTCATTGCAGCGCCAGTATTGGAATTGCTACTTACTTGCATCATATCCTATTAGCTTTCTTTACCAAGACAGTAATACAAATAGTTGCAATCATGTAATAAATGTGATAGGGTTCTAAGACCACGAATCTGAAAAAAAAAATAAATTTTTATAAAACATCCATAAATAGGCCTCAACAAAACACATTCAGTGCAGTACTTCATTGCGATGCCAGTATTGAAATTGCTACTTGCAACACATCCTATCAGCTTTTCAACACAAAACAGTAATAGTTGCAATCATGTACTGGTAATAAATGTGACATTAAAAGGAAGTTAATTTGGCTGACTGGATCTAGGCCTATAGCAACAGTCAACTATGATGAGAAGGAAGTTCAATGTCAATCCATGTAGGACACGAAGGGTGTGTAAATTCCTATACACTATGACTTGCCACATTTTTGGGTAAGAATTTTGGCACTCTCTAACAGACATTATACAACAAAGATCAATTGATGAAGATTCCCTCATAAAAGGGTGGGTGTACGGAGTTCTACGTGTTGGTTTTTCTGTTTATGAGTTGACCTCCTGGCCTTTAGAAGAGCTCATCAAAATGGAGATGAGAAGAGAATTATTTGAATTAATATTCCCTTAGTCTCAAAATATAGGACCTTGAAAAGTGGATATGGAATGACCGGGGGGAGAAAAGAGAGAAAAGATTGACAGAAGGATGAATAGAAGGATGGATAGACAGGCAGACTGATGAACAGACAGAGAGAGGACGATCTCCCACCTTGTAGAACTCCTCCCTGCCTTCTGGCTCCGAGCACAGGGTGGAGATGGCCTGCAGCGCAGTCGTCACAATGCTGCGTATGGAGAGGGTGGCAATGCGGCAGACGGCCAGGAGAGCCCCCAGAGCTTTCCCCTTGACCAGCAGCCTGCGAAGCCAGAGACTCTCCTGGCTCAAGCCGTACACGGTCAGCACTGCGAATTTCACGTTGAGCTCGCTGGCCGAGTCCTGCACCATCATGACCAGTTTCTGTCCAGTGTGCAAATTTGGAAGGTGGAGGGAAGGGGAGCAATGCAAAGTGAATAGTGATTCAGGAGTTTCCTCTGAAAAGAAGAATTTTATGAGGAACTCACTTTATGAAACTTTACTTGAATATATCTGGCTTCTACATCCCACTATACATCAAAATTCTTCCAAACGCAGAATGACTGGGGTTGTATTTCACTGAATTAGAACGATGCGCCACTGAATAACAAGCCTGATCTCATTTTGAAGAGCACAAGTTTACAAGATATGTCCATTATGTATCATAAGCATAAATCTAAAATCAAATTGTGACCCTGCATCACAAAACCAACAAAAGGTTGCCAAATATGGACTTTTACATAAGTGCAGATTCTGAAAGAGCAGACTCTAAACTTTAAGATGACATATTACTCAATGAAAATGGACTTTCCTAAGCTATTTGAAAAATGGACAGAAAGACCACACTCTGGTAAAATGTTCACTGAGAAAAAGAGGCCTTGAAATTTAGGGTCTATTCAAGTGATTTGTGCTTTGCACAAAAACAGGATGTAAACCTCCAGGGCAACCACAATTAAGGGATTATCCGATTATGCTACATATCTTTGACCGTAATTTAGTACATTCTATTCAGGACTACTGCCAACTATCAAAGACGTAGCATTATCTTTTAAGAAGTTATTTAAGTTGAGAGTGGAGAGTGTGCAAAGGGTTTTATAAAGAAATAATGGGCCCTAAGACATAGGCCTACCTAATTACACTATTCGGCTAAAACATGTTCTAGAAAAACTGCTTTAAGTATAATTTGCAATTTTGTCTTATGATCCCAAATTTTAGAATCATGTAGACAAAGGATTGCTCTTTCAGATGATTTTAAAAAGTAAAGATTAACTAGGGGGACCTATTCACCTGTTTTTGGCCCTCAAATAGAATGGGGGCTCGTTACCACTTGTTAGTTTTGTGATGCACAGTCACATATCCTGGATAATACAGAACATCATATGGATGATGACTAATGTAGGAAGGGATATACAGAATGATCCATTGGAAGGATTTACAACACTGCATCTCGGGGTTAATAACCTTGCTAACGTAGCATTTCTGACCCTGAGGAGACAACATTCGGTAGATTCCCTTTGACAAACATCATCACATGTTACATTACAAAGGTTAGGAAACGTGCATTAATGAGAATTACATACCTTCAATTTTTTTTTTTCAAACCAATGTAACTTTCTTCACATCATTATCAAACAACAAGCCTGCAATTAGCAACGTATATATGCACATCTCTGTGCAGCTTAAGTGTCTTTGCACTCTCATATGTGCACAGCATATCAAATTTGTGTGCCCAGATTTTACTATTTGCTGCTTCCCATATCTGCCACTTGATCACACAAGAAAATGTTTTCCCAAACGAGAGAAACACAACGTATATATTATGGCACCGTAGCTTACCATCACCAGCTCTGTCTGAACAGCATCAAGCAATGAGTTTAATGCCTTGCTCAGGGATGCCAGGGGCTTTATAACCAGCATCTGTGTGTTACCATTCAGACCTTCACTCCTATAACAGGCAAAAGATAATAAAACACTTTAGGATTTCTAATACTTAGACAAATATACAGATAGATAGATAGATAGATAGATAGATAGATAGATAGATAGATAGATAGATAGATAGATAGATAGATAGATAGATAGACAGACAGACAGACAGACAGACAGACAGATAGATAGATAGATACATAGATAGATAGATAGATAGATAGACAGATAGATATAAATCATTGCTGCGCATTTGCAAAAAAAAAAAGTAATTTGTTTTACACCGGTAACAAAATGGCAAAATAAAAGGTGAGCATTTTTGATGTACTTTTACACAATCTGGTGTCAAGTTTTACAGGATGACCACTGATACTGTAAATAAAGTTGTCTCGTAGAGCTCATGCAAGTACATCCGGTTTTATAATATAGCATTAGTGGATTTTGTATGATCAGTCTCAACACTTTTTATTACTAACTAAAACTTCAATGCTAGCCTACTTGGAAATTCACTGGAAACACTTGAAAAAGCCAAAGTGTATTGAAACTGGCCTGACCCACAAGTACCGTCAAGAGTAGTCTTTTACTCTTTTGGCTTCTAAGACAGAAAGATACAGAGACCACAGGTTGTCTGCCTGTCTGCCTCAGGCTTCATTCTTTGAAACTGAAACTTTCATCCAGACATACACCAAAAAGGGTACAAACCAAGCCCATTGACAGATGTTGGCACATATTTATATCATTTATGCAAGTAGTGCTAATATTCTAAATGCATTCACAATATTACATGACAAACAGCACTTGTGATACACAGATTTGCTGAAATGAGTCAAAATTCATGCAAGTTACATGTAAAAGTGAAACAATATAGAATTTTTTGAAACTGATATCACAACTTCAAAATTGTCTCACCTTTCAAATATCTTAACGAGCCCTCCTAACTCATCTGTAACATGCTGCTGGCTCTGAAATTTGAACAGAAATTTGCAGAGTTCAGTCCAATCCAAGTAATAGTCATTATATCACTATCATACCGGTATTCTCCTTGCACATTTAGTTCAACGATCTTGAGGGAGACTATCAACGAATACCACATACAAAGTTACAGAGTCAGATGAACAGACATGTTACAGACCAGGGGTTCCTTTGCAAGTCATTGCAGTGTAAGGTGTGCTGTCAGTAGCAGAGAATTCTTGTGCATTCTCAAACAAAGAGCAACAAAACATTCTCTACAAATAACATATCTCAAAACAGACAGAAACATACTGTAATATTCAAGTGATATATCTGAAGTTCCAAACTTTATAGTGGCCCTGGTTTTACATCTACATTTCACTGTTGTAGATTAGATTATTTTGCTTCCGATTAAAACAGATATGCGTAAATATATACCTTCACGGCAATACATTTCTTCTTTATATGTGAATATAAAAATATATCACTATAAAACAAAGACAATATTTTTCTTCTTCATGGCTCAGTAAAAGTTCTCTCATAGGCAACTGTTGATTTTTGCTGATGCTAACAGAAATATTACAAGCATATGTGTGCTCTGAAGTTGGACCTACAACAGAAGTTAGAAGTATTTGAAGATGCTAGAATTGTCATTTCACTTGCGGCATATCAGCATCATTTGAATCATTTCTAGTTCTCTAAGAAGATGACTCTCGAGCAAATGAAATATCATGTTGGTTGAATCTTTACCCTCTGAATGTGGTCCATATCTGGACAGAACTCATTGCACTCCTTCAGGCAGGATCGTACGTGGACACACAGAGACAAAATGGCTGGCCGCAGCTGCTTCATAGAACCTGCTTTTAATTTTCTGGGCATAACAAGAAAAGATAGAAGTTAGTTTTTTATTGCACGCATATGCACCTTCAATACTTTCTACAAATAAGTAGACAAAATGCCATGAAGTCTTGAAGCAAATTTACAGAATTCTTGGCAAGATCAACATTTTGATTATTACCTACTTACATTACATTTTAAAAACTAATAAAAACTTCCAGATAATACAACTGTTTCCATACTAAAACCTATACTCAGCACTCACAAAGACATCAAGGAGATTCCATCTAATACAAAAATATTCTGAATAGTTCTGATTTAATTCTGTGCCACTCACCTGAAGAGTTGGGTTATTTCAGTGGATAGGCAATCAGCCCTCTGCTGCAACCTGTAGATATTTTCTGTCCAGGTATGTAAGAAACAGGAGAAGAATTATCAATGTGACATATAAAGCATATTTATATTCACTTTTGTGTCTTTCCCCTATTCTAGTACTCAAACACACTGGCACCATCACTGTACAATTATGATTTGTATCATCACCAATGTTTCTATTGTTAATATCATTATTACTAGCTTTGACTTCCACAACATTAATCTCACATTGATTAATTTTCAACATTTTTGCATTTAAACCATAATCACTGTTTTCAATAACTATCACTTTTTTTCTCACAAGAACATGATTACAATAATCAATTTCATCTTCATAACAATAATTATCACTACAGCCATAATTTCACCCCTGTAATTAAAAGTGTCTTTACTGTGAAAACCACTCCACTATCATAACCATCATTAATGGTGCCACAATTACCATGACTACCATCACCAATTTCGGGGCAACATCACTATTGTCAGCATACTCTTCACCAAATATATCAATCCTATGTATCGTAGTGTACCTGAGAGAATGTCGTTCTCTTGGGCACACAACACTATACTACTACTCTGCCATGATTGTCAACATCATCTCATTTCTGATATCATCATCACCACTGCCGTCATAGCTCTATAAATCTGCCACCATAACAGCCCCAACAACATCAACAACAATATCATCATCATCATCATCATCATCATCATTATCACCATCATCACCATCATCACCATCATCATCATCACCATCATCACCATCACCATCATTACCATCATCACCATCATCACCATCACCATCACCACCATCACCACCACCACCACCATCATCACCATCACCATCATCACCATCACCACCATCACCATCACCACCACCATCACCATCACCACCACCATCATCATCACCACCATCACCATCATCACCACCATCACCACCATCACCATCATCACCACCATCACCATCATCATCATCACCATCATCATCATCACCACCATTACCATCATCATCACCCTTGGCAACATCAGTACAAGAGAGAGTCTGCATATATGCTGCACCTTTGATGGTGGCGGCAACGTTCTCCAGATTGAGCGGTGAGTTGTGGATGGGCTTCGTTTCCAAGAGGGTCATGCATTCGCCCTCCGTCGCGCCCTGGAGATCTAGCAACCAGCGCTGGACAGAGTCCACTTCACTGATCATACACCTGAATTCCACAAAATACAGTACAAGTTCTCTGATTGAGGGATGCCCAGCTAAGATATTTCTTTCTGGTAATTATATAAAGGAACAACTAAAACTGAAATGTAAATTGAAACAATTTTGTCACGAGAAAAAATTATGTGTAAATGTATGTCTTCTATCTACAAACAGGTTAAAAGAGAGGATTGTTAGTCGTGGCAAGTAGCGTCAACCTTTGCTGTCTACGATATTCTCCAGAGGAAATCCTGTAGTCTACTTGGGATTGAACCAGGACATTCCTGTTTGATATACCACGTCACTGGAAGAAGTATACCTCTCCAAGCAGTTGTCGTATATCAACTACGCACCAACATTACATATGGAAAGATACAGACCAATCACATAATTATTTCAAGCAGATTTCTTCCCTATAGCACAAGATACGTAATTCAATTGTATCTGAATAGTGTGGCAATGATATTTGTCGCTTTGGGTTTTAACTTTTCTTGCGTCATGCTAACCAGCAGTTTATTACCCAATTTTGTCTGGTACAAAGATATGTGCGTTCCATATCGGGTACACCTAAACTACATTTAAAGAGTACACTGACCTCGATAATCCTGACTATACAGAGAATCATGAAGTAATCTCGTATTTATAATAAGGAGTGCCTTTACCTGAGTGCAGATTTCTGAGGATGTCCAGTGTTGAAGCTGGCTTGGCCCATGGGACCATACATGTTCCTACAAGAGATGAAAAGACAAAATATGTGAGCCTGCATCACAAAACCAACAAAAAGTCGCCAGACATAGATTTTTTAGCTGAAAAGACAAATTCTGAAAGAGCAGACTGTAGGCTTTAAAAAAATGTATAACTCAATTCAAATGGACTCCCCTAACCTATCAACTACATAATATTGGACAGAAAGCACAGACTCTTGAAAAGTGTCAACTGAGAAAAGAGGCTCTGAAGTACAGGGTTTATTCAAGCATTTAATCCCTACCAAGCTGTGCTAGCCATGGAATGAATGGGACAAAAAAGGATGTAAAGCACTATAGCAACGACAATACAGGGATTATTAGATTAAGCTGAAATTGAGCATGCTCCTTAATCACTTTCTGTCCATGATTAATGCCTACTTTCGAAGCAGGAGCTGTATCCTTTCAAAAAGTTAGAGTTGAAGGTTAACAGTGTGTAAAGGATTTTAAAGAAATGAAAAGGGGCCTCTAAGATACACCTAATCAGACTATTCTACAAAACAAACAAGCAAATAGCTGGAAGTACTGCTGGAAACACACTTCCCTTTCCATTTCATGACCCCAAACTTAAAAATACTGAAGAAGGAGAAGAAGAAGAAGAAGAAGAAGAAGAAGAAGAAGAAGAAGAAGAAGAAGAAGAAGAAGAAGAAAAGCCTTTTCAGATAATCTTGACCCATTTCACCTTCTTTTTTTCTTTGAGTCATCACCGTAAATCAAGTGGTGCAACTTTTTGTTTGTTTTGTGATGCATGGTCACATAATAATCAATGCTAACACTTCATTTCCACACCACAACAACATTTCATGGCCTAGGTGAAGTCATTTACTAAATGAATTCAGTGATATTGTAGCAGTGCTATTGTAGCTAAGTAGCATGAGTATGATAAGATATAATCTGATAATCTTCATGAATGACAGATATCACTGTGAATCAATGATTATTCAGGCAGATTCCATCATATCAAAGTATATTGGAAGATAAAGTAAGCATATCTTGCATTGGATTATGGAACAATCGTTACAGTCAGCATTTAAAGAGAAAGCAAAACAAATTTTTCAACACATTTTAAACTTAAATTTAAAATGACTTGCAGATATCTTAGGCAGTCATAGAATTCAAAACAGATAAGACTTTAGAACATTTAAAATTTTGATTTCGAAAGAGAGTGTTTGCTGTGTGACAACATACTGATAACAATTGCTAGCACTTCCAAAAATTAATTACTATACCTACTAGAACAGAGAGATGTAAAAACCAGCATATTGATGGCAATAATGATTTTGATAACTATTATAATTTTCATCATCATTAACAATGACAATAAAAAGGATTAATACTTGCAAGCTTTTTTAGCACACTTCCAAGCAGACTATCAGCTGCATATTGATAATGGCATGAGTCCCTAAATACCAACAGTGATGTAACATGATCAATTTTCTTTTTGTTTGTGGTCACCATGACAGCTCTCATGAGAATGTGGTTTTTTAGGCCTTTTCCAGGACCAATACCATGGAGATAAAAAAGACAGAATGCAAAATTGAAATGACAAAGTAAAACAAGCTTCCTTCATTTTTCTCTTTTTGCATCAACCTTTTTTTATCTTACTTTTTTTGTCTCCATGCACACACATATACACACAAACACAAACACATACATATAAAACAAAATCTTGCTTTTGACGGAAATGGCATATTTGCGATACCTACCACAAATCTGCAAAATTCAACATCTAATTGCTTTATTGCCTATGAAGCAAATGCCTAATGGCTTTGCTATCTATGATCTCGAGCCATAAAACATCAGGCTCGCAAATACCATTACCAGTCTACCCGGCTATCTACTCTATTTCCTAATCCCCTTCAAATGGTCAGTCTTGAACCGAACTTCCGCATTAAGCTGCTCGTAGAAGGATCTAGATGCGTCACTGCCATTTTGACCAAAACTTCAATTTGCTGTGGATGCCCTCCCCAATAATATAATTTGATAAAATTGCATACACCGTAACAATGTAGATCTGTAGGCATTATAACTTGATCTGTCTGCATATGTCTATGTCTATATATATGCGACCCTGCATCACAAAACCAACAAAAAGTTGCCAGACATAGATTTCTGGAAGAGCAAACTTTAAGCTTTAAAATCATGTATAACTCAATTCAAATGGACTCTCCTACCTATCCTTATATTGGAAAGAAAGCATACACTCCGGAAAAGTATAATCTGAGAAAAGAGGCTCTGAAGTAAAGGGTCTATTCAAGAACTCAATCTTTACCAAGCCATGCTAGCTGTGCAATGAATGGGACAGAAAACAGGATGTAAACCACCAGAGCACCAAAAATGAAGGGATTTTCAGATTAAGCTAAATTTGAGCATGCTTTATAAATACATTCTGTCCATGATTAATGCCAACTTTCAAAGCAGTAGCATCATCCTTTCTACAGTTATTAGAGTTGAAAGTGAAAAGTATGTACAGGGTTTTTAAGAAATGAAATGGGGACTCATCAAGATGCAAGGGCCACTAATCACACTACTCTACAAAAAAGTATTCGGGAAAAATGGCTGAAAACACAATTTCCTGTTCATTTTATGATCCCAAACTTTAGCATATAACATACTGTAGTTCAAAGAAGATTTACCTTTTAAGAAAATATGAAAATCTCAAGATTGGCTAGGTTGATCCATTTCACCTAGTTTCAGTCCTCATACAAAATCAGATGGTGCGACCTTCTGTTGCTTTTGCGATGTACGGTCACATGCAACTTGTATTATTATCTACCCTTATAGTACTAGATTATGTGTTCATAGAACTCTTTAATGTCACTTAACTTGATGGTCCTAATTTTGTAACATCTATTAGTACACTCAGACAAGACTTGGTGCCTCCAATGATTTCAATATGTTGGAGAGCACCCATTTCTGCTTGTCTTCTCTCTTTAAAACTGTCAGGGTAGTTGACCACCACAGCTCTGAGTAATTCACCTATATCATTCTAGTAAAATGGAGGCTTGTTAATACAGCATTACACTAGGAAATGAGCTCTTCATACTTTATTGACTTTGATGTGGTGTCGATGCGCTATGGAAATACTCAGATAACTCAACGATACAAGAATGTCACACATAGAACAGAAAATTACCCCAAAATAACACTTAGTTTGGGCTTGAATATGCCACAAGAAGCAAAAGGTATGGATACCCATGCATGTTGGTTTTATTGATTCTGTCTAGACTTAACTTCATACAAAAATAACTTGTTTTTTTTTATATAAAATACAAAGATGTCAGTGAAAGAAAATAGGGTAATTTGGCAGTGAACTGTTTATGAAGTCCAGGAAAGGTGCTAGCAACTTCTATTATGGTCAAACATAGCAGAAGGATTAACACCTTCCCCATTAGAAGTACGAGACATCCCAACAGAGGGTAAAGTAGAGGGGGAGAGGAAGCTATAAAGCTCTCCATCTCCAAGAGGTGCTGGGTAAACAAATCTAGTGTGCTAACTAGGCAATTAAAGTTCTCCTCCTTTTGTACTCTTAAACAAAGGGGCCAAACCAGGGGGTGTTTACACACAAAAGGCTGATGTTTGCAAAGAGAAAACAAAAGCATGTTCTCTGCTACTTTACAGCACTATTGTAGGAGAAGGTTTGATCAGTGGTTCTAATAGAGTAGTATAGTGGCTACTTGCAGAGGAGGGTCTGCCCTTTTCCATCTCAGTAGGAAAATTCTTTTTTTACAAAAGAGAAGCAATTTACATCTAGAATATATTGCAGATAGAAGCATTTACAAATTTATGAGTAATATTGTATTAAATCTTACTCTAGATTGATAGATAAATATTACTACAGGACTTATACATAATGGCCATACATTTTTAACATCTTTGGTACTTTTCACTTTTTATTTCATGAAAAATATGAAATCCCTTATACAGATGCATCCCAATTGATGAGCTTTCATTTGTCTCACAAAAAAAAAAAAATCCATCTTTTTTTTTGTACAGACAGAAAAAAAAAATCATATGAAAGTATAAGCTTGCACTTTGGACACATATCCTTCAGTTTCTGAAAGAGTATATTTCCTAGCTCTCAAAGATACTCAATCAAGGTTTAGATGAGGGAAATGAGTAGTTTTGTTATCTTTGTCTGAATCCTGGCATGCTTGTCTGTGAACAGAAGTAATATGAAACTGATTTGGTCATTGAATCCAAAGTGCACTCTATTACAAATTAACCCTTGCACTATGAGAATTTGTAATGTCATATGTAACTTTGTACACAACCTACCAGATTCCTACATGCAGTGGTTTACAGCCTTTGCAAGCCCTGAATGGTCAGTTTTGTTGTGGTTGAGAGGTCATTCTGGTCTTTGTTTTGTAAGATAATGTGAAACTACATATCAAATTTGAAAAGCTCGTGAACGTACAACGGGGAATGCTGAAAAATAGGTGTGAATCACATTCCTTTTAAAGGATAAATTTCAGCTTGATAAGCAAATAGCAATTCTTTCCATCATAGCATCATTCCTTTTGTGAAATAATAGTAAGTCAATTAATTAGTTAATTAGTTAGTTAGATAATTAGATAGTTAGTTAGTTAGTTAGTTAGTTAGTTAGTTAGAATGATGACAACCTCAAAATCTTTCAAAAGAGTTTGTCAAATTTTGGTTAAGCACGCAGCAAAGCATAACAAGAAAAGGAAAATACACCTCTGGTTGATACATTGATTTACTAATACAACTGCCCCCTTCTCTTACTGTAAGAGCAGCAGTCACCCTCAGCAAATCTTACATTGACTACACTGGGGAAAAACTGGTACTTGTATAATTATAGACACACACACATTTACTCAAATTCACAATAGTCTACACCAGGTGTGAATTCCTAGTTATTATCTCCTTAAAATGAATGGCACAGAAACCTTCCTTTGGATGGCTTCAGCTAATCCTTAGGGAATGCAGGTGAAGACATAAAATGAAGATTTTTTTTGTCTACTGCAAGAGAAATGTAGCATATTATGCTCCAAAACTGCGTACTTCCTCCAACTATATGAAAAAAAAGGTGCTCTGCTGAACATCAAAATAAAAATGACACAGATAAGACCCTACAAATGGCAAACAACAATAAAAGCAAATAGAATGTCCAGTAATATGCTCATTTCCAAGCCCTAACTTACCTTTATAAGAATTCACTGTCTGCTTTCGAGAAAATCTGAGTCTCTATTCGACTTACTCACACAAAAGCTAGCAACACTGTAACAGACAACGCCCATCAATGAAGAGAGAAGAAGACTGCAACTTTGGCGGTAATTGCCAGATTAGAAACCCAACAAGTTGGCTTCACCACTTATCGATTATGGTGCTAACGCCGACCCCCTTCCACAGTATTACATATAGCAGGTACACTGCTAAAACCAAAGTTTATACACATCCGCTGCCCAGACATTTGAAGAAGTAACTCCTCGTAACATACAATGGACCTGCATTATTTGAAATTCAGCAGCCTAAACATTACATATTTTGTGCATCACAATGAGAATAGCATGGAGATTTGTGTTTCCATGCAAAAATATTACCAAAGAATTTGGAATTTCACTGAAATAGACATGTGAACATGCACAACAATATTATTATCAATAGAGCATGCATGGAATAAATCTTTTAAAAAAAGAAAAGATACATTTTTGCCATCTCATTATTGAAACATACTGTAAGAATAAACACCCATACAGTGAACATTTGAATGGGGTCTTTATTAGCTGGGGAAGAGAATGAAATGTTATTGTTACCATATATTAATGTCAGTTGTAAAAATGTACTGTCTGAGACACAAAAGCAGTATATTATCATTATACATTAAAAAAAAACACTTTGATTTATTGTAGGAAAACAGCCAGTATTATTAAAATTATTTATTGATCAAAAGAAGATAACAAATTCATTGAAGATTTGGGATATATTTCATATGAATATCTCTATCACACGAGTTATAATCATACCACATAAACTCATGAAAAAAAAGAGAGTGGATATACCTCATACAAACTGATTTGCTTGTACAAAATAGAATTAGGTCACCAAACTCTTGACTTTTTCCCATATAATTATCCACAATAATCTCGGAATAACTGCTGCAGAGTAGGTTTGGGCATGCAACACTTCAAAATGATAATGCATCAAAAGTAAAAGGAAAAGAACATAAGGGAGTGATTAAGAAATAGGCCATGGGCCTGGGCCAGAAATGTTGAAACCATTTGCGACATGAAGTGGCTGACGTGAAATCAAACCAATTTGGCCATCCCACATCCACTCTGTAGCCTTTTACACCAACAGACGATTGGCAATTCTTCCAATGATTCACTTAACAATCACACACTATGAGTACAAGACTGGCTCACAATCTACACCAATGGAGGACCATTTAACGGTGCTAAAATCTCATCTCGTCTAATCCCAATGTGCTCCAAGCCTTTGTTGGGAACACACGTAGCACTCTCCCAGACAAAGGCTGGGGAACATAATCCCTCCCATGTAGGACTACTGGGCAAACAATATAGGGGTCAGTCCCATCCATCCCTCAAGGAAATCTAGAATGTATTGCCAGACAAGGGTTTGCTTGTAAATATGAATGAATTACAATCCTATAGATGTTCTCTCTCTTCAAAACTAATAACACACAGCAGGAAAACCTCCAGCCAGAATTAATTGGAAACATAAAAGGCAATAAAAGTAAGAGTTAGTGACAAAAGGAAGAGGAAGAGGAAGACTTATGACTAATCCATTACAGCACATATTCTTAAATCCCATAGATTTTGCACAGGACCTAGTGGTTGTTATAAGCAAGGGGTTAAATGTATACTTGCAGTTGTTTCAGGACAAAAACGGCATGATAAAAACATGTTGTATTGTTTGAATGATTTTGAAATGTAATGAAGGGAAAATGAGAAACTACATGTAGTTATAAAAACTTGATTTTGCAATGTTTATTTGAGGTTAAGCACATCCATCTGCCTCTTCTGTTGATTTCTGGGTTTTTTTTCTTTTTCTGAAAACATACCCTATATTGATTGGATATTAAGACATGAAGCAATTATTGTCAACCAATATTTCAGTCTTCATTAGCTCTTGAACAGAAATGATGCCACCATTACCAAAGTCTGCTTGTAAAATCAATTCTCTTTAAAGGGAACGCAAGCCCAAAGAGCAATGTGGATTGAGTGAAAGTATCAACATTGGTAGAACATATCAGTGAAAGTTTGAGGAAAATCGGACAATCGATGCAAAAGTTATGAATTTTTACAGTTTTTGTGTTGGAACCGCTGGATGAGGAGACTACTAGAGGTTATGACGTATGAGTGGACAACAATATAAAGAAAATGTAAAGAATATTCCACAAAAATTCATTTTTCATGAAAATTACAAATTCCATCAATTCCCAACCTGCTGCTTTCTGAAAGTGGTTAGTCAAGTTCTCTTTCATAATGCTAGAAAAGTGATTTTTTTTCATTTTCCTTTATATTTTCTTTGTATTATTGTCCTCTCATACATCATAACCTCTAGTAGTCTCCTCATCCAGCGGTTCCAACACCAAAATTTTGAAAATTCATATCTTTTGAAATTGTCCGATTTTCCTCAAACTTTCACTGATGTGCTCTACTCAGGTTGCTGCTTCCACTCAATCCACATTGCTCTTTGAGTTTGCATTCCCTTTAAGATTCATGGATACCTAATTGATATCGAGACGGATTTGTAAAAGGCACCAACTATCAGATTCATACACTGGCAGAAGGCTACTGGAGGCAAAAACTTTGATTTGCCATTTATCATGGAGACATTCTCAAAAACAAATTGACTACCTGAAACCAATACTAATGATATGTATTTACTTGAATTATACCACAACATCCTGTTCAAACTTTTCATGGGGATCATTTCAAAATGATTGTTATGCTATGTCTCTATTGGCTATGGAAAATAATAAGTCTGGAGTACCCTTTATAGATAGAAAATAATGCACTTAGTGGTATATAATTTCATACTGCTGGATCATTGCTACTTTGAGCAGTAATTTGATTATAAATTCAGTGACAATGTGCAAAACTGAGCTTTCAAAGAAAATTTATATGCCATGGAAATCAAATTTCCTTCCTGGTGTATGTGCCAGAGATATCAGATTGTTTTCACAATGTTGAAGGAAAAAAAATTGTAAGCAGATGACAACTAACTGCTAAGCTAACAGCGGACAGAGGAACTGGAACATTATTTTTTTTTACATTGTGCATGAATTGACTTTCATTCCATTTATCAAATCTATCCCTCTTTAGAACTTCCAGGAAAGAGTTAATATACCTATTCTCATTCCAAAAAACTGTGTCATTGAATGTCACAATGTTTGAGCTTTCCTTTGACCTTATCCATTATACAGGCTCTCTTAAAATCCTTGAGCCTAATACTTCCAAATTCAAAACCTAACAATAATCTGAATTTACACCTAATTGTAAAATGTATCCTCATCACAAATCCTATCATTGCAGTATATAGATGGAGGAAGGAAATACAGTTCGGTAGTGAAATGTGCAGAAGGGATGAAGTATAAATGAATGGCACCACAAAATGTAGTACACACCCTTTTTTATAATTATTATAATGAAGGGTACTAAAGAAATCCATCAAGAATACAGTGATACATGCTGACTATATACATTGATTGCTTGATTGTCCTATAACTCTGATAATTGCAATAAAAAAAAGAACACTTGTCTCAAACATCTATTTCCTTTACCTTGATACCAGTGTGTTAGTCCATGGCTCAGCACAAAGCAGGGTCTCCATGTTCAGTATGCCTTGATGTTTCTTTCACAGTTGTAAATCTCACATGCAGACAAATGTATTCAGCTCTTGTCTTGCTTCACTTTACTTCTTGTGGATAATAGAGAACTTCACTGGTATAGAAGAAATTTCAGTTTACAAAGAGAATGAATGTCACTGCTGTCCAAATCAAAGATTATATCCACCCGAAAACCCAGCCTAGGTACAATGTATCTCCGAAGCAAGATCATTCAGTCTGTTCTGAAACAATGTTAGAGAGATCGATCCACAGTAAATATCTTTGCCAACATACAGTTCTAGAGGTGTGTGCAAGAGATAGGATTCATATTCATATTGACTGCATGCCATATTTGTGTCAGGTTTGCAGCCATGCAACGTAATCCTCCTCAAGATCACTTCCTGGTATGAGCCACTTCTAACTTTCGCTTCCCTTCAATTCGATGTGTGTGTTGGCGACGCGGTGAGACTGTTTCCTTGCTGCTGGCCAGTTCCTTGAAGCAAGACATTGCTGCCCTCAACATCTCTTGCTTTTTAAGTCATTGAAGACTAGTCCATGAGTATACTCGGGCAGGAGTCTATGGGAAATGCGTGTTGTATCAGCTCGTCCTCATCGGGTTGATTCAGTACACACAAACAGATGATTATCTCATATTTGTATATCACCACTATATCACACTGCATGTGGACAACAATCTTTTCAATAGAGATTCAATAGAGATGCAGCAGCAAGTCCATTCAATTCAATCCAGACCTCTGAGGACAAGTGAAACACAGAACCAACCTCGATCTAAAGGTCCAAATTTAGCAATCTGGTGAATTTTAAACCATGCAGGCTATGAACCTATATGTATAACACAGGCTTCAAATTCTAAGTCTGTAAACAGCAGAACATGTTGTGGTAGAGAACAGGACTCTACTTAGCAGGTGTGGTGGACATGGAATGTAATATGAGTGTATGTTTGACCTTTTAATGCATTTAAACATGCTCCTCATGGGTGGCTGCCCACAGACAAACAACTTTTAAAAAGATACTGGTACAGTGGCAGATCCAGAGAGGGGTGCACCAGGCATGTGCCCGTCTTTATTTTTCTTAAACAAAAGAAATAAAATGTGGGCACATGGACCCCATTAATTTTGTAAAGACCCCCCCCTTTACGGAATTTCTGGATCCGCCCCTACTGGTATGTGTCGGTATGCGCAAAGGATCGCTTCTACATAAAATATCAAAAGCATCAACAATGACAGAAGAACATCTGACTGTATGGGCTTTCAAACCATTCAGTCACACTATGCAAGCATGTGCTGATCTTACCGTCTAAAGGAATCCCTGGAAAAATCTCTGGTAAACTAAAATATTGGCAAACGACTGACATTCACATTGACATGAAACAACACTTTATATAGTCAACAATTTCAGGAATTCACCACCTTTTTCATGCAAAGTAGAACCGGTAAATGATACCTTTCAGTTTCACACAATTAGATCAGTAGCATAATAGGTGCTGCTCACTTATCTGATTTTTTGTACAATGAGGTTGCCATTTTCTAAGGCGGAAAGGCTTCCCTGATATAGCAACAACTGATGTATACTAGTACACAAAAGTGGGAAATTACCATGATCTACATAAATTATTTTTTTCCTTCTTAGCCTCATTTTTCCTGGATAGCCAAAGATTGAATGTCAAATTCCCAGCATTCCAACCATTCCCCAAATCACATTCTTTTAATCCAATTCAGCGAAGCTAGCTTCAAGTCTAGTTTCAGAGTATCCTGTGTTCTGCCTTTCAAAACACTTGCTAATCACTGCCCTTTTTAGATGTTACTCAGTTTTACTAGTAATGACAATGAGATGGGAGTGGACCATATAATAATGAATCATAGGGTATCCAGGGCAAGTCTGAGTAATTTTCAGCTGTAATTTGTGGGTATTTAAAAACTTTATTTAGAGGGCAAGATTTAATGCATGGCCAACCTGAAGGACATCCATTCAACCAGTGTTTAAGCCGAGTTTGAAGGAATTGCAAGGAGTTGGTAACAAGGCAGGTTTATAAATTATACACTGACAAACATGCTGGCTTCATTTGCAATGACAGGATAGAATATCAGGCTAGTAAACAACCACCTTCAAATGTGCATGGAAGGACAAACATGTGTGCATGCTATTGCTATCAGAAAAGCATATAACATGAAATGAAAAGTCAAGATTGAGAATGATATTCTTGCAGCTAGAAGAAAAGAAAAGAAAAGGAGCACAGGAACTTTAAAAAAAATGGAAACAAATCTGAAGTACATGGTCCGACAGTCACTGACTACAGGGCTCGTTGACTGGAGTGTGTTTTTTTCTTCTTCTTCTTCTTTTTTCAGCCATGAAAGGCTTGCAATATGGGAGTCTCAAATAATGAAATTTCATTTACTTTAAGGGCATATTACTATGTTCTAGAAAGCTTTCAATATTAACAATATGTAAAGATATCCCAAAATTACAGACAGTTTACTGTCAGGATTTACACCTCAAAGAAGGATTTTCCAACCTCTAAATATTAGAACGAAGCCCTAGCAGATCAGACTAATATCATTAGCCGTATGGCTATGCACGCAAAAAGTGCTGTGTAAATCAAATCAAGAACTAAAAATTTGAATAGCATGAATTTTTCCTTTTCATCACATGAAGCACAATATAAAATGATAGACAGCATGGGAAAAAATCTAAGCAATTAAGTATTTTAGCACAATCTATGCATATTGAGAAGCAAATGTAGATACTTTACCTTGAAAACACATCTAAAATAAGCAAAAAAAAAAAATGTCAGTGCATTAGACACTAGCCAGCATAGTTTTTTCCCCCATGGAAAATAGACTGTTTCGTTATACACTCAGCAAAAAAAGAAAGTAAACACTTTTTCAAGTTTATCTTTCTCATGGGCTATCTGGCTAAAAAAGGTGTTTTATATACCATGATAATTTAATTAGCTATCAACCTAGTAGATCAATGAGAATGTTAACTTTACGCATGAGTGAACACGTTCGTTTTTCTCTTCCAGGGCGCAAAAGTAAAAATTGCAAAATGGACAAGTAATTGTTATTTAAGCGTATTTGCTCTTCCATGTAATAATGAGAACAAAAGACAAATTCAACACAATAGAAATGCAAATTAATTTGCAAAAATCAACCTATGATCTCAATAATGTCTCTGTATCCCTCCGAACATAAAGAAAGGCAAAAAATAATGGAGGAAAATGAAAAATCTTCTGTCAAATCCGCAGTCAAAAGACATAAGAGAAAAGTTATGGTAACAAAGAAAGTTGAATTTGAAACGTTATTCCAAATTAAGAAAATTTGAAAAAATATTTGGTTCTTAAATTTGTCTTGTGCATTCTTAATTCCTTAATCAAAAGGTAAAATGAAGAAATTCTGTCGATTTTATCACCTTTACGGTTTACTCCCTATGTCATTTAAAGTTTGAATTGATGGAAAATGCTTATGTTCCACCTTCGGTTTCCCCACTATGTTTTTGTTTTGAATATAAAGGCAAACAAGGGAACGGAAACTTATTTCTGCTGTTTCATTCATGTCTCTCATTGCGTTAAATTGGTCTTTTGTTATCATTGCTATCTTGGAGGGCATTTGCAAATGAATTTCAATATGTCCAATTCTGCAATTTTTACTTTTCTGCCTTGGAAGACAAAAACAAATGTGTTCACTCATGCGTAAAATTTCCCTTTGTATAGACCTACCAGGTTGATAGCCAATTAAATAATCTTTGATATGGTGTATGACACACTGATTTTTATCAAAATCTTCTATGAAAAATATTAACTGGAAAAAGTGTTTACTTTCTTTTTTTGCTGAGTGTATTTTGAATTCACTTATTAGCTTTGCAATCAACACTTGATAAAAGTGCACACAGCAATTAGCATAATTATTCTGTGTCTCATGCAGAACTTTTGTACAGGTAGTTTGCATAGAACTGTTCAATTATCTGAACTGTGTGAAACAGCAGCATAAATACTGCACATTTTTATATTCTTCCTTCTGACATTTCATCTGTCATGTAACAGCTCCCCCCCCCCCCCCCCCCCCCCCCCCGCCATTGTTGAATCATTCTACTATACTGCTTTATGCCCAGGGGCACAATCACCCCTGCAGCGATAAATACAAAATTCCATTCAAGTCTACCCTTTGTGCGAAGAGCCTCTAATCACTGATTACAGACATCTCCTATCAAAGCAAGGGTGCAGGCATTGAATATCCCATTAATCTCCCTGGTTGCGCTCCTCTTCCCACACTGATGAACAATGGCCTGTCATAGAATTCTCATCAAAATGAGCCTTAAAATCATTGACAATTCTTATAACCTATCAAGCAAATTGAGCCCTGAGCACTGAAATTTATGAAAGACCATCCTGGATATATAGCACAACTTTACGCTTTATCGATACAAGATTATCTTGTCATATATTCCATGACAGCGGTGAAAAGTATGAGTGCATTTCTTGTTATATGCAATATAAAATTGTTTTTAATTGTGCTGCTTCAAAAAACCAAGAACATCCTCTCAAATGTCTGTGATTTCAGAGGCACTTCAAACTACAATCCCTTTGCAGATTTGCAGTTAAGAAAACTCAATGCATCACCTGGAATGGCTTCCACCCAGCTAACTCAGCAAAATATCTCAGTATCCTCTCCCACACAAAGACCACTGGTGTTAAAGCTAACAACAGCATGTAACTCAAGTGCTAGACAGCCAAAGACCTAAACAATAGACTGCTTGTCACCCTTTGTATAGCTGGTCTTTAAATACCAACTCTCTGAAGCGGAGAAAGTCCAGTCAGCAATCTTTGTGGATGATGCAAACTACCACACTACAAAGGTGTAAGTGGACAGGTAAATCCAATTGAGCTAGAAGAATCTTAGCAAAGAACTAAAGAATCAGAAATATTCTTAAAGATATATATGTTAGAAAGTAAAGTCACCATTATTATTATTCAAGAACCTTCTCCCAAGGAGATGTATGACACTGTCTTGCTTCTCACCCTACATCAGCAATCCAAGACAAGAACTAAGAAGATAATTTTATGAAAAAACAAAAACAAACAAGCTTTATAGCCGCATACATAAGCAGAATTCTACTTCTTTTAGATATCAACCAACAACTAAAAATTACCAATATCAATAACTATCTATACTGCAAATCTGCAATGCGGAGTATCGAACGTAGGCCTGGCCTGAATTCCTCATTTCTATCACAAAGAAATTAAATTAAAATGACTAAGATCCCACATCTAGAGTCATTAAAAAAATTTCCATACAACAGGAAGTGCCAGCCCAAACTGAAGTCTTATCACTTCATAGAAGGTGTATGATTAAAATACATGACAAATTAGTTGATGAGCTCTCAGTTTCAAGTGAAAATAGGTGAACACGAACAGCTTTCAAGGTGTTTCGTACAGAAAGCAGAAGCTGTCATGGGCGAAACATTTTGTTCCATACATTACAATAATACATGCCAAGCTATTTCATGATGAAACAAATAAATCTGGATAGGCCTACCCTCATGCATCAGAAGGCACATCTTGCAACTGTATCATATTCATATGCTGCAGTACCAAAGATAACGCCAAACACCACCAAAACTGGAGGCAGTTGTATTACCTGAAGACACGCACATCATTTATTTTGCTGAATCTGAAAGTGACTGCAACCTTTAATGCAGACTTTACAGCCTCCTGCCTGCATTATGCCTGTGTGTAGCACTGAAGCAAGACACTGTTCAAACCTCCCGCTGTCCTAAGGCTTCTTCTTGTCTCCCTTCCACTTAGGGTCGACAGATTATTGCCTCCTTCCTCTTCTCACTCCCTCATCTTGTTATTTCTCCCCTTTCCCCTTTTGTTGTTCTACTTACCTGTCCACACTGAGTCTTATAGCAAAAGTTCTCAAAACACTTCTCTTTGCTCCCGACTGATTTAATTCTGCACAGTTCTCGCAATTCAAAGTACAAATTTGCAATTCAGGAAAGTACACTTAGGCCTATGATATCAGTTTTTGCATCAGTAAAATTCATCTTGATTGGAAGCTACATAAATAATACAATTTGCAATTTTTAATTAATACTGTTATTCGAGATTTTTACAGACAGAGGACAATATTAGTGCGTAATGTGATACATATATATATATTTTTGTGATTCAATTTAATTAGATGGTTAACATGCAATCTCTGCAAAGACGTAGAAAAGTAACAAAGTTTATGAGAAGAGCTTTACCTTGTTTCATAAAAAAAACCCAAAGTTATCAGCTTTAGAGTATAAACATAGTAGAAATCAGTCATTGAAAAATTGAAAATGGCATTCAGTAATATCACAAACAGCAACAAAGACATTTCTAAAGTCTGAGAAATTTGAGCAATATATACAACACACACACTGGAAAAGCCTTGATCAAAATGACAGTGCCCCACCTATAGTTTACATTCTCTAATGCATGTGTATGATACCAGGTACCACAAAGCAAGCCTCTATTTAAATTACACTTTACATTTGCTGGGTGCCTAGCTTTGATGTCACAGCTAGGAATGAAAAGCAAACAAGCTACTTATTAGTTACCAGTATGCCTATACTCCTTTAACCTCTTATTTTGACATTGTTTTTCTTGTATGTGGCCACAGAACATCATGTTATTTGAGAAACTGACTCATATATGTAGTAACAACTTGTAATATTTGTATTCATTTGTTTATAAAATTTGACAACAAAAATCCCCAACGGATCTGTTGCTTTTGATTAATCATGTATTCCTTTTATTTTTTTTTTATAGATTAATTCTCTCACAGATATCATTATATCAATCAGTCAACAATTTTTTTTTTAACAAAGGGACTAGTAAAGTGGTTGATAGTCATACATACGGTGGTATTTGATGAAGAATATCTAAGAATCTTATCATTCAAATTCTTTTATTTCAGAGCAGAACTTTGCAAGATACCAAACTACTCATAAATGCCAAAGTCTGTGTCATTTATCTATCTATGCCACCATGACATTATAAGCAACAAGTACGTGTGAAACCAGGGAGTTGATCTCCAAACAGGTGAAATCAAACAAACATAGGTGTGGTGACCAGCAAGTAGAATTTCCCACCCCAGCAGGCCTACCAGATACGATGGCCTGAAGTTTCCCCGGGACGCCCGCCGCTCTTTCGGGCTTTGTGACCTGCGCCGCGCTGGCGGTCATGCGGAGGATGTTCACAAAACTAGTACTATTGAGTATTGTAAAGTATGACTCGCATTGTTTTACAAGTGTCCAGAAATCACAGCCCACATTATGAAGATAGATCGACAACTTACCTGACAACGCCATATAAACAGGTCATCTTCCAGTCTTTCGCTGTTTGTCTTCATCAGATTCATAACTCCGTAGGATACAGCATCGCTAAATAACCCGCTTCGTGCTTCTCCAAGTCGTATTCTGGCGTATTACTATCATGAACTCTTGGGCGGCAGTCAAGCTCTTTGCATTCCTTGGGTATCCTTCACCACGAAGGCATCCTCGCATGAATGGAGGCGCGCGGCGGCACGGACCACTGAACAGGTGCCGAGAATTAGGTGGAAAAAAAAATCTAGACGTACGAACACGCATGTGAACACATGGAAACTAGAACAGTACAAAAGTTACCCATGCTACCCTCCCCTACTCCCAACCCACCCATTGATCTTCAAAAAAAAAATACAATGGACACACCAACGTTAAAACAGAAAACGCGAGAAACAAGGTCGAGAAGCAATGCCAAGAACCCTACTGTAGCGCATGAATTGAGCTATCAAAACTGGCATATGTTTTGGAAATATTATGTTACACGTTTGTATAATATGCGAAATGTAGAAATTTCACAGCTGGACTGGCATGTTTGTTGATGCGTTTTCGGGGAGGTGGATCAGGGGAGGGGATGGGGAGGGGGAGGGGTGATGTGAGTAAGGGGTCCTCCGTGTCTCTGTGATGCCCTTCGCTCTATGCTATACAGTCTATAGATGGCGCTTTGATGGTAATTGATACAGTGTCGTATGGGTATGCGGCACTGAAGAGCACCTACATGTAAGTGCATGTGCTCCAGATCGAGATAATGGAGATAGAGTACAGTGCATTAATATACATTTCTTATAAGTAACATGTATGCAGGCACTCTAGATCGAGACAATGCCGAATAAATAGAGTGATGAATGTATACGCAGGGAGGTGACCTCCCTGGTATACAGCACTGGATGTAGATAATCACAATGTATTATATGTACTTCTTGTATTGTAAATGTATGGCAAGGGGAAGGAAATAAATTATCATTTTAAAAAGTCAAGGTGATAGGGTACAATTAATAATTTGTAATCATAACGCCTTAGAGCTCACCGAGATGGTCTACATCTTCATCGAAAAAAAAAAATGTTTGAATATGTCATTACAGATTATACGTGTCTGCGTGCATTCTGTTAGCGTTTGCATGGTTCCCCTTTTAAAACGCCACAGAATATTTTGAGTTACATCGTGCTGGTGTGTTGAGAAGACTTTCTGTTCTCCTTCCCATCCTCGTGAGTATAAAAACCGTATTTTCGATTCATTCTCTCCTCCAGTCAAATTGGTATTGAATCTGTCCACATGTCTTTCCTAATCTTCCCCAGTCAATACATAATCAGGTCGCAGTTCTTCTTGTCAATCTTTCTCACCCTCCCCGCCCGTGTGGACGCATCGTCAAAGTACATGTGACTATTCTTAGAAACACACACACACACACAAACACACACACACACACACACACACACACACACACATACACACACACACACACACACACACACACACACACACACACACACACACACGCACGCACGCACGCACACACATACACACACACACACAACTCCGGCACCACACATACTCAGGTGCTCACATACACATCTCACACAAACGAATCATACACAAATCACATCAAATAAGTGATGATTAATGGGGCGACAGTGACAAAAAAAAAAATACATCACAGGTAAGGCAACCATATAGACCGTATATAAGTCGGACATATCTCAACAAAAATCAATCCCTTCTGCGTGTAAAACATAATATTCTGCCATTGAAAGATAAGGCATACTATAGCATATCATCATAAGTCACTTGAACAGACAATGCTTATTAATCATTGTCCACATGAGAAGTTGCGATTTCATCGAATATCATAATATATAAGAACGCACAATACTCTGTGTTTGTCTGTAGATTAAACATGAGATTCAAAACAAAACGATTCGAAAATCAGTTCTGCTAGAAGATCTGAGACTTGTACGATGGGTCTTCCGCATTGCAAAAATTCTGCGTATCAATTGCATCTAGGCACTGTCACTTTTAATACATCAAAATTCATTGTAATAAAAACTACTGACTATAAATGGATACAAGAATTGCAACTATTAACTTTATTTCAGGGGTATTAATTAAAGAGATTTTAAGGGGCATCTCCTGAGTCGTTTATCCAAAGAATCAGTGTGTCTCATTAAAAAACAAACACTGCAAAAAGTCCGGTGTTAAATAGTGAACACCGAGCTGGTGTTAAATTTTCGGTGCTCATTTATGGTGTTAAATTAACACCTCCGGGTGTCATTTCCAAATTTTAAACTGTTTTTTGAAGAGTTTCTTAGTAACTGCACTTCTTGTTGATTTTTAACTTAAACAAGACGATCAAGAATTTTACATTAAAATACTAGATTTTTGAAAAAAATGTGAAAAGAAATTTACACCAAAGTAACACCAGCTGGTGTGGTCTCTTATTGAAGCTGGACGGGTGTTAAACCATTGATATTAACACCAACAAATATCAAATCAACACCATGTGGTGTCATTTTTGAATTAACACCAGTACAGTGTCAAAATAACACCAGGTACAGTGTCAAATTAACACCACGAAGTGTCAGGTGAACACTTTTCAACACCATCACAGTGCATTTTTAACACCTGTGGGTGAGGTCCTTTATTGAAGTTTGATCGGTGTTAGATTTAACACCCGTGGTGTTAAATCTAACACCGATGTTTTTACAGTGAACAAACTACGAAATACATCCATGATCTCATCATGGGCCCTATACATAAAAAGCTTAAACAGTTCTCATCCTTTTTGTAACATATTTATGACAAAATCTGAGGCCTCATCTAACAGACAGCAGACTCGGATTGACTCGAATTTTTAAGCTTTGCGATAGCTGAAACGAAGCAAAACTTAATTTCGACAAATTCTGTCGAAGTGATGCTTTGAAATTTGATTATAATCTTACAATAGTTCAAAGTAAATACATAAGAATACACGAGCTAAATTATCATCAACAGAGTCTATACACAGAGAGCATGTATAACTCTTTGCCATTGGTATTATAATGAAACACGAGTGAATCGCCCCACTTCGACCATCCTTAATCCTTTCTGTTTCAACGCCTACTCAAAATGTGCACAAATTTCATGCACATACCTGTGGACAGGAGAGCGAAGATTAATGTGGCACGCAGAGGATTATACAGTATGAAACCGAGAAGATTTGCGTACTTCCCAAACATCCATAAAAAAAGGCCGATGGTCGCATCCAACAATCCATTTGTTAGGTTCGGTTATGTGGAGATTCAAGCACATCTCACATTACACATGTCTAACTATCAAAACAGGGACCTCCAATCTAGTATAGGTATAGTCATGACAGTGCATCATAACGAACGTTTGAATTATACAAATCCATTTTGTGACCTTCTTGTACATCCACTTTTGTTCAAAATGTACATTACAGAAGGTCGAACAAATGGGTCAAAATATGGATATTTTTTTTGTTCTCTTGATATAGAGAGTAACGAATGATTTATTTTCTATAGATCTATCCCCTTTTAGAAGAACTTCACTTCTACGTCGGAAATTAGAAGGAAATGAAAGCACGAATTCAACGGATAATGCATTGATTAATCATGAACACTCAAGACCTGGCTGCCACTGTTTGTCTTTGTGAGAGATATTTTCATGACAATCCTCGACTATTTTGAAATGAGTTTGTAGTTTACAAAGGAATAAGATCATATATAAAAGAGGAGATAAGAAATATAAAAGAAGCAAAAAGAACTTTTCAAGATATCACTTTAATCGATGTTATTTCGAGTCACTTATTGATTGTCCCTTCTCCCCCTTATCGTTTCTTGTTCTTGGATGTTTTTGACATGAAGCTTTCTCTCTTGAGGGGTTTCAAGCAATGCCACAAAATGAAAGCAGTAAAATATGGACATCACTTGGTTTTTCCTTTCTAGCAATCAATATCACCTTCGCAACTTTATTGAATTTATTCTTCCATGGCACCCAGTGGATCGAGCTTCCACAACGCACTTCAGAAAAAAAGCCCGGCCCATTGATTATAACGGCTTTGGACATGAACCGAAGAGGATGGTCAGTTACATCTTTTCCCCTTTTTTGATATCTCCTGCATGTCATGACTTTGCAAACCAGTTTCATCAAATGCATAAACAATTTTGTTTCATGATAGTTATTGTTTCACTTGGTGACGTTGTAATACGTCATTTTTTCCCCCCAACTACACAGGTTTTCCCTGCGTTACGATGTGAGCCTCTGCAGGTAGCTGGGACGTCATGCCGGCGGTGTGATAGAAGACGGTCGGAGCAGCGGCGGCGGCAGTCGTATGAGAGACAGGGGCAGTCGAACGGGCAGGCCCGCAACACCCGCAGCAAGCCAGGCCATGGCAACAGTAGGACGCGGCAACGACCGCCACCACGAATTCGACGAAGGACAGGCAGGCGCCGAGGCCGTGGAAGACGCTACCCAAGTTCTCGCGCCGCCAAAAGCAGTAATAGTAGGAGCAATCGTACGTAAAGGAATAGAAGATCGCCGCGCAGCTTTCCACGCCCATCACCACGAAGCAGTAGAAGGCGCTAAAGATGGCCATGACGAGATACGCTATGATCACGTATCGCTGCCGGTGCCTGGATACGACGCCGAGTATCCCCGTGGGAATGTAAAAGAAGACGGCAGCTGCTATGGGGGTCCCGGTGCCAGGATAGACGTGGTATGGGATGACGAAATACGGGATGACGGCGAAGATGATGCTGAAGATACCGATGATAATTTGAAGAGTGCCCGTCACGTGACCTATAGTGAAAATAGTGATTTTAATTGTCTTTTATGATTATTTTCATTATCATCAGTGTTGTCATTGTTGTTGTTGTTGTTGTTGTTGTTGTTGTTGTTGTTGTTGTTGTTGTTGTTGTTGTTGTTGTTGTTGCTATTGTCGATAATGAATTCAGGGATTTATAGAATTCCCATTGCGAAAATCAAAGATTGCATGGGACGTCAAAAATGGTCGTTTTGCCTAATAAATGCCATAACACGACAGTGCACACACACACACACACACACACACTCACGCACATGTATATGTAGATATATAATGTAATATTATCTTTCTTGTAAGAAAGGAAAGAAAACAATACGTTTTGAAAGGAAGAGAACATGATAATACAACAACAGCGAAAATTGTAATAGTTGTGATAATGAAACATTGTAATAAGTCACCAAGGAGAACAGGAAAAGTAATGTACGAAAAATGGATGACTAGGCCTATACTGAAAAGACAGCACTTATATGTGGACTCCTCCGAATAAAATATCAGTTGTACAATACAATACGAAAATGTGATCGGAAGCCCACCAGACAAAACTGACAGGTGACATGGAGCAGGACCATTGTGAAACAAGACTGACATAATAACTAGACTCAGAATAACAGAATCAGACATAATCAAAATCAGAAATAAAGTAGACCTACGACGAAGCTACTATACCCGGCGATGTGTAGAAGTATTTTTATTGGAAAGTATAGCTGAACAGCGTGAAAACGGAAAGGAAACCCGAAAAATTGAGGAAATGACTTGAAGAGAATCAAACTGTGATAAATGCACTGAGTATTAATAGCAATAACATAGGGAGAGAGTGGATTTTGATAGTTAACAATGGGAGGCCTACAGGCTAATTTTATTGTATGGAATCATAAGTTTGTGAAAGAAAAGACGTATGTGATATACATTTTATTATCATCTTGACACAATAACTGAGAGCATTGGAAGAGTGATATCATCAATTGAAGTTTGCAGTGCACAACATGAAAACTTCCCCAGTTCGTATTAAACCCTACCAGCCTCTACCTTTTTGTAACTTCAAGAGACGGATGTCGTTTACTCAAATCGAGCGAGTCTATATATACGAAAAGCCAAACAAAGTGTATTCCACAGAAATGTAATACATCATGGATATTGCGGTTCAATTCAGTGTCAAAGATTTAATCATTTCTAAATCAATATTCTCTTCCCGATTGCGATTAAAAGAATAAAGACAGAAACTGATTTGGTATAGAGGTTAAAATTGGCCAGCAATTATAGTTGAGTGACCCGCACCTTGTCGTAGTTAATGTTTATGCATGTTTGAATCACATTTCGTCACCAAATTCTATGAAATCCCACTCACATACAGGAAAAATGCTGAAGATTCCAACAGAACCACAAGTTCACTGATCGATACTGGAAATTTGCACCTATTGTCGTCAAACGCGAACGATGCGGAATAGTGCGCTGTAAGGGGCCCGCAACTCGTCACCCCGCGCTCCCATAGACAAAGCACGTAACAGACGCGTGCGAGTGACCGTGATGATACTTATAACACGTATTCCTGGTATAAATTTAAGATTTTCACGTAAAATTGTTCGGTTTTCAACGCAGTTTGCTTTGTTGTGGTAACCCTGCAAAGTTTAAAGCGTGCTGAACACAGTCCTGGGGGGTGTTTCATAAAGCTGTTCGTAAAGTTACGAACAACTTACGAGCGACTGGTAATCAGTTCTTGTGCTGAATTATGGAAATTCTGATAAGTATAGCACATCACAACTGATCACCAGTCGCTCATAAGTTGTTCGTAACTTTACGAACAGCTTTATGAAACACCCCCAGGTCGTATATTTCTGTTCAGTGCGCTTGTAGCAATTTTACTCAGGGTGACGGTATTATAGACAGGGCAGAGCCAGGCAAAAACTGCCTTTTTTTCCAGTCAAGGTTTTCTCACTTGATTCTGGTACTTTAGACCATACTAAATAAAATAAGCTTCTGCGCCATCTTGAAATCTGTCCCGAATCCAAGATGGCCGCCAAAAATCCAAAATGGCCGCCAGAGGACCTAAAAAGTGCCTTCTGTGGTTAAGATTTGTCTGGGGATGGTTTTTTTTACTCTATTTGATGATAAATGGTAAGAGAAATAAGATTCAGTGGATTAAAATTAGAATCAGTTTCTTTTTTGTTGCGAAAATCCAACATGGCCGCCAGACGCAGCTCCCGAAATTAATAAATGTCATAATAACCGGAGGGCCAAACCCTAAAAACTCGCTTACTTAAGAAGTGAGTTCCACTCTCTCTACAAACTAAGTAGACCATGCTTATTTTCAAATTTCTATTGTAACAAACAAAATACCACTGGTCTACCTCAAAAAATTTGTTGCAAAAGCCTCCAAATCCAAAATGGCGTCCAAGATGGCCGCCATATCTACTGAATTTGCTATTTGAAAGATAGAATTTGATAGAAATATCAGATTTCAACAAATGTGATGTCATATGAAAGATAATACAATTTCCTACAAGTTGATACCATTTTTGTGGGAGATTGTGATAACTGGATTGAGATTTTAAGGAAAAATACTCATTTTTTGATATTTTTCTGAAAACAAGGAAAATCATGAAAATGCTTGATTCAGCATAAATCAGAAAAAGAATGAAGGATTATCTTGAAACGTTTTTAAGAATTTTGCTTAACATATAATTAATATTTGGAGAAAATTAGGGGTCAGTACCATATGCGGTTCAGGAGTTATAATGTCTCAAACTTGAAAACTCACTATGTAAAAATTTCCACTTTAGCTGTGACAAGACCTTGTTGGTCGTAAAGAGAGTCTGCACGCGCCAAGACTACTACACGCACCACTGGCACTGACGCTTGTAGCAGCGCCAGTGGTGCGTGTAGTAGTCTTGGTGCGCGCAGACTTTTTTGACAAACAAGAGTTTGTGCCTGCAAACTAACTTTTCATACCAAGTGGTAGCTCAAGTGACGCCGATCGCTATCATTTCAAAGTAGATTGTTCTGGCGCAGATGAGATGAAGCAAAAATGTCTTTCAAATAGAGGTAGAAGCTTGAAACAACCATGCTATAGAAAGTTTAAAACAAAATTTGGATCAATCACTCAAAAACTTCAAGATTGCAGGCCATCAAAGCTGACATAGTTTATTGCTCCAAATTAAATGTATTAGGCCTATTTTAATTTTGGTGCAATTTTGTCTGTTGTGCTATCTATTTATAGTTTTTATATATTTTGAACATTGTAGTGCTATTTCAAACCATCATTGGTTTTTATGGAGATATTTTTAAAACCAGTGATATTCTACTCCGAAAAAGAAAAAAAAATCGAGTGGAAGTTTCATTTTTGAAGGAGTTAATAACGGAAATCAGTAAATTTAGAGTAAAATTGGAGTGAATTTTGAGTGAAAATTTTCATTTTCACTCATTTTAGAGTGACCTTAGGGATCACTCGTCACTCTTTGAGTGATCCCTGAGATCACTCTAAAAGGAATGAAAATGAACATTTCCACTCTCGAGTGATCCTGATATCTAAAATGTGAAAGCATCTACCAATGGCATTAGTTCAATTCAATTTTGACACTATGACCCACATGAAATCAGCCTATAACGATGTAAGAAAAATCTATTCACAGTGAATACACTTTCAGCATGCTTATTTGTAAATTCAATTCAATTCAATTCAATTCAATTTTTTATTTCATTTTCGACAAGAACATATAAACATCACTTCTTCTTTTTTGGTAACAGAAAATCAGGTGCTCAAAACTAAAGGATGAAAAGAATACAATAATTGTAGCACCTTACAATCATTACAGATTATCCTAAAACTCAAGTGATTTGAAGTAAGTAAACATTGTGGATAATTCGAAAAATGGAGGGACCCATTAAAAAGGCAAGTCTTGTAGAATGTGGGCCCCTCAGAAATGTGAATATACAGCATGAATAATCATTTTGGACAGTGTTATTTGAACAACATACTGAAAAGTATTTTTTGCACAACACATTTAAAAGCAACTTTGAGAAATTGCCGCCATGTCGGATTTTTCGGGGGGGGGGGGGTGCTCGGATCAGAAGGGCTTTCAACGACATGTACGGATCAGATATTATTAAACATATGCCATCATCATTCACGTTTCTACAACAGCAGAGTAATATACAAATACAAAAGCATATCTTTGATACAGAAGCATTTCTTTTTTAAATCAAAGATCGGGCCTTACCCAAACACTAAAATGAGCTCCACCCTCCCCCCCCCCCCCAAAAAAAATAAATAAATAAATAAATAAACCCTCAATATGGTTTAAACAAGGACAATATATATGATAGACAGCAATACAAGAAATTCTAAAAATATATCAAATTATTAATCAACATTTGACTCTGACGCAACACACTAAAGGTATCATTTACCGTTGGAAGAGATATCACATTCGATTTATATGTGCAGGTTAGTTGTATCACAAAATATTCTACCATGTAAAAAAAAAAACCTATATATATATAATGAAGCCTAAAACAAACGGAGATATCACCATCTCTTTTCAAGAAACCATAACATTGATAACTGTTGACAGTTTAGTATAAAAAACTAGAAATGTCGCTACGGCGACTGGTATGCCTCCGCCATAATGCATGGTTCTCCTAGTAGGTCATAGTACAATGTCTTGACAATGTGTGATGACAGTTTCACACAATTGGCAAAATATTAAAATGACAGGTTTGCCACAAATGTGCTGAATGTTCACTTTCCTGGAACTAGGTTCAATTGGATGAATGATTAAAACGTCAGAGTGCGGGTATTTGGGGAACTGATGATTTTTACTTGACTTTTGACCCTTTTATAAGTTTATGCATTGAGTAATTTTCAAGGTATTGAGAAAAAGTATAATTTCAGTATCAAAATGGTAAAATACCTTTATCTAAACCTGGCCTTTGACCTTTGACCTCACAATTCCAAAGAGAATCACTGTCAGGTAGAACATGCATAAATATGTAAGTTTCATGATGATACCTTGAGTTACTTTCGAGACATGGAGGAAAAAGTGCAATTAAGCACTTTCACTTGACCTTTGACCTTTTGACTTTTGACCTTTTGGCAAAAACTTCCCACAGAATATATATTTGGTAATGCATGCATACATCAAGTTAAAAAAACAAACCTTCAGTTCAGTTCAGTTCAAATTTATTTCATATTTCCATTTTCTCAATGATGAGATTACAAAATTATTGACAACAAAACAAGAATACAAAATATATACAATCATGTCTTTTGATTGTAGAAGAAAAAGAAAAAGAAAATATACTTGACACAAATGTACATGGTCATATCGTGTGAAAATGTCACTACTAAGTATAAGAAATATGATGGGGCCTACATAAAAGCTTTAAAGCTTGTAAAATTGTAGGTTCCCGAGTTCATAGGCATATAATTTTACACGGAGAACGGATATATTTGTCTTGACCAACTAAAATTACACTAGTACAAAAAAAATCGATGAGTAATAAACTAATGAACCACATAGATATCGCACAAACCAGACTGCATACAAATCTCGCAGTGTTTGAATAACAAAAATGCTATATTATTAAAAGATGTATCGGTACCATGAAATAACTTGAATAACTTGGTGCTGCGGACAAGGACAAAAGACTGGGAGCATAAAAAGGTTGCTAAAAGCTCGGTAGTGTGTATCCACTAAGTAATAACTGTTTTAATTTGCGTTTGAAGGTGAATAAAGATAAGGAAGAAGTGATATCTAGAGGGAGATCATTCCAATATCTGGGTCCAGTAAATATAATTGTTTTCTTTGCAAAAATAGTGCGAGTACGGGGAAGGTGATAGGCGTCACTCTGGTGAGTGGGATAACAGTGGATAGAGCGATTTCTTTTGAACATGTGGATAAAAACAGATGGTAATTCATTAGTTGTTAGTTTATACATGAAAATTCCGAGATTGTGATAAAATAGGTCTGAAATTTTCAGAATTCTGTTTTGAAGGAAAAAACAATTGGTATGAGCAAAATATCCGGCGTGGTTCAGGCATTGCATAAATATAAGTAGTGATATTTTGAGGAGTTGACCTTGACCTTTGACCTCCCCACCTGACCTTTGACCCATGACCCCCAACTTTCCTAGATAATCACTGCCCATCGGTACAAGCATATAGTTCCATGAAGATACCCTTAGCCATTTGCGAGATATGGAGAAAAACATGAAATTTCAACCTTTTTTTTCCACAAAATAACCTATGACCTTTGACCTTTGACCCCATGACCCTAAAATCCAAACAAAGTACTAGTATTATCCCCCAGGATATACCCTCATACCAAGTTTGATGTAAAACCACCACACGGTTCTTGAGATATCGACAAAAACAAAACGAGACGGACGGACGACCCGAAAACATAATGCCTCCGGCCACTTCGTTGGCGGAGGCATAAAAACATATCAGAACAATCTACTTTGAAATAATAACGATCAGCGTCACCTGAGCTACCACTTGGTATGAAAAGTTAGTTTGCAGGCACAAACTCTTGTTTGTCAAAAAAGTCTGCGCGCACCAAGACTACTACACGCACCACTGGCTCTGCTGCAAGCGTCAGTGCCAGTGGTGCGTGTAGTAGTCTTGGCGCGTGCAGACTCTCTTTACGACCAACAAGGTCTTGTCACAGCTAAAGTGGAAATTTTTACATAGTGAGTTTTCAAGTTTGAGACATTATAACTCCTGAACCGCAAATGGTACTGACCCCTAATTTTCTCCAAATATTAATTATATGTTAAGCAAAATTCTTAAAAACGTTTCGAGATAATCCTTCAGTCTTTTTCTGATTTATGCTGAATCAAGCATTTTCATGATTTTCCTTTTTTCAGAAAAATATCAAAAAAATGAGTGTTTTTCCTTTATATCACAATTCAGTTATCACAATCTCCCCCAAAAATGGTATCAACTTGTAGGAAATTTTATTCTCTTTCATATGACATCACATTTGTTGAAATCTGATATTTCTGTCAAATTTTATCTTTCAAATAGCAAATTCAGTAGATATGGCGGCCATCTTGGACGCCATTTTGGATTTGGAGGCTTTCGCAACAAATTGTTTGAGGTAGACCAGTGGAATGTTTGTTACAATAAAAAATTGAAAATAGGCATGGTCTACTTAGTTTGTAGAGAGAGTGGAACTCACTTGTTAAGTAAGCAAGTTTTTAGGGTTTGGCCCTCCGGTTATTATGACTTTTATTAATTTCGGGAGCTGCGTCTGGCGGCCATGTTGGATTTTCGCAATAAAAAAGAAACTGATTTTCATTTTAATTCACTGAATCTTATTCCTCTTACCATTTATCATCAAATAGAGTAAAAAAAAAACCCATCCCCAGACAAATCTTAACCACAGAAGGCACTTTTTAGGTCCTCTGGCGGCCATTTTGGATTTTTGGCGGCCATCTTGGATTTGGGACAGATTTCAAGATGGCGCAGAAACTTATTTTGTTTAGTATGGTCTAAAGTACCAGAATCAAGTGAGAAAACCTTGACTGGAAAAAAAGGCAGTTTTTGTCTGGCTCTGCCCTGTCTATTAGCAGTATTAGGGCCTCTGACGAGATGCGGGCACCTCACTACACATATCACGCAGAAAGTTATTGTAAAAAGATATTCAAAACTGACAGATTGGTAACATGACTAGCTAATGAGAGTTGATAGAGACGTATCATTCACGTGACGACTTACATTACGTCTGTTTTGTCAGAGCCGTCGTATGCTAATTTATTTATGAATGTCACTATACGCTTGATATCACCTTGTTCCTAGACAAACATGTTCATAATTCTGCATGCTCTATATGCCTATATATCAAGGAAACTGTATATGATATCTGAATTCCTCAAGATGATACTTTCTATAAAAAACCAATAACTATGTCTACTTGAGAATGGTTCTTTTGTGATTATGCAGAAAAAAAATAATATAATGATGCATAATAATGCACAATACGTCATACCAGTGTTCCCAACATAGCACAAGCATAGATCTTTTACTGCTGCTACTACTACTACTTCTTAATCTACTACTGGCTCTACTACTACTATACTTCTGATGACAATGATAGTAATAATAATAATAATAATAATAATAATAATAATAATAATAATAATAATAATAATAAGAATAAGAATAATAATAATAGTAATAATGACAATGACAATAACAATAATGATAATAGATTAATGTAGATGACGACCATCCTAGAAGCGATATATCATACACAGAGAATTCGTACATAGTTGTTGGTTTTTTTTTAATAGATTCATGCAAGATTCTACTTTCGATATTATCCTTCCAGGCGGCTGCAGCATCCAAATGTCAATCTTACAATATACGTGTCTGAATGAAGCTTTTCTGAATGAGATCACGAAGGAATAGAAAACTAAGAATGTAAAAAGAAGAAAAAAAAAAGAAACGAAAAAAAAGGTAGAATAATTTAAAAAGATTTTCTTACCGGCTTTAGATGGATAGTGATCCTCGATGCCAGTACAGCATGTTTCTCGTTCTTGTATAAGCGGAGGAGCCACTTGAGGCGTTTGGGGCGTTGATATCATCGCCACTTGCCCCGCATGGTATACAGGAGGCGGAGCAGGGCTGTGGTATGGTGGTGGAGCTGTCGGCTGAGATTGATTCATGATTCTTTATACACAATTCAGAAAAAAAAACCACCAAAAAATACTTTCAAAAAGCCCTTCTTATATGAGATGTTTTAGACATTAACCCAACTTAGATTATGCAAACAAAATACATTACCGGAATGACAGGCGCCTTGTGTGTTGTAACCAAACGTTGTAACCAAGGATCTTTGCTGTAACTAAAGAGGAATGTGCGTATAAAGTAAAAATGATATGCGCATAACACCAACACAAGCGCAGAATGTTGGCTTCCAAAATGCAACGCGCATTGTGACGCAATAGCACTGACTTCCATAATGCTGCGCTCATTGTTACGTAAGAGCACGATGTAAACAAAACAGAAATTGGCTTCGAAATTGCCACGCGCATTGTGACGCAATGACACTGGCTTCCGAAATGCTACGCGCATTCATTGTGACGCCGCAGAACTGGCTTCCAAATTGCTACGTGCATTGTGACGCAGTAGCTCTGCTCCAAAATGCTGCGTGCGCATTGTGACGTACGAGCATGGTCGCGACAGACATTAACGTCATAATCAGCACTTATATTACAAGCCGATTACACAAAACTGAAAATATGCCTGCTTTTTTTTTTTGGATGAGTTATATTCATTTATTTTTCAGTTTGTCTTGTTACATTCACTAAATATTTTTTGTTTTAACTTATCTCTTCTTGAATTCTTGACATTTTTACCCTACAGACGTATGCCATTACTATTATTTTACATCTGCAACAAGCAATGCTTCTATGTAGATTCCTCATATTTCACATGTTTTATTGTCTTATAAGCTGTACTTGACAATTCATCCAGGCTTTTGTATTGTGATGTTTATGTTTTATGTATTTGTTGAAATGTGGAATATGGAACAATAAAAAACAAACAAACAAACAAACAAAGGGTACAGTACCTCCCATTTTTCTTTGCATTAATATGTAAGTAAGTGGGTCCCGCCTTGATCCGCCACTGCTTCTTGCCTCCCAAGTATAATCTGTATTACTTAGGGTGTTATATTTCCCTTGGAATATAATGCACTTTTATTGACTTACGATAGCACTCTGCGGAAGAAGACTCTAGTGATCGAAAGGACTAATTAACTAAATCACATTGTTATAATGTTGAGTCTGGCCGTGTAACACAGTTGAATTTCTGAGAAATAAAAAGCGGAGACGGAGAGAGTGAGAGAAAGATAACTGTGCCATGCAAATTTATGCACGTACGATGTACACACTAAATTCGATCTTGGAGCATCGCTCATTCAATCCCCATTCAACCAAGTACAGTCACCTGCCAGCACACCAGTCGTCAGTCAAAACACACACGTGCCGCGTACACAACTTGTGGCTGTGGTAACCAGGAGACGCTCGGACGCGTTCATTTTTTTGAAGGGTATTTCAATATCATAATTTGATTTCATAATGTGCAGTTCCAGCCACGATATGATATCTTCCTTTTTTCATATGTATTATCTTTGATAAATGTATCTTTAGTGTTTGGATTCTTCTTTTTTTTAGATTCTGCAAGATAGTGATTTAATTTTGAGAATTAGTCACGAAAGCTGTATTACCTGTACAGAAATGGCAGAGTCGCATTTACTTGTTCTAGCGTACAGTGCTCGTAGGCCCGCTTTAGGAATATCGCACCCCTCCGTGTAATCCTGTGTAAGAGGATTTTACCGTACCGTAAATATTTACTAGGACACGAAGTGAAATTACTTCCGTTCATTTTGGTTGTAGGTTGTAATCATTACTCATTCGACTTGATTCTGATTATATTACAGTTATTTTACAGGGAGAAGGACAAATTTCAGTATTTCTACTTCTGACAGTTGCAGAAAGTGAAGATGAACCTCGACTACGACTCCAACGTCAAGTCTTTTTGACTGGCTTCTGGTCCTGCTATCCTGAGTGAGGCTGTATGCTGCTCTGCTAGAATTTAGAAACATGGATATTTGTCATTAGAAGAGATTCGATAAAGATCCCTCAGATATGGCGACTGGAATTGTAAGTAATCAGCGGAATTCATCGGGATTCAGGCCCCCGAATCTTCCGAACATTGAGCATCCGAATTCTCGCCTTGGCGACAAAAAGACTTTGAATATTATCGGTTCAAACCGACCCGACTCGGTGAGTCCACGTCAGAGTTCCAGCAGGAACGAAGTCCGTACGCCGCCCGGAGCTCCGGCGGGGCGAGCGTCTGTCGTCGGCCTTCATGCATGGGATGAACCTGATCACAATTTACCTCCTCTCAGAAAAGATGGAGGAAAGGAGAACAAACGGTCCAAAAAACACTCGAGAATGATGACTTGGCCTCCAGGTAATTTATTTGGCAAACTGCTTTTCTCTTTGTTTTTACACTAAGTTGTCACTTCTAAGTTTCAGTTGTCTGGTTGTTGGATATTAAAAATGGCAGGGGTCGACGTTTACAGTTTCTATGTGAATCAGTAATATTTCATAAGTTACACATTGAAAGTATAGTTGACTATTGGTCAGTTAGTTGAATGATGATCCCATATGACATATGCCACTGGTTCCTTTTTGTATGAGATGTTTTGCCGCTATATTGCCATTCCTATTTACCTCTCTCTTTTTTCTTTTTTTTAATCTTTTTTTTTATCTTTTTTTTTTTTTTTTTGGGGGGGGGGGTATCCAGTACAACTTTATTGTGGGTGAACATACATGTAATTGCGTGTAGCTAACTGTAACCAGCCTGAATGCTACAGTATAACTTTGTAAAATGGAGCGCTCTAGGGTTAGCATGTAGCGAGATATTGTCACAGATAAAGATGTTATAGTGCTAATGAATAAAAATGAAATAAGTGAGGATAATATGGACCTTATTTTCTTGAAAAAATAGTTGTCACACTCTGAAAAAAAAATTCTGTCAACAAGATAAATGCGCTGAACCCTGTTCCATGTATGATTTGCTGCATGTTCATGTCGATAATATTTAATATGTGCAAATCTGATTCCCAACTTTTTTTGCAGCCCATGAAGGTGGTCCCGGTGAGAGGAGAGCTAAATCAGCCAAGGTTCCATCCAGCGCCGACTTTGTCGCTCGCTATACCAGAGATCCAAATGAGGTAAGAAACTGGGAAAAATCGTACCACACATGTCAGCTTTGATGTAACATTTTCATGTTGGCAACCCTTGTTTGCATATATGATCTGGACAGATCTTGAAAAGAAAACTTTTGCTTGTTAACAGCATGATTTATAATTAGTTGTCATTTGCTTGATATGTCAAATCTTTCAGTTATACATTATAGCTATTTAGTGCAGTGTCAAAGTCTTCTAGATCTGACTCAAGATGCTAGCCCAGCGAGTTGTTGAAAACAAAATAATACTGATCATGCCAAATATTTAGCAATGTTTTTATTTTCGAATATTTTGTGAGTCAGATATTCACAAATTTTATAACATATACTATATCAACTCTCATCCCGACATGAATGTGATATGCACACATACATTTCTTTGTTGGGTAAGTACTGTACTCTTCAATCACAAATTTAACCACTTGCCAAGTTGTCGGGAAGTCCCAAATTGAAAAAAAAATTAGACTTACAAAAATACATGGTGTCAAGATATTTATAACAAAAGTTCCAATTCATAATGTGTTGTTCATTATATTACTGTTTGTTAACATTTTGTACCATATTTTGAATGTACTGGAGAATTTCTGGAAGTTGAGAGTGATTTGATACAGAGAGAGAATGCCAGTGCCTGTCGAGGTACTCATTCACTTACAAGGCATATAGGAGAGGATTGGAGAGAAGTATGCTCTCAGTAACTTAAATTGTTGGACTTATGGGTTTAGATACAATGTATGATACCCACCATGTTCATACATGTGTCATATCATTACTTGTAGTTATCTTTGGCCAGACATTTCCCTTCTTCCAAGACCTTTCACTTTATGATGGCGTGAGATATTAAGAGACGGATGGGAAACATCATGATAACATTCAAACTTTTAATTGCCAACTGGGAGGATGGTGATGGAGAAATAAAAAGGTGCATTGACAATGCAGTTTAATGGAAAGTGCTGGCATTGAAGCAGTAAGACAGACTTCATAAGAAGACAAGTTTTTACTCATACATGCCATTGTAGAGTATGAAGTGGGAGTTGTAGAAATGTAGAATATAATTATGTGCAACTGCATATAACTTTCTCACAAAAAAGGATCATCAGTCGCAAATTCCCCCGATAGGACACAAGGTTCTTGCTATAAAAGGAACATTACTTTTTTTGGAAAGTTGTGAAAAGTGTTGTAACTCTTTTAACTTGTGTGTGTGTGTGTGTGTGTGTGTGTGTGTGTGTGTGTGTGGTGTGGAGGGGGATAATGTAAATACGTAGTCTTAGACATTATCAGCTTTCGAGTCACACTCACTCACAGGAATTAGACCAGCAAGGTTACATGTATGATGGAAGTCCTATATTTCAGTCTGCCATATTGATATCACATGATTGTACATTTTCCAGGATTCTTTTCTTTATTTGCAAGTTATACCAATGTTCAATACACAAATGTATTCACCAGTGTGTTAACTATATACTCTACCCTTGACGATATTGACCCCAGCCCCAAGTTATGGCCAGTTTTTCAGAAAAAAAACCCCTGTTAGAACTTGTGACTTTTGCTATTCACATCCATAGAGGATTGAATACTTTCATTGCACTCAGAGTTAGTGCTAGCTGAGTGTTACATGTACTATAGTATGTTATAAATATACAATAACTGTCTTACAGCCATGGAAACTGGAAAATTGTATGTATGTACTTGCCATTCTTGGTTTCTAAAGTGTAAAGCCTTCAAATTGATATCCCACTACCTTGTGTACATATACTTCTGCTACAAAATATACTATAAATGATTAAAGGATGATGACCTTTGTACATAGACTCTTATGAGGGCTCAAATTTTGCTTTAACGATGTATTTCAAAGTGTATATTGACCAGAGGAGGACAAGCTGATTTTGCTATAAGTATATAACCCACATTTCCCATTGACACCTGCCCGAGTGTGACGTGTACTCAGAACTAATCTTTAATGTGTCAACTGCACCCTTTTCTTTGATGTAGATTATTCAAAGTCAGCAGAAAGTTTGGTACATGCACAAGTGAAAATAGGTGCATAGGTAGATGTTCCTGTAAAGACCTACATGTAAAATATATGACAACTGGACATGTCTTGTTTTGTCTAAATTGCTATATACAATCGATGTACAGCTATCCTCTAATTCAGTATCATTCTCTGGACAGATGTTACATTGATAAGGACCGTACACACTCCCCCCCCCCCCCCCCCCCAAAAAAAAAAAAAAAAAAAAAAAGCTAAAAGAGGAGATATATTTCCTCTTTGTACCAGTAAATACAAACATACACCCAATTGTTTCAAAACAAAACAAAAACAATAAAAAATGCATCCACTCCAAGATACAATGTTCAATTCAATGTCAGCTACATACTGTAGCACTATAGAGAGAATTTAGTAAGACCAACTTCTGATGCCTTCGTGACCATTACTGGAACATTAATTGAAACATTAAATGCCACATGTAGAAATGTGTTCTATGATTTGATATCTTGTGACCGGTACCGGTACATAATATTATGCATAGGATACAGTTTTCTGTGTACATTATGTAGATATCAGTTATTTTCTATACAAGTACATGTATTCATACTGCAGAGTTATAAGTGTCCATTAATACAAAATGTACTGTTTGTAAATCACATTCTAAGAATTGCACCATAGCAGTTTGTGTCATTTCAACATTTTTAGAATTGATTATCATCAACTAACTTTATCTATCTTGAAGATTGTATGAAAAGAGAGTGACCAACTTTGCACTTTGGTAGTTTCAAAAGCATAAAGAATCTTTCAGATGAATAACTCTAATTACAGTCAGTCCACATGTCGATGATAAATGGAAATACATGTAGGCACGGATGTCAACATACACTGGTTTTGTAGCATTTGGAGCCGAATGAAGCCACACCTGTATTTTAAGACATGGTAACTGTTTATAACAGGACTATTTGAAGAGGCACAATTTGTTTCTATTTTGGCTCGAGGGGGGAAATCAATAGTTGGCTGTTTAGTACAGGAGTGTGAATTCCTTTGATACAGACGTTGAGTCAATAGAAACTATTGTATCGAGTACAATGTACGTAACTGGCGTAGTGCCTCGCAGAGCTTATGCAAAGCTCTATGCAATGATAGTGAAGACAGACTGTTTGTGAGGATGATTACCCAGTAGATAAGACTCCGTTTGAGAACATTTACACAGCATTATGTTCTGCTTATAAATACACTGTAGCACACACTACGTATGAGGATGTCTGTTACTCAGGGCTACCGTAAACATTGTGGGGTTTTCTGTAAAGATAATGTTGTGTTCCATGAAAAGAAGTCAAATAGGTTTGCCTGTACATTGTACATTTATTTGTATATCGATAACAAAATATGAATTCTTTCTTGGATATTTTTGTTTTTGTATTGTGAATTCCTACAAGAAATGAATCCATACATGATTTAGTTTTCATGTCTTGTTGAAAATAGGTGTACATACAATGAAAAGTGTATGTCATGAAATATAGCATATCTTATTTTATTGTATATTTGATAATTCTGTCTTTGTTATAGATTTTCTTTGTTTTCTGGGATGGACCTATTCGTTGTAGGATGAGTTTGAGCACATGTCAAGGGATGATAGCTATGTATGTGGCACTTTAAGCAGCACATGTCTCCATCCAGTTTTGTGAGAGACTGTGTTGCACATGAAACTGATCACATGTTGTTTTATGGTCAGCACCAATATTCTTAATTTGTGGTTTATCATTGATGATGTACCCATAATTTCCTGTTAGGTAGGAACATGTCCTTGCTCAATGTCATTCTTATCAATAAGAGAGATGTGTTATGAGACCAAGAAAAAAATGAGAAGAAAAATTTTCGCATACATCTAATGAGCAAATAACAAAGAAGACTTCAAGGAGAGTAAAGAAAAGGCGATATTGTCATTGATGTAGCTATATTTCTATTTTTTTTTTCAATTTTAATGCTGTTCTTTTTATCCATAATCTCTTACACAGCTCATTCAGGTGCTGAAGGTGAAGTTGGTTTCTGGGTTTCATGGCCTTCGTCAAATGTTCAGAGGTCATGACCCTCAGGGCAAAGGTCGTGTGTCAAGGAGTGCCATGGGGCAGATACTGTACCCTCTGATTGGCTATATCACCCATGAGGATGTTGGCAGAATGCTACAAAGGTACTAATTTGCTTTCAGGCAAAATCTGCACCTGTTCTACCATGTGGTAAAACTGAAATAAGATAAACTGTAGAGAACTCAGAACTCTTTCATCATTCAAGATGAAATACCAGTATAACCTGCATTGTACATAATTAAATGTTACAGTGTGTGAAGGAATGTTGAAAACTGCAAGTGTAAAGTGGGAAAGATAAGTTCCTGCTACAAAGTTAGTCTCCTGCTGTCCAATATTGTGTTTTTTTTAATCATGCCCTTTGATCTCTTTATTTATGTACTCCTTGGATCAGTTGAAGTTGACAACATTTGGATCATATATTACCATTTGAATATTGATATGTACAGTAGTTGGCACATGTCATAGTTATTATTCCTGTGTTCATTGTTTGATTATTTTTTTTTCAGACTTGGCCTTGACCGTGAGGACACACTAACATTTGATGACTTCATAGCATGCTTCAGAGATACTGAGGTAGGAAGATGTTATCCCCAATGAGCAAACTATACATCTGATTCATGTTTACCTTAATTAATTGATTGCTTCAAATGCTTTTATCGTATCTGAACAGTGTCTCTCTCTAAAGTATGTAAAATGTAAGCATTATTTGTGTATGGTAAGATATTATGTATTAATTTGTCATAGCATATCATATCATACAATTAAAATGTAATATTATGTAATCTTATGTTATGTCATATCCTATCATGTCATGTGTCATATATCATATGTCATATCATATTGTGTCATATATCATACATCATATCAGATCATATAATATCATATCATATATCATATCATGACATCATGTGCTGTTATGATATACTGTGTTATACTGTATTGCATTTTACATTCTTTTCTATATTCCACTGTATTACAATTAAAAAACATGACACTGTCAATTTACAGTGAAAATGACATAAATCTTTTAAAAATCTCTTTGTTAGGTTGTTCAGAGAGAGTGGTTGAGTCCAGTGGCTAGAAAAGAGATGGCAGCCGAGAAGAGACGCCTCCATCCCGAAGAAAACCTGAGGGACAAGGGGAGGGGTCCAATGATAAACAAGTGCACAGCTGCCTACGGCAATGCCCTGCTCAAGGAGAAGTGCAAACACAGGTGTGTATCAGTCATTCAAATTTGGCAGCATTCTAAAGAGATGTTATGTGTTTCATTGGCTTAGGAATTGAGAGTATGAGTACTTCTTTCTCGTTTTTATTTTTCTGCAGTTGGTGTATGTGGCATTCTGATACATTGTAAAATTACACATCACAGATGTGTGTTGTCTGTATTTTGGAGCAATTTAAACTAAAAAAAAAAAACCACGAAGAGCTAATAACCCCTTTACTGTTACTCTGATATGAAATACCCATATGAATGTGTGTCAAATATTGTGTATATACATAATATTTGTTATAAAAATGTGAAGTCAAAAGAACAATTAGATTACTCGAAATTGTAGGATGATTGTAATTCTCATCATAATTGATTCCTTGTCTTTTTTTACCTAAGTACACAGTGATGAATAACATAAGGTGTTTAACCCTAAAAGGGTTGGGTGGGGGGGGGGGGGGGATGGGCTGGGCAGAAAAACAAAAGCCAGCTGCCAGGCATTTTACAGTGATCTCACAAAACAATACAGCTCCCTTCATTGGTTTTCAGAGAAGTAGGCATTTACCTGTAGGATTGCACAAACAGGGGGGCACTCTCATGGTAGTGATGATTGTAGATGAATTCTTTATTTGGTGCTTTTAATCAGGGGAATCATACCACATAACTTTCACAAAAGTAGAGCAAGTAGTCATAGAAAAAGCAAGTACTACAAAAAGAATATTGTTTCAAGTACTAATTTGATATGAAAAACAATATGAGATAGAATTTACAACAGGTGTAATAAGAGAATGAAAAACGAATAACTAATGAGAATGAAATGCCCAATTTAGGACATATGTTTAGAGTTTTTGTTTGGTATCAAGCAAGTATTCCTGCAAGTGTATATTATGTTCATTTTTCTTTTTGCAATTTAGTGATTTTGACATCAGGAAGTATCTGGCACCAGCCTGCTTTGAATCAGGTGGGACAGTCATCGCACCCCAACTGCAGGAATGTATGTCACTCCTTGGTGCTCACCTTGATGATGAGGAAATGGAGAAGCTCTGGGAAAGGTCAGCTCTATTTTCTTCACCCTCTCCTTTCTTTTTCTCCCATTCTCGTCTGTGTCTTTGTATGTCTATCTGCCATTCTGTCTCTCTGTTTCTTGATTTCCCTCGCTGTATAGGCCTATTTTTTTTTCATTTATTTCTGTATCTATCATCTATCTACTGTATCTGTCAAAATGTTGCTGTATTTTCCTAGTTGTTGTCTTTTATTTCCTTGCTTTCTTCTCTGTTTTTATTTTGTTTTGTTTTGTTTTGTTTTGTTTTGTTTTGTTTTATTTTGTTTTTGTTTTTGTTTGTTTTTTTTGGGGGGGGGGGGGGTAGGAAGAATTAATGAAAACTCAATAATACTGGTAGAATAGGTAGCCTAAGAATGATATCATATCTTTCTAGGCATCATGATTAACATATTTAATGGAGGCAAAAATTACAAGAAATAAAAAAGGCAAGCCTGCTTTTGGCCTGCAGTAGCTGAGATTTTAGAAATGTACAAAATATGATGCATATAGAGAAGGGTTACTTGAATGGCTATGATCACTTGTGAGTCACATACATTTTTAGCAATACTGGGAATTTTTGTGCAGCACAATGGATAGAGATAGTGCTTCAGAATTTTTGTGTATATGTGCCACACATGTAGAGTACAAGTTGTATGTATGTGTATGCATGTATACTACTCGTTATCGTGCATTCATGTGTGATGGTTTCTGGGTGCATTCAGGAGCCAGCAAGTGATAAATTATTGCAGAGTGTCAACCCGACCAAAGATTGCACCAATAATTTCTTTTTGTTGAGTATGTGAAGGATTTTAGAGTTGAAAATGATTGTGATATGTGTTTATCAAAGGTTTATTTGCCATACAGGAAAGACAAAGTTATTGCCGAGTGATGTCTTAATTAGGATGCCTCTAACTCTTCTCTTTGTTCCTCCAAATTATTTGCTGTTTTCTCATAAGGTATGATATTGAGAATACGGGTGTCCTGGACACTGCCTGGTTCTTCACCCAGATTGGGTTGGATGTCAGAGGGCGCTATAATCCCAGGGCACACACCGCTCCTGTCAGCAGACGACAGAAGTTTTCAAAGCCGCCGTCGACAGTAAGTGCCCATTAAATTTTGCTTGCTTTGTGGCTGTAGTTCAGGTTTGAAGAATGATATAACACAGCATAGAATTTTAAAATTGTGTCGATATATGGGTATAATGTACCATGGCAAAGAAACTACATCATGTATGTTGTAAATAGCGTAAGTCCATGTTCAAATTTTGATTTTATGAAGTAACAGCAGACATGAAACATAACTCATAGGTGGGGATCATATAGCCTTGGTAGAGAAATATAGTAGAAAATTTGTCAGGTGATAAAAGATGCCCAGTTATGAAGTAATGCATGCTTTCTTGTTATTGCCATTGTGCATTTTGATTATTTTTTTCTATATTCAAGTTCATAATGATTGTTTCAATTTTATTGCACAATTACCAGCCAAAGATTGCTGAAGATGTGGAGGGGGAGCTGGAAGAATTACCCAGGAATCCCACACCGCCCTCGATTGGCAGGCAACTGAGCAGTCGGCAATCAGCTCCTAGAGTTCTCACCACCGACACAATCACCTTCATTGCAAGGAGGGTATGTTTGCATTTGCCATGGAAGAAATGCAGCAAGCTTAATTAGACACCCGAACACTGGACTTCTTGTTAGATGTATAAGGATTGTGACACATGTGGATGCAGTGTGCAGCTGCGCTGACATTCTGCAGCTGTTCAAGTGGGGTTAATTGAGGTCATTTGTGGTCAAACCAACTCTCTCTGTGGGGTCAAATACTTTCTTCCAGGGTACAATTATAATTCTTTATAAAATGGGTTCAAGAATGTAGCCAATAGGAAGCGCTGAAATGAGACACACCTCCTTCCTTTACTTCAGTACAATTGCACTGCCTGTAATCCTATGGTAGATTGCCGATCGTCTGTGCGCGCGGCGGCTCCTTTGATGAATTGCATGCATACGCGTACGCGCTGTCAATCCTGTAAACAACTTCTAGTTCGGGCTGCCGGCCGGCCGGCCTGTCTTCCCTTGTGCATAACATATGTGGCGTACGTACGTATACTACTATACGTACACTTTGTACAGTACAGTAGACCAAGCGTTATGGGACCGGACGCGTACATGGAGTCTCTTTGAAGAGCAAATCCAACGATTTAGCAGGTTAATTCTCACGCCGTTTTCAGAGTATGTTGTCTAGTAGGCCTATATGAGGAGTCTATATCAAGTCTTTAAGGTAAAGGGTGCATATTCTATGTAAAATAAGTAAGTTTTCATGCGGGTGTCCGGAAACCCAACCCCCCATTATACTTATACTGTATGTTCGGGACTTCCGCGAGTGCGACGTGCGTAAAAGTTTGGGACGAACATCTTCGGACGTCTTGACCCACAAAGGTACGTGGAAAACGCTGAAAAATGATGTTAGTTTTCGAATTTTCGACCCATTTTATAAAACAAATGATGCACAGGATTATTTCGTGGCGTTAGTGTAGGCGTAGCTCACTCTCGGGTATTTACAATGTAGTGCAACATGCACTCGGCTTCGCCTCGTGCATGTTTCACAATTGTAAATACCCTCGAGTGCACTACGCCTACACTAACGCACTCTATCCTGTGCATCATTTGTATACTAGCCAAACTTGGAAGCAGTTATTACATTCATGTAGCTTGTAACTATGAACACTCTGAGTGCATGCTTAAAGGAAAGAAATCTAAAACAATATGCTGGATGGGAGATTATTTCCAAGAATGTACAGTCAAACCTGTCTATAGGAGCCACCCAATGGAGATTTAAAACAAAGAAGTGGTCATTGCAGACAGGTGACTGCTATGGACAGGACCAATAACATTATTAATGTGCAGTTGCACTCTGATGTTGATGGGAGACAATGATTTTGAGTAACAATGTTGTTGGAAGATTAGGAAATGATTTTGGTAGGTGTGAAAGAGTTGAATGCAAGAGATATTTACAAGGTCTTGTTCCTCTATGTTACCATGCAGATGGAGCAGAATTTCAACGCCATGATGTCTTCCTTTGAGGCCATGGACTACTCAGGGAATGGCCTCATCGGCCTGGAGCAGTTCAGACGTGTTCTTGCAGACCATGGCATGAACATGCAATATGTGGACGCAGAGATGCTGATGGAGCGGTAAGTCAAGGGGGCAGAAAGTTGAGTTTAAATATTCAGTGATCCTCATTATTAACCCGTTGCGGATGGACTGATTTTTCTACAACACGCATTTCCCGTAGATACTTGCCCGTGTATACTCAGGACTTATCATCAACGGGTTAAGCTGATACATGTTTTATACGAAATCAATATATGTATTCAGGTTTTGCTGATGATATTGAGTGTTGAATGGGATACTCTTGATGATTGGAAGAGGAGATATGAATATATTTTTCATTTTGATCATCAGGTGGACACTTTTGGTTGTTTGAGGACAATGAGGTACAGCTTCATTGGAGTACTGCCTCTGAATTCCAGCTCTTCCGATATCTCTCAGGACCTTGATGAAAAACAGCTCATGCTGATCAAGCAATCCTGAGGAAATATGTTTTAATAGAATAAATAAAAAAATAAAATAAAATATTTGTGTCCTTTTATAAATTCTTTAATTTTTTTTTTTTTTTGTTTTTCAGGTGTGGGCTGAGAAGAAAAGATGGCAGAGTGGTTTACCTGGACTTCCTCCTCAAGTACATGCTGAGGACGGAAAATGGAGTGGCCCATAGGATCATCATGGACACCAATCACAGGTAAGAGATGGCATCAATTCAACAATTCTAAAATAGGCATTGGATTTGTTGTCAGTGTTGCTGCTTTTGTTGTAGGTTCATATGTGTTGGTGTGAGGGAAAATACTGAAATGTAAGCATGAACTAGTAGATGACTGCAAACTATATTAACTGCTGTAGAGGTCTGTAGATGAATTGAGCGTGAATGTTGCCATTTGGAATATTTACTGATTTATTTGCACTGACAAATAAAGTTAGAACTGAAATATGAGTTTGATCATAAAAAACACTACTTGCAGTATAGTTTGATAATTGATTGCATGCACATAATTCAAAGGTTATACCGTTGTCTACTATTCTGTGATATTTGCTCATATCATGAGCATTGTACAGTTGGGTATTGAATGATTATGATGCTTTTATGCTTTAACTTGGTACCGTTCTCTGTCCAGTTTCAACACACGGCTGAACACACCTCAGGGCTTCCTTTCTGTGGACACTGCAGAGGCCAAGCTGGTGGAATTCTTGCATAAAGACTTTCTACGCCTTTTGGGCTCATTCAAGTTAGTAGAATTTTCTTACTTCTTCATTTTCTGTTCTTTTGGAATGCTATGTATTACAGTTTCATTTCAAAGCAATGATAGATTTCATACGACTGTATTTTAGTGACTTGGCTTTATGTACCCAGAGGTTATGCATCATCAAGTACAAACATTTACACAGGGTAAAAACTTGGACAGGCACTGAAATATCTGTTCAATTTGAAGTGAATCAATGTGATTATTTTCTTCTGGAAGTGGAACAAAGCAAGACGAAGAAGTTGTGAAATTGCTTTTGATTCATAAATGTTTTGATGCATTTTTTCTCTCGGAAACATGTAGCAGCAATGCCACATACACTTTATTGTAGTTGATGATAGCAAACAAAGGAAGTCCTTCCTCACCATCTATTCCCAAAGTGCAGGGACAGCACAAGTTTGACTATGAAAACTGTAAACATTTTTTCATGATTTCCCTTTCTTATTGTTCTATTATCTTGCTGAATAGGCATACACCAGTTTCAGTGTGTATTTCTCTCTAACCATGCTTTTTATCTCTGCTACTTATTATCACATCATACAGGGCTCTTGATGTCTACAGCCTAGGACTCCTCACCCAGAGAGATTTCAAGGAAACCCTGGAGAAAGTCTTCAACATTCGTCTAAGCAAGGACCAGTTCAATGAACTCCTGTACGAATATGGCCAGGAGGATGGCTTGGTTGTCTACCCACAATTCCTTGCTGTCTTCAACAAGAAGAGGTAAACAATCCATCTGTTTGTGCAGTGTGTGTCTTTTAGGTTTGGTCTTGGTAGATATGCAAGCTTTGAATATACATATTCAGAGGGAAGCATAGCAACGGGCCTCCAAAGCACTACTAGTGGATTTGATATGCTTTGAAACATATTAAAGTCAACCTCATACATGGCTATATATACATGTTGTCTCCCCACAATTGCTTGTCATGAACATGTTCATCATACATGTGAATACTTACATATCCCCAATTCTCTGCACTCTTGATCGCTTGATGGATTATAGAAATTGAGTATTTTGGATGTCAGTAGACAAAGCAGTCCATTTTGATCGCAAGTTTTATGGTGTGTGGTCACATAATCATCAGATATCAATGTAAAAAGAACAGTGTAGTACAATATTTGAGTGTATTTGTAATGTTTGATAAGGATGAACAAGGAGTCATCTTTTACAAACCAAGTTAAAGTGTATTTTATGTGTCTTCATAAAGCTCCTTTATCAATCTATCTGTGACACATTTATAATGTATCATTTTTATTCCATTATGTGCATACATCCATTCATCTGACTACTGTCATTTTCCCCCACAGGTTTGTTCCATTCCAGAATCGCACCAGTGAGCATAAGCCACAGGTTTTGACGGTGCACAATGACAGCCATCCCACCATGGATGCCAACAAGACTTCAGACCAGCTGCAGCAGGAGGCGTGGCCTGCAATGAAGATGACCAATCAGGAGGAGGGGGAGGGGCATGAAGAGGAAGCTATGGAGACTTCTAGGCCTGTGGTTCAAAAGGACATCAAGGGGAAGAAGATGGAAGGAAGATATAGACCTGTCTCAGAGGTATGACAATCTAGACCGGTGCATTTAAACCTCCAGAACATTGGTAATTCTGGTAGCTTCAACCTCTACTCACTACCGTATATGAGGCAGTATGATTTTGCACAGGTTTTGCATAAGCCTGGACAAATTGACCATGTATTGGTGGGGATTGAATTGCAGAGCAGGGTGATTAGAAATGATATGAATTTGGCAAAGAACCCCCCCCCCCCAAAAAAAAAAAAAAATAATAATAATAATAATAAAATAAAATTAAAAAAATATCCACACACTCCCTCTATACACACAAGGGTGGCCATTGGCTACTTAGTGGCTGTTAAAAAGAGCAGCCAGGGACAGTCCATGAGATAAGTTTTAGAGATTATGAGGTCTACACAAATTATGACATGTCATTCCTTTCAGAGAAATTCCTCTTGACATTAACATATGAAGAATGACTCTTTCTCCATTCTTATCAAATATCGCTTGTTTTCAACTTTTAATTTACTTTCTCTTTAATGTTTGATTAGCACTCTGACGCTGCTCTGAGAACCAATTTTCTGTAAACAGTTTATCTTTCTGCATTTCCAGTACAACAAGAAATCAGCATAGAAGACTCTTGGGATAAAAATTGCTAATTGGATTAAGGTTGGAGTGATTGAATTTTATCCCTTTCCATTTTTACAGATTGCAGCAGCAGTGGAGATCCAGCTTAAGAAGAAGGGCTACACCGTCCAGGATTCTTACAACCGGCTTGACCCCAAGTACACAGGGCGACTGTCAAGGACACAACTTCACCAGTGGCTGTCTGAGTAAGTCACTTGTTCTGATCACTGGAGTGGCCCTGGCCCTCTGGTAGCCCTCTCTGTTCCAAGCCTGTTTAAATATCCACAAATTTTTCTCTAATTGACAATAAGGTTGTCAGTACACCTCAATCATTTAGATAGCAAGCTTCCTGGCAATGATAGCAGTGACAATTTGGAAGTTTTCTAATTCTCCTTTTGAAGGTCTACTAGCAGAACATTTTTAATTCTTGTGCACACATCAGACTTGTACCATGAAGATATTGTCATCATGGTAATGTTCAAATGGGTTGTCATCAGATCGCTTAGTGCAAGAATTGTCTAGACTTCCAGATAATTACTCCACACTTCAAGCTGTACCTTTTACAGAATGTGCCTTTAGTAGCTGTAGGATGTGAACAGTCACTCATAATATGTAAGATACTTCTGCAATGTATTCTTGTTGGAGGAGAAATATGATGAATACATCTTACTTTGAAATGCATGAAATTTAACTTTAGTGTGACTGAACAATTAGTTCCTTTATTCTATTTTAAGTTTTAGAATACTCGCATTTCTTTTTTCAGGAGAGAGAAATGATATATGCAACAAAAAAAAAATATGCATATTTGTAAGGTAATCTTTAGTGAGGTGTAGTATCAAAGCAGTAAAAAGATATCTCTTGGATGAGTACAAATTGTTACAAATTTCACCTGTTTTGTTGTTTGTGAATAGAAGTGTGAGAGCAAAGCTGCTGCCAAGAGATGATGACAAAAAGTGTGTGATTTGATTGACTTTTCAGCATGGGCATAGTGCTCCATCCCACGGAGCTACAGGATCTATGGAAGGCCATGGATATAGCACGGGATGGATTAGTCCACTATGCTGAGCTCTTTGACTTCTTCCTGCATCGCTGCAAGAGGAAACCCATTGCTGGTAAGTGTTTTCAGTGATGTTGCAGTTCTTCTCTAGGGTAATCTGCCTCCTTCGGTCCTGAAGGTTATTGCTGATGTAACTTGATTGAGCACATTTTTCAGGAGCAAATCAAGCTAGTGCTGACAATGTGCTTTGCATTTATCTGCAGTAGTGTAAGTAAATGGCCTCATAATGTATCATTGAAATTGATTGTAGGGTACAAAACCTTTTCTTTTCTCTCCATGATTTTTCTGTGGGCTTGAGTGATGCAGAAAGATGTGTTAATAGTCATGGAAGAATTATTCTGTTTCCAATCATGGAGTAAGTAATGCATTTCCTTCAGCTCTTCGATGACGGAGAGAAGTAAGAGATTTATTCCTTTATACCAGAGAATATAAGAATGTTCTAGAAATTTAAGATGAGATCGTGTTCCAGAGTGAGAAATACATTTCAGAGGCAACTTTCAAGAATGAAAGATGGAATGTCTCATAAGATTGAAGAATTTTTGTGGTATATGTAATTATCAGGTCTTGTACAGTGTAGCAGTCTTTTAGGGTAGGAAGAGACATTCATGTAAGATAGTCATAGTTTCATGCAGTTCTGATAAATATGATTAAATAAACATGCAGTACTTGCTGCTTTGTTTCACAGCGTTGGATATCACAGTGTAACATTGCATATTTGAATTGCATACATGCATCAAAGAAAGTGATTTACCATGTACAAATAAAGAACTGGTTTCACTCAAAATGTCTGATGTACTTATTTTTGTGTCTAAATTCTACCACAACAGGCCAGCTCATGACCAAACAGCCACAGTAGCTGGCAGTTGCAGTGGGCAAAATCAGTTTATACGTAGTCATTACAGTCTAGGACCAGGTTTATGAAGATTTCTATTTGAAAAGCACACTTGATGTGTTACAGATTGTGGTGTCTTTCCCTTCAAATGCAGAAAATTTCGATTGATATCTTCACCTCTGTTTTAATGCAACACAAACATTTATAGACACACATGAAAGTCTGCAACTGTTGCAAGTGTTATCACTGAATTCAATTTCATTGCAATGATATTCAGTTTGAAGGTGATTCCTTCCTTCTTTGTTGCCAGTCATGTACCTGTACATTTCCTGTACCAGTATGTTTTTTTTTTTTGTTACACTCTATAGTACTATAAGCACTTGTGCTGAGTGCGTGGGACATTGCCAAATATTTATAGGTCTTACACCCGTTGATGCATTGGACGCAATGGCACACATACACATATGCCACAATGTCATACTTCAAAGGTTGTTATGATAGAGTCTTATTCTTGGCTGTCACAGCTAGACATCACATTGCTATCCATTTCTTTCTTGTCTGTCCGTTGTAGTATTTTGCATCTTTTGTTTTGTGTAGCAATCACCATGGCACCAAAGTATATATCACTCTGGCTCAATGTGATTTAAAGCTGTAGAGGAATAGATATCCGTATAATGTCCTCTGCAGAACCTTCTTATTGTTCAAAGCACAGCAATGCTCAATGTAGTGTACTGCAAATAATCTGGGGATAGAATGAAAAGATGTTGAAATTACATATATCAGGGAGGTACTTTGTCTCACCTCTGTGATATATCCAAAGGTGCATTTAAATACCCTCACCTTATATGTTATTCAGTGGGATGGACCACAGCATTAGTATTTGGCCTGAAAGCAGATGTTATAAATGTTGTCATAGTATGTCGTATATAGTTTGAAGCAGTTGAGCTGCACTGGCTGTGTTTAAATCTCATGCACACTGTGTGTTTATGCTTGAGCAGCAACTTTTCAATATTTTACTTATTGGATTGATTTTGTTTCTTTTACATAGGATGTGATGTCATAATATTATTGTGTACATTGCTTTCATTGTCTGCACATGTAAACTGTTTTGAAAGTGTAAATGGCTTATGACAGCAACTGTGGGTGCTTTTTGGCAATTTAGAGTATTTTGGTAATTGTTTCAGTATTTCTAGAATGCTTTTTGTGTGTGTGTGTGTTTTTTAAATTGTTTTATGTTCATCAGTTAAGTCATTTGGCATTAACAAAGTTAGTAGCTCAGTTGCACGTACAGAACCTAACATAATTTCCAGATGAGCAATACAATTTACAACTAGATCACCAAATTAATATAAGCATCACATACATTTCATTTCTCCTGATGTAATAAGAAAAAAACTTAAATTGCATTCACTGTAGTGTGCTAAATCCCTGAAAATGTATACAATGTCTATTTTGCTGCAAAATTGGGTAACACTAAGTTTCAGAGTTTGGCCATGCATTTTTCAGGTCTGCAGCAATAGATTTGATGTCATTACAAAAGTCTTCATATAATGTGCCAACAACTTTGTTTGTTGTTGTTTCCAGCAAATTTACATGTCAGTGGAAGATCTTCACAGGGTGTCCAAACAGCATTATTTTTACTCACATGAGCAAATGGTTATTTAATCCCACCCTTGTTGCCTTGTCGATTGATGTGATCTACAGACAAGGAGGCCTTGTTGAGGAAAGCCAAGGTAGCCAACCAACCTCCAGTGGTCAGGAGCAGTGCCCAGGTCAAGGAAATGGTGGACCTCTACAAGATACCGGTCAGCTCACTGGTGGAGAAGGTCAGGCCTGATGTAAGTATCTTGTATCTCCCTGAAATCAACATCTCATTAATGGTTGTGTGTACTCATTTTCCTTGGCCCTTCCATAGAAATTCCAGAGTCATCCAGGGATAAGTAAGGGTGCCAGAATATCATTACTCAAACTTTCACTTACTATGCCAGGAGTAGTGAGAAATTAATTTCACACATATAATGTGTGATTTTCTCTCAATATTACCAGGGTGGTTGCCATAAGATGCTTAATGTTAGAGACTCATCTGGAGCTAAAAAATATTAATAATTTAGATTGTCTCAAAGAGTTTTCTGAAAAGAGTTTCATCAGGAGAAAGATTGGGTAGATATCTTCGTCTGGAGGCCACACTCATGAGCTGTTATAATCAGCCACATATATTATGAATAACACAATATGAATAAGGCAAAAGGGAAAATACAGAAGTTTCCGTGCTAATTGTGGAAAATTTTTTTGGGGGCAGTAGAAGAAGCATCATGTTTGTTTGTTTGTTTGGTTACTTTTTTTTTGTCCAATGTAGGAAATCTTTGAAATCATGATATTATGATGATAACTGCAGTAATGCTGTATTCATATTCATAAGACATTTGTACACTTTTGTACAACCAAGTAAAAACTAGCCATATGAAATGAATGATCATGGCAATTTGAATAGCTCTCAACCAGCCAGAGAGAACAGGATGTGCACTTGAGCGAATGAAAATATGAATATATATTTTGACACATGTTAATCTTCACAGGTTGTCAGTAACTGGAATGGTCTGAAGGAGAGACTAAGGAATCTGGATCCTTATGGGAGTGCAACAGTCTCCATTCATGATTTCCAGGTAAGACCCAACAGTGTGGAATTTTAAAGTCAATTTCCAAATCTGGGCCCCATTTCATAAAACTTGTCGTCATTGACAAGTTACAATAGTTGTCATAAGCTCCTGAAATCATTGCATCTGATTGACTGAGAGCAAATCTGTCATAGAAATGTTGCAGTTGTTACTGATAACAAGTTTTATGATAAGGGACACTGTACTTAAATGTTCATTCTGATTAGGTTGGCATTAGGTAAGACCACATCATCATATAAAGGCTGCAGTACATGTATGTACCAGGTAAATGTTATCAGTCAAACCAATCAGATTCACCTTTTGTATGTTATTTTATAAATGGGTTTAAGGTTTGTGAGTAGGATGGAGTTTTAGAATATATGTTTCAGACTCGATGTAATGTGTCAAGATGCGAGTAGACTTAAGTGAATTATAATAATTATGATACATTCAAATCTTGTCAGCAGTATATAGATTGTACACATTTATATTTGCATGGTCTGACATGAGTAGTGTCTGAACACTGGACAACTTTTATATACCAACACTTTGTAAGTCGATATTGCAGAGGAAATAGGTCAAATATGTAATATAAAAACTACATCCCATATTGATATTTGCCTTTGAATTAGTGCATTAGCCATGATAATGTGTTAGGCCTGATGGTGGTTTTCAATATATTGTAGTAGCCAATATCAAGTAAAATACAATGTTGCCTTTTGTCTCGTAAGGTGTGTATATCCATTTCTCTGGAAGCGTACAATGGTATGGAATATATGTGATGTCAGTATCAGTATCTGCTAAAAGGTACATTGAGTGTGCTGGACAGGTACAGTAAATGAGTCCTCATTCATGTCTATGTACGAACAGAGTATATGCTTTGTTGAGTACGTAATAGCTAGAAGAAATGCTATTGCTTTTTGATTAATTTCTCCTGCAGAGACTGGCAGAGCGATTCCAGTTCCGAGTTTCCAGTAAAGAGGTGGAAAGACTGGCACTCAGCTTTGATCTGAACCAAACTGGAAAGTGAGTGTCATGACAACATGTAATCAATCTCCAGCAATTTTACAATGCATTTGTATTTCTCATTCATGCTTCTAGGTGAACTTTCCACACACACACACACACACACACAAATATATATGTGTATGATTAACTCATGTTAAAAGTTATATTCTAAATGAGCTATTAAAGTCACTTATTGTTAATTTTTGTCTCTTAATGTACACATATGCTCTACTGTGAATCTTAGAATGACATCTAGTTACATTTTGAGCATGCATGCTTTTTAAGTTCACTGCAAATTTCTCTTTAAGCTTCAAAATCAATAGATTACAGGACTCAATATGCAAAATGTTTTTTTTTCTGACTATGAATGTTAATTTGAAAAATGACTTCAATGAAATTTGTGATCATAAGTAGTGCAAACTGCAGAAAAATGCATGAGGAGGATTTTTCTGCCATCAAGACTCTTCTACACTCAAGTAGTAAACAAAAACAAAAACAAAAATATATATATATATGGGCATTTCCACGGTAACTCACGTTACATTTTGAACTCAAAATTAGGTTGTTGAGATCAATATCCTTAAAACCTAATTAGTGATATGAGTTACTATATGTGAATGAGTATCATGCACCTCCATCCTACCTCACAGCAACATTACATCCACAGACTCTTATGAGAACTATGAGAAAAAACACTACAAATGTCGGTAACTCACGTTACATAAATCGGACATGCAAAAATTTGGCATGTCTTATATTCAAAAGTTTCCTCAAACAAGAAGCAGAGAGACTTTAAAGTCTATTGTGTCAAAGTCATGGACTAACAACATACATCACCGAGTATGGTAAAAATTCAAATTGTCTTACATTCTCCAGGTATCGTCATGTGAAGCGGTAACTCACGTTACGGTAACTCACGTTACAGTTTGTCCACATGATCACAAGTTGATTTTTTGTCTTAATAATCCAAAGAAAACTTACCAAGACAACTTTTTTTCACAAACAAACTCCATAAATAAAGAATCTAAATTGATTTGAACATTGATCTGACAGTAATTAATCCCATTTTATCCATGAGATTACCAAAAGGCAGGAAACTTTACATTTAGAATACCAACTTGAAGAGATCATTTTTAATTGAGTCGTTTTCCAAGCTTTCATTTGTACTGAGACAAAAATTGTATTCAACAAAATTATATGAAACAGAGTCTATCTCATTAAATTACACTCTTTTCCAGTTAACAAATGCATCAGAAATTGAGGATTTAATTGAGAATTTGATTTGATGTTTTTTTTAATTTCACTAGATTTAAATGGATTTCAGGCTATCTAGATAAAACAAGTCATCCAGAAACGTGTATTCCATTTAATACACTGAGTCACGAGACTAGAGACCTGTACATGTAGTCTGTGGAGAGTTTAAAGGTTCAGAAATGAAATATTTCAATAAATCTTTTAACTTTTAAACAATGCAATTTATATTCCAATTATTTGATAATTGTTTGAATTACTCAATAATCAATTGTTTGTATGTTTGATTTGTTTACAAATTCTTATACAAAACTGGTACAGAAATTAGACTTGAATTACAGAAACTGCAGATAAATTTTAGTTATCTGCTACCAGTATTGATCAGTTTAATAAAACATGTTCATAAATGTTTTAGCCTTAAAAAACAATGGCTTTGGTCTATGAAATGTCAAGTAGCCATTATTTAAAGTGTACATACATGTAAAAAGTATAAATACCAGTATTTTCTAGAGTAATCAAGCAGACTGAAGCAGTAAATCCCAATGAAAAACATGAATAGTAAATATTTTGTGATCAGGAGGCTAACTATTAATATCACAAAATGTTGATAGTTTGCTTTAAGCTACATGACTGTCCAGCTCTTAAAGAAAATGTCTGATAATTAATGAGGTTCACGTTCAACAAGTTTTTGGTAATAGATCAGCATGTAAAGTAAATTATAGTAAACATGGAAAAGTTTCATTGTAGGATTTTGCAACAATATAGCTAAAACCTCAGAGTAGAATAGTATAAAACACATAAGCGTGTCAAATTCACAATGTTCAGTTCTCAAAAATCTCAGAAAAAACAGCAGGAAGCGAGCTCCAATCTTAAAATTCTGTTCATACATGTAAATGTTTCAGCCTCATAAACAATGGCTTTGATCTATACAGGTAGGTATAAACTCTGAAATGTCAAATAGTAATCACTTGAATTACAAAAACAAGAACTTTTCAAGAGTAATCATGCAGTGATTATCCCAATCAGGAGGCTATTAATAGTTATCACAAAATTTTGATAATTTGCTGGAACAAGGTCCATGCAGCTTTAGAAGAAATGTCTTTTAACAACTTTCGTAACAGATCAGTATACATGCACTGTAATATTAAATAGTAAATATGGAACAGTTTCTTTCAGAAGTTAACATGACGTGATGAACATGTGTAATTGATACATTGTACATGTAGACCAGTTGGTTTGGTGATAGAGAGAGACCAAGAGAATAACAATCTACTGGAAATAGAATCTTAATACAAGAGTTCAGTAATCATGTACTCATTGGTTACTTACAATCACAACCTTCATATCATTTCTTGGTATTAAAGAAAAATCATGTCGGTAACTCACGTTACATTATGGTAACTCACGTTACATGGTAACTCACGTTACAATTTTAAGACCTCTGTTATGAGAATTTGAAGCAAAGACTATAAGTCCCATCATATTTCTTGGATGTGTGCTGCATAGTTATTTGATAATCCAAAATACCACGTCTCAGTTGGGCATAGTAAAATTGCTAGGTTAAAAAGTTCATGTTTCGGTAACTCACGTTACAGCAGCTTCTCGAGCTATGTAAGAGCACGCTGGTGTCCGAAGTACATATCTTATATAGAGGTCTCCAATTTATTTTCTGCTAGATTAATATATTTTTGATTTGTAAAACCAAACAAAGTTTGATTTGAGCCTCAAATATAAAAAATAATCACAAAGAGCAACAAAAATGCATTTTTAGGGATTTTTAGGTCAAAAAATGCTTTCTGGCTTCAAAAGGTATAAAAATGCACAAAAGGGAACTTTTCTTAAAGGTAAAGTTGGTTTCACACACTTCAAACTATGGCTAACAAAGTAAGATTATCAGTTGTCCTGAAATATGCAGGTAAAATTTTGGTGGTCATGTCGCACAACTCACGGAAATGCCCATATATACATCTATGCATTTTTTTTCATATATTTGATTTCATCATGTTTCTGTTCTTATTTTACAGCGTTCATTACATCGACTTCCTGCGTCTGTTCACTGACAACAAGAAAGCCGGTCCACAAGGTGGTCAATCCTACCACAGGAACTTCCACAAAATTACAGTAAGTTTGGGCTCAATTTTGCTAGTACTTGACCACTGTGCAAGACATAATGTTGTGCTGTTTAAAAAAAACAACTGTTTGTCATTAGTACTGTGTCCACTGCATATATCTAGGAGTTTTTCTTTCATGAATTTGCAGATTGACCGATATTCATGAAAATAACAACTTGTGAAAATATTGCCTCCCATTACACAATGCATGTTACCTCATAATCAAAGGTGGGAAATCACTTTCATTCCATCACAATGGATCTTCTGATCACAGATTTAATCACTTGTGATTTGCCCACAAGTCCCAATCACAAAGTATCATACTTGCGAATGATTATGGCATTTACATTTTTTCTCTAAAGAAATTGAAGTCATACTTCTCATATGAGACATTACACCTGTGAATGCTCAATATGTGCAATCACAATATTTGAATCGTGTTTCTGAGAGTGAAGAAGATTAAAGATCAAGTGGCACATGAAAAATATTTTCTAAAAAGTTTATTCTATCGAAGCAGAAGTGCATGGTCCCTTACTATCTGAAAATGTGACTTACTAGCCACCATATGTTTTTCTCTTCCTCTATGCTGTTCTATTCAGCATCACACATCCAAAGGACCTGAACAGATGACAGTCGCAGCTACCTTTGACAAGATTGGGAGGAGGGTAAGAAATTTTTCATATAACCCTGTCAGATTGGATGCTGTCTATATATCACAATTGGCTAACATGGAGATTTTTTTTTTTTAAATTTACATTAGTGCCAAATAGAGCTAACTTATAACTAATTATGTATCTATGCTTCATAAATTGATTAAAACATGTTGGTATGTGAAAGCATGGTCTAGATTCTTTTGTTCTTTTTAGTTGATGATGGTGATGCCTTTATTACAAGTATGTTGTGATCTAATCAATTACATCTTCTTTATTTATGTAATGCATTCCCCGCAGCTTTTAGTATGTGAACAAAGTTGAGATGCTCCTGTTTTATTGCCAAGTCGAGTGCAGTTGAGCTGCTTTTATGCTTACCACACACAACGCATAACATAAACTGACAAGTCATTTGATAAAATTTCCACCTTGTTGCAATGCAGGATAAAGTGTCAGAGATTCCAGTAAGCTATACATGTATGTGTTTGCCTCTTTCTTGACACATTGCGCTTTGATCATCATATTCCACAGTGAATTGAGATAAAAAGGTACAGACAGAAAGTGAAGTGATGGTTTGATTTTGTGTGTTTTTTTTTTAAAGTAATCTTTAAAGTTTTCATTTGGCTGTTTGATTTTTAGTAGCGTGGAATTGGATATTTGCTGTCTTCACAGCTCTGTATAAAGTGGGATAGACCACAGAGCACATATTGTTTTGCACATTCTATTTCCCTTCACCCTTGATATAGTCACATGGTCATAAAGTGATATACCACTCAGGTAGATACAATGTGATGCGGTCACTGGATGCAAAAAGGGAGGGGGAGAGCAGTTCTTTATATAATACAGATCATGAGGTGTTGCGACAGACACATGTTTAACTTTTCCTTGCAAGATTAGTATATTATACCCTCGATGAAAAGATAATAAATAGACTTTATTGGCACTTAGAAACACGCCTTTGTGTTGGTTGTGGGATGTTGCTGTATTCTGAATTTAATGGACTTGTCATATCTTGATCTTTCTTCTTTACGGGATCTTTGTGTTGCTGGTTTGACTGCAGTGGAATGTTGAATATCTACATCTTGATAATTTATATAGCCCAATCACCCAACAGTGCAATTTGATTAGCAGTCAAACATATTTCATATATCTCTTTCTTTTGTATTATAAAAAAACAGATTGCTTATTGCTGTCCAGTCATCCCATTCAGTTCCAACCTGTAAACCAGAATCCTGTCCCAAGAGTGCATGAAAGTTACCTCTCATGTACGTGAATGAAGAAGACAAACATGCAGTACCAACAGAAATTGTTCATGTGGCAGTTTGCAGATAATAGTGAGATGGCATACTGAATGTAGTTACTATGGCAGCAGCCAAGAAACATCTATTCTGTTATAAGTTGTTGCTGTGGCATCATTTGAATTTATGAAGCTTGTGAACATATTTTTGAAACATTCCCCTGATCTCCTGAGATGTGGTCTTTGGTCTTTAAGATACCCCAAAATTAATTAAAGTAATATCAGATTGTTTGCTTTGGTTTTGTTTTTAAATACATACTAACAGAATTTCTGAAACATGAGCAAGAAATAAGACATCTGGTAGAATTTCAAATCCTTTCCTCTGTTCTTTGTCAGATTTTGGCGGACTGGAGGAGCATCCGAAGGGCATTCAAGAAGGCGGACCTCAACGGGGACGGCCATCTGAGCGTGCCCGAGTTCCGCCGCATCCTCGGCAGCATGAACATCCGCCTGAGCGAGGAGGACTTCTACCACGTCATGAGCGAGGTGGATGAGAATATGGATGGGAACGTATCCTACGATGAGTTCCTGGCCCAGCTGATGCCTTCGTGATCAACAAACAGCTACACTTCGGTGAAGACAGAATTCCATAATAAATAAATGAAAATTAAGTATCTTCCACATGCATTGTTTTGTAGTTAATTATGTTTATGGCTATCATGACTGAAAGAAAATGATTTATAAGATTTTATATTTTACAAGTAAGAAAGATTTCTAATTTCTACTGCTGGATGATGATGGTTTGCTTGGGAATATTTCCTCTTGGTGCTGGTAAATCTCATCAATTCAAGTGCTATCAGATGCTATATGACTATTAACAGATTTGCCAATTTGGTCTGCAAGAAATTTTGGGCCCTCCTTTTGTCTCTTCACAGTGTACACTAAAAAATCTTTCAGTGTAGTATGAATTTCTCTTATGTGAGGAAATAGAGTGACTCTGGCTCTGTGGAAAACTCACTTATAATCAGAGAATATTTATGGGGTTGTCTGTCATAATATATTGCTTCCCATTTACAGCTTGACTTTGATTCAATCATAATAATGCAATAGTCAGGGAGAACTGGGAGTTTTGCAAGTCGTGCAAACAATATTCAGTCAACATAATTCCAAGCTGAATTATATGCACTTACTGTAAGCAAGAACTTTTTTTTCTTTAAATTTTTGAAATTGGGCTAGATTTCAAAATGAAATATTTTTCTTTTGAAAAATATCGTATGCATATGCCAGGTAAGAGTTGGATGTGAAATAAGTAGTATATGGCTGAGGAAAAATTATTTGTTCAGAATAGATTAAAGAAAGTTAGAGATTTTATTTTGCCGTCTTTCATGGATTTGGAGATATATAGCAGTACTGATGTTTGTACATTTGCTTTAGTTCAGAGTTTTAAATGCCATGTGGTGTTCTCCTGAGCTTTTAACGAGATAGATTCACTGAAAAATAGCAACTATCTCTGAAAGCTCACATTTAGGAGGTAATTAAAGATGTGAGTCCTTAACACAGCAGATAAAAATCAGATAAATTGGGTCATTTTTTTGAACTTCAAGGTGACTTTGATGACTCACTCAGCAAATGGCCAACAGTTTCTGTTCGGTGCAGTTACATTTTTTTTTCACAGTCCAACTGACATGACCTAATAATGATGTATTGCTAATTCACACAGTAGGATTTTTCTTTCATGCAGAATGAAATCAAGAATTTCTGTTATGAAGTTTGATTGAATAAGTTTTGCTGTACATGCCTCTAGATTTGTTTTGTAGCACTGAATCAAGGCTATAATGTCAGTTTTAAGCACCTGTTCCAAGCACCTGTTCCTTTGTTTCATGAACAACAAAATCAGTTGCAGACAATCAATCATGCACTAGTTTCATCACAGAGTGAACTCGTAGAATGTTGTGTTAGTTCAGTAGCCCCAAGCCCAAGATGACCATGGCCATGCACTTGATGATAGAACAAAGTAATAGAATGAGCATACGTTGTACTTGTGTGTGATGTAATGTGTTCCACAATCTCTTAATCTTCCAGTGTAATATGTGCCATGAACTTACAATAAAGTAGTACAGACACACACGCAATTATAGTCACAAGTTCTGCCTGTAGAATGTACTCGTATGATGTGTCTTCTTCTGCAACAAAATCTCACCAATGCACACTAAACCAGAGCTGCCAAGTCTCCCTGATTCTGCAGGAGTCTCCCTGAAAATGTCCAAATCTCTTCATGTCTGAATAGGAGAATATTAAAATCTCCCTGATTTGGGAATTATTTTCACCCATTGAAATGCATGTAACACACAGATACCTCCCTGACTGCTGTATGGAATCTCCCTGATTTGGATGTGGGAATGTTGGCAGACCTGACTAAACTCAAAACATATACAGTAGATGTCCTGCCAGAAGAGTTTACTTATATTGGGTATACTTTGTGTGTAAAAAAAAAAATGTATCTCTTACCTCAGTGTAGGTGAACTTTCCTGAAGAGATTTTGTTGTTTCTTTTTGTCAGGGGAATTTTCAGGGAAATGATTCAATCATGAATACAGTACTGCATTATGGTAATGACATCATGTGGATGTAGAAAATTAAAGACCCATTTTGTGTGATGTTTACAAGAGGCTGAAGACTACAGAAAAAAACAAAAACACCCATGTGCCGTGTGACAAGCATTATAGTTTGTAAAGCATAATAGCTTAGATGTGCGCCAGTACATGTACACATACATGTCATATTCATGGCGCAACCAGGGTTAATATTTTTGCAGATTCTTAAATTCACGAATAGCACCCAACTTGCAAAATCACGAAAACAGAAGCAAAATATTTGGTGTATGCAGTTCTAGCATGTACGAAAACAAGCACACGTAAATATTAAGACAGCGAATGCACTTTTGTTCTACACTCATATTCATGTATGTATTGAAGTAATCATACATTAGCAGGTGTTAGTATTACTAATCCTACCCTTCATATCTCATTTGTCAGGCAGCAGCTAGCCATATGACATATTATCTACAAGAAAAAGTGCACGTCAGGTTCTTTGGTCATTATAGGGGTTTATGTTTTTGTTTTTTGAAGTCACACACTGTAAGGCTTACTTATAACTTTGAATATAGTTTTTGAAGTACAAACAACTACTGTAAAAGTGGATATTTTCGCGCGACTAATTTTTCGCGCTTGTGCGGGTAAGAAGAGTTTCGCATGTTTTTGATTCCGCGGAATCAAGACATCCACCACTGGAACGTATGGCACGCAAAAATCTTTGCGTGCTTTTATTTTCGCGCTAGCTTTTGGTTGCGCGAAATGCGCGAAAATTTCCACTTTTACAGTATTAACATTCAATATTGTAGATTGAAATGTTCTAGTGTTTTGTTTTTTGAGAGTTCTTGTTTTCTTGCCTGAAATAGATCACTTTCTTGCTGCAAAAACTGACCATCATAGTATACTGATCCTATCAATTTATGATTATATAACACTGCTAAAATTCAACCACTGTACGTGTATGTTGTAACAGAAACTACGTACTTGTACATGCAGTATATTAATGTGCTGTGATAATGTACCGTGGTAAAATGAAGAACTGAACATATCTGTGTATTACTTCTTATTCATCTGTGATGACATTACCAAACACTTATCTGGAAGTGTGAATATAATGTCTTCAGTAATCATACACATACTACTGTACAATATCATGTGTGTAAAAGTGTGTAACATGATCCAGGTCTGTACATAATTTACCTCCGTGTAGTGAAGTGTGTATATTAGTTATTTTTGAAATAGTATTCATCCTGTTAGTCAACATCCATTGGCATGGGATCCTTTTGAACTTGTAGACACATTCATCTCATGTGTATATAATCATTGATTTGGTAATAAAGTCAGCTTCTACAAATTTAATCTTGCCATACCATGTTTGCAGTAATTTTGCTGTCTGTGTTTGTGATTATGGTGTGTTTTCGTGCTAGCAGCCATTCCAAAATAGCAAAGCCAGAAGTACGTCAAATTCTCTTACACCTACAATAAGCAAATAATCAATGTTGGTTAAGGTGATGGGACAAACTATTACTTCCGAGGCGATCTGGATGTAGCTATCTTTCCGAAGCGCAGCTGAGGAAAGATAGCGTACACGCTCAGATCGCCAAGGAAGTGATATTTTGTCTCATTGCCTGAAACCAAAAGTTGATTATTTACTTTAAACATGTATTCCACATCAAACATTCTGAACATTCTGAAACACGAGCAAGGCAAAACTCCAACAAGCAAACCAGACAACATAAACACACACAGTAACATTTTGAATACAAGTCAATTCAGACATAGGGGTCTGGCAATTACAACAAATTTGTAATTACCGCGCACTGCGTCACCGAAATAAAAGTGCGTTACACTCGGACTATCAATTGACCTAGGTCAAGATAGTTCACAGTGTAACGCACTTTTATTTTGCGCAAACTCAAGACTGAGGAGATCAGCGAAGCAAAAGGGACTATCACCATAGAGTGTAACAAACTTTTCTTCTCAGGTGATGTAATGGGCAAAACTACGCTTTATCATGTGATTAGCTCTTGACCAATCTTGTAGCAAGATTCTTAGTATGTGGAATATAATGTAAAATATCATCTGCATGTGATAACTGTGAACACAATTCACCATAAGAAATCTGAGTGGATCCCACTCTAAGTGGTTTACAATCCGCACATTTCACATTCATGCTAGCACATCATATACATCCCCAATGGTCACAGATAATCGCCATTCTCCTCCACCTGGGTCAAATCATCATCTGCCATCTCAGCAAAGTATTGGCATTCTCCATACACTCTTTGTTGAAATTCATAAATATAATATACTCTACAAGGTATGCATGTATAGAGTGCAATGATCTACACTAAGTTTCGGGATCTCGTGTACGACAAAACTTCCTACAATATCAGTCGGCAATTCAAGCAAACATGGCTAGACATCTTGGAAACTTCTGTACAAAAGTGCACGTAGAGTTTAATAGGCCACATTAAAAAAAACAAAAAAACACTGTACACGTACATTACTACAACAGAAGCTGGATACAAGTGTAAATATGTTTATCACATTCAAACACTCCAAGTATTTTGAGGGAGGGGAAAAATATATGGAAATATCATATATATCACATATTTCACAGATATGATTAAAAACATGTTCCTAAATGGACCATATGCAGTTTATACATATTGTACCACGGTAGTCAAAATCTTGAATGTAAACAGATCATCATGGACAATGCACAGAGTGGAATCCCTTGTCTCATGAAAATAGAAGTGACAAATTTCTGCAATACAGAGTATGTTTACATACATATGGATTCATTTTCTGATATAGCACCTGGTGCCTGTTGTATAAAAGATTGAGATGCAATCCATTATAACTCTACACAATAGGGCCTAGGTGCTGCTCTGAACCAGGAATATCAATGTTAAATACCGGTAAAAATTTAACAATCCAGGGAAGCTTTGAACGTCCACACTGAAAATGAAATATGGATTTATGTAACTGCCATTTATTCATATGCTGATGTGTCCCAGACTTCTGAGCTCCTGCTATGAAATTAAACTCGCAGAAGGAGAGTCACACAGAGACTTGGATTTGCATATCAAATCGCAATATCCACAGCAATTAATTATTTTGCTAATAACGCAGCCTAGAAATAACATGGAAAATTTAAAAACCAAAATGAAACAAAGCAAGATACCAGCATGCCCTCTTGAACTGTGCTGATACTCAACATACACAAATCCCCATGCTTTCTTTACCATATGAAAAGGTAATAAATCATAACATATAACCAAGAATTACACTATCAAAACATTTGGGCCTACAACACTAACAAGTTTGTTACTTCATCCTGCTGTACATGAAGCATCCATACTTATCCTTTGTTTATAAGGTCATAATGTAAACTTGTTACTCAAGTTGGAGAAGTAGGGAGGGGAGGCAACGTCTCAATGTACTTGCATTCAAAGCACTGTTGTCCTCCTTACAGTATGAAAACAGATCAATATTCTCCAATTCCATGTGAGGCAACATATTACAGCGGTACACACTTTCAGTAAGCTACTTTTACAGAAGAACACCCAAACCCTTGGTTAATCACGGTAAAAATTATTTACAAATATCTGACAGGACCAGGATATCATACATTGTAGTACTCAGAGAAAACTTCTTTAGGGTTAAGATTCCTATGTAACCCTTGAAATTGGTCAGGGCATGATTTATAGCGAAACTTTCGCTCTCTTGAATGATTAGATTGTGCACAAAAGTAGGCACGAAAATCTGTCTTTTTCAACTTCTCTAATATCCAATGAATGGCAATTGTGTCAGTTTTTTCATTCAGAGACAGATTAGTTCAAGAATTGCCAATGACACAGAAAGACATAGAATACTTGGAGAATTTGGGGGAAAATAAAAAAGAACCAGAACTGAGAATATGATGGTGGAATACAGGAAAGGGTCGTCTGATGCTATGCTGCTACCTGGACATTCTGTATGAGTGTGATGTTGTCACCTTTCAGAAGAATCCGACCTGGATAGCAAGAAATCAGACAATACCAAGGTGTAAGAGGTTGCTGGTGAACAACTGCCATAGAAGAACATAAGCTCAATTACATGCTTGGAACTCTAGACACTGAGAACTCAACGACTGAAAGTACTGTACATCACATACTCTCACCTGTTCTGACAGCATAATTATTTGCCATCATTTGGTGGGGTACATCACAAGTTGTTTTATTCTCACTTTCTAACTTAATTAAGCAACCAATGCTACATGATCAGCAGAGAATGGTGTTAATATGACACACTAGTCTGTCGGATACTCTTTTTATTTCTCACTAAGAAACAAATAAGTCATGTAGTTCACCACCAACTCTTACACAAAACCTTCATAAAATGAAAGACAAGCACTACAGCAAGTTTTATCAATCTATCAGAATCATCATTACTCAAATATGCATGTATTTCTCTCACTGTGCTGAAATCGTTCTATTTTGAAGGAAAAGGGAAATATCAATATCGAGCCTTACCAATGGGCTTCCTGGTTTTGTTTTTCCTGTGAACCTCCTCTGCATCATCCAACACAACGTTCATGTACTCGTCGAACCCCTGTAATACGAAGGAAGGTGAGAAACGTGAGCCTTATCAAAATTTGAAAAGCATAAATGCTAAAATACTGGCTAGCTGATGGTAACCATGGCAACAGTTTCTATCTTATCTTTAAATAACTGTTTCAGAGGATCATCTTAATTTGAGGTGCTCTGAATTCTTAAAAGCTATTATTTCATTTTCTGATTCAATCCTTTACTGAACACATTTTGGGCAAGTTTGCATCATTCAAATAATTGTGGTGAATGAAAAATGTCAGCATCATTTGCATTTTGCATTTCAAAGCATTTATTCAATCTTTGGCAATCAAGAGACCAAAGAGGTTTGAATAGAAAAAATAATGGAACACACAACCCCAAAAAGCTGATGTCTGATATTTTGTCGTCAAGTTTTCCCTGTTAAAAAAGAAAAAAGGAAAGAGAGCAACGATCACACCTGAACTTTAGCTGCTAGTCACGATTCATGTATATTGTGCTATTATTACCCCCCCCCAAAAAAAAAAACCAAAAAAAAAACCAAAAAACCAAACAACAACAACAAAACCAAAGAAAGGAGGAAAGATGGAAGGCAATAATCTGTGTTAAGGACAAAATATGATGCTGCACAAACTCATGTTTCCTTTAGTTACACATACAATTTCAACTTAAAAATAGTAAATTGTTGAGCCATCCATTTGATTACAATGAATTATGAGCTATCAGAACACACTTTCTATAATTTATCACCCAATTAGGGATAGCTATATGGTTGTCATAATTGGGGACAGGATAATGATTCTAAGGTGATAGAAAACGCACTTCTTATAGTATAAGCTCTTTTTGGAAGAAAAAACAAAAAATCTATACACACAAAAAAAAGAGAAGACAGAAGCTGCAAAGTGTTTAGTCTGTAAAACTGAATAACCCAAGAAATAATACTGGCTGAGATAAGCAATTAATTCCTTAGCAGAAAACAGCAATGTTTTGTTTTACTCATTGCAAAACTTCCTCCTGTGCATTTTTACATGCAGAAGTTTGTCATTCATATGACAGAAGAAATTACATAATTTGAACTTCAGCAGATAATCCTATCAAAAAAGGGGGAAAATAAAATTTAAGGATTTCTCACTTGCAATCCCAAAATTAAGATTCTGTTCAGATAAGATAAACACACACACAGACACACATACACACACATGACATACACACTGTACATTACACACAAATGTACTTACAATAATGTGGCCTTCTATTCTCAGATTGGACTGGTCATACAGCCAGATTTGGACTCTTGATCTCTGCAAAACAAACATGAGGAGCATAACATTTAGAGTACATTGTTGTACAAGCTTACACGGTATGACTTGGTTGTCATTCATTGACTTGCTTCGACTGACTACTATGACAGATGGGATCTCTGATCTACTGGCATCTGCACTGGACATTTCCTCTTTACACGACTTTTAAAAATCTATTCAAAATACTATAACAAGTTTAATTTCTAGGTTTGTATGCTTTGCTTTTTTTTAAATCAAGCATTATCTTTGGAATAAATTGCTCAGAAGCTTGAGAGTACATTATGGAATATAGTAAAATACATAAGAGGTTAATTTCAACAATAAGGAACAGAACACATGTTGGAAGTCTGGCTATAAAGGTTCTTGAAGTGCACTGTATGAATATAAGTATACATGTTCATGTAAATCATAGTATACACTTTGCCATACTATCAGTCTGCTATCAGGCTACCAACTGTGACTCACTGGTTATTTTGACTTTTGAAGATAAGTCAGGATTTACATAAGTTCATCTTAATATTGATACACATGGATTGAGAAAATGCAGCAATATTAGTATAACATACAAGTCCAGTATCCAGCAGTGGAAATTTGAGGAAAATCAGATAATTTGTTCAAAAGTTTATTATGAACTTTTGAAATTTCAGGGCTGTGATCACTGGATGAGAAGACTACAAAAAGTGAAAATATGTTTCTATATTTTCTTTATTCTATGCATTTGACATCACAAGCTTGTGATGTCAAATGCGTAGAATAAAGAAAATATAGAAACATATTTTCACTTTTTTCCACAATAAAAGAGCACTTAACTTGTCTCGTTCAGAAGGCAGAGGGAACAATACTACCCTTCACATACATCTTATCTAGCCTGTAAAATTGACAAAATGTGTACTTTAAAAAAAAGAAAAGAAAAGAAAAGAAATTATGTGGAATTCTCTTTATACTTTCCTCATATATATTAGGGTTTTAAGCATGTGACATCATAAACTGTAGTAGTCTTCTCATCCAGCAGTGACTGAGAAGATACCTAAAAATGTATAATTTTTTTGAAGAGAATGTCTAATTTACCTCAAACTTTTATTGGTAATGTGTTCTACTGATATTGCTGCCTTTACTCATTTGTTCCACATGTATATTACGGTGAACTTGTCCGTTAAATAAGCAAAGCAAATGATGATTTTCTCTTGCAACATGTGAAATCACATGACAGTATGTTGAGGCGCTATCAAATTCTACAGAATAACTATATCATCTCTTTTTTTCCTGAATACTTACGTTCTGAAGATACCTGAAAATGAGGTTCTGACATCAAAGAGAGTGCGTAGTCAAGGAATACAATGATAAATATAGTGAAAGCCAGATATGTCAGCAGTGGCGTATCTAGGGAAAATGGCGCCCGGGGCAAGCGTGAAAATTGCGCCCCTAATTTCTGAAAAAGTGTTAAACCCCAACCCCATCCCGGTGGGGACTTTAAAAAAAGTCCCCGTGATATGCTTTTTCAAGCACTTAAAAGGGGTCTTATGAGGGTGATTTAAATGTAATATATTTTGATAAATTTTGGCCAGCGAGAGCAGCCAAAAATTTTTGGATTTCAGCATACAAAACATGGAATTCTTGTCATTTTCTGGTTATTAAATCTTATAATTCTAATCAACATATAGTGACGGCCTTATAGATAACAATCTATACCAACAAACTGAGGACTTGAAAAAATACTCTAAATAAGTACGAGCGAGTGAGCCGAAATTTGTATATTTCAGTGTAGGAAACATTGCACTTATCTCACAGTTCGTTGTACTTGTAAATCATGTTCGTATATAGGAAGTAAAGCAAGTTACCCTTCAATTGTTCACTGAAATCTAGATAAAGTTAATCCTACAGTGGCTATAAAGTAAGTGGCCCTTGATTCGACAGGGTTCCATGAATAGACCACTCTTACAAATAGAAATTCACTGAAAATCATTGAAAATGGCGCATATCATTATCAAGTGCGAAATTCAAACTATGCAACTACCTCCACACGTGTTCCAAAGAGCACAACAGTGGGCCACGTCGCCGGACCCCCGAAATCATCGTCACAACCCTCCCAGGTCAACTCGCATAAGCAGTTCAACGGGTAAGTAAACGGGTAAAGTTGCATTGCAACACAATTCTCGTCTCATTCCAAGTTTCAAAGTTACTAGTCCGTTTATCTGCATTGAATCTGTACAGCGTGTACACCTACAGCCATGATAGCCGTTTCCGAGATAAAAACTTGAGCGTTTACGCGATATTTATATTTTGCATGCCACCCGTGCCAGAATTTGCGGTATCACCATGGTTCGATCGCAACATGTTGTCTATTATGCATTGAATTTCTCGCACAGCGTGGAGTACATGGAGTACCGCGCTCTCGTAGTGCGATGTATATGTATACGGTTTCGCCCGTGCATGGCACGCGCGCTAATACATTCACATAGGTAGGGCAAGCGCATGGCGCGGTACATCGCGAATGTCAAACCACGGACACCCAGTGCCAAACAATAGTCACAGGTATTCAAATGATGGTTGTAGCGCAAGCGTTCGGATCCTGCATGCTATTCTGCTTCCGCAATTTAGGATGTCGAACATTGGGTCACTTGCTTTAAACCTACCGTTACAGTAACCAAAATGAGGGATGTGATATTCCTCTAACAAAAAGTTAATTGATAAATTTAAAATCTACAACATGTTGTAGTTTGAAAATCAAAAAGATGGATGATTCATTATTGCATTTCAAGAACTAAATAAACCAGGAAAAGATAAACAGTACCCCTCTTCAATCAGTTCATACACTCTCGCAACCATCTCACATATTTCCCATTGACTAATGCACACTTTCCTCCCATATCGCTGGTTCAGGCAGTGGACATGCCCCGGGATTTCCCGTCGGTGTTTTTTGCGATACGATGATAGGCAGCAAGTTTGGTATCATTTGAAAGCTGACATTTCACTCGGTCAGAATATGTATGAAAACTGCTGAAAACTTAAGTCTAGGGTTATGAAAATAGCCTTCAAAGTTGTTTTTTTTAACACCCAATTCAGACAAGCTCGAAAAAAGCCTGTTAAATTTGATATACATACTCAAAATTATTTGGATTTTTTTCACAAATTCATAGTCCACAAAAGTGCGCTCACGTACCAGATTCCGAAATTTCGTATTATCACAATACTTTCTAATGTGATGCTTCGTTCAGTTTGCAGTGACGTGATTCAAAATGGCGGCCTTAAGTTCATGACTCGTTCGGACCGTTTTCATGGCGAATTTCAAGTGCAAAATCCGTAAACAATTTATCGTTCAATGCTATCGCAACATATATTTCAACCATTTACAAACATCAAATCGTAAATACAGTACTCTCCGCATAATCGGGTAGGCTCGGGCAGAGCGTTTCTTACCCGATTAAGCGGAGTAGCCGATTAACAGAAGAACACGCGTCTCATTCCCAATGGACTCACATAATGTGTGTTTATGCATTGTACACTGCACCAAACACCTACACTGTGTGCTTAACACTCGTGCTTGCTTGCATTGCACATTATGCACACGTACCTTACACTTGGTCAGTCACAAGCAATAATTTACACTCTTTTTATGGACATTAATAAGTCTTCAGAAGACTGTCGTTTGACTGTAATTTAGACTCCTCGCTAACACGCAGGGGTTTCCCGAAATGAACACGTCTCTTTGCGTGCACTAGTAACGTAGAACGGGTTACTTTTCGAGGATTGACTGGGGAAATGCAAAATTATGGAGCTGGTGCATGGCCTGATTCTCGTTGCAAACTTCTCGTATTGTGAATGTTGTTGCGGAGCAAGGGAGGAGCGCAAGTGTGTTCCAACTCCTATCTGTCGATGCAATTGTGTACATGTGTTTTCATGTTTAATCACTCCCCAAATGATCGGTTTTCTTTGTAAATTAAGCAGAGAATGCGATTAGCCATGGAAAATTTGACATGCATGATTTCTTAAAGTGTTATATGCGATAAAATGTGGGTAGATATTAGATTTCTCAGAAGAAAATCATTTACCCGTTTATGCGGAGAGGCAACCCGATTATCAAGTAGATTTAATGTGCACTGGAACTGACTCTGACATTTCTACCCAATTAAACGGAGTACCCGTTTAAGCGATACCCGATTACGCAGAGAGTACTGTACATGTATTTTATGAAGTTGCGAGTGAGATTGAACTTACAGGCCTCGAAATAGGATTTTGGAGGGGCAAGGCCATTTAGAAAAGGGCACTTTTTCCAAGAGGCCAGGGCACTTAAGTCAGTCAGAGGGGCACCAAGGCTACATTGGAAAGGGCATGTTTGGTGTTTATGAAAAAAGAAAGAAGAAAAACAAACCGAGAAAAACAAACAAATACACACACACATACACAAAGTGCAACACACAACAAAAACCTCTTCCCTACAGCTGTAACACATTCCCGATCTCCGCGTTTCTATCAGGTGAAACAACATTTTTTTAAAACAGGAATAAAACAACAGTAGGTATTGATTGAAACTCGACACCCTTTCAGGCCAGCCAGGCCAGGCTGCCATGAAACTTCAAAGCACATTCCGACAGCTGGCTGGCAAAACCACAAGGCAAAGGAATTTGCGCGCGCGTGTAGCTTGCTATGATTAGTCTATGACAGACAGTTCATGACCTCCAAGAATGCGCCAGTACGCGCGGTTTCTTCTGTTGATTGGTCTCTCTCTCTCTCTCCACCCCTCCCCATTCCCCAGTCTGGCACACCTTGGCATCGTGGGATTTTTCTTTTTTCTTGGTGAACTTGGAGTTCACTCTTTGCTACTCTATCTGAATATGCGCTGCCTAGCTAGTTTACTAGTAGTACTCGCGGCCACTGCGCTGCGGAGGCAGTCGGGACGGTAAAAGCCGGTCGGGCGTACATAGTACGTACACGTCGTCTCGTATCTCGGAAAGAAACTTTGAGTTTGAATCAGATATATCGGGACGCGAGTGAACTGAAGGTATGATATTTGAGATCAGGAAAGTTGTTCAAGCTTATTAAAGAGACTTTGAGAAAGGGCATATCATACGTCAAAAATAGTAACTTTCATTCTAAAAGGGCACCACGGCCCCAAGAAAAAGGGCACATTTTTTTGGCCGTAACTTTGATCAAAAAACAAAAGGCATTGCGGCCAACGAGAGGGGCTCGAATTAACCGACGGCTACCGACGGCCATTTTGAATCTGTAAACCAATCACATGCGAGGTATTTTATTTAGTAAAAAAACACGTAGAAACTACCTCGCATGTGATTGGCTAATAGATTCATACTGTATGTTTCTGCAGTTTGAACGTGACGACGCGACGGGCTGGTTGATGTGTGTTTTGCGTTGAAAATTCTTCCGAAATATTGGGATTATTCATTAATCTGGTGAGTGTAGTCTATTCTTGAATAGTTGATTTAACTATTCAAGCTTAAATTTGCCGACCTAGGGCCGTGAATTAGACGCAATCGAGAAGGGTGAGGTACCTCACCCAATTTTCCATAGAGACAGTGGTTAAGAACATCACACAGCAATGGGTACTACAACCTTCCGTCTGTCTACGGAGGACAGCGTTAATGGCAAAATACAAGAGTCCTCCGGACAGACGGATCTTTCTGTCTACGCCAACACTAGACATAGACCGTCTACCCTTAATTTTGCTTGCTAACGCACAAATAGATCTAAATGCATGACTGCCAACGATTTTCTCCATAATGAGTAGGGTAGACCGTCTAACGTTACTCTAGCCTTTGCTATGCATACAATACTGGCGCATGTTCTTTCATCTCACAAAACTGCGAGCTGCGCGGGGCGGCATTGGCACAGTCCCACACAAGTAAATGTACGTAAGCACTTGAAACAAAAGATGATGCTGAAGCTTGTCCATACTTCAACTATTTTAGATCTAATTCTATCTTACAAAAGATATATTAGGAGATAAGCGGGAAAGGATACAATTGGCTGAACCATCACTTTCTGCACTTTTTGTCCTTTGTATGCCATCGTTGCCAACTTCTTTGATGACAGTCTCAACAGAAAATTTGGAGTCTTCGAATCTTCGTCTTGTGAACAAGTATCAAATCGTTGTCACACCGTTCGTTGTATTATGTACTGTACAATCAAGTGCATACAGCGCAACAACATTAACACTTGCGCTACGGGCGACGACTGACGGCGCGGCGGCACGCTGCCTATGTACTACAGCATTACACCGTGAAGGCGCCACATGTGCTTATTCGACGTGCGCGCAGGCGAACGCGTACGTGCTTATCGGCAAGTTACGGTGGCAAGCATACTACAAGCATACTACATTTGTGTACATGGTGGCAAGCGTTCACGATTTTAGACGATGCATTCTGAGCACAGATACATGTACACACATGTGCACTAGATTAGTATCTGAGTCAGATTTTCACCAGGCAAATAGCAGTAACCCTAGTAAACACTGTACTTAGAAGCCCATTTGCAAGTGAAACAAAAACCCAGCTTCAATAGGTTTATAGTGCTTCAAAATAGTTCTAAAATGTGAGTGAGGGATAGAAACAACCAATGTAAAAATGCTAATCAGTAGACTTATAATTAATGTTAAGTATATTCTATTGTTAAATATACGAAATTTGAACAATAGGGCCTATCTATAGTTATTTGTTTCTAGAATAAACCGTCTTCATCAGTTATGGTTTATCGAGAAAATAGTATCTCCTTACATTTAAGGCTTTATTGTACAAATTCTATAGGCCCTATGATGGGATGTTTTGTGATACAACTGACCTGCACTTATATAAACTCGCATCAAAATTCGAACATTTTTAAATCATTGCTCCCAAAGGTAAACTGTAGGCCCACCTTTAAGGAATAATTTATTGTTTGAAAAAAAAAAAAACTTTTCTAAAACCAGAAGTGATTGATAGATTTCCCATCATAATCATAATGAACTGTCATAATATAAAATCAGATGAGATGGCGATGCCGTTAAAGCTCCTTGATCCCCTCTCCTGCATACTTTCACTGTTCAGTTGTTTGTTTGTTATTTCTTTGATGTGAATAGACCGGTTCTGTAATGTATTCAGATTTTATATAAAAAATGATGCTTTGTTCACAAAAGTTATCCTTAACAACCACAAAGCTTGCCTTACCTAGTTACAACTAAATGAATTCCTGGCCTATGCATTAACTTTTATATATGGAGGGAGCAGGTGAATGGAATGTTTCGTTTCCAAGGCTGTAGTATAACCAGGAAGAGAAACATCCATTTTTTTTTTTATTGTAATACATTGAAATGATCTATTGGATGAGGGGATCAAACCCTTCTCTCTAAAAAAAAAATCGAGTGAAAATATTCACTCTTAGAAGAGTGAATACAAAAAAGAGTGAATTTAGAGTGAAATTGAAGTGAATTTCGAGTGAAAATGTTAATTTTCACTCGTTTTGGAGTGACCTCAGGGATCACTCCAAAATCTTCGAGTGATCCCTGAGGTCACTCCAAAATGAGTGAAAATGAACATTTTCACTCAAATTCACTCAAAATTCACTCTAAATTCACTCTTTTTTTGTATTTACTCTTTTAAGAGTGAATATTTTCACTCGATTTTTTTTTTAGAGAGTTCACTTCACCTTTTTTTCCCCAGGTTAGAAATGCCCGTTGTTACTCTTTCAGCAGTGACGACATTGGAATGAGAAGGATTTACTACAATTATAATCACTTATGGGCAAACACTATTTTTCTAGATATTACAAAAAATAAAACAAGTCAGATATCGTTACTCGGGCGATGACCATGTCCTCGGATCGTCACATTTACTGATGTGTTTGTGAGCGCCACTGTGGTTTTTGAAAATGCATCAAATAATACAGGGCCCCCTAGAAAACAGTACTTGATTACTGACGGGGCCACCCTGTATAAATAAAACGAAATGATAATAATAATAATAAATAATTTCAATACGTGAACTTTTTTATTCTTAAATTTCTGGATTCAACTCCTGCCATTGTAAGTGCCAATCTGCTTACGGAGTGCAGCCATGCATATTAGCACTCCGGGGCAAGCTGCCGCACATGATGTAGAGCGTGTGGAGTGGTGCTTAAGGAGAAGAAACAACTTCTCTCCTTTTATTTGTACCCATGCCCGTGCCGCCGAGAAGTTATATGAGCTCTGTCGCAGGTGTTAATGAATATTGCTTCGACAAAAGACATCATTTCTATAATCAAGTATATGCGCCATTCTTCATTTACAACAAACCGAACGAGCAGCAGTTCGCTGTCCCTTTCAATATTTTGGCAGCAGTTATTCAGTGTGTAGAACAGGACACGCGAACAAAAATCAGTATGATAGAAAATTGCACTTCTTTCACTGCAAAAGACACGCATTCGCCAATTATTTCATCCGAAAGATTTCACATTCAAGTACCAAACCTTGAAAACCAAGTTATTGCTCAAAATGTGCGCAAGATGGTTAGATGCTAACTTTTTAGGCGATTTATACTAAGATCCCCCTTTTTTTCAAATCAAATCAAATCAGTTCAAATTTTATTTCATATTTCCATTTTCTCAATGATGAGATTACAAAATTATTGACAACAAAACAAGAATACAAAATATATACAATCATGTCTTTTGATTGTAGAAGAAAAAGAAAAAGAAAATTGTAGTATATTATGTAATCAGGCTAGACTCGGACCAGACAGGGTGTCTGAGCTCTGTCGGCCAGAGGGCTTAATATCACATCACTCGTATATCGGAGGGATTAAAGAGACAGGTGTCCTCACATCATGGTGGACCACCATACTGGTAGTAGCAATGTACCGATGTATTTATGACCAGGCAGTCCAGTGTTTTGGCCAGTCTGTCTCGAGCGTTGGCTGAATGCAGCTCTTCCAATAAAGTCAATCTCTCTCTTAAAGGACAAGTTCACCTTCATAAACATAAGGATTGAGAAAATGCAACAATATTAGTAGAACACATCAGTGAAAGTTTGAGGAAAATTGGACAATCGATGCAAAAGTTATGAATTTTTTAAATTTTTGTGTTGGAACCGCTGGATGAGGAAACTACTACAGCTTGTGAGTCATATGCGTACAACAGTATAAAGAAAATATAAAAGAAAATTCAACATATTTCACTTTTTTCGCATAATAAAAGAGCAGTTGACTTGCCTCTTTCTAAGGGCAGGGGGAATAATATTACCCATAACATGTATCGGTAACGAGTCAGGGGAATGTGTACTTTTTTCAAAAGATGGAATTTTGTGAAATTCTCTTTATATTTTCCTTATATTGTTGTACGCATGTGACATCTAAGTTATTCATACACTGCAGTAGTCTTCTCATCCAGCGGGTACTGCACAAAAACTTCAAAAAATCATAACTTTTGAACGGATTGTCTGATTTTCCTCAAACTTTCAATGATGTGTTCTACTAATATTGCTACATTCTCTCAATCCTTATGTTTATGAAGGTGAACTTGTCCTTTAACTCCGAGTGTGTCGATCGTGTTCTATTTGATTGTGCTCATAGCAGGTCACTTCACTGGCGACGAGGATATTTTTCGAATGCACCTATACATGTACTGTATAGGATGGCTCTCATCGGGAAAATTGAGGAGTTTCTGGAGGGGAGAGAGGAATGGTCGCAGTACGTCGAACGGCTGGACCTCTATTTTAAAGCCAATGACATTACATCTGAGGGAAAAAAGCAGGCGACACTGCTCACAGTCATTGGGCCTTCGTCATACAAATTGCTACGGAACCTGGTGGCCCCAACCAAGCCCTCTGCCATGAAGTATGACGATCTCGTGGCAGCGATGAACGCACATCATTGCCCGATTCCAAGCGAAATAGTGCAAAGATGTAAATTCAACAGCCGGTTTCGCATGGATAATGAAACGATAGCGGGCTACATGGCATCACTTCGTTCTCTAGCAGAGTTTTGCAATTTCGGGACGTCGCTTGATGTAATGCTACGTGATCGCCTGGTTTGCGGCGTGCGGGATGACCGCATCCAACGTCGGCTTCTTGCGGAGAAGAGCTTAAATCTCGGGAAGGCGGTGGAAATCGCCACCAGCATCGAAATGGCTGCCAATAATGTTCGGGACCTCCAGACGGCGCAAGCTCCAAGGGAGGAAGTACACCAAATGGCTTCCTCGCCTCAGCCGAAACAAGCCAGGGCCAGAACGTGCTTCCGGTGTGGAAAGGGCGGACACACATCTGACAAGTGCAGGTTCAAGGACAGCAATTGCCATCATTGCCAAAAAAGGGGACACATTAGCAGCGTGTGTCTAAGCAAAAGACGCGGAATACCGCCCAAGAGCAGTGGCCAGGTGAAAGCGTTAAAAGCGGACGACGATGACGCCGGCACGGAATCGGCGGACGAGAGTTCAGCTCCACCACCAGCGGAGTACGGCAATCTCAGGCTGTATCGAGTGGACGGCAAGTCAAATGTGCCCCCACTGAAAGTAAAAGTCAATATCGACAGCCAAGAGGTCGGAATGGAAATCGACACCGGTGCATCTATTTCGCTCATGTCGGAGACGACATTCCGGACATATTGGCCTAAACGACGACTAAGCCCAACAACTATGAAGCTGCGGACTTATACCAACCACGAATTGGAAGTCGTGGGCATGGTCGAGGTGCACGTCGCTCACAATGGCCAGGTGAAAACGCTCCCGCTCATCGTGGTCAAAGAAGATGGTCCCAGCCTCCTTGGTAGAAGTTGGCTGCATGAGCTGAGGCTGGATTGGGCAAGTGTGCATAACATGAACGCCGCAGCCACAACCGACGTCAACGACATCCTGCAACGTCACGACGCGGTATTTCGTGAGGAATTGGGCAAGTTCACAAGTCTGCAAGCCACGCTTCACGTGAACAAGGATGCAGCGCCCCGCTTTTGCAAAGCACGGGTGGTGCCGTATGCGATGCGGGACCTGGTGGAGAAGGAGTTGGAGAAATTGCAGCACGATGGGGTAATCGAACCAGTCCAGTTTTCGGAATGGGCGGCACCCATAGTGCCCGTGATGAAAGCTGATAAGCAGTCAGTTCGTATCTGTGGTGACTTTAAAATGACAGTCAATCGCGTAGCGAAATTAGACAAGTACCCACTCCCGAGAATTGAGGACCTGTTCGCATCACTTGCAGGGGGACAAAAGTTCTCGAAGCTGGATTTGTCCCAAGCCTATCAGCAGATCGAGCTCGACGATGACTCACGCCAGTACGTAGTGATCAACACACATAAGGGGCTATATCGCTACAACAGGCTCCCGTTTGGGGTGTCGTCCGCCCCAGCCATATTTCAACGGGTAATGGAGAATTTGCTACGCGATATTCCCCACGTCACGGTATACCTCGATGACATCCTCATCACCGGGGTCAATGACCACGACCATCTTTCGACAATCGACATGGTGCTCGGGCGGCTGGAGAAGTCTGGGCTGCGCTTGAAGCGAAGCAAGTGCAAGTTCATGCAGCCGTCGGTTGAGTATTTGGGTCACACCATCGACGAGCAAGGCCTGCATCCGACTTCGGGTAAAGTTACAGCGATCACGAATGCCCCTGCACCCCGCAACGTCACTGAACTGCGAGCCTATCTGGGGCTGCTCACATACTACGGCAAATTTCTCCCGAATTTGTCGACCACGCTAGCACCTGTGTACGCCCTCCTCAAGAAAGGGACACCGTGGAAATGGAGCTCAGCTCAGCAAACGGCATTCGACTCGTCCAAGAAGCTGCTGTTATCATCACAAGTTTTGGTACATTATGATCCCAGCCGAGAGCTGGTCGTGTCCTGTGATGCCTCGCAATACGGCATCGGCGCGGTGATCGCGCATCGCATGGAAGACGGGTCAGAAAAGCCGATTGCGTTCGCCTCGCGAACACTTGCGGAAGCCGAGAAGAAATATTCGCAAATCGAGAAGGAAGGTTTAGCTTGTGTGTTTGGGGTAACACGCTTCCATTCTTACCTGCATGGGCGCCACTTCACGCTCGTCACCGATCACAAGCCCCTCCTCGGCCTGTTCAACGAGGACCGCCCTATCCCTGCTCAAGCATCAGCTCGCATTCAGCGTTGGGCCCTCACTCTCGCGAGCTATGAGTATACACTCCGTTTCAAACCGACAGGATTACACGCTAATGCCGATGCTCTCAGTCGTCTACCACTCGCCGATGTGCCGCCCACGGTGCCGTTGCCGGCGGAAACAGTGCTCCTCCTCGACACGCTTGAATCATCGCCCATCACTACAGCCGACATTCGGAAGTGGACGCGCCGTGACCCGGTCTTGTCTCGCGTGTTAACCTACGTAGAGCGCGGTTGGCCTGAGCAGCGAGAGGAAGTCGATGTCGACATGAAGCCGTATCATGTGCGCCGCGATGAGCTATCAATGCTAGATGAGTGTGTGCTCTGGGGAAATCGTGTGATCGTTCCTAGGCAGGGAAGGAAGCAAGTGTTGGAGACGCTCCACGCGGGACATCCAGGCGTGTCTCGGATGAAAAGTTTCGCGAGAGCGTTTGTGTGGTGGCCAAAAATGGATCACGACATCGAAAGTACATCGAAATCGTGTAGCAATTGCCAGGAAAATCAGCCAATGCCGGCACCCACACCGCTTCATCCATGGCAGTGGCCAAATCGTCCATGGTCACGCCTGCACATTGACCACGCTGGGCCGTTCATGGGGAAATATTTCCTCATCGTGGTCGATGCGTACTCCAAATGGCTTGAAGTGATCCCAGTTGGTTCGACGACGACAGCGTCGACAATCGCGAAGTTACGGCTACTTTTCGCAACGCACGGATTGCCAGATAAAGTAGTCTCCGACAATGGTCCCGCCTTCGCTAGCGCGGAGTTCAGCGTCTTCTTGAAGAAAAATGGAATCGCACACGCGAAGTCGGCCCCATATCACCCAGCGTCTAACGGCCTAGCAGAACGTGCCGTTCGCACATTCAAAGACGCGATGAAGCGCACGGGAGATAGTTCACTGGAAACAAATATCGCGAGATTTCTTCTGCAATATCGCACAACTCCACACTCGACGACAGGAATCTCGCCCGCTGAAAGGCTAATGGGTCGTCGTCTGACGACCGCACTCGATCGTTTGAGACCCGATATCGCGTCACGCGTGCATGATCGTCAGGAAAAGCAAAAGCTAATGCATGACAGCAGCTCGAAGTCGCGTACCTTTGCTGTGGGAGACAAAGTGTATGCCAAAAACTTCACCTCGAAATCTCCCAAGTGGTGGAGTGGAGAAATCGTTTCGCAGAATGGGCCGGTTTCATTCGAAGTCGCTATCGCCGACAACAGCGGTCGGGCAATTAAACGTCACGCGGACCACATTCGCAAGCGTTACAATTCTACGATATCGCCCTCGAGTGGCGGTACATCTCGACTGACGAATACCGCACGCGACATCACCAGCGATGAAGGACTAGATATCCAAGGAAGTGTAGACGCGACCGCGACGACCGACCCACCAGCGGAGCTACCACCCCCGGTCATGTCGCAGAACGACAGCGAGCTCCAACGGCAAGACCAGTTAGCGCCGAACCGTAAAACCTACCCGATCAGGCAGCGGAATCCACCTGACCGATATGGATTTCCATAATGCCGACAAACTTGGTAGATGACAATGTGTTATATCAGTTGAGTTGTTGTTGTTTTTTCTTTCCTTATGTGTTTTTTGTTGTCTGTATCCCTACACAGAAACGAAGAGTAATATCTAGGCATGCCTTCATTTATACTGTAAAAGTTCGGGGTAGTATCATCCCAAATGCAGCGAGTATGTTGAAAAATTTACTTGAAAATCGGCATTTCATGTCAAGTTCATGTTTGTTTTAACTTATTCGTCCATAGTCAGGAACATTGAAACATTAGAACAATGCCTTCAACCCCACCCCTTCGTTCTGGAATTCTGGGCGAGTTTATTGTCAAGGTGTACTTAATTGGCAACTACATTTTTGTACACAGTTTGGGGTTTTAGTTTCGTTGTGTGTATACATGTCGTGAGTGTGATGGTTTGGAAGTTATATTCTCTCCCTCATCATCTCTTCAGATGCTATGATTATTATCATTATTATTTGGTATGTTTCGTTCATTCACACAATTGTTAGGTGATGCTATCCTTATTTGGTTTGTTTGGGCAAATGTCTGACAATTTTGTTTTGTTTTGACTTTCTTCCGTATATTAATTTTGGCATTGTTAATTCCAGGTCAGTTTAAAAGGGTCACCATCATTTGACGATAGAGTATAGCTTAAGTGAACATGTGTCTCAAAGGACGCTAACTCCATTGTACATTATGTAAATGTTAGTACCAAGCGTAGTCAAATGCTTGTTTATTTCCTGTGTTGTCATGCTCTTATTCACAACAACGACAATAAGGCCGCTTACACCCTATAAGCGAATAGTCCGTGCATGGCTGCTCATGTAGAATGTTGTCCTAGGAAACTTTGTTCATGCACTATCTGTTAATATGTTCTGAATGTTTCTTTTGTTTATTTTTGTTTTGTTTCATGTTTGTAATGTCTAGGATATGTACCCCATATTCTTTACCTGGTCGAATGATAATACCTATATAATGATAATATTTTGTGAGGTTTTTTTTTGTGTGTGTTTTTCATTTAGTACCTTATTCAGGTTATTTGGCTATGTGAATGCAGTGTTAATGATATAACTGTTGAAGACTGACGTTTTCCAAGTTTTGCTAGCTCCTAGAAACTCGTTCTATTTTGATGCAGTTGCAAGTTATCACTTTAATGGAGGTTGTAATCTAAGGGGGGAGGAATGTAGTATATTATGTAATCAGGCTAGACTCGGACCAGACAGGGTGTCTGAGCTCTGTCGGCCAGAGGGCTTAATATCACATCACTCGTATATCGGAGGGATTAAAGAGACAGGTGTCCTCACATCATGGTGGACCACCATACTGGTAGTAGCAATGTACCGATGTATTTATGACCAGGCAGTCCAGTGTTTTGGCCAGTCTGTCTCGAGCGTTGGCTGAATGCAGCTCTTCCAATAAAGTCAATCTCTCTCTTAACTCCGAGTGTGTCGATCGTGTTCTATTTGATTGTGCTCATAGCAGGTCACTTCAAAAATGTACTTGACACAAATGCACATGGTCATATCGTGTGAAAATGTCACTAGTAAGTATAAGAAATATGATGGGGCCTACATAAAAGCTTTAATAAAGCTTGTAAAACTGTAGGTTCCCGAGTTCACAGGCATAAAATTTTACACGGAGAACGGATATATTTGTCTTGACCAACTAAGATTACACCAGTACAAAAATCGATGAGTAATAAACTAATGAACCACATAGATATCGCCCAAACCAGACTGCATACAAATCTCGCAGTGTTTGAAAAACAAAAATGCTATATTGTTAAAAGATGTATCGGTATCATGAAATAACTTGAATAACTTGGTGCTACGGACAAGGACAAAAAACTGGGAGCATAAAAGGGTTGCTAAAAGCTTGGTAGTGTGTACCCGCTAAGTAATTTTTCAGTCCCGAGATTTTGATAACAAAAATAATTTATGACCAAAAAGTTCCACAAAGGATTTCAGTATTTCCTCTGAAATACAAAATCAAGAACCTCTTATTTGGTCTCCATATCGAAACTCTATGAAAGAGCGACTTAATGTGGGGCATGTTGTCAAGGCCAGAAGAAAGCTATATTCATTTGTCATGCTTTAGAACCTATGCATAAATTTGCATAAATTGGACAGAGATTCTACTCCTTCCCAATAGCACGTCCCTGGTATAGATGAATCTGACTTCAGAGCACTGTCACTTATAAATGGCGGCCATAACTGGAGGGCTTCCAAAAAAGAACAATTTTTAAGCACTTCCAATGGGTTATGCAATGAGTCAAGTGCGTTGCTATGTCAGTGCATAAATTATCTTTTGTTAGGCATACTTGAAGTCCCCCCCCCCCCCAGTTAGAAATTACCATAGAAACTAGTACTCGAACCGAATTGGTCTATAGGATACGTTGTGCTCGTGCTGTTTTATTCGTTTCACCCGAGTGCCTCACACATATTTTGCATGACATTCGATACTGCAAGGGTTTATCTGACAGGGAATAATACATATAAGCACACGTATAATATAGTTTTGGCTGCATAATGGAAAATGTAACGAAATTGCTAACGAATGTGTTAGCTATAACAAAACAAACATGTCACTCAGAGGAACTTAAGAAAGCATGCTGACGAAACGGACGAAAAGATTTAATTTGTTAGTTTCAAATGTTTATTGCAGACTCCTCATGTCTGGAAAAATGGTCACAAGGAAACATGTCTCATGTCAATGAACTTAGGGTATAGGTACATACACACAAGTGACTTTAAAAGTTATATAGTATCAATGAATACATCATAATTCCTGGACACAACAAAAAGAATAAACTATCTACTTATGTTCTGTTCGCCATATAGTCGCCTGACCTAACATCAGTATAGGCGCCAACATTGTGCTTGAGTTATTAACTTTCGAAAGATTCACTTGTTCGCAACAATAGAGAAAAGGGATTTTGTCATAAGGGAATGACGTAGACCTGTTTTTGCTCTACTTGCTGGTCCAACACAGCAATAGTCGCGTAGAGTCTGTGTCCATTTGCATGAAAATCAACTTCTGAAATTACCAGAAATGATAATTCCTGACAGTTTGGATCCGGTGGTAGTCGAGATTAGGGGAAAACAGCCAATTTTGCTTACGTTAGTGAAGACAAGGATTTTGTCATGACGGCAGGGAGTATAGCTAGGCTTACACATCTCGCCTCTTGTTCTGTTTGCCTCAGCCTGCGTCAAAAAGCAACAGTTGCCGAAAATTCCTGACGTAATCATAGAAATCGATTTTTCACCGGATTCATTTGACAGGCTTAATTTCAAACACTAACTGTTTTGGTTGCGTAATATGAAATATTAAATCTAACGAATCTGTGCATGGTATTGTTAGCACTAAAGAAGACAAGGAATTTTGTCTCGGAGTCGATATTTTGCTCCTTTGTAATGTCCGCAGTAGCTTTCTCACATCGCAACAGGCGGTCACAGTTTGCATGCATTAATTTGAATAAAATTCAGCTCTTGAAGAATTCACTTGACTAGAGAAAATACGTTATCCACATCCAGATGGTGACTCAGGCAGGTGTTAGAGAAGGAGTGGTATCTCTTCACAATCTGATGTGCATATTCATGTTACGGCTCTTTAGCATTACAATTGAATGCGTATAGCCGATAGCACTTCCTCTGGCTTTGGCATTCCATGCTCCAATTAAGCCACTCTTCCCCATAGAAGTGTGACATACCTCTTTGGGTTTTTGTTTTACCGGGGGGGGGGGGGGGGAAGAAGGTCAAGTGGGTGCCAGACCCATGGGATGTCGGGGGGGGGGGTGGGGGTGTCACGAGGGTCCCAGACCCACGTGGTGTGAGAGACCTCTTTGAGTTTTTTTTTGTTTTGTTTTGTTTTTGTTTTGTTTTGTTTTGTTTTGTTTTGTTTTGTTTTTATTTTATTTATTTATTTATTTATTTATTTTTTTTTTGGGGGGGGGGGGAGGGGGTCAAGTGGGTGCCAGACCCACGGGATGTGGGCGGGGGGTGTCAAAATGGTCCCAGACCCACGTGGTGTGACAGACTTCTTTAGGGTAAGTCAAGTGGGTGCCAGACCCATGAGGGGATGATGGGGGGCCGGGGGGGGGGGGGGGGGGGCGGTGTCAAGAGGGTCCCAGTCCCACGTGGTGTGAGAGACCTCTTTGGGTTTTTGTTTTACGGGGGGGGGGGGGGGGGTCAAGAGCTTGCCAGACCTAGCGAGTGATATGTGACAGACCTTTTTTTTTTTGCATTGACAGACCCACGATATTTTTGCTTGACGTGAATGTGCCACTCCCAGGGGGTGTGACTTCCTCCTATTTTTGGCGGCGTTGGAATGGGGGTGGAGGCAAGAATATTTGAAGGTTTTGGGCAGCGAGGGTTTTGTTTTGTTTTGTTTTGTTTTGTTTTGTTTTTGTTTTTGTTTTTGTTTTTGGTTTTTTGGTTATGGCACTGCAACGATCTGGAAAAAATTTGATTGGTGCATTTGAACAATATTCTCCTTCCACGACATGTTTTTACCTCCACGATAAAAACTTCTACGGCAAAATCAGATGACAGAATCATGATGAAAGTTTAATGAAAATTTGGCATAAACTCACAAAGTTATGAAACTTTCAAATATTCACATGTTTTCATAATAATATTTGGTACATACATGATCTTTATATCAGATTAATGAGATGGGAATGCCGTGTCCTAACAAGTCTACCGTCAACCAACGTACAAATCGTCATACTGATAATTTAGTGTTCTTTGTTCTTAATATGTGGTGTTTTTTTTTTGATATGCCTGTACTTAGTCTCCCTCTGCAATGCAATGTAATGAGCTTGACAGGTATAGGGAATGAAGGTTATATCAAATAGTTCTTCTATTTCCCATCTCTTTGTTGGATATCATGGGTGCGTTTATCAACTCACTTCTGGCGCAATATTAAGATTTCCATATAACTTTCAGGGAGTTTTTGGCAGATTCGGTTCTTTATAGCAAAAATGTTCCAAAGCTTTCCAGATTTTATCCGAGTGTAGTATAGTGTAGTATATGGATGGCCGTGTCAGGAGCAATGAATAAACCCTCGCCGTCCCGTGTGATGGGTCAGAAAAAGAAAACTCAGAATGTATATCATTAGTAAGAAACGGTAATTATACAACGGCGGTCTCAACAAAGATTACATATATATCTATAATTGTAAATGTATATTATATATATATATATATATATATATATATATATATATATATATAGAGAGAGAGAGAGAGAGAGAGAGAGAGAGAGAGAGAGAGAGAGAGAGATAAAGATATATTTTGTGGCCCTCTTGAAAGGCGTTTCTCTTCAGAGAGTCCGTTGATTATGGAAATTCTTATTTTCCTGTTCGAAAAGCATTGACAGATATTTTAAGTAATCGTCATCGAACAACTCTTTCCGATGCTTTAGAGACACATGAAAATAGCAAAAGATAGACCCTACTTGAATGTAATCAAACTTCACTGTATTGGTGTTATTTTCCAGGTACTACACAGGAATGCACTACACCTTTCGGCTAGTACTGAGTTTTGTTGTGAAGGTAGCTCGATTTTTTCCTTTAAGTATCTAGGCTTGTTGCCACATTTCAAAAGTGAAAACCGGTATTCTATCAATTTTGCTCTTAACTGTCGAGTTATCTTTGGGGAATGTGCTTTTAAAGAATTGCATTATTTTCGCCAGGATTAATCCATAATCAATTTATTTGATGATTCGTAATGAAACTCCCAACAGATAGGTTATGCTGTTTATGATTTCATGAGTATTTCATTTTAGTATTATCACACAAGCCCACAAACCCAAAAGAAAAGTCTTTTAACGATGACATTTTACGATGCCTATCGTTAATGTTTCTAACTTGTTTAATGTTTAAATTTCCGATCAATCATACAATCAAAATTGACGATTAAAACAAAAGTTTGTGTTAAGTTTGTCTCATGAAGAATATTCCAAACATTGTGAGAGGTTAGAATTAACGCAGAGGTCATCTTTAAGCCACCATTATTAGATGGAAACCTTGAATCTGTAACATACAGGTGTGTGCGTGAATGAAATGACATGAAATATTAATCTCAATGAAACAACAATTAAATATTAATTTCATTGTGCATGGGCCTGATATCGAATGAAATTCAAATAAAGAATGTCATAAAACAAAACAAAAGTCTGTGTGTGTGTGTGATATATATATGCATATATATATATATGTGTGTGTGTGTGTGTGTGTGTGTGTGTGTGTTGATATACAAAGAAAGAAATTCACAGAGATAAACAGATGAATAGACAGATAGATGAATACGTGGCTATACTGTATAGGATAAAACTATATATAAAATGGATTGATAGATAGATGAGTACTTATGATATACAGATATTCGTAAAATCAGATGAATTGATGGCTCTATCTGTCAGATACATCGATAGATAGATAATGGATTGATTGCACGCTGTCACCACAACACAGTGCTCCGTGCACCCAGGCATATCTTTTATTGCTCTTGCCACTGCGATTAGACCCGCGCAGCAGACATTCATCGTAGACGTTGTATGAATCGTGATAATTACCTAGCATCCGAAGTTGAGCAGTTTTGTTGTAAAAATTAGAGCGTCGGCTATGCATGCCTGACAAGTCAAAGTTGGTTCTCTCTCAAAATCTTTGTAATTTGATAATTCTCACTACAATGCATTTTTCTGTAGAATCATGCCTGAGTGGCCTAACAAACGATGAATTATGATATTACTAACACTGTCATTATGACGGTTTTATTTAGTTTTTAGCTAGACCCGTGGGTCTCTGACGGCAGCAGAGTGACTGACAATCATTGATAATGTTATCTGAAACAACAAAATGGGAGATATAAAGAGTTTAAACGTAAAAAAACCCCAGACATATCAATTTCTGTCAACAAAGAATATGCGTATTATCAAAATAATGTGAGAGTTTTAATAATATCTTCCATATCATCTCTTGTAACACTAATGTAACAAGTGCAGTATGATTGAAAAGATTTAATTTTTCCATATACTTGACAAGGACCTACTTTTACAAGATTATAAGATGGCGTTAATCTGTTTTCGCATTCAAAGTCTTCATATACATGCAGGATTACTAGTATTATTAGTATCATTTTTTTTTGGGGGGGGGGGTAAAGCAAAAACTGAGGTAATTGATATTTACATCACCTGCCTCCTACTATCTTTTATAAAAGGTGTATTATTGAAACAAGGCATCCTTCGGGCATTTTAAGAAAAATAGACAAGGAAAGGAAGAGTGCTATGCACATCAGTTTACTTTGGATGAGGCCTTGTGAGGTAAGCTTCTGATGTTAGTTCAGCCAACATTTGTCTGCTCTTCTCATATCACTGGCTTTGGAAGTGAAAATGATAATATCAATTTATACAGCGCAGAATCTATTAAAGTTTAATATATTCTTTTGCACTGCAGGAGCTCCTGGTATGCTTAACAATAATGAACGTTTTAATGAAAAAAAAAATGTTTGACTCTGTTCTCTCTTCATATCTATCATTTCATAAAATGCAACTTTGTCTGAAGAATCCCTTGAGCCTTTTTTTGAAAATTATTATCTAGTCAAGGAAGTATATATAAAGAGAACAGAGCTTTTCTCTCAGATATTCTTCCTTGCCCTCTTCATAAACTATATTATACCATAAGATCTGTCATACATAAAACAGGCCTACACAACTACACGCATATCCCTCAAACATATCTGATTGCTGGGAGTGAACATATAAGATGCAATTTGTTAGTACCAAATACAAGCAGATTCAATAAATCATCACATGTATAGATTCCCTAAGACACACAGAAATAAATACACACATACATACAGATAAACACACACACACATACCCACACACTTTGCCTCCTCCACAGGTAAAGCTGCTGTAACAGCACTATCATACAAACCAATTAACACCGCACATGTTCATAACAATCTCCAACCTCACATGATTAACAACACGTTCGTGAGAAAAATTGTCTCCTTTACCAGAATGAGATTTATTTCTTTGTGATTCAATCATATTCCTTATAAAATAAATCGTGAAAAAATAAAAGTATTTCAAAATCAAGTCAGGCTACACTGTACATATATCATATAATGACCCAAAAAAGGTACAATAATTAAATCATAATTCGACAATTGTTCATAGATGGTGGACATGTTTTGCAGCTTCTTCATATTCTTTTTTCCATACTAGACTCAAGTTTCAAAGAGGATTTGCAACACTTGTATGTTTACAAGCACGGCAGCACATATTAGGTCTATACAGCTAATCGGCTGCAAGAATTTTGGCTGTTGCTACGTTCGCTGCAAACGTTCTGATCTACAATCATAGCTCCATGGAACGAGGGCACGTACATTAAATGACTTCTATGCTCCTCATCTCCCCTTCTTGAGTAATTGTTTTTTCTATTTCTTTTTCTTCTAAACTAGATATTTATGCAGACAGGTAGGACGGATAATCCAGACCAAAGGGGCTCTCACTACATCAGTTAACCATCACTCTTATTTGTTCAACTTGGCAATACAATTGTGACCTGACCATTCTTGATAAACATAAAAGACTGGATTATCTTTCTTATCTTACAGAAGCCACAAAGAAGCTTGCAAATCAAATACAGACAAAATACATCTACAGTACCACTACCTTGTATGGGAGATTATAATAGGATACATAAATAAATACAGGGTAAGCACATGCAAGTCATTATGAAATGCATATCATAATTAAACGTACCATGAGTGAAATCAATTCATCAGTTCATATATAATGTTTTCCTATACCTAAATGGAAAGCGGTGGAAGAGTGTCTGTTCTTAATCAAATTAGATTGTACTCTTTGACTGATCCTGTGCTGACGCTAGAGTTAACTTTTCTTTCCATGAATATTATTGGCGTATGGGAGAATGAAAATTGATTATCATGGATTACGACAATATCTCTGCATACAAAAGACACAATGATCACCCAATTCGACAGAGTTACTGTTCAACAGCATTCACTCCGCATACAATCCATTCAGAATATATCAACAATAAGCTACATTTTCATTAAAACAATATTTTGCATGCTCTTTTACATTGTTAACACATGAAAGACGTATGAGACACTCATATGCTCATTCAATACAATGAAAGACTTGTCCATCTGGAAAAATATAAATGTGTGAATAATATGCACATGAGAACACGATAAAGATGCATATATGGCTTCTTAGGCGACTCCATAGATTACATACTCCCTGAAAAATCCGACTTTGATGGCTACAGGTTAAAGTCAACAACTTCATCAATCACTGATTACATCACATTAAACTCTTTTGATGAGAATACATGCAATGCATGCTGAGTAATGCGCATCAAAGTTGAAGAGCTGTGATTGTTGTAAAGGGAATGCACTGGGTAAGTTTGCCGCGCTTTGGAGAACACATTGATTCACACTGAGTAATGCTACCTGGCTTCCACAGGAATCTGCATAGATATCAAATGCTCTTTCCAAAGAGGGGCATACATGTTTATTATGGGATGCACGTTTACATATGTACATTACACTTTCAATTTCTCTGACATCCTTGATAAAGGTTATCATCTTTGTACACACTTTAATTCATTAGAATCCCTATGTTTCTTTGCAATACAATATATTCATTCCTCACATAGTCATCTATAATCAACATAGGGTGGAATGTACTCAATACTAGGAAGACTTTGAAGATAATATCTTGTATATCAAATATAAATTACATGCATAAAGATTACACCTTGACTTCAAGATTAGTTGATGTATCTTTATTGTACAAGTGTGATTACATCGACTCAAAGAATCTTATTCCATTCAACGGAAACAAGTTTTAGACTGAAACGTCTCATCTGTCATGTATGTCCCCATACTTCAAAGTTAAACATAAATTATTGTATAAATACTCAATAAGCAAATTGTTCATTGTGTGATCCAGTAACGAGATGCATGATGCAATATTGTTGACCAAACTATGTCAAGTATTTTATTTGTTAAGTCATCAAAAATGTGCTCTGGTTGTTGCCGGACCCTAGTCATTGTTAATCTCGCTGTCCCTTGCTACTGCCCCTCGATGGCAGCTTGTGTGACGCGGTGCAGATAGATATACTGGTACTGAAGAGAAAAAGAGAGGGGAAAAGACAAGATCTATATTAGATTTTCTGTCGAGCATATTTAGCAAATAATGTTTACTGCATTTACTGTATATGTCAAACAAGTTTTAGACTGAAACTTCTCATCTGTACTGATACTTTGCAGGTTTCCACCAAGCGTAAAGGTCATATATCCCTTTTGCAAACGTCAGAAATTTTGCATAGTTGAAGAGTAGTGTCTCCTAACATTGTGTATGAAATCTTATGGTAATACACTTCAGATCTTTTTTAAAAAGAAGTAAATAACTGACCCCACGTCACTCAAGAATATGTTCCCCTTTTATACAGAGAATAATGGAAGGAATTTTTTCAGGGTCCACATAAATTCATTTGGAATCTAAAGTGTTGTATTCACCCTCCATCATAAAGAAGTTTCCAGTTTTATCATTCTGACAAGAGGTCTAAATTACCTACCTCTACAATATACAACATACCAGCTTATGACAGGAACCTAATTTTTTAGGGTTGCTCAAAGGGCACACGAATTTTGACCTTACCTGAGTCTGGACCATGAGGGCTCTCTGCTCCCTCAGGGTGGCCACGGTGTTGTAGACGTCAATGTAGTCCGAGAGGTTTGAGCGCTCAATCTTCCGGGCGAGGATGTCGGCAGCAATGAATGTTCCCGTGCGGCCTACCCCAGCACTGAATGAGAATGGACGTAAAATTAATGAGAGTTACAAATGTACTATAATTGATGATTCTCTGGCAGGTGTCATGTGCTCGTCACTGTCCCATATCCCATTCTAAGCTTAACCTGTCGAAGACTAGTCCTGAGTACACTCCAGCAGGTGTCAATGGGAAATGCATGTTGTAGCAAAGTCAGTCCATCCTCAACGAGTTATTACAAGACTTGGTAGCATCATTGGTGTCCCCATTCATTCACTGCCCACCAGGGTACGTTACAAAAAAAATAATAAATAGCACTGGTCAGCCAATACGTGCATCTAAGCATACACTTATTGGTAACGGTCAACTCCAGACGAGATTCTTCAGCTGTGTGTGTACATACACAGAGATTAGTGATAAAGCAAATACACAATCTGTTACAGGGATTCTAAAATTTATCCCAGTCGGGGCAGCCTCCCACTCCATGGTATCCCCATGCTACCAGGTCTGTATGGAGATTGTGAGTTTTTTTCATGATGTCCTTCTATTCTTTGATATCTACACCCTAAACTCTTACAGCTTTAGTGTATACAAAACATGAACTACTGTACTGTGCTACTACTCGTATCCCCCGGTAATCATATTTGAAAGAATAGAAAAGATCAGAGAGAGATATATTTTTGAATAAGAGAAGCAAATTAAGCAATCACATACCTGCAGTGGACGACAACAGGTCCATGGTCCTCTGCACTGGACGCCTGGACTTTGCGGATCAGGTCCAGTAGTGGCTCTGTGGTTTCTGGTACCCCATGGTCGGTCCAGGCTGTGAATTGGTAGTGGACCACAGTCCTCTCTGACCCCTCCTGCAGACAAATGCAAAAAATATAATAATAATTAAAATAATGATAAATAGAAATAAAAAGTCAAATACATTGGTGACTAAAACATCAAAAAACAAAATGGCAGGGGGAGAGGGGAAAGGAAATGAGTTCTGGAATCTACATATCTCTATGATGAGACATCATTGATGGTAAACAAACAAACAAACAAACTAGTACCTAACCCCCCAACAAACAAACAAACACACAAACAAACAAACAAAAACAAAACAAACAAAGAAACAATAAAACTATTGATCATGACTACAATTGTGCTGATCTCTGTTGAGGAACATGTGCAAGCTTTACAAAGTATAGGCTTTGCAGACTTTTGACTGAGCCACATTTCTTTTTTTTGAGAGAGAGTAATGCCAAGGGATGATGATCGACTCTCTTTTAATTGCTCTCTCATCTCACAAATCTTGATGAGCAGTCACCAAATTTGTCATTGACCATGGCAGACGTGGTCCAAGTCTAATTCTATATCAAAGTTTCATGCCTACCAATGACAGTGTGAGTTGGTCTGATAGACCTGCAGAATTTAGAGTGTGGTTACAGATTGATTGATTGATTGATTGATTGATCAATCGATTGATTGATTGATCAATCGATCCATCGATTGATTGATTGATTGATTGATTGATGGATGGATGGATGGATGGATGGATGGATGGATGGATGGATGGATGGATGGATGGATCGGTCAATCGGTCCATTTCAATTCATGTCATTACTGTGCATTGGACCGCTATAGACTGGTGGTCGCTACGAGAGGTTTGACTGTATTTATTACAAAATATTGAAAATACACGCTTGCTTTTGATAGAATGTGGTAAGAGAAGATGGTGAAATATGGAGGTGATGAAAGAAGTGCAAAGGCAAAGGTAAAATGAACGATTCTCTGGTTGTGAATTTCTCTTACCTTCTCCAGCTTGAGAGTCCTCTGGATGAAGTAATCTGACTGGTTACTGTTGACCAGGCTCACTGTTGTGTTGCCGTACTGGAGGGGCTCTTCGTTGGCTGGCCAGTAACGCTCACACTTGGTCTGTCAGAAAAAAAAAAACATGCCAAGAAAGATTACAATGTAATGCTGGTAAAAGCATTCTCCTAAAAATAAAAAGCAAGAAAACCTGAAATAAAAAGGGTATGGGTGTGTGTGTGGGGGTGAACAAGAACATAAATTAAACAGAGCTTCAAATAAATGGAATGTATGCATTTGCACTTCATGCACTTTGAGTCTGCAATTAACTGATTGACACCTCATCCTCCTCACCCCTTTTATTTTTTCAGTTTGGGGGGGGGGGGGGGGGGGGGGAACTGTCAGATTTTAAACGGCACTGTTATTACTGACAGCCCCCCCGAAGGGTTTAGTTTATCTGACTTAAAGAGGGATGTGCTACAGTCAACCTTGCTTAAGTTGAATCTATTTGGACTGAAAAAATAGCTTCGACTTACGAGGGATTAAAATCCATAAAATATAAAGGGACGAGGACTTGAGAAGATCTAAGACTTAGGTGATCATTCGACTCGAATGAGGGAGGTTGACTGTACCTGCCAGCCCTCTTCCTTCTTACCTTTCCACCCTCCACTAGTGCTGACATCATGACGATGGTTCCCGCCTGGTTCTCCCACACCATCTCCCAGAAGTCTTCGATAGTCTGCGGCATGGGTCCTTGGGTGGCGATGTACTTCTTATTACCACTCTGATCCTGACCACATGCAGAGAAGAGAAATATGTGTACTTGGCAATCAACACCCAAAGTATATTTATATCCATTAGTCATATCCAGCAACGATATACAGCATCACTGCACAACATTTTAATGTTTGGTGACGAAAAAACACACAAACAATCATCCTGGTATGCAATCTCTATCGACTGTTTTGGTTTTTATCTACACTATAGTGGCTGAGATCAGAAAGATTGCTGATGTAACTGCACATTCAACAAATTACCTCTTGGCTGCTTTATATTGATGATAGGGTCCCAATGTAAATATACTTCCCCCTCGCATTTGTTTTAATATATGACACGGGTTAAAAGTTTGTAATTACTTTGTATATAGTTCCATCATCAGGAATGTCCAGATGGAGCCCTCTGAAATGAATAAGTAGTTTAGAATTTACCTGAATACTGCAGAAAATATTTAAAATATGCTATATTCCCTATTATATAGCACTGCGGAATCATAATGATTTGGAGTTTTACTTTACTTCAATGCATCAACAACCCCAAATAAACTCACCTTGATGAAGTTTGCATTGATGTAATCATTGCCAACCACTCCTGCCAGCTTCACTCTTGTGTAGTCAACTGAAGAAACAAAAAATAAATGAAAGAAAAGTGTCAGCTAAATTCAGTACATCACTTAAATAAGTTTAGTACAGATGAAAATTGTAAAAACACAAAACAATTGTCAAGAAGAGATCATGGTTTAATAAGGCGAAGTACATGTAATATAAAAACAAATAATGGTAGCATCAATATACAGTAATCAGAGACCCATGTTGACCCAGGAAATCACTCCACTGTTCAAGGCCTTAATTACAAGGGGAAAAACAAACAAATATGCGAATCTTAGGGGGAAGGCAGATGGGGTAGGAGAAAAGATGGAAGACCAGAGGGTTTGGACGTTGGAAGGAGAGGACTGAGGGAAGGTTAAGGAGGGAGCTGCTTGCCTGTGGTTTAGCTTGAGGCAGTTTGTTCTTAAAAGACATCACGCTATCCAAAAATTGAGTTCTTTTCTGAAGGCCTGATAGGAGTTACATGACTGCACTGACGAAACAGATGCTCCACTTTTATGCTATCCCAGCAGATTCTAACATAGACTTGGCAACTTTGAAATGGCTCCTGCAGGAGCCAATGGGAACTGAGAATACAAGATGGGCAAGTACTTACATGGAAGGATGTTGCGATATCTGTTTTTGGTGGCGTTGTTCTCCTGCCGTGCGACCGTCATGGCTCTGGTGCCTCCGATGGCCAGCAGATTCTTTTTGCAAAAACAAACAGGCGCAAACATTGTGAGAAGAACAGTGGAAAGAAACAGCTCTGTCTCTTCACGGTCAGATGGACACTTCAATCCTTTAGCTCTATCTATGGTTCCAGTCTTAATCTCAAGAGGAAACAGAGGTTCCAACCTCCATGTGACTGAAATATTATGATTAAACCCGTAATATGTATCTGTATAGTAATTCAGAAACTGGCCGGAGCATTTGAGAGAAAAACGACTCAACAAAGTTACTTTTATGATTACACAAATATCTATTTTGACGGCTACACTGCTTTCAGTTTATCACAACACAGCAGTTGTACATAAAAAATAAAAATTGCATCCACGTGTTTCAAGCAATACAAACTTGCAATGTCTACTTATTTCATTTAGAGCAGGTTTTGACAATTGATCTGTTCATAATCAGCATTTTGCCTATAATGTTGCTGCAGAATGAGTTCAACCAGAAGGCATTTTCTGCACTGTAATATTGTAGATATGTAGATTTATAATTTTTCTTTTGGGGGAAGGGGTAAAGGGGGCAGGAGATCAACTTACATTGTATTCTTCACTGAAGCCAGAGTTGTTCTTGTCCGACAGGTTGGAAACATGTTGAGCGAAGGAACCAATCTTTACAGGGCTGAAAGGACCCAAAAAAAAAAAAAAAAAATAGGGGGACAGTTAGCATGTATCCGTCAAGATCTACATCGTATCTACAGCAGTAACTTCAGCAGAATAAACGTGGTGGAATGAAAGTTTGGAATCTTTAGTTACTTTTAAAAAAAATAGTATTTTTTAATACTATTCCACTTTTCAGACTGTTCCTCAATTGAAAAAAAAAAAGAAGAAAGATTAATATACATCCTTAAATGAGAGGGAGATATATCTCCTAATTTCATCACAGATGACAAGTAACTAGAAAGCATGATAACATTTAACATCTATAGGGTCTACAATGACAGAAAATAAAGCCAAAAAACAACAACAATAAACAAATATCATCAACCATTTTGCGAAGTTTTACGCCACAGATAAAGGGGAACGGATTTGCATGCACTGGCGTCTTACAACATGGTGATAACCGCTACCGTAGAAACGTACTTTGTGAGTTGGGGTTCAGGTTCTGGCCGATGGACGTCGGCAGACACTGCGGCCTGTGGTGGGAGGGTGGGGTGGGGTGGCATGGTGTAGGGATTCTCCTCCCCTCGCAAGGGACTCTCCATCTCAAACTCGTTCTTGCCGTAGGGCACATCGATCAGCCTCCGTTTGATCTGGCCGTTGGTATAACCGTTGCCGTAACCGTTGCTGTGACCGTTGCCATACCTATCCATATACTCCGGTGGATAGCTGACGCTGTTCTCATCATCGTAGAGAGCGTCTCCTGGTCTGCCACAGCTGCAAAGTTAGGAGAGGATTACAGTATGTTAGTAATTACATTAAAATTGACATGCCTCTACACTAGTCATTGATAGAATGATTGGAATGGCTTATAAATCCTGTCAAGTGACAATGGTACACTTGACAAATACACAGATTCTACGGCTTTTAGATTTCTCATGGTAAAGAGGGTGAATAGATTCAGGGTTCAAATCCATGGTTCAAACCCATGTCCTTGAGATGAAGATGGAGAAACAGAAGGAGGAGGAGAAGAAGGAAATGGAAAAGAAGAAGGAGCAGAAAAAGAAGAAGAAGCAAAAGATGGCAACAAAGAAGCACAAGAGGAGTAGTGAAAGTAAAAGTAGTATGAGTATTAGTAGCAGCCACAGATATAGATTCAAGTATTCATAGCAGCAGAAATAGCAGCAACTGTCATAGTGGCAATAGTACTTGTCTGGTCAAGTACCGGTACTACTGCTCCTACTACTACTAGTACTACTACTACTTCTACTGCTCCTCCTACTACTACTACTGCTAATACTTCTACTTCTACTACTACTACTACTACTACTACTACTACTACTCCTACTAGTTGCTACTACAACTACTGCTCCTACTACTACTACTACTACTACTACTACTACTACTACTACTACTACTGCTCCTACTACTACTACTACTACTCCTACTACAATGTAGTTGCTACTACTACTACTACTACCATTACTACTACTACTATTACTACTACTACTACTATTTCTGATTCTTCTTATATCATATCCTACTGCTATCAATTTTTCTAAAATGCTTGACAAACTTTACCCCTGACAAATAAATCCCACAACCATAAAGAACAATCTCCAGTGTATTTTAATACAATACTTGAATTTTTAATTGAAAATCAATTGTTATTTCTGAGCTAAAGTTCAACATAGACTCACCATCCCATGCCAATGGCCATGAAAATGATGAGAAGAACAGCTACAATGAGCCCAAGGATGATAGCTGGTATGTAGAAGATTCCAAAATCAGTTTCTGGGAGGGGGAAAAGAGATGCAAACAAGATCAGATCCAGATATTCACATCAAAGATTAAAACAGACAATATCACCAGCACCAGACAATCGACACACAAATATCAACTGGGCAGTCTTTCAGAGAAATCATTCACGATACAGTCTGCAATATGAAAGTAAATTTTTTACCAACCTGACCCATTCACAAAACTTCTCAACTTGAATAGATTACGGCAAATACAATCAATGGAAGCTTCTTCCAGTCATTGCTAAAGAGAAAGTACAAACATTATCATGTACATTGTAGAAGCTATCAGCATGATTACAACCAGCACGCAAACATACAAGATACACATACTGCATAAGCTGTTATTTTCATGTACAGATATTTTTGCAAATGAGAAGATCACAGACATTTCGGTGAGAGGTTTACGTGAATAAACACAGATGGTATCATACGTGCAGTATAGTAATACCTAGTTCACAACAACATTTTCACGTGTTGTTAAATTCATGTCCAACGGTGATTCGCGAAATTCTTGAAAATCAAACCCTTGCAAAAATAACAGCTTATACAGTAACCGAAGCAAAAATAACAGCTTATACAATAATCAGTGCAAAAACCTGACTGAATGCCATGTTAGAATGTCAAGACTTACGGGTTCTGAACACATCACTGGCTGGTGTGTCTGCAAACTTGCCATCTTCTCCGTACGCCCTCAGTATGAAACTGCAGTGAAAAACAGATCCAAAGAAACATGTTGCATTTGTATGGAAGAAATACACAGTCAATGCATCAAATCTATGTGCACTCCAGGTAACCTCACCGAGAAATTTTGATGGAGGAAATCTGAAGACTTTTGATTATTGATTTTGATGGGAGTGAATTGTATTCATTGTAAAAAAACTAGAAATGTCGCCATGGCGACTGATGCCTCCGCCATAATGCATGATTCTCCCAATAGGCGTATAGTACAATGTCTTCACAATGTGTGATCCATGATAGTTTCACATAACTGGCAAAATATTGAAATGACAGGTTTGTCAGAAATGTTTTGAACTGGGTTTGCTATAATTTTCTAAGAGTGCAGGTACACATATTTGGGGAATTTTGGGGAAGTTTATGCATTGAGTAATTTCCAAGGTACGAAGAAAGAGTGTGATGACGGTACACAATAGATTTTTTATTTTTTTTTTTTTTTTGGGGGGGGGGCATTGAAACCTGGCCTTTGACCCTTAACCTTTGACCTTTGACCTTCTGGCTGGAAATTTCCCGCAGAATCTCCATTAGGTAATGCATGTATTAAGTTTTGAAACTAATAATGCAAGCATTGCACATACTAGTATATGAGGGAAATAGTATAATTTTGAGGAGTTGACCTTGACTTTGAACCCTGACTATTGACCCATGACCCCTAAATTCCCTAGATAATCCCTGCCAGACAGTACATGCATATGTACCAAGTTCCACGAAGATACATCAAACCATTTGCGAGAAAAGTAATATTGCAACATTTTCACCTAACCTTTGACCTTTTGACCTTTGACCTTATGACATGAAACTCTCTCTGGAGAATCTTTACGCAGTAGTACATGTCCACACCAAGTTTCAAGAAAATACCTTCGGGCATTGCATAGATATGGGGGAAATTGCAACATTTGTAGCATTTGACCTTGACCTTTTGACCTTTGACCTCTTGCCAATGTCACTAAAATCTACTCAACTAATTTTCCCATCATACATCATCCTTGGACCAAGTTTGGTGAAAGCTGCTTCATCCAGTTTTGAGTTATCACTTAAACAGATAAATTTTAGGATTTGACCTTGATCTTTGACCTTTGACCTCTATCCGATTTCACTGAAAAACTAATCAAGTAATTGTCCCATCATACATCATCCTCCAACAAAGTTTGGTGAAATTTGCTCCACCCAGTCTTGAGTTATCGCGTAAACGGATACAATTTCATGATTTGACCTTGACCTTTGACCTTTAGCCGATTTCACCCAAAATCTAATCAAATAATTGCCCCATCATACTTCATACTTGGACCAAGTTTGGTAAAATTCCAGTAAATAATACTCAAGTTATCGTGTAAACGAAAGCGGACGTACGGACGGACGGACAACCCGAAAACATAATGCCTCCGGCACCACTTCGTGGCGGAGGCATAAAAAGTCATCTCTGCAGCAAGCACTAGGTGTTACAAATAACATTTCCCACTTTTGATCCTTAATAGTTCACAAACTAATAGTTCCAAAAATATACATCAGATAACACTATCATTGATATGAGTAATAGCTGAATAGCCTACAATTTAGTTGGAGATGATTTGAATATGAGAGCATGAATCTGTTTCGTTAAGTCCATGATTAATTTTAAAGTTAAGTTCCAGAATTTGGTCAAATTTGAACCCTCTGTACAGAAACTAAACTTTACACAAGAAACAATGATGTATAGTATAATTATGTGAGTGTGTGCTTACAATGACCCTGAACAATAGACATGAATACCGCGAATACCACCTTGTCAGAACTCTGATCACTAGGCTTCTGAACTCTTGCTCCAAGGCACATGAATGCTTTATCAACAAGGAAAAGTAGAAATTACGCGGTGCGTAATATATGTCCCCGCCGGAAGTAGCATTTAGTAGCAAAATGTACAATATAGGTAAAAAATCAAGGTCAAAGGTCAAAGAAGTCAAAGGTCAAAATTCTGTGTAGAAGTTTTGAAGCTCTCACCTAGTGCCATCACATAAAGGAAACAGAATCGAAATCGGGTTAGAAATGGCGAAGGAGTAGCATTTTGTAGCCAATGTACAATATAGGTCAAAAATCAAGGTCAAAGGTCAAAGAAGTCAAAGGTCAAAATTCTGTGTAGAAGTTTTGAAGCCCTCACCTAGTGCCATCACATAAAGCAAACGGAAGTGAAATCGGGTTAGAAATGGCGAAGGAGTAGCATTTTGTAGCAAAATGAACAATACAGGTCAAAAATCAAGGTCAAAGGTCAAAGAAGTCAAAGGTCAAAATTCTGTGTAGAAGTTTTGAAGCCCTCACCTAGTGCCATCACATAGAGCAAACGGAATCGAAATCGGGTTAGAAATGGCGAAGGAGTAGCATTTTGTAGCAAAATGTACAATATAGGTCAAAAAATCAAGGTCAAAGGTCAAAGAAGTCAAAGGTCAAAATTCTGTGTAGAAGTTTTGAAGCCCTCACCTAGTGCCATCATATAAAGCAAACGGAATCGAAATCGGGTTAGAAATGGCGAAGGAGTAGCATTTTGTAGCAAAATGTACAATATAGGTCAAAAAATCAAGGTCAAAGGTCAAAGAAGTCAAAGGTCAAAATTCTGTGTAGAAGTTTTGAAGCCCTCACCTAGTGCCATCATATAAAGCAAACGGAATCGAAATCGGGTTAGAAATGGCAAAGGAGTAGCATTTTGTAGCCAAATGTACAATACAGGTCAAAAATCAAGGTCAAAGGTCAAAGAAGTCAAAGGTCAAAATTCTGTGTGGAAGTTTTGAAGCCCTCACCTAGTGCCATCACATAAAGCAAACAGAATCGAAATCGGGTTAGAAATGGCGAAGGAGTAGCATTTTGTAGCAAAATGTACAATATAGGTCAAAGGTCAAGGTGAAAGGTCACGACTGAAATTCTGTGTAGAAGTTTCAAAGCTCCCATGTAGTGCTATCATATAAAGCAAACAGAATCAAAATTGGCTCATAAATGACAGAGAAGTAGCAAATTGAAGATTTTGATCACACACGGACGCACACACGGACACACGGACGGACGGACGGACGGACGGACGGACGGACGGACACACGGACACACACACGTACGGAGCCCGTTTCATAGTCCCCTGCTCGAACTCGTTCGGCGGGGACAATAATTCGTGATGGATTGCCCTGGGCACTGATAGTCTGTATTCATGGTAATTTAAATAAAATGTATGCACATAAACAAATAAGCACATGGATGGATGAATAAAGACTATAGCTGTATATGAAAGTGGAATTTCTCATGAATATGTAGTAGAGCATTCAAATCCTGTCCACTGTTCAGGACCATTGTCTGGGTGTTAACCACACACTCCCATTTCTTACAAAAAACTCCCATTTTCTGTAAAACTAGTATATTGACATGGTTTTCAAAATGGGCAACAGGAGGAAAAAAAAAGAGAAGAGAAGAGAGAAAAAACAACAACAAATGTCACATACCTGTACGCAGTGCTTGGATAGAGGGCGCCATTGCAGTATTCTGTCAGGTCATTGGGATCGCAGGAGCCGTCTGACCCTACGGTGTACGTCACTTGTTCTTGCGCATTGCTACTGAAGGGGTAGTAGTCGGTGGGTGTGGTTTGGTATTGGGGCACAGGGCGTGACCTTCTCGCTTCGGCCCAGGTCAGCTCATTGGACGTTTGACGCCTGGCCACGGAGGTCAATGCTGGGAAAGGAAGTGGAGAGAGAGAGAATTCTCATGGAGATTTTTTGCAATCAAGCCTGTTGAAATTTTGGGCTCTCTGCCATTACAGCATTACAAGTCTCTAGCCAGAGTTCTCCAGTCAACATTCTGTTTTGCTGTTCCCCCCCCCCCCCCCCCCCCCCCCCCCCCCCGACTGGTTTATCATACAAGCTGAATACAAGGATCAATTTCTTCAAGGAAACCCTGATTGCAAGAAAGAAAATTAATCAAAATTTCAAGGTCTTGATACGACCTGGGTTGGTAGTTAGCAATGTGTATTCAATTTCTACAATTGTAGTTTTAATTTTTCTGTCTAATCAAGCTTGATCAAATTTTTACAAACTACACGTACTAAAAATGCAAACGAGTTCGTGAGAAAACTGCGAGGTAACTGTCTTTCTGGTAGGGAACACGAAAGTGTTCTATCTTCCTACATGTATACACATAATTTGATATATCCAGGCTTCTCCTAATGCTAACTGTGTGTATTTTTTTTTCACAACATAAATTGGTTATCACTATCATATCACTTTTTTTGTGGTAGACACAAAACTCAACACCTAAGTCACTCCCTTAAAGCATGAACTCTGACCCCCCCCCCCCCCAAAAAAAAAAGAAAGGTGACTTAAATGCAATGCACGTTTATCTTCGTTTTCTAGCACACATACTGTATACTCTATATATTTCGCGGGGGTTTTATTTTCGCGAATTTCGCGAGTCGGGAGTTATTCGCGAAATTAACAACACGCGAAAATATTACCTTCCAAAATGAATCCCTTGCCTTGATGATACGAACATTTCAGTACTAGTATACCATGTCACGGCTTACCGAACAGACCATACTGGCTAAGCTTGTTTACGCACGTCCACGTCTACTTACGAATACTGTAGAGAGCCAATCCATTATCGCAAGGGGACCACTCGTCAGAAATCTAGGGGACCACTCGTCAGAAATCTAGCGCGATGGACTTAACCACTTCAAAAATGTTGAATTCTAACTTACTAGTTCGCAGAGTTTGGCAAGTCTTTTCCATGCAGTGTATAACTAGTATCATTCTTATTTGCTAGTAAGTTGAAAATTCACACTTTCTTTGCCACTTCATATTTTCTCTGGTCCCCCAATCGCGAATTTAACCACTCGCGAAAATGTGTGACAGCGGCAATTCGCGAAAATTTATGTACGCGAAAATTATAGCGTATACAGTATTACTTCCAATAGAGTCACTTACATGACAAGGACCTCTCCTGGACAATGATGGCAAACCTGGCGATGGGGCCGTAGATCTCGCTGAATGGGTTCTGGAAGGAGATAGTGATGGTGTTTCCTCGCGACACCAGCTGAGGGGCGGAGGAGGACGATGGGGCAGGTGGAGCTACGTAAGAGATCAAACACAGATGCATAAATTCAGGGGTTCGCAAGAGCACTTGAGTTAAAGCTTCACAATTTGTTTTTTTTTTTCCTAACACACCTCACACTTTGCAGAAATATTTTCAGCTACACTCCCATTGATTCATTGCTTACACAAGGTTTAATCATCACAACATGAAGCGAGACTACAATGTACATTTAACATCTCATACTGAATAACCCATGCAACATGATACTCAGTCTCAAGTAGTGATATTAATCATAGTTAGTGCTACAATATTTAGATGTTAATGTAACATATCAAACACACTGAAAACATCTAAATGGGTGTGTCACACATTATCAAATTAATTATATAGATATCTATCAGAAAGGTGCCATTATATATACATATATTTGCAGAAATGAATAAAGAAATAAAATCCAAGGATGCTGTTCAATATATGAACCAGTCAGAGAATAACAAACATTATATGAAGTAGAAGGATTATAACAAATCTTGAATTAACTGTTGCTGCTTCCATCTTATCAAAAAGTCATAAACTGGTAAGTTGCAAACTTGATCTGCAATTTCTGTAGATACACGTAATTTACAAGTGTTGTATTGCACACTCACCGGTCTCTGGGAAGAGCACTCGCATGGAGTATGACTGATCGCTGGACGCGATGCCGTTAGTCGCCACCACGGAGAAGACGTAGTAGTTGCCGGTGGTGAGACTGCCGACGGCCTGGGAGTACGTCGTCAGCGATGCATCAGCGGTGACAGCAATTTGCCTAAGCTGCACCTGCAATGCCATAGATTATGTGGGGACAATTAAGGGAGGTGTTCGTTGAGGTGTGTGTTTTGCACACTTGGCTAGGATTACCCCTTACTGAAACTTGTTTTTTCCATGTCTACCAGAAATCATCTGGGACTTAAGTTTAAGCCTCAATTCTCACACAGTAATGGGTGGAAGCCCTTGAGAGGAAAAGCCTCAAACAAAAAAGCCACCCCAATGAAATTCACAACAGTTAGGGACCACATCTACAAAAGTTCTATACCTTTGGTTTCACATATCATTATCATTCTGTATAGGCTATATATTTCACGAATTCTTTATTCTAGCAAATTTTGCAAGTCGAGTGCCATTTGCAAATTTAAGAACATGCAAGAAATATTTATTCTGATCCTGAGCATGCTCACATACATTTCTCTGTTGATTAGTGCAACTCCCGATCACGAATTCAACCACTCATGAAATTGTCGGGAAGTCCCGATTTGAAAAAAGATTAGATTCACTAAATATATATGGCATATACAGTAAGAGCCACAGAAACCTTGCATTGATTGAGTGCAGATAAAGTGTGTATCATTATCATGATTATAATCATTTTTTGCGTACCAATTGCCCGACTTCTGGAGACCTGAATACAGTAAGTGTGTAGTTGGCGATGACTCCATTGGGTGAGGTAGGAGGAGACCAGACCACCTCCGCTTCCACGGGTGTGGTTGGGGCGATGGAAGGAGTTGTGACCACACCCGGCTCTGGATGGAAGAGGAAGATGGAATGATTTGATAGATGTACTGCAAAAAGATCTTAGAACTCATCTGGCAGTACTGTACTGAACTACAAACAGTGGCTTTCCTTTTCTGCTACCTTGTCATTATCATATTGGAGAGTATAATGCCCACATTGATAGTAACATGAAGAAGGAGGAGGAGGAGGTGATCACCTTATTCTTTCAATTTTATCGATATTTTTTTCCAAATATATCTTGAACGATAGTCACATGCAATGTCTGCGCACAATCATCTATTAAGTGATCAACAAAATATCTCAATATTATTCGTTAAAACGTGCCTGTATTGGTAGAACACGCAAATATCAGTAACTGGGCTTATAGAGAGAACTTAAATGCGTGAAGCACAAGTGCCAAATTGTTATAGAGAGATGATCTGAATTATTGAAATATCTATACTTTCAGGGGCTATCACAGGCGAATTTTGGCTGTTTTTATGTATTCTAGCTGGGCACAAAATTTGACTTCCAGGACATTAGTACACTTTAACACACTGAGGACAGTTTGATTTTGCTACAACATGCATTTCCCATAGACATCAGCCAGTGTATACTCGGGACTTGTCCTCAGCGGGTTAAGGAAAAATGGAAGACCACTTGTTAAAGGATGGCACACTGCGCAGAACTTACTTGAGGCGAGGGTTCTTTGTGGGGCAGCATTGAGGGCATCGCTCAGCACTTCATTGAACTCTGCAAAAATAGTAGCTGTATACACTGAAAATGGCAGGAGGGAGTCCTGTGTGTAAGAAGTGCCTGTGACCTGGAATGGTGGAAACAAAAAGTCATTCATACATTATGATAAATCACACATAAAATCAGTGGAAAATGTTATTTCACTGTCTCCTCAAATGCCTGCAAATTCTCAAAGTTATGAAATACCAGACGGATGATGCCACCAATATTACTTACTTTCACTTTATCGATTATGATAGAGAAAGCAAACAAAATGTTTGGGATCTAATCAAATTGAAACTTACGGTGAAGTTCCTCATTTCATGTCAAACAGAAAATTCATGAAGTTAATTCCTATATCAGCTCAAACTAATTACCATTTACCATTGACATGATCTCATGACCAGCCATTGTAGATAACAATCAATAAAGCCCCCCAAAGGCCCCTTTCACCATGCCTACCTGCATATTCCCGTTGCCTACAGTTGCCCCATCGCTGTCCTTGATGGCGATGATATAAGACGTAACTCCCGCAACGGAGGGAACCCACGTCCAGGTCATTGATGTTGCCGTCACCGCGGTGACTTGGAAGGAGGACGGCACGGGCGGTTCTGTTTCAAAATCAGACAGATTGACAACTTACGTACACAACTGCACGCACATTGTATATACAGTAGCACACACTATCACAGGTTTGGAATATTATGATGATGGAGGAATACAAACTTAACAGTATTTGGTGATATTAGAAATGATGAAGCCAGCACAAATTTGTACCTCAAAATGTTGGGACAACAAATACATTCATGCCATCGCATTCACTTCAAATAGAACAGATTTTATTTGGAATCAGTAGAATCATAGCAATTGCTAAATCAATAGAGGAGCCAGAAAGCCCTTAAAGTATAGTAAAACAGAGCCAGTTTAAGATGATTCAGGAGAAGATATCCCAATGAATATCTCGGTCATGTGTGTTTATCATGTCAACTGTGCAGACATCCCATAGGTTTGCACATAATAGACCAAACAAACCAGAACAGACTAATCAGCGCAGAATTTCCTTGGCCTCTGATTGAAGGGGGGAACATTTAATTTGCTTTAATAAATGACTGTGTGATACCATGACACTCTTGAAAAATCATGACATACAGAGGGATGCATTCATATCTTTTGTTTTTAATTGTCAAAAAATGTAAAACTTCTGCAATTTCGTGCATAAAATGAATATGGTCTATGAGAGATGCTGCGGTCCAGTGATAAAGAATTTTTTTTTTTTTTTTTTCGCTGAACTGTATCAACTCAAACCCTTTCTTCATTTTATCCAACTCTGCTCAAAGTTACTGGATTTATGTGGCTGCACTCATGCACAAAAGGAATTTCTTCATCTGTTATTGCGCCCTTATTTTGTTTGTTTGTTTGTTTTACTTAACCCGTTGAGGATGAGTCCCGAGTATACTCAGGCAGGTGTCTATGGGAAATGCGTGTTGTAGCAAAATCAAACCGTCTACAGCCAGCAAAAAAAAGCAGAGAAATTACAACAAATGCAATCACACACACACACACACACACACACACACACACACAAAATACAAAGAAATTCATAGCTCATAATATCATGCAAAAGCATGACAATATCAACTTACTGGTGCTGACAATTCCAGAGAGGTTCTGACTGAATTTGGTTTCTATAATGTCCCCATCATTGTTAAGGCGGTTGCTCTGTGCCCTCACACGGAAGGCATAGGCTGTGGACACACCCAGATTGGTCAGATCCACAAAAGTGTCGGTGGTTGTACCCGATTCTCTGCCCGGGGAGTAACTGTAGGCGTAAGCGTCGACCTCACCCTCACTTGGTTGCCAGGATACCCTGATAGCGGTCAGGGATACCATGGTAACCGTGAGATCTGTGGGCTGTGAGGGGACTGGAAAAACAAAGGAGCACTCATAAAAATAACAGCTACTGTGAGCTACCATCTAGACAGTGCCTAGTGCAGCTTTATTCACTTCTTGTGCAAATCAAATCTTACACCAAACTTGCATGACAAGCACTCTCTTCTTTTTTTCAGTTTATCTGTCATTAGCGAGCAAGAGAAAACCTGAAAAGTTAGAATTATAACCATGTCATTATCTTCATGTGGATTTCGGAAATTTATAACCAGACAGTCAGACAGCCCTTTGACTGTTGACCAGTTTCCCTTTTTGTTTTTTTGTTTGATAGTTTTTTTCAGATGGCAGTATTATGACAACAGGTATCACACTGCAGTGAATCTGCCTCTTTCCTGCTTAAAATGATACATTAACAGGTATATAGTACTTTCTAGGTGTCAAACAAAAAATTGGTGTTACACATGGTAAAGACTGCATAAACATTCAATGTTGGGATTTGATTACAACGAACTACCACCAGTGAAAGATTCTCACTTGAACAGCCTTCAAACCATCATATAATTTCTTATTTGCCCTTTTTTGTGTGTGTTTTTCTTTGCAAACTTCTTGTCTTTTTATTAGCATGTTGTTGCATAAATTCAAATATCTGTTTATCGGTGTTGGTTCTAATTCTGAATGAATCACATGTTTTCAAAGCTATTTCCTATACCCAACCTCAAAACAATATGTAGAAAAGAAAAAGGTCCACTTCTTTGAACAAACTGTCAGTTTCAATTCACATCGGTGTTTTGTTCCTTCTTGTTATCCTTTTTTTTTTTGACAGACGAGCCAGAGTGTAATTGGCTCTCATGACCCCGTAACTTGCTGATGGGCTCAACCATTATAAATCATGCTATGCTTGGAGCTTACTCATAAGGAAAGGTGTGGACGATTCTGGAGCGCCTGTCAGAGGTGAGTCATCCTCGCGTTCGACGACTGAGGCTAGGGTGGCGGTGTAGGATGCCCCTGGTGTCAGACCAGTCAGCGAACGCGATGTGGCCGACGGATTAATGTCTGAAGAAAATCACAAGCAAACAACTGATTATATGAGAAAGAAAGAAAAGTTGCTCTGTCCGAAGACTGCTGTAAACAAACAGGTTGCAATCTGTAAATTAGAAACAGAAAAAGTAAACGAATAAATGTCTAAGGAAGAAAGATAAGTTGCTATGTATGTAGACAATTTTGAACATACACATACTCTGTAAACATCAACATTTACTTAAGAAAAGCAGGAAACTTTCTCTGTCTGAATACAGATACAAATAAAACAGACAAATGATTATAAGAAAATGGGAAAAGAGGTTCATAGTCTATTTTCAATCCATTCCTATTAGCTTAATCTACATGTACTACCATAAAAAACGATAATGAAATAAATGAAAATAAAATGCTACCATTATGTAACAGATCAGTGAGCTAGGCATTTCCCAGTCTGGGCTGTCCAAAGTTTGTCAGAATATTTACAGAGGTAAGTATTCTTCCACGATGCACAAGTTGAATAAAAATTTCAGGCAAGCTTTGTGTTTGTGTTTAGCTAAATTTTTGCAAAGAGAGAATATGTAATTAGTGTATCATACAGGCATTAGAAACTTGGTCTTTGCAGGTGTGGAAGCAGGGCCAGTTAGCACGAATTATCTGACAAATGCCGATCCAGCTGTGCGTGCAGTAAATGATATAGCACGAAGCATAGAAGGCCTAGCTAGGAGGTATCTAGTGATTTGAAGGTGCTGGACAGTGATATATCTAGGTGATGTCATATGAGCCAAGCCAGGGATGGTACAGTATTGGTGGAGATGAGAATCGGGCTTATAACTTTTTGCAAGATACCAAGAAAACACTTTTGATATAGTACAGAGCATACCATTTTAAGAGGAATTCAAAGTTTATTTGATGAAAATCAGATTTTGAATGACTGAAACATCCAAAAACAAAGTAAAATAAAGCGTTCGTAATAAAGTGTGGGTCCCACACTTCATTGGAATTGCTCTTTTTTGGATATCTCAGCCATTTCAAAGCCAATTTTCAGCAAATAAACATTAAATTCCTCATAGAATTACATGCTCTTTCATATTTCATAAGAGGTTTCTCATTATTTCACCAAAAAATGTTAGAAACCCGAAATTAGGTCTCAACCAAAACTGTACGATCCCTTTAAAATACCCTAACAAAAATTAGTTCACTCCTTTTACATGTATATCTCAGTTACTCTTCTCCACAGACACTTAAACACATATCCCACTTGTTAAGCCTTTAAAGAAATAATATAGGTACACATAAATGTCATAATCTACGGAAAATATTTCATCTCTCTTGGAGAAACACACAGCAAGGATAATAGATCAAATTATTGTTACCAGAGAATGCAATTTTTCAGGGGATGAAAGCAAAGACTTCACAACACAATTTCATCCAATGATGTACTCACCAACGGGATAATCCGACGCTCCTGGCTCAATGTCGAGGACGTACCTCACAATTGGTATGTTTTCCTGTATAGGATCACTCCATGAAAGTTCAGCCGTTGTTGTGCTAACATCAGAAACAACGAGGTTTTGTGGAGCATCGGGCACTGTAAAGGGGATGGGGAGATAATGGCATGCATCAACCACCACTTTCAGTGACATAATGCTCACTGCGTGCCACCATAACTGTAATGCATGCTGCCTTGAGAGAGGCATGTTATCCAAAATAAAATTGGGATCGGCAGAGGCCTGATAAACGTTGTGACAAATTGTTTGCTACACACATCTCATTCGTATTAGAGAGAGCTTCCAACAGAAAATAACAGTTGAAAAACTTGCTCCCTCTTTAGAATTATCTTGCGAAAGTACAGTTGTACAATCATATCACATACACTACTCTTAACAAACGCAAATTACACACTATATGTTATTACCTCAAACACGTCTCAGTAACATGTACAATTATCTTCCCAACATAAAACCCTGAAAGTATGTATTCCAAATTCAAACCAGGATTTAATCTCAATTGTGATATTGCTTTAAACAAACTGGAGATAGGAGCCTGAAATTCATGGCTTATAAACCATGATAGAGTTACTCACACGTGTGGAAGGTGAACTGAGTAGTCGAGCTATTCCTGTTGCCGCTTATGGCAGTGACGTCGACCACGTACCGCTTTCCTGGAGCCAGATTGCTGATGGTCACCGAATGATCAGCGTCCATGTCATCAAAATTGCCTTCAGTGGATGGGTCGAGAGCAAACTCATACCTGTCGCGGATGCCGTCTGGTTCGTCCCACTCAAGTGTCACCGAGGTGGTAGACAAGGTGTCCTCAGCCACCCGGATTCCGGTAGCTGGTGCTGGAGCTGTTGGGGAGATGTCGGATGCACAGTCAGGGCTCGACACTAACTTTTTCTCTCACTGATGGCCCGTTTGGGCCTTTAAATCTTAAAGAACAGAAATAGCGGTGGGCACAAAAAGGTATGTCCTGGCTTGAAATAACAGGAAATATAAAAATTCATTTTGAATTTCAGTAGCCCAATCGGGCCATAAAAAAAAAGGTCTCTTTGAACATTTGGTGGCCTGACTTTGATTTTTAGTGGCCCTGGGCTATCGCTTATGTCAAGCCCTGCACAGCGGGGATAAATATCTCATTTGGTGTTGTATGCAAGGGTTTAGATGCCAAGTTTGCACAACTCATTACACTGCTAGTGAACAGCAAATACGAAGAATGTATAGTTGCCCATTGGTCTCCAAGAAAGAAGACTCACACCTTCATGACACATGTGTGTACTTGAAAAGTTTTTCCTGCATCTGCAGAGTTACTTCCTTGTGATCACGCTTCTTGTTTGCTATTCATATCTCATAGCCATAGAATAAGATGATTTATCATTATCATCTGGGTTGGGATATTTTTCGGAAGATCTCGATATTCATCACAAGTAAAAGAACACCACATTTATTAGTAATATTGTGTTAGTCTAAATCTGCTGGATGAACCTTTCACTTTGAACACATTAAATTTCCATCTTGACTGAATGAATAAATGTAGTACCAGTAAATAGAATATTTCTATACCTCAATACTTCTTTATTTTACTCTTTTTTTTTCTGTCTTACACTTCACATATGCACCCATACACACACACACACACCCAGAAATACAAGCTCTAGAACAAAATATTCATGTTTTTCTTCCTTTTTTTTAGGGTGGGGAAGCAAGGAGTCTGTAACAGTGATGCAATAAGCTATTGAATCTCTTGGTCTTACGCAATCTGTACATAATCCTCTCCTCTCCATCACCCGTGGGGATAGAACTGATGCAGGTGGTAACGGTGACAGTGTACTCCTCGCCGGGAGATAGGCGGTAAAATTCGTGTCGTCGCGTGCTGCGCAACACCTCGCTGTCGCCATTGTCCGGGAAGTTGCCCGGCGCGTAGGGCGTGTACTCCAGGCAGAAGGAGGTAAAGTTGCCCTCGTCGAGGTCACTCCACGTGAGGAAGAAATTTGTGGTGCTGTCGCTGGGCTCGACCTCTAAATTGAGGGACTGACGGGGAGTTCCTAATGAGAGAAAACAGGGCAGTCTCCGTCAGACGTCCACACAGTGTTTGATCGCAAGACAAGTTTAACTCCAGTCTAATTAAGTTGAGATATTTGTGACCTTGCATTACAAAACGAACAAAATGTTGCCAGATACATGATTTTTAGTTCAGGGCAGATTCCGAATGAGCAGGACTTAATATGTTTTAAAATGATGTGTATCTCAATTTAAATGGACTCTTCTAACCTGTCTACATTTTTCAAAGAAAACACACATTCTGGAAGAGTATAGTGAGAAAAGAGGTTCTGCAGTATGGGGTCTATTCATAGTGCTTAATCCTACAAAGAAATGCCAGCTGCACAATGAATCAGCCAAAAAAATAGTATGCTAAAGTGCCTTAGTACTAACAATGAAAGTAATGCTTCTTATAAACAGCATTTCCACCATCCATATTTTCTTTCATATTTTTGCACAAGTTACAAATATAAATTACTTCTGATGGAAAAAACAAACAAACAAAATATGTTATCAGTTTCAAAAATGACTTACTTTGATGAAACAAAAAGTAAGATGTGCAAAGTAGTAAGATAATGAAATAAAAATGGATAAAAATTGTATTCTGAAATTCAGCATGAGCAACAATGGAGATTGTGAAACTACACCTGTAACAAAAACTTATTTCACACATGAAATACTTTATTTCTCCTTCTTTCTTTTTTTTTTACCCAAAAGCATAAAGTTCTCTCAATAGTCCAACAGGTAAACTGCTCAAATGTGAATTCATACATGTACAGGAGCATTTTGAATGGTACATAAGTACTGATGCATGAAGCATTCCACACTAATAATAACAGCAGGAGTCTTTTACTGTAATCTCCTCTCTGTAATGGGATAACAGCTGCCTGCAAATCAAAGATCCATGCTTAACTCCCTGCATGCCACATGAATATCTTGTCCATACAGATTGTCTGAATGTGGGTGAAATCTGTGCACACTTGAGTCATTGGCAGAGAAAGGGTTTACTAGAGCAACAACCAAATAATTTGATATTAACTTTTTTGGCCGAAAATACACAAAAGAAGGTAGTTTTAAATCTAGTCCGTGGCGTACAAAAAGTTTGAAGCCATAAAATGATTGTGCATGACCATGGACAAGAGTAAGACTACCTGTTTGAATTTGAGCCTGTGCGAACAGAACACTGCTACAGATATAATGTTTAAATTTCTAAGCATTGCCAAACTAGAACCTGAAGGACTTACTGTGGATGTAATTCAAATAATACATGTGGACATTTAACTGCCTATTCGCATGTCTCATTTCCAATGTTGTTGCTACCATCATAAGCTATAATATCTCCCGCCAAGAAAATATTGCCCAGTGATTGGATTCTGTGCTATCATATGTATCTCATGAATACAGTGATGAGTGACATGTTGGAGTCCTTTTCAATCTATGTGTGTACAGTTGACATGTGCAATATGGATGGTTATTACTGATAAATCTGGCCCCCACTTGAGATGTATGACAGCCGTCTCTACATACACGCAGAGGTTTGCCTCTTGATAAATCTTTCGTGAAATGAAATAGAGGATGGACTCGGAAGTTGCATCATTTATGGCATATATGTTTTGACATCAAAACTCTCGGTGACAAATCAAATTTTTGTGGACATTCTAGAGGGGGGGGGGGGGGGATGGCTTGTAGTCAAAGGGACCATAACTTGTGCTCAGACCCTTATCAAGTTACTATGGATTTCTAGCCATCTCTATGCCTTACTGGTACGGATGGTGACCACACTGCTTTCCAGGGACCCTAGGAGGCTTGATATGGTAAAGGAGTAGTTTGTCAGCGGCGAGAGGCCATTGAAAAGTCGCTCTGATACCGACGATCGGAGCATGATAGGCAGGCCATCAATAAGAGGATCCGAGGTCAGATTGTACATGTCCACATCGCCCTCTGCTGGTGGGTTCCACGCAACTCGGATGCTGTCAGACTTGATGTGAGGGAAGCGGAAGTTTGATGGGGGTAGGGGAACTGTGGGTAAAACAGTGGTCAGGGTTGCATGAAGAAATCTTGAGGTCTCATTAATGAATCTCTACTCAGCAAAAAGGTAACAAAATATGAAAATACTGTATACGCCACTTATTTGACGGGTCTAAATTTTTGCAAATTGGGATCGACTACCAGACAATTTGGCGAGTGGTTACATATGCGATTGTGGAGTACAGTACTGATCACAGAAATGTATGCGTGTATGTCATATTCATGTCGGGATCAGAGTTAATATTTTCGTGTGTTTTTAAATGTGCAAATAGCACCCGCCGGGCGTAATTCATGAAAATAAAAACATTAAGGAATGTTCATGTATACAGTAGTGAATATAGTCACAAATGCGATAATACAAAATTTTGCAAGAGGTGATATAGAGGAGCTCTATTTGTTTTGTACAACACCTCAGACATCATCAGATGCTGTGCACACAGATCCTTGAATTTAGCATAGAAATGACAACCATTTTCCTTGAAAGGCAACTGAGTAGCACTGTCCCAGTCTGCTAAACCTGTACGTGTACATACATAAGCGAAACTGATTGGTTGGCATTGTTACAAAATTGAATGACAAAATACTGGCCTCTGTTAAAGCACACTTGAAATTGTTGAGTGCGTGAGGTAAATGTTTATTTTGACATCAGATCAGAGATGTGCAATGGCACTAAAACTTTGAGTCAATGGAAATTGGTGGCATCAGCCATATGTGGCATCAATTTTTGCTCGAACAAAATTGCACGGCTGATAGAGACAATGTGCGATGGTACTTTTAATGGATAATGATAACAATTAGCAAATTGGACAAAGAGTGGAATGACGGTCCTGTTTCTATAATAAGCTATGGAAAAACAAATTGACTTTCATTTATCAATGATTGCACATCCTCAACGCATCTTTAACTCTCTGCACGTGACTTACCACCTTCTACAACTGTATTTCATATCGATATCCACGTAACACAGTAGTTACTGCAAATATTGATGCAGCATCACTTTCAATGGGGCAGTTCAGATTCGCTTTCTCTGCATATTTACATGTATGTGTGTGTATACATGTAGATGGAAAAACGAAACAGTACTTCATATGACAAACATTCCTTCAACTACACACAAGAACACAAATACACAGACAATTTTTTTCCTTTTTGTTTACTTTGTTTTTTACAATAAATAAAGGGGGGCGTGTGCCCCTTGCACCCCCTCTAGATCTGCCACTGAGAAGGAATAACTAATTAGCCATCACAACATGTGACTGAGCTGTAGTACTCCTGTGGTGACACGGGACGCACACTGATGGTATATTCAGTGCCAGGAGTGAGGTCCGTTATCTCATACATGTTTGCGTCATTCAACTGTCTAGTCACGTTCATCTCTATTCCAGATCCATTGTAAGCGATCACGTACCTGAATGACAGAAAGAAAGGAGAAGTATTTGGAGATAAACCCTCTTTATCTCGACCATATGAAAATGTCTCTGCCATAGTACACGAAAGTCTTGAAGCTGGCTCTGATAGAGTTGAGAAGTCTTTGGGCATCTCCTTTGGATGAGTGTATTTATGCGGATCAACAGTATACACCTCTTTGGAGGTTCTTTACAAGTTGTATGTTCAATACAATACTTGTACATAGATGTACTTATAGATAATCATACAATTTTTCTCTTTGAACACACATATTTTTTGTGTATCATACAATGGCATATTGTAAAAGTGGTAGCTGGCATCTTACACATATAATGCTAGGGCATTTTCAACTCATTGTAACTTGCTTCTTTTCTGTTTCTTAAAGTAATCTACACAGCAAGAGGGTACATTGTAACTGCACACAATTGATCTAAGTGTAACCTCCTGAAACACGGCCAACAATGAGAATATTGGAAATTTGCTGGTGATTAATGGCATGCGTCATTGAAAAGTTACATATATTGTGGCCCTGCGTCATTGAAAAGTTACATGTGGTCCTGCATGACAGCATTAACAAAGAGTCCTATGGGCCAATTTTCCAGTCAGCCTGGAAAAAAAAGATTAACTTTTGGCTGATATGGACAGTAACCCTATTTCTATCAAAATCTTACAGTTATGGAAGAATGAAATTAACATATAATGTAAGTACGTTTTTTAACATTTTTTTTAGATCCATTTTCTTTTTTTTCACTTTGGTTTTTCTCTGCATTCAACACATGAGGCTGGTGAAAGTGTGTCATTAAAAAACAAAACAACAGGGTCAACTGTGAGAAGCTCTTACTGTATCACACTTAGCACTAAAAATGATGCTGCAAATGATCTCTTACTCGTCAACATGGTCATGAACCACAAGCTCGTACTCGATGCTGATCGAGTCTGTTTCAACGTCTGTGATGTTGAAACCACCCTGTAGTCCGGTCACTGGATGGGGATAAAGATGTGCAATGTATTCATTTAAAGGTCAATACGAATGGATGTACTATCAACAAACTTTACATGCGTGTGTGAGTGCACACAAATGTGTAACAAAGTTTTCAGAGCACATTGCATCATGCCTACAGCCAGGGCTGCACGCTAACCCATTTTTAAAAAAAAAAAAATTTGTACTGGTCCAACCTGTCTGTTGGACCAGTAGGTACCCAGTTTTTTCACTTTTTACTGGTCCATCTCCAGAAAAATTACTGGTCCGACAGTGATTTTTACTGGTCCTGGACTACAATACAGCATTGATATATGATTAGCTGCAGATGAAAAGCAAGATCAGTAGCTGTCTTGGAGGCAGCAGTTATCACATGTACAGTTTACCTCATCATAATTTCCTGATCAGTGATAGGCAAATTTCCGCAGCAGAGCCTGAGTGCATGCACTCACATATATGGCATAAATGCAGAGTAAGACACACAGGATTGAAAAACATGTGCCAACTAGTACATAAAGTGGGACACCATGGATTTTCCCAGCCTGAAGCATCGCAGTCACTCTGTCATATTGGAAATTATGTATCTGCGACAAAAGTTGAGGTTTCGGTGCAGTACATATAACATTCATTGTACAACTGTAACTGCCATGAGTTTGTGATGGCTGGTTGGAAGTTTTGGCTGTTGCTGACCACCACAAGGCCAGAATCAAGATAAACTAGAAGAGCACTCTGAGAGTGCAGAATTCCACCAAGCAGGTTTTCCACCACTGATATAGTTCTTTCATAGAAACCAGTGATTTCCACTATATGCATGCTGAAAGTAGCCCACTCTCCCAATATAGAGGCCTTTTGTTATGTCATCAACCTTTGGCTGCACGGGCCGCGTCATCCTAGCAGAAACAACATCCCGCACTTAAGTGCGTGTATAAAAACCTAAAAAACATGCAGTTTGAATTACCAAGTTCATTGACCCAACCTGCCAAAATATTGAAAATTATTCATCAAATCCATAAAGATTTCTGAATCACTGCCAAAATTTAATCATCTGTTCCTTGTGCCACTTTCAACTTTTCCTGCAAGTTTCATTCAAATCCATTCACAACGTTTTGAGCTATTTTGCACACGGACAAACAAACAAATGGTAATGAGAACATAACCTCCTCCCTTGGCAGACGTAATGAGGATTATGAGATTGCTTCACTCTTTGTAGAGTCCACCTACCAGCTTGAACATCCACAGGATCACCCATCACCACCACTCCCTCGGCCACCTCAAGCAGCGATATAACGGTGATCACGTACTCTACGTCCGCATCAAGGCCAGTCAACGACAGCTCGTTGAGGGCGCTCTGGCTGGTCACCTCGACCAGTTGGAACCTCGGTGCGTTTGTCGTGTTGTCGGGGACGTACGTGACATTGTAGTCACCGACCTGTCCAGCAGGATTCTGCCAGGTCACGGTGATGTAGTCTTGACCAATGGCAGTGACCATCAGATCAACAGCAGACTCAGGGACTGCAAGGATATAAAAAAAAAAAAATCTTTGCATTCAAGTGGCTTAGTCACAGACAAAAGACTGAAAAAAATAACAAAACATAACACAAGGTCAAACATGCTACTATTGAATGATACCAATATTTAATTGCACACATAAAGAAATATGAAAGCTGATCATGAAATCATTATTGCAAACATGTTGAATACTGTAAAACGAGGAATTTTCGCGTGCATTTTAATTTCGCGAATTTCGCGAGCACCAAGATTCGCGAAATTAAAATGCGCGCGAAAGTTCTTGTCTACACTATATGCATTGAGTGCCAGTGGCAGTTCGCGAAAATTTCATGCCGCAAAAAAGGCCGTCGGCTCCAATTCGCGAAAAATTCATGCCGCGAATATATCATGTTTTACAGTAGTCCTTACTTGTTTTGTATATCAATTAAAAGCCTTCATGGCGTTAATAGAAATTACAAGCACGGAACAGACGTAGGTCCAAACTTCAACATATGCAAATGCTTGTTGAATGTCCCTTACTTGTGTAAGCCTCTGTGGTGATGGGAATTCCAAGAATATTTGAGACGAAATTCGGCTGGGCGTAGATCGTGTAGAGTGAGCCAGAAACGAGCTGAGAGAAGGTGTGATTGGCTGCGCAGGACGCGTTGTCATTACACGTGAAGACCTGTTCAGCTGTTGTAGCGGTCCAATCCAGCAAGCCAACAGTCACGCTGCCGAAGTGAAGTGTGAACAAGGACCATTCAAGAGTGACATGTGATACCTGGTTTGGGCATGTCTTGCTGGGCACGTTCACACCATGTCAGCATGTGTGAACACCACTGTAGAAGGTTATTACCTATAATGACCTTGTTGTTACTGGTTTTGATTTACGTACATGACAGGAGACACAACAAAATCCAAACCCTCCCATGAATTACATAGCTTGGGTCAAACAATTTGCAAGCTCAACTTAATTTGAACTTCTGGATTTCTGTTTATGGACTTGGATATAAGATAGCTTCACATTAACATTTGACAGCATCAAATTTGTACAATACTATGTCACAGAAGACCAAAATTACAGACTAATATGTTTGGGACTCCAATCTATTACCTCTAATGTATTCCTCCTAAAAGTCATTATTGCCAGGTGATCATAACAGACAATACCTTGATGCGACGGGCACAATTTATTCTTTGGGATTTCATGTCGAAAGTAGGAAGTTTAAGGACGATTTGCGGGCAGGTCTTTTGAATATGTGGGTGCAACTGGTATCACTGTATCACGTGACCACAGAGAACATCAAAATCCCATATATTTACCATAACACATCTACCTCTTATAACATTGCTACCATTAATGATTCTGTTTGCAAAATTTTACTTCATTAAATAATAATAATAATAATAATAATTAGCATTTTTACCGCGCTTAATACATGGTTTCTAAGCGCCTTACACATATGATAATCATATCGAAACATAATCTTGCATATCATTCAACATAACTACAAACTCTACAATAATTTACATTACTTAATATAATACACACAAAAATGATATCAAACTCATCAGAGCGGACTGGAATGACGCACTTATAGTACAACAATATAAATTCTTTGATAAAGTAAACTTATTAAACTAAGAGTGTAAGATGAAACCATGTCTTCTCCAGTCTTGTCTGATACATTCTGCAGACACAAATTGAGACGGGACTAAATGCTAGCTGGCACCGATTCCCCTCTCCCTCCTGCCCCCCCCCCCCCCCCCCCCCCCAAAAAAAGGAGAGAAATATTAAAGTGAATTTACTTTTCAAGCTCTGCCATGGCTTCAAACATCACCTTGATGGAATCAACACCACGATCCAGAATGGAGAGTGTGGTATCAGCGGTACCTGTGACAACACGATTCATCATGAGCACCAATTTAATTGCTTGCAATGCAAAGAATGACATTGTTTTATACAAACGAATACACATTTTAAAATTTTGAATGGTAAAAATGCATTCAGAACAGACAGACAATTCTTCAACAAGTCTCTTTGCTTTATTGGCACAATAAAGTCACCTGCTACCCTTGATACTACATGTACTACAGAGTTCAACAAACTTTCCTGTGTATTATCTCACTAACCAAGCATTCTGAAATCTTTCATAACTGGTAAAATGGTTACTTTTTCTGGTAGAAATCACATTAAAAAAAAGGGATATCATGCTACGGTAGTCATACTGGTCACATACTGGATATTTGAAAGTGAGCACATACATTGTATAAATCCATGCAAGAATTGCATTGACAGTTATCACATCACTCAATGCGTCCCAAAACTGTAAGCAGGTGAATATAAACCACAGCAACATTACTGTATAATTGGGAGAAACACTGGGCCTGCACTCACTAGCATCAATTTCCAGCACTTCACTCTTTGTTTGTTCCATTCCGTAACCAGCCCGAGAGGTTAGACGTATCATCCAGGTCCGAGAGCCGGGGTCTGGACACGTAAAGTTGACCGTCACCATCGGTGAGAGGTCAGTGATGCTCTCGGGGTCCCGGCAGGAATCAATCTCCAGGAGATAGCTGGACACGTTGCCTGTCGGACGGTCCCAAGTCAGGGTGGGGTAGGGCTGGGCGGGTCTGATGCGTATCTCCGACACACTTTCTGGCTCTGCAGGTTAACATGGTGTACAGTGTAAGGACGGAATCATGTGATGGCAAACTCAATACAATGTACATTGTAGCTGCATTCACATTTACAAAACATTGCAAAGTTTAACCTCGAGAAGTCTTCATGAAATCTGCTTGTCCGTTCACACAGCCACCAAAACTTCTTGGAAGCTCCACTTCTCAAAGTTTGGATCACTGATGTGCATGCGCAACATAGAAGAAAGCATGCGCAGTCTGACAGCTAATGATTGTGATGTAACAATGCACACATGTACATCCCAGTAACTACATGCTTTGGAGGCACTGCAATGGATTGGTCATGTGACATAAACTCTGAAATTTCAGTTGCATGCATCCAGACAGCAACAATTTTATTAAGAAAATTTGTGGCGGGTGAAGGAAATTTCCCTAGTTTGAGTTGGAAGTTTCGCAAGAACTTTGCAGGGAGTTTCCGGGTCACACTGGCAAAACTTCGAGAACTTCAACTCCGCATTGTTTTCCCAGGTTGATCGTGGCTGTGTGATCATAACTGATCATAATCATTGTCAAATAGTTCATTGAAACAAATTGGGAAAGTCATACATAATGGAGCACCAAAAGGTCTCATCCTTAGACACAAAACATATTTGCCCTTCTTCTTCTTGTCAAGACTGATTGTTTCAAAACAGACACTAGAGTTTCAAACTGATATCATTCAGTAAGAAATCAGTACAGAAATATCTACATTGGAGGGTCAGAAATGTCAAGCTTCAACACGAAGATCTGAAGAGTTTGTTTGCGGTAGAGAAACAGTGCTTGGCAAAACGTGCAAATCGAATTACTTCCTCAGTTTTGGGGTGATGCTGAAGAAGTTTAGCAAACACATTGGTTTCAGGGTGAAGATGTGCAGGACATTTTATTTCTTCTTGAATGTATTGGAAACTGCATTGCCATGGTAAATGACATATTATGGCAATAATTCATGGCATAGTTTTTGCTGACTGAACTTTGTGACTTCGTCATTTTTGAGCAATAATAAAAAAATTTGGCATGCACATTGTGCAAATCACATTTCTTACTGTGTCAGAAATGTGTATGCATAAGCCTACCATAGCATGCAAAACAAAGTGTTATATGGAGGCAGACATCTTGAAATCACCTGATACATCTATGATGTGTTGATTGGTTTTTGCGAACAAACAAGGATGGCAATTATCAGCTTGTGCAACAAAACATTGATGTTTAGACAGAAATTATTCGAGTTACTGTACATTGCATTTTGTCATAAACTGATTTTACCTGCAGATGTGGTCCCACAATAACATATAATTGAATCATACATGGTGTAGCATACATGTACATTGATTGATTTTCATGAAAAATGGCCTCATTTTTTTTTTTGTGCAAATAAACTTTTCATTTGTATACTACATGTAATTGCATATGGAAAGGTGTTTTCACCTGGCCTTCGACCTACAATGCCACGTACCTGTGTACTGTTCCACGCTGGCACCCTCCGAAGCCCTTGACGAACCCAGCAGGGTAATGGAGATGGCATAGCGGTACCCAGGCACGAGATCTGTGAGCGTGAATTCCCTCTCCTCCTTTCCAACGTCAACATCAGGCAGTGTGCTTCCATTGGATGCCTCAGCACGGATGCGGAACCCTGTGGCGTCATCGACCACCACATCAGCATCCCAAGCAATGGAGATCGATGTCGAGTTGAAACTTGTGACACTGGCATTCAGAGTCACAGGGGCAGCTAAAGAAAAAAAAAAGGAAGAGAAGGACCAATAATCATCGGCTGACTTTATGTCAACAAAGAGTACAATCTTATTGGCTATATGTATGGGCATCAACACACATTTGATGATTTATTTACTTTCATTATTATTCTTTTTTGCGTTTGTGGTTGCTTTCAAGTACAGTGGACTCCCATTATAAAGAAGTCCTCGGGACCAGCAGTTTTCTTTTGTTATATCGAAATTTCGTTATAACTGAATGAATAAACAATAAAAAAGCATGGAGCCAACAATTCTGCTGCCAGGATTTTTATTTCGTTGAAACCGTAATTTCGTTATAACCGTGTGCGTCATAACGGGAGTGCACTGTACATACAATGTAATTTCTTTTAATACAGCTGTACATAGGTATGTAGAACTTGAACAGCTTGCAAACAATGTCATGTGCATTTCAGACACATCACCTGACAGGGAGGTAAAGAAAGAAAAGAAGAAGTCATATCGACTGTTGACATCTGATAGTTCATGGAATAGTCAGCATTGGCGGTGCATCTGTAACAATCAGACACCAATGAGAAAATAATCTTAACAGAATGAAATGGGAGGAAGGCATACATTGAAAGAATGCATTACTCACCTAGCATGACTGTCCTTGTGATCTTCTCACTGACCATCTGGCTTGAACCAGTTCCTACGACTGCTGCCAGGGATACGAGGTAGGCGCGGTTGGGTTGCAGTCCGGAGAGCACCCTCTCCCTCACGTCGCGGCCGAGCTCCACGGATTCTGTCCTGCTGTAGGCCCAGCAGAGCTGGAACCCGTCGAAGATGTTACTTGGCGCTGACCAGCTGACCGTCATGCTCGTGGTGTTGATGTTGAAGATGTCAACAGCCGTGGGCGGGTTCGGGCCTGTGATGGAGTTGTTTGCGTTGTGTAGGCAAAAATTAGGAGGAACAGATCAAGTTACTGTATATGCTGTTATATTTCCGGGTACAGATATTTTCATGAATGAAGAGGTCATATACATTTTCGCGAGATGTCGTTTACGCAAACTGGCGCTGACACTAATGTAAATGCACTATCACCCAAGCGCATCAAGACATTTTTGTGTGTTGTTAGATTCCCGATCAAACTGTGATTCGTGAAATTTGCAAAAATTAAACCCTTGCAAAAATAACAGCTTCTACCTAGTACATGTAAGAGTTAGCAGTGGAAGAAATTAATCACGATTCAAATCTGGATTAATGACGACACTAAGGTGAGGTGAGGACAGACCTACACCTGACTGACATCAAGTAGGTCTTCCTCAGATACTACACAGTGGTCAGGAGTTGTAGGAGTAGATGTTTGCCATTGTGCAAATGTGTCTTGCCAAAATTGCAAGTACACATTTGTACATGTCCATGAATACTCAGAAAACATGTCTTGCTTCCAGCTGGCCTTTTCATTGTAGCTGACCATCACATCCCATTAATCCAAAGGAAGGGTATATTGCACACAAATCTTCTCACATCATGAACTAGTTCACCTTCCTATGGAGTACCTACCAGGCAAAAACTGCTTTTTAATTGATCTTAAGTTAATTACATGTACAGGTCAGTGGCGATCAGAAAAAGAAACCAAGTTGAAATACTGCGTCGTTCTGAAGAACTTTAGCAGTAATTGCAACTTAGAATAATTGCAGTCCAAATGGTGGTTGTGCTGGGCAAAGGCCAGTCGACCATACAATAACTGCAATTACTGTCAGTTGCAATTATTGGAAAGTGATTTTTGAAAATGGGCCCCCCAAGGGCAGTGACTGTACTCACTTGTGAAAGTGAGAGCCGATCGCCTGATCATGCTGTTGACGATCAGATCCACCCGATATTGGTTGCCGGGATTGAGACCAGAGAAGGTGTGCTCAAGCCGCGTGGCGTTGCTGAAGACGGTCGCCGTCGCGACGCTCGTGCTGCCACTGGTGCCCTCCCGTAGATCCAAGATGTAGGCACCGAAATCCTCGTCCGTCACCGCCCCCCATACAAAACGAACCGAGGAAGTTGTGACTTCCACGAAGGAAATCTGTGAGCTTACCAATGGGTCTGCAATGTTTGCAAATAATGAGAATGATGACAAATCATGTTAGTAATGAAAATAAAGACAACAGCAGTAGAATTAAGCCAAGTATGCACCCACCACAGCAGCAGAGGATACAAGTCGAGCTAGGCTAAATCTCTTCTACAAAGTTTAGGAGGTCTATTCACCATTTATATCGTGAACGTGTCACTAGTTTTGAGCAACACAAGATGGTCAAACACCCTAACCTGTTGAATACTCCTCACAAGTGCACTCTGGCAGAAATCCATGGGAAATGCATGTTACAGCAAAATCAGCTCATCCTCAATGGGTTGAGCTTGTGATTGGCCTAACATGGTTTCATTAAAAAAAGAAAAAATCACCACATTTGGAAGAAACTTGATTTAAATTTTGCATTCAGACTAATGAAAAAACAGGGTTAATTGCCTTGAAAATAATGTGTTTATGAATGTACTTTATGTATGAGTACTTGGCGGGTGTGAAAGAAAAAAATTGGAGGGGGGATGTGTGTGAAAAGAAGGATTGTTACCAGTTGTCCCATCCACTGAAACTGATGAGCTCTCCGTCGTTCCGTCTGCTGCCACCGATGACACAGTGATGGTATAATCCGTGCCTGGCTCCAGGTCAGTGAAGACAAACTCAGGGCAGGCATCTGCTGGGCGGATGAAATCTCCCTCGCCCGGCAGAAACGTGCCGCTGCCCTGAGGCTGTGCCCGCCTCCTGATACTCAGTAAGAAGAATGCAAATCTGCAAAGGAGGACAAAGAGTGACAGAACTCCTTGTTAAGCCGCTGCCTGCAAGATGTGGTAATTTCCTTTACATTAGATGCATGCTGCACCCAGATTTGGTACTGAATGAATTAAGAAGGAATTCCGACAATTTTTTTTTTTCCTTCCAACTTTCAAATACTATGAGAGTAGCTGCTCCATGTCACACTACGTACATCATAAAAAAGATATCTTGTCTCTCTTCTGTTCACCTTGAAACTGATCTTTATGGATCTTTCTCATTCTAAGCAATCTTCATCACAGTAAATCATGCCATAATTCTTTTCATTTGTAGCTCAAGGGGCACATTGCCAACCCCAAGTGTGTTAGCCTTCATTATCACACCAGTGAAAGAAACTGTTTTTGTTGTTGTCTCTTATCTTTTAATGTGCTGTTCCCTGCACAGTCAAGATTGGAATATGTAACTCTCAGGCTCTTTGAATACTACCCCTAAAGCTGCTACTTCTCCCCAAGATGGGTAGACAATAATGTGAATAACACTTCTTTCTTCACAGACAAGGGTGCCTACATGTAGTGTGCTCTGATCTATTAGTCCCTGACCAGAATATACTCAGCACAGAGTATAGCACTGTAAGACGATCTCTATTTGTCTTTAGCCTCTGAAACAACAAATCAGTTGATTCTCTCATCTCCCTCTCACAGATTGAATTTGCACTGCAGGTTCCACATATACAATGAAAGAAAAGAAAACTAGATTTTGTGCATGCTCATTGAGTTTAGTAACATGTAAAACAAACATATAGTGTGCTATGACTGTAGAGAGACAGGTAAAACATAATATGATACAATAGAAATATTCTAGCAGTTGTGGATAGAAGGAATTGGATTTGGGTAATACTGTGAAGTATTTTTATTTTTTTCCTGTCATATGCTGTCCAACTGGCTCTGCAAAATGTAGGTTTCAGCTTTTAATAGAAATAACAAAAAATAAAACTGTGTTGTTGTGGTGGTTTATATGCTTGCACAAGTATAAAGCTTTGAGCAATGGAGGGGGGGGGGGGGGGGAGGGGAGGGGCGGAGGGACAGAGGGAACAAAAGTTATAGCTCCTAAGTCTTTCAGCCTGAAATGCCAGTCGGAGATTGGAGACCTTCTGCCTTACCTTCCTCTGGGTGGAATTACAATGATGATGACAATTGTGACAGGCGATTGCGCTTGAACGGTGACAGTCGGTGCCACGGGTGCTGTGAATCAGAAATGAATGACTTACATGTGTGAGGCACACAAAAACCCACAGTAGTTACGACAGTTCATTGCATCCATGTACATTACAGTCATATCACCATCGAATTCAATCCTACTGCTTTCAAACCAAGCTTTGAAGATATCCACATGTAAAGATCTTGAATGAGAGCACACAGAGAATTCTGAATTCACAATTCTCTGCCAATTCCAAGTTGTTTGGATTACTATCTTTTGAGGGAGTTTTCACAGCCGCTTCATTCAGACATACTCAAGTCATATGTTGCATATGAATTTGAAACATACTCATTGCTACAATTTGTACCTAGCATGACTGTAAGAAGGCATTATTTTGATAAGACCACGACTGACTAGAAATGTTCCTATGGCAACTGGACATGCCTTCACCATAACGCATGTTTCTTCCAATAGGTACAGTTTACGTATTGACAATGTGAGATGACAGTTTCACATAATTCGCAATAAACTTCAATGGTATGTTTGCCATGGAGGTGTTGAACACATTTGTGACCCTGCATCACAAAACCAACAAAAAGTCGCCAGACATGGGATTTTAGTTAAGAGCAGATTCTGAAAGAGCAGACTCTAAGTTCCAAAACATGGGGCAGAAAGGCAAAATTCTAGCATTTTCACTTGACCCTTGGACCTTGACCTCATGCCCAAAAACTGTCGCCAGAGAATCTTTATCTGGCAATAAAAAAATACACCAAATTTCACATAAATATCTAAAGGCATTGCAAAGACATGGAGGAAAGAGTGAATTTTTAAAAGAATATTACCTTAACCTTTGACCTTCTGCATATGTGCCTAAAAGTTGATAGGCACAACTTTGTCCACTCATACATACATATGCCAAGAATCATTAGGATACCTAAAATGGTTCTTAAGTTAGACTGATCCAAACATTGATTATGGATTACAGCTGGATAGACAGACGGACAGATGGATAACCCAGTCTTTGTGGCGGAGGCAAAATTAAACTTAAGCGATCAAGGCATCAGCAAGCTTACGCAAAGTGTGAGTGATTCCTGTGATCTCTGTCCGGTTTTCCCCAGAGAGGCCGAAGAGGGTGAAGCGGTAGACGGTGCCCGGTGTGAGGCTGGTGAAGGAGAGCTCCCGGGGCACTTGTGGTGTGGTCTGCGCTGGGGATGGTGGCTGACCCTCTTCGGGGTCGTACTCCACCTCAAATTCGCTATAAGCCGTGGTCGTCCACCGAAGGACCAGTGATCCCTCTCCCGAGTCAGTCAAGGTTATTTCTTCTGGGTCTGGTGTTTGAATGCAAGAGCAGAAGGGGAGGAAGAGGAGGGGGGGGGGGGGGGGTCATGCAGATTAAATCTCTGAATGGACTGCCTCCAATACATGGTAATAATACTTGCAGCATATTATGTTCATGTAACATTAGGTGCCTGTTAGCAATTGTTTCTATTAAAAGTCCAAATAAACAAGCTCTGCACATACAATGTACATTCTTCTTGTAGCAAACATCATAACGCAAGCTCGATATAGAATGTCACTGTCATTCATTTGCTAGCTAGTGCTCTCCTACAGCAGAATAAAGGTGTACCTTATCTGGTACAAGCTACAAGATGATCTTTCCATTGAATAATTAAGTTTCTTCCTCCTCAACATTTGTGTTGATGTGGGCTTGTACTTGACAATTGTGTGGTAAAACTGTACATGTATGAAGACAACGGTGAAAAAAAAAATCTAGACCAATTCAGGTTTGGTAGTTCCAACATATAAAAAAAAGAGAAATCATGAAGTTTTATATATATATATATATATATATATATATATATATATATATATATATATATATATATATATATATGCAAATGCAAATGAATGACAGTGACATTCTATATGTATGTATATATATATATATATATATATATGTGACCGTGCACCTCAAAACGAACATAAAGTCGCATACACTGATTTTGCGTGAGGACTGAAAATAAGTGAAATGGGTAAACCTAGCCGAACTTGACTTTTTCATATTTTCTGAAAGAGCGGGTCTTCTTTTACATTATGCTAAAATTTGGGATCATAAAACGGGCAGGAAAGTGTGTTTTTTTAGCAGTTTATCTCGAACATTTTTTGTAGAATAGTGTGATTAGGTGTGTCTTTAGAATCCCTTTTTCATTTCTGAAAAACCTTGTCCACACTCTTCACCTTCAATTCTAATAACTTTTGAAAGGATAGTGCTACTGCTTTGAAAGTTGGCATCAATTATGGACAGAATGTGTTAATGAGGCATGCTTAATTTCAGTTTAATCTTATAATCCCTTCATTGTTGTTACTCTGGCGGTTTACTTCCTGTTTTTTGTCCCATTCATTGCACAGCCAGCACGGTTTGGTAAAGATTAAGCGCTTGAATAGACACTGTACTTCAGAGCCTCTTTTCTCGGTTCACACTTTTCCTGAGTTTGTGCTTTCTTTCCAATATTTAGATAGGTTAGGAGAGTCCATTTGATTTGAGTTATACATCATTTTAAAGCTTAAAGTCTGCTCTTTCAGAATATGGTCTTAACTTAAAATTCATGTCTGGCGACTTTTTGTTTGTTTTGAGGTGCAGTGTCACATATATATATATATATATATATTTATATGTATATATAAATATACATATATATATAATATATATATATATATATATATATATATATATATATATATATATATATATATATATATATATATATATATCAGATCTTCTTGGCTTGAAGACAGGATGTACAGGATGTACGTACCAGTGGGGCAAATTTCAGTTGATGGTTCGCTGCGTAGATCTCTCCGTGTGCTCCGCACCTGGATGGTGTAGTCCGTGTTGGCATCGAGGAAGTCTGCAGTCATCCTTGTCTCCTCCTGCGCATCCCTGTTTTCGAGAACGCTGGGTTCCGTCTCGCTGCTGGTCATGATGCTGATCTCGTAGCCGTCAAAGTTGCCCTCCTGCGTCTCGTTCCAGTAGAACCTGATCAGGGACTGAGTGCTGTATGTGCACCGCACTTCGCCGGGAACGGCCGGAACTGTCAGTTTAGAGTTCATTCAGGGAAGCACAAAAATATGTCATCAATGTGAGATCTCACCGAGAGGAAAAGAGTGTAGAAAAAAAAATGCAACTATCACTACGTTGTAACATGCATAGAATTGAAAATTGATAAGTGCACCATCTGAGAAGCGTTTGTAGTCATCTCTTTGACACGGAATGTCCATGGCCTGAAGCTGTGAAGTCACTTGATTGACAAAGATTAGTTTGTTCAGACAATTTCTGTTGCTTCTCACTCTGTGATATTTTAATGATGCAGAATAAAGAATGAAAACATCACTGACAACTTACACAAAGGAAATATATGAAATGATAAATAAATGCTTTGGAAACATGAAGATAATATAAAAGAAAGAAGGCTCAGGTACACAAAGACTTCCTTCCAATCCCAACCCTCCCAACCACAACAACATCACTGAACAGAGAATCCTACAATCTGTTCTTACTCGTGGTGGCATTTATAGAATCGACGACTTTGTTAATGACACCCGGCAGGAAGATGGTCAGCTCGATGCGGTAATAGGTGCCAGGAGTGAGACCACTGAAGCTTGCCTCCAGCGTGTCCAGTCCAACTTCCACAGAAGACATCGCTAATGAAGCACCATCGTATATTCTCAGGATGAATCCCGAAACAGCGGGGTTAGTTGTGTTTCCCCAGGTGAAGTTGAGGCTTGTCGGGGACTGACCAATCACAGCCAACTCCTCAGACTCCTGGGCCCCTGATTTAAATATGAATGACAAAATAACATTCAAACAAACATGATATAACGCAAGCAATGATTGAAGACACAAATTGATTTTTTGAAAATGTCTTACTAATACATCATTCATAAAATTTAAAAGTCAAAGAAGGATTCCTAGGAGAGATACATGTATACCTGAAAAGATTTCATTGAATAACCTTGTGCAGATATGAGGTGAGATGGAAGAAGAGGATTAGGAATCTACATCTTCTGCTATGAATATATAAGCACTGACAAATTTACAGCCTCAGAAATATTTGGCAAATTAATGGAAAAATTCCTCAATTAAAAGTTCATTTTAACATATCAAATGATTTTGAAAGCCTGATTCTAGAAAATAGAGCACATCATGAATACACATGTACAGAAGGAGAGAGAGAAAGAAAGAAAGAAAGAGGGAGAGAAAGACAGAGAAATGCTCTGTATCAAAGTCCCTACAAATTAGCATCCTTTTAACGGCTTGTCTTTGCAATGTCACCTGCAATGTACACTCAATATCTTCAAATTTGTTTTTGTTCGTTTTTTTTTTTCCCATATCCCATGGCCAAGCACAGGATGATACAAGACACGATAAACAAAATGTTTGTGCTCTACGTACTTGTTCTGGCGGATAGCGTAATGGCTTCGCTCTCTCGATCACCAGCTATAGCACGGACAGTGATCACATACGCTGTGTTCTGAGCCAAATCGTCAATTGTGACCATGTTTCCGACAGGGTTTGGTAATATCTGGGAAGGAATGTCGCTGCCAGCCGCGTAGGTCACCATAAACTCGTTCCATGCCCCCTCCTGGGGATCTGACCAGGAGACAGTAATGGACCCGACAGTCGCATCTTCAAAGGTGATGTTCTGAGGGGGGAAAGGTACTGAGAACGAAAAAGAGGCAGAACAAAAAGATTTGAGATTCCTGTCATCATTATACTGCAAGCGGCTCCTTATTCCTCTCTGAACACTACATTTGTATGTGAGCCATGTTTGCACGCACCAACTCTGCCAACGGCATGCCTGCTACTTTACATATTATAATATGCTCATACACACAACAGTGCACATACGGATTGATGACCACAACATGTCACAGTGCATTGAAAGCATCACGATAGCCACACCTTTAATTGTTGTCACATTTACATTACAGCAAAGCTTGCAGTTTTCTCTAAAACTTTCCTGTACCGCATTTCTAACATACGACCTCTTATAGAACATCAGATCACTTTGACAAACAGAACATTTTTTAAATCACACTCATGCATTGCAATCTCAGAATAATGTGGCACACAAGGAGTTTACACCATGGCACACCACAGGGAGTTTACACCATGGCACACCACAGGGAGTTTACACCATGGCACACCACAGGGAGTCTACACCATGGAACACCACAGGGAGTTTACACCATGGCACACCACAGGGAGTTTACACCATGGCACACCACAGGGAGTTTACACCATGGCACACCACAGGGAGTTTACACCATGGCACACCACAGGGAGTTTACACCATGGCACACCACAGGGAGTTTACACCATGGCACACCACAGGGAGTTTACACCATGGCACACCACAGGGAGTTTACACCATGGCACACCACAGGGAGTTTACACCATGGCACACAAAGAGTTAAGAAAGAATTTCCGTTCTCTGATCACAGCTTGTAACAGAATGACTATATTGTCTAAGAAACTCCAGTGGGAGTACGAAAAATGAGAGAAATTTGTCACTGTTGGAATGATGTTCACAATTGCGCAGAAAAGCTTAACTACAAATACAGTGTATGATAATCAACTTTGTCACAGACACATATTTTGTATTGTAGCTCAAAGTCCATAAATCCAGTACATGGTAATGTATTGCACAGATTATCAACATGGACACTGCACTTCCAAACACCAGTCTTTGTTCAAACCTCACTTCCTCAATGCAATGCAGTGAAAATGAGAGTTATCTACTGTTTGTAATCATTAAAATCAGAACAAGTTTTTAGCATTTTCCTGCATGACTGTCATTGCTCAATTCATGGCTATTCTTTCTGCAATCACTTTCACATTGCTGACACAACATATCCAACAAGCCACATGGAAAATAACCATAATTTCCTCATGAGCCACATCTTCATTGCCACTCCTCCTGCGAATATACAGTCGGCAAATGGACAAAGTGTTCATGAAACTTACTTGTGTAAGGCTGGATTGAGGGCAAGTCACACACAAAGTCCCAGCGGACGGTAATCGTGTACTGCGTTCCCGGTTCCAGGTCTGCGATGGACAGCTGTCGGACTCCAGTGACATTCCTGGTCATGTTGTTGGACGGCCCCATGATGTCCACAAAGAATGTGTCTGTCCCCACCACTGGGGACCAGGAAATATTCACCATGGAAGTGCTGACATAAAGGACATCAATATTTCCGCCTCGGGTCTCTGCATTCCATCAAAATGAAGAGAAAGATTATATGTGACTCTGCACCTCAAAACAAACAAAAAGTCGCCAGACATGAATTTTTAATTAAGACCATATTCTGAAAGAGCAGACTTTAAGCTTTAAAATGATGTATAACTCAAATCAAATGGACTCTCCTAACCTATCTAAATATTGGAAAGAAAGCACAAACTCAGGAAAAGTGTGAACTGAGAAAAGAGGCTCTGAAGTACAGTGTCTATTCAAGCGCTTAATCTTTACTAAACCGTCCTGGCTGTGCAATGAATGGGACAAAAAAACAGGAAGTAAACCACCAGAGTAACAACAATGATGGGATTATCAGATTAAACTGAAATTAAGCATGCCTCATTAAAACATTCTGTCCATAATTAATGCCAGCTTTCAAAGCAGTAGCACTATCCTTTCAAAAGTTATTAGAGTTGAAAGTGAAGAGTGTGGACAAGGTTTTTCAGAAATGAAAAAGGGATTCTAAAGACACACCTAATCGCAATATTCTACCAAAAATGTTTGAGATAAACTGCTTAAAAACACACTTTCCTACCCGTTTTATGATACCAAATTTTAGCATAATGTAAAAGGAGACCCGCTCTTTCAGAAAATATGAAAAATTCAAGTTCGTCTAGGCTGACCCATTTCACTTATTTTCAGTCCTCACGCAAAATCAGTGTGTGCGACTTTATGTTCGTTTTGAGGTGCACGGTCACATATTACTGGTGAGAATTGTTTCAGTGCATATGAATAGACTACAAACAGTGTAGGGACCATGTCTACAAAGATTAAGACCTTTTCCTGGCTCCCTATAAAAAGTTAACTTGAAGCAATGTCCTTTTTATTTTAAACATGGTTTGAGAGCAGCATGCTTTCTATCTATAACATATCTAATCATTACAGATACAATGTAAGTATACTGTAGGCCTACCAGATGTTGTCCGCCTATTTGTGACACTTGGCACACCTTGATGGATTTTTACTTAATGGCTGAATGAACAACACAAAGCAGTGTGTACTTTCAAGAAGAGAAAAAGTTGCCAGTCATACATTGTAAACTAAACGGTTTAAAAATGATGCTTAAGGAAATGCCCATTTCGATGACACAACATCATATTCATTAATAATTGAGGTACTGGCAGAGGGTTTGGCGAGATAGAGGAAAATGTCTTCATGTCGACAGCTAAGCAAGCTAGAAATGAAAAGTCGACCGTACATGATGACATTTGCTATAGACATGTGACACCTTCACACACACACACTTACACAATGCATGCACCTCCGTACATGATATGTATGACCAAATCTTAGAACAGTCATATTTGCAAATACAGTGTAACATGTATTGTAAGTTTACATTCTGCACCTATCACAGAAGCTTGGTCATACTTCGTCACGGTCTCGAAAATTCATGCACAAGACCCAAAACAGAAAGAGAAAGTTGCAGATAAACCTGAACATTTGAGCTTCACTGGTCTACGACCTCATCAGCATGCTACCATGGACATCACTATAAGAATAGATCCTCTGAGAGCACCTTTGACCCCACTGAGGTCACATATGGACAAAAGGGGAATGCAAAATTATTTGTCTTAAGAATTTGGCAGGGAAAGTTGGTTAGACATGAACTTGGGTGTCTCGACATCATATGACATATGGAGACAACCACGTTCATCTCTAACCGACATTTAAAAAGAGAAAATACAGACAGTCATGCACACTAACTTCAACAAGTGACCTTCAACCTTTGACCTCAGCACATAACTCTGGACAATATACAGCTGTACCTTTTTATGACCTAACACCTGAGGGCATCTGTGACTCAAGTTTGAGGGTGACTGGAGAGACTGCAGCAAAGCTGATTGAAGCAAGAGAATCTTGCAGGTCATGTTGAACATTTATGTTGCAGAAAAGGGAAGGATACTATTTTGGATCCCTTAGTCTCACCTCTATGTTTACAGAGTGAGGCAGTTTATGCTCCTAGATATCTTTCGCCTCACTTCCAATTGCATCCTGCTGCAATACTCTGAGGAAAATTGACCAGCATTTTATCATTTTCATCACAAGATCAAGACTGATTTGTATCTGATGCAAAGAAACAAACAAGTTTGCAATACACGATCTCTATGAATCAAACAGGAAAAAGTCCACAATTTTGCTATCACTGAGGCACCACATCGTGGAATATGACAACCAAAAAAACAGAATAGTCCATTCTTTACACTGCCTGGCACTTTTGCTCTTTCACACAGACGGACATGTGAGTATTCCATCTGCAGGATTGATCTATTCAGAAACCACAATCTCATCTACAGGTTGGTGTGTACAATTACAGCTCAGGTTTGAAAACACAGTACTGAACATGACCCCACACTGGCCATGGCACTCACACAATTACACACACACACACACACACACACACACACACACACACACACCAGAGACTCCAACTCTCCCGCTTTCGACGGGAGATCTCCCGCCAAAAGCCCATTTTTGCAAAATTTCCTGTTCTCCTGCTTGAGATTTGATTTCTCCTGCCCTGGCTCTGTGTCTCCCGTTGGAAAGGATTTCTTACTTATTGCCATATCGTATGATGAAAAATAAGCCTAAGATAGCACGAGAGAGCATCTAGAACCCTAGACTACACCCCAGTTGCAAGGAATTTCGTGCTTCGCGCACTTCAACTTGGAGTCTCCTGTTTGCTAGGGGTTTCAGGCGGGAGAATCTCCAGATCAGAAGGTGCTGGGGTTGGAGTCTCTGACACACATGTACACACAGATGGTAATATCAATCAACAGGAAGACACACTAACACTCAAACTCACAAACATCCACAGGCAAAAACCACACTTGACAGACCTGAGACTGCGTAGACCATCACCGCCTCGCTCCTTGCGTCTCCACTGACCACCTCGGCCGTCACATTGTAGCTCGTCATCGGCTGCAGCTGCCGGAGTTCGACCACCTGCTGTTGGCGGCATGCTCCTCCCATCCCGCTGACGTTTGTGACTGAGACGTCGGCAGTGGGCTCCACGCTGATGGAAACATTGTCAAAGTCCCCGTCTGGTAGGCACCATGTGATCATCAGAGAGCAGGAGGTGACGTTGCTGAGGCTCGCATTGAACACAGGCAGTGGGACTGCCAAAATACACATACACACACAGACAAAAAAAAAAAAGGAAGAAAATGTCATTAATTATGCCTAAGTGAGAGAAATAAACAGCTACTCTGCAAATTCTCACATATAACAGTTGAAGGCACGGAAAAGTTCTTGCATGAATAATCAATTTTCCTCCATTAATTATCCACTGATGCCTATGAGCCCCTATGCGCTCAAATGTCCACACTCAATTAGTTACACAGAGACTCAGATACCACATCTGACAATTCAAAATAAATTACTTTAAATCACATCATCACCATCATAATCATGATATTTCTGACAGGCGGACAGTCAACAAAGACACACTCCTACACACCTGTTGTTCTGGCGGCTGTAGGGACACGGAAAGCCAATGGCCACTCGAGGGTGAAGACGTACGTTCGACCTGGGGTCAGGCCGGTAAAGTTAGTTGCATACATGCGAGAGAGGCCGTTGCTCGATGCGACTGGCTGGTTGATTATCTGCGAGGCGGGTTCGTCCCCGTCGGCAGGCTCGTAGGAGAGGACGTACTCTGAGATGCCCGGAATCATGTCCCAAGAGACGGGGATGCGGTAAGGAGTGATCTCACCAAACTCCAGCGGAGATGTCTGAGCTGCATTGAGCATTTAAAATGTTTCAAACAATTAATTACAATGACAAAAACAGACAGGCGGTTTCAGGCATTTTAGGAAGTAATATGGCGGGCAGTTTTGCATATTTCAGCGACTAATGGGTTAACCATAAGATGCATGTTGTTCTGCTTTACTAGATTCCTTCAATAACAACAAAGACAATATATTTCTTCCAGGGTAAAATATCCTTTGAAAGGTGATATCAGCATTGATAAGTTGTAGAAAAAGCCTTGGGAGCCAGACTGAGAATCAGATTGAGCACAGACTCAGCATATGATGCACCACATGGTACCCGGAGGTACAACGTTGTATGGGGTCATCTTGTGTTTATTTGCAAACCGTCATCATGACAGTCAAAATTTAGCAGTCGGTGACAATGACCCCTAATGCCAATTCAGCCCTGTTTAGATTTTCTTTTACCATAATTATAATAATAATGATAATAAACATTTGACAATATTATGTTTGTTTTCAAAATATGTTATTTGTTTTTAACAGTGTTTCAGATGAAGATCATCTTAATCCATGAACTTGCCGAGTGTGGCGCAGTTGTCTGTACATGTGACAATGAGATCACTGGTGAAGTGTGTGTCATGAGCGCTGATATTATGCTGCTGCTGCACTGCTGAGCTCATTTGTTGCGACAAAATTGTCTTTTACAGAATACGAAGAATTACTTTTACCTACATTTTTTTGGTGTGTGTGTCAAGGGTAAATAGTTTTGAAAACAGAATAATGAAAGAATAATTCAACAAAATATTGAATATCTATTTGGGAGCTCTGTCTGTCTGTCTGTCTCTCTGTGATGGTAGGCATCTTACTCACTCAGTGTTATGAAGTCTGTCATCTTCTCGCTGAGTAGGACATCACCATCCTCCTCCTCCTCGACATACGTTGCCACGGAGATGACAAACTCTTCATCTGGGTAGGGGACCTCCCACAGGTAGTTCCTCTCACTGGGGTCCAGGTCTTCCTCCCGTGTCTCATTGAGAGAATACCAGCAGACCCGGAAGCCGTCGAAAGTGGTGGAAGGTGCGGTCCACGTGACGTTGACCATGTTGCCCTGTGGGTCCAGGAGGAGGTTGCTGACTGGGTTGGGCCCTGGGGAGCGGGGCCGGGGCAAGGGGGCAGGGTAAAGACACACAGTTTGTGAGACAAATGCTCTGGAAAAGGTTTTACACCTGCCTACTAACTCTTTATGTGCCACGTTCCCAACCCTGACTTAGTCAACGGCATGCCAAGTTTGCATATTCTGCTCAAAAGCACAAACTTGCCTAAACCGATTGACAAATCTGCAAATGCCACAGTACAATGAAAGCATTTCTCATGATTCCATTCCTGTCACATCTAGCTTGCATTTAATGTATGGTGGTGATTGACTATCAAGTGGTACAGTGTATTTCCTACTGATTTACAAATTAATTCCAGGTTTCTGTCACAATTGTGTGAAGAATCAAGCCTTCACAATTATGGAGCTTCTGGCCATTAAAAAAAAACCCCACTGTAATAGATTTGTCATACAATTTACGTCAAAGCAAAGCTTGGCATTTTCTCTACAACTATGCTCAATACATGTCCGAGGTATAAACAGAAATCTAACAAAGTTATATAGACCTGAAAAACAACCTGTTTCCCCAAGGCATGACTATATGTTGCAGTCTAAGAATGATGTGGCACAAAGGGATTTTACACCATGGCATATACAATGTAAAGAGTTACATGTAATTGTTGTAACTGCTCTCTCCATTTTTCATCAGAGGACTACACAACAATCCATTCAAAAACATTGTGACCTACAGATATTGACACAACTTAATATTGACCATTTACATTCACAATATTGCATAATCTATCTTGTATCTTGCATTTAGTATGGAAATGTATTAGTACCGACACTTCCCATCTATTTTGAAGTTCTTGCCAAGGCCATAATTGATAAACTACTCTGTACTGCACACTTTCATGATGGGGCAGAAGAAATGCCACGGTTCTTTGTACAAAGCTAAGATTGTCAATTGTTTCAGATGTTGAAAATATTGAGAATTTCCATCTGAGTAATTATTGAAATCTCGCTAGGCACCTGAAGGGGAGGAAAAATAACCCAACCTCCTCTCCTCCCCCCTCCTTCCCCCAAAATATATCAAACAAATCTTCTCTCTACATCAATAAAAACAAACAGGCACTCACTTGTATACTGCTCAGCCATAAAATTTGCTCCCATAATCTCCTGCAGGTTCTCATCGAGGCCAACCAGATTGATGATGTAGTTGGCGCCAGACTCCAGGCCACTCAGTGTCAGCCGGTGGTTCAGGTTCCTGCTGAGGGGGACTTCCGCCACCATCACGGATTCATCTTCCTGGTAATAGTAGACGAGGTACTGGTCCACATCTGTGGTGCCGTTCCAGATGATCTCGATTGAGTTGGTCCCCACCGTGTTGATGGAGATCTCATTTGTGGGGAGGTCCCCTGTCATAAAGCTCCTCTCTGTGGAGAGTCACATGCATATAATACAACATCGATGTTGCCATCATTTCTTTGTGAAAAAATTACAGTAAAACAGAATGCACATTATCTAAGAAATGCATGCAATATCCTCAAACCGAAAAACCTAAGACAAATTTTTTGAAACACGGATGTATTTATACTTGCATAAGTATTTTCAATGATCTCCCCGAAAATATTAGAATATTAGACGGTCTGACTTCTTTTAGAAATGCTCTTGATTCAGTCGTAAATTTTCATACATGTACTCATAGTTCACATTGAAATGTGTTTTTAACTTGAATAAAGATAAACACCTCAGATGATTGTTGTTATTTTGTTACTGAGTACTGTAAAAGTGGATATTTCCGCACAACTAATTTTTCGCGCTTGGCCGGGTAAGAAGAGTTTTGCGTGTTTTTAATTCCACGTAATCAAGACATCACGCACAGGAACATATGGCAAGCAAAAATATTCGCATGCTTTTATTTTAGCGCTAGTTTCTGCGCGAAAATTTCAACACCATGAAAATTTCCACTTCTAAAGTATATTAATATGGATTTTAGAGTATGTTTAGTCTTTGTTTCGTTTTGTTTGTTTTCTTCTTTTTTGATATTCGTATTCCCTCTATGTTTTATTTGATTTTGTTTTGTTCTGTATCTTTGATTTGTTCTGCTTATGTCAAATACTTTGTTCATGGCCTCTCTGAAAAACAGCCTCTTGGCTGATTGAGGGCTTTTAACCCCGTGATGAAATAAGAACAACAAACAAACAAACCTTGAAGTATCTTACGGAACCACATGTACACGTAAAGTTGTAAAAGTGGATATTTTCGTGCGACTAATTTTTTGCCCTTGGAAAGAAAAGTTTTGCATGTTTTTAATTCTGCTGAATCAAGACTTCAACTACTGGAACATCTGGCAAGCAAAAGTATTCACACGCTTTTATTCTCACGTCAGCTTTTGGTTGTTCAAAATGCATGAAAATTTCAACATCGTGAAAATTTCCACTTTTACAGTACACCTTTAACAAACATTTGCCCAAGAAGAGATACTCATCAGTTGTACTTCCATTACATGACGCCACATGGGGCTCATGTATGACCAATACCAGACCTTTCAAATGCCCTAGCTGAAATCATCTGAATAACTGTGCCTCTCATGATTTTTTAACACACAAAATCTCTCTCTCTCTGTGAGCGCATACACGAATGCCACATTGCTAGAGAAATCCTCAGAGAATTGCACAGTAGAAAAACTTGTACAGGAAGTGCACGCTGACCTGTTTGTTTATGTCCTGCGCTCACACTTTTTGCATCCAGATGATAAAATATCTTATCATGGGAGGCACTGTTGACTGAATTCCGCTGGGATTTGAAGTGAAATTATGTGCATACAGTTACGTGTAACTCTTACTCACAGATTAAAACAAACAAACAAACAAAAAGAGTTACCACGATCAGCTTGAATAATAAACACGGGTCTCATGAAGCACCAATGTCTGGCTGATGCTGAAAACTGTTACATCTTAGCATTTTTTCCTCCACATGATTTAAACTGACTTGCCATTTAATACTGGAGACCAAAAAAGAGACAAATTTCTAGATTTTCCCATGACATGGATGGGTTCTGGAAGACTAGTGCACTAACACTCACTTTGCCAGCTACTTACTAATATTATTACTATCCAGACTGAATGTGCTCTCCCCGGTTCTTGTGACAATCAAGGCGGTGTACGGCGTGTTGGGAAACAGGTCAAAAAGATGTATCTCCGGGCAGGCCTCGCGGGGCAACGTGAAGACCGGCTGTCGGGCATCGCAGCTGTCAGTCGGGGAGGAGACCGTGACGACATAGTCGTCAAATATTCCCTCACCCGCTTGAAGCCTAATCACGGCTGTAGTGGTCCCAACGTGAATGACAGAGGAGGCATTGGAAGGTTTCAGTGGTGCTGATTGAAAGAAAATGTAATAAGAACTTTGAATATAAGCATTCTATATTCTAATATTCCATTCTGAATACCAGAATATCAGAAGGAGGAATTTCGCTAAGATATGAATCTGGTACAACTTGTTAATATTCATGTACATGTGTGGTAAGCTTTTAAGGAAAAGTTTGAGGGGAAGAAAAAAAATTAAGAATACAAACTTACCTTTGACATAGTCAGATATGGCAACTGTCGTCTCAGTGTCATCGTTAGCAAGAGCAACTAGCATGAAACTGTAGATGGCACCAGGTATTGTGTTGTTTAGCTGCACAGAGGTAGACACAGTGGATAGTGCCTTGGGCACAGTGTCTCGGTTGGTGGTGGTGTAGATGACTTCATAGGACACGGCATCAGCCCGTTCCTCCCACGTTACTACCACTGCAGACCCATCGTCTTCAAATTCCAGGATCTCGTCAGCTACAGTTTAGGAATCAAAATTTAAAGTAGATAACAGCTATTAAAACACACAATTTCTATGACATAATGAACAGTCTACACATCAAATTGAGGTCAACTTTGACACACAATTGCAACCACTGCATCAAATGGACAAGGACATCTAATGTGATTTCAGTGCATTTGTTTTGAACCCCCACAAAACATGGATAATCGTGATGAATTCTTGGCCCTAGTGACTGATTTCTGTAGAGTAATATGCTTCTTCGAAATCTTGATGTTCTATAAATTTTTACAGTAAAGCACTGACATCACATACTGGCCTGTTTGGTAGTCATTTTTTAATCTTTTATTTCTTTACTTCATTTTATTTCTGCATTCCTTTTTTTTTCAAGAATATAAAACAAGTCAACTGAAGAAAGTTATTGAGTAATATTTGAACCACTATCAATTTAGAAAAAAAAATAATATTTCCTCTGAATATAAAATTTTTAAATATTAGAATATAGGAAACATTGAATATCTCCACTGAATATTGAACATTCTAAAATTGAAAATGTGAAAATACTCAATATTTCCGACTTGCGCTCTAGTCACTTCTGACTCACCAGTCCTGAAGGCCTCCTCTGATGGCAAGCTGCGCTGATCACCGGCCACAGCATAGATCTGAATATTGTACAAGGTGTCGGGTTGTAGTCCGCCGACCTCAAGCATGCGCTCCTCAGCGGGGCCCATGGTCCCGACGCGACGCTGGGATGCGGTGGACTCACTCGCCACCAGGAAGATCTCATAACGATCGAAAGTGTTGGCGGCAGCATCCCAGCTGAAAGTTAGCCTGGTCTGGGTGAAGGCTTCCAAGGAAATGGCTCCGGGAGCACTCGGCACTGGTGGTATTTATGAAAACACATTCAGATTAAAATCTATGTATGTTGATGCATGATTTGCTCTTTGAGCATCTGATACCAATGGAGAGATACCTGAAGATATCTTTCTTTCTTTCTTTCTGTGAGTGGATCTTGCAACACAAACCTGACTTTGTTCATTTCCTTTGAAAGTTCTTGTGCATGTGATTTATCATGAAAACAACAACAATGAAAAAAGAACAAAAACCCAATGAGAAGCAAAATACAAAACAATAATAATAACGATCATCAACAACAAAAATAACATTTGTTTGTTCTGTTCTGTATTATGCAAGAACTCACATGTTGTAAAGTTTAGAGAATCAAGTCGGTTGGACACTGAACCAACGGTCCCTGACAGCTGAAGTATGTAGGATGTTGTTGGAGCTAGGCCCATGAGTGTTCCAGTCAGCGAGGTGATGGGAAGGGAAAGGGATTGCACCGAGATGCCGTTCAACTGTGCTGACAGCATGTAGTCCTCTGCGGCATCGTTGGCGCCCCAGGCAGCCGTGACCGCATCGGTACCCACACTGACGAGGTGCAGCCTTCCGGGCTCAGGGCAGGCTGTGCGCAAGGGATGTGGGATAGTGACAAGTGAGAGTATCTTTTAATTCAATTGTAAATGTCAGACAAAAGTTTATTGCATGAACTGAAGAAGGAGAGACCTTTTTGGTTACATGTGTCACAGTGAAAGTGACAATTTTGAAATCCACACTGCTCTGTTTTGCTTATCTTTAATAAGTTGATGAGACTAGTATGTCAAACACATGTTTATCGGATTGCAACCAGGAGTAAACACCTGTATTGTGTATGAGTAGTGCCATTGATGGTGAACATGCTCAAGTGCCATTGATGGTGAAACTAATTAACATGATAATGATTGAAACCTGTATGTCAGTGTAGTGAAGTCCACACTACACAGTATAGAGACTTGGTAATACAGGTGTATTGAATTTGGATTGACTCAGAATCAGAGAGGTCACACAGAGTCAAGTCAGCTCAGGACTTGCTGTGGACCAGAGGTAAAGCCAAACCTATTTGTTTAACAGAAACAGCATTGCATATGACCTGTATACATGAGACGGAATTTAAGCCAAGGGAAGTCAAAGTGTGAATTAAGTTTGAATTTCCTTAAGTGGGGATAGTTGAGGTTAGGTCAGTGACCTCTGAGTGGAATGGTTTGAAGTCAAGACAGAGTCAACTGATGCGTTTAATTTCTAAGGGGTTGATGCTGTTTTAAAACAGTAAAAGTGAGATTTTGACACTGACTCCTACATTGGGTCAATTTTTGGAATTTAGAGATTTGACAGGACGAGTTTGTTATAGAAATGGATGGACTGGTCAAATAATCTTTTGTATGTGAATCGAATTTTATAGGAAATAAACCTTGAGAGGTAACTGTACATGGCATGTGTGAAGTTATCCTTATTTGAGTAAACCCACGTGACAACATGTATATTCACCAAAATGGATGTGATCTCAAAAAGTAGAAGACCAGGGGTGGTATTCTGAAAATCTTCTAAAGTTTCTTCCTACGTTTAGGAAAAATGTTAGGAAGACACTTACACTGTACTATTCTGAAAATCTTTCTAATAGGAAGATTTTCAGAATACCACTTCGGAAAAAATCACGACTTAGGAAGAAATTTCTTCCTAGAAAGGATTTTAGAACACTGCCCCAGAGGGCAACATGATAAGTCCATCACCCTCAGTTACGTGGTCAGATGAACTGGAGGTGTGATAGGTGTGCATAATGCCAACAGCTGCTAATCAAATTCAGGTCCCCACTGAATATTCACAGATATAAATCTTAGACCCATTATCACTTCCCCATTGATTCTACGACATACATTTATGAGACTTCTGCATCAGAGGTCGTCTATATCTACATAAATGATTACATGTACATTATTTACATGTACATTATATTTTTGTAGAGGAATCACTTTCAACAAGCCCACTGTTGTATTTCTCATGATTCTGCTACTGTCATATTTGAAACTATGTATTTTTTCTTTTTTTTTGTAATGCAAACTTTGTCAACCTGATGGTGATTTACAATGAACTGAACTGAAATGAACTGAAGTGTGCATATGAATGCCAAACGATGAAATAATATACTAACTCGTGAATCTGTACTCAGTGCGGGGCTGACTTCTCGCATTGCCTGCGATTGCAGTCACCGAGACTTGGTATTCTGTGTCAGGCTGCAGACCCTCCAGGACAAACAGGCCGTCATCGCATCGGCTGATGTCAAAGGGCGAGGGTGTGGTCATGGACTCTGGGCTGTAGCTGACCTGCAGCCGGTCATAGAGTTGGCCGCCAAGGGAAGTGTCCACCTCCCACTCCATGGAATACGGACCAGTCCTTCTCAGGCGGAGGAAATTCGGTTTTTCGGGTACTGGGTGGTAGACAAGAATGGTCATGACAGTTGGCACACATTGGAGGCTGTACTCTGGAATTAAGTTCCCTGGCTGCTTTCTACCCTAAGACAACATTTTAGTTAGAATCTGTAACAGTCACAGCCAGCTATAAGCCAAAAGAACATTTGGCCCAAAGCGAAATCTACCTTTGAAACTCAACCCTCACATCCTATCATTCCCACATGAAGATGGATAACACATTTGTTTCTGCAGAAACACCTAGGATAAAAAAAAGTGTAAAATTCTGATTTTCCTCAAAACAAAGACCCTCAAACAAACCATGCAAAAAACAAACAAACAAACAAACGAATAAAGATAAAATCATGTGTGCTCTGGTACATTTGTGGTAAACTACGGTATAATAACTATGACGATTTTCTGATGCAAAGTATGCATTACCAAGAAAGCATTACAGATGAATGGTACATGAACACACAGTGCCATCAGCCAAACAACCAGCATTGATAAATGTTGTCTGAAAAGTACTGTTTTATCTCTACCAGCACAGCGTAGACTCTACTTGGCTACTGGATCCACAAAAGTGGCAGTGGCCAAAAAAAAAAAATAAATAAATAAATAACATTTCAAAAAGAAGTGTGAATCTTCGAATGCTGTGTTATCCTCATAGACAAAGTGTTTAGTTGAACCGAGTCTAAGATAAAAAAAACTCTCACTTGTGGTGAATGTCAGCTCTCCTGTTACAACAGCTGTGTCGTTAAACTCCACTTCCAGTGCATATTTCCTGCCTGGTTCGAGTTCGGTGAGGTTCAGGCGACTGTCGGATGCTTGGCGTGTACACATGGGGCAATCAAAGTCAAAGTCCGAAATAGGCCGAGAAAAGCCGACGACAGCCTCATTTGTGCCAATACTGACAAGGTACAAATCGTCTCCTGGACCAGAATCTATGAAATGGGTTGAATTAGAGGACAACCCTGTTGTAACCGTACATCATCACCATTATGACACCACATCATCATTACACAGAATGGCGCTTACACGGAATGGCGCATTACACTGTAATATATTTAGTACCTGTGCACAAGTGCTCTGGGTAATCATCACTGCAAAATAAATTACTTAGAAGCAGTTGCTCTACGGTAATGCTTTACCAGGGAAAGGGAAACGATACAGTGTACATACCCACCACTGCCCTGTACAATGTATTTCATTTCACTTGAAGAAAAAAAATGTTTCAGAGCAATGATCTTGCCTCAAATCTTCAGTTGCTTTCAATAAATGGTATCATTGGTGGTTGTGATCTTTATTCTTTCCTATTTCATACATCCACCAAGCAGACAGCACAATGTCACTTGCAATTGCAACTTAATTAAGATTTAGTCTCACTGGAGAATACCTTCTAGCATAACAATTGCCTGCATATAAACGTTGAATTTTACACTTGTAGTATCGATCCTGTACAATAACCTGGTCCCTCCTACAAAAAAGGCAAACTCACACAGTCCATTTCTCTCTGTTTATACTAAAGACATACACCTAGCTCGCAGCAACAGACCATGCCTTTAATATGAACAGGAAAAAATGGACTTTGTGGGTTGGCCTTTTGACAGAGGGACCAGGCTATTGGACAGGAGGCCATGTTGAAGGTTATGAACTACAAATGGTAAGAGAAACCCTGAATTGCAGTTCATGCAGACAAGCTTGTTCATTTGTTCTCTCAGTGAAAGATCTTATCCATGTCAGTAAGACATTCAATGTTCGTTTGTGGTAATACTCAAACTTGGAAAAAGTGCAACTTGTCATTGCTGTATTTATAAGTTAACATGCTCAGTCATGCATGCCATTAAGTACCAATGGAAAGAAAAAGAGTTCCCCTTTCCTCCCAACCAACATTGCACTCTCCATAGTTGAAATTATGAAATAGTAGTGTCTGAAGTTGGATTATCCTTCATTTTTTTGATATGCACTACACAAATGTATGTTCTCCCTTCTCTACCTACCTTCTCCCTTGACTGACTGACTTTGAATCATATCACATTCAAAATTTGTTTGATAACAGGTAAGTTGGGCTACAATCAAGATGAGAGGACAAAGAGATAGGCAGACAGACACCCATTGGATGGCACACCCTGCATTATACTTTCTCCATTACTCTTGGAATAGAAGCATAATGATTTTATACATGCCATCACCTCCATCTCTCCCTCCCCCCCCCCAATTTAAATGTCCCTAAATAGAAAAGGATAGTTACGACTGGTTTGCAGAGTATTTAGGTTTGACTGACAGAGAGACAAAGACATTTTAGATACAATGAAGACCGTTCACCACAAACCTGTTTCGATTTTAAAAGGCTTTCTTTCGCTAGTCCGCATTAATCCCTCCAACCCCATGATGGTCGTCACTTCTGCCGTGTACGACGTGCCCGGGGTCAGTCCCTCGAACGTGAAGCTGGTGATGTCGGCGCCAACTGTGGCAGGGAGGTCCTGGAGGCTGGGCCGTGGATCGATGTCCACGATGAAACCGCGGTAGAGGCCCTCTGCGGGCAGGTCCCACACCAAGCGGAAGGAGGAGAGCATCTCATCCTGTGCCCGCAAGTTCATCGGAGGATTGGGCTCTGAAAACAAATTGTTGTATCATACCATTGCAGAACATTGGTTGAAGGCCATATTTGCCATTTATATGCCATACTCACCTACCTACTGTATTGGCCTTGTGTAAACATTAAAAAAAAAATGTATAAAAAAGTTTGACCTTCTGATCTATTTTTCCATCTATCTACATATCCTTCTATCTGTCTATCTATTATTCATTTATTTCCCTATCTATTATTCTGCCTATCCATCTATCAGTCTTTCCCTATCTATCCTTCTACCTGTCCATCTATATATCAAACTACATTTACTAATCTATTTCCCTATCTATCATTCTACCTATCCATCTATCTATCAACCTACTAGTATCTATTATCTATTTATCCCTTTTCCTATCTACATTCTTTTTGTCTGTCTCCTTGATTGACTATGCATTTTTAAGAACATGGTAATGTGAAATTAGCCCCTAATTTGGTACTGGCCCACTGGGGGCCCCACCTCTGGATCTGCAATAAACAAACTTGAATGTACCCTCACAAGTGAATTCACGCAATGCATTTCTGGTTCTAAAGAAGAAGATTAAAAGATTTTCTGATTTGGGGACACTGAAGTTTCCTGGGGGCCCATACAGGAGGGGGGGGGGGGGGGGGGGATGGTGCCCACTAGTACAAAAACATAATATTAGTCTATCATCCTCACGATAATACCTGAAAGACTGGTTGAAAGTTCATTTTGTCACAATCAGTTGCAAATTACCTTTGCTTGATGAGACTTTTGCCTACTGGATACAGATCCTTCTACAGATCCAGAAGGTGAAAGTCTCATCAAGCAAAGGTATTTGGTAACTGATTGCGACAAAATGAACTTTCAACCAGTTGATATTCCAATCAGATGAATCTTTTCAGCGAATACCTGAAAGATTTGGTGACAAATTTGACGACGTCTTTCAAAAACATGATAAAAATGTGAACATCTGCCTCCATTTTGGTCTTGTCAACAAAATTTGAATATGAATACAGAATATTCAGTAAAGCAGATACAGTGTAATACATGATCTTTTTGCTATGCTTTAGCAATAGTTACATGAAGGCCATGGAATATGAACACATGCAATAACTATTTGTAACTTGTGGGAGATATGACTTTTAACCCGCTGAATATGGACTGATTTTGCTACAACACATATTTCCCCGAGACACTTGCCCGAGTATACTCGAGACTTGTCATCAATGGGTTAAAGACCAGAATGAAATTTTTTACTCTAAAAGGGGCTTCTTTTTTGTGTGTGGAAAAGGTCAAAAATTTTCCCCATACCTGTACGTAATGTCACCACTTCTAGTGGTGCTGGGTAAGTCACAAGAGGCCGGAGGTAGAGGGAGAAGGTGTATAGCTCTCCCGCGACGAGATCGGAGATGGTGTATGCGTAGGTGGAATCCGCCTCCTGAGGGATCATCGCTGTGTTGCTGCCCCACTCAAGGAGGTAGTCCGTGAAGTCGGCTGGGTCGGCCTGCTCGTTCCACAGGAGGGTGATGGAGTCGGGGCGTACCGACAGATCTGTTAAAACTCGCTCCGCTGCACATACGAAAGACAATGAGTCGGGCCTTTGATTAACCAGTTTACAAATTGGGCTGGTCAGACGACAGTTTCATGGATTTTAGCACGCTTCTGAAGAAATGTTGAACATGAGTGACAAGATGGCAGAGTCATTTCTTCACAAGCTATATGCCTCTGAAGAAATGTTGAACAAGAGTGTCAAGATGGCAGAGTTGATATTTCTCAGAGTCTCCAAAACTCTACCACAATTAGTTACAATTATTCATTGAGAAAACCTCAGATTTGTTCTTCGTTTGTGGAGATGAATCCGAACAATGCTAATAGAAGTCATAAGCAGCAACAGATGAAGAAGAAAGTGAGGTAAATAACAAGCAACACCATCTCGTCACAAGAGGAACTGTTCAGATATAATGGAAACTGGTCAGTGGTGTAATTAGGTTTTGCATCTGCCCATAGACCCAAACATAGTAGGTATCACACAATTCTGCAACCACAAATTTTATGCACTTAAACCCACATTGATATACCACAAAGTAGTCATTTTGCTAGCTATACACATCCCAAATGTGGATGGTGGAATGTTGGGCTGTTAATGTTTATAGGAATATGTGGAATATGTGAAACCCTTCAAGCATTTGGCATTTTCAAGCAGACAAAAACTGGACTGCCATACCTCATTACACTCAAATATATGAAAGATTCCACCAACTCACCCGTCTCGGCAACAGCTCTAACAACATTGCTGTCTGGTGCATTCTCTGTACCCCCTTGCCCACCAATACTCTGCAGCTCCACAGTATACTCCGTCCTGGCGTCAAGCTGGTGGATGTCGTACTCTCCATCGTTGAGCGTTGTTAAGGTGTCCCCATTTCCAGCACCCTCGGTCTCATAGTACGAGATCCTGACCATCTGGATGTTTGGCTGCGGAGTCCACCTGATTTGAATCAGGCGCGAGTTGACAGCAGTGACGGACACTGATCCCGGTGGAAGAGGCCCTGTATGAAAAAAGCAAGGCAGAGTCACGGTATACATGCAGTAGTGTGACATTCAGAAAATTGACCAATGGTATCACTTCGCTTCAACCTTCACTTCACCAAATTTATAATTCTATGCAAACCTTGGCTGCATCCTGTTGCCTGCTGGTCAGTCACACAATGATTCACAATGCAACCTACAAGGTCCTTCAGCATTTGTGATTGGTTATTGAAAGTTAACTTTCTTTGCTACTGCTGTTCCCCTACTGATTATTTATTACAATTGAAAACAGGTTCAGCAAATAACAACTTCTGTGTGCTAGTTAGTCACGACAATAGGTACTTCATACAGTATCTGACTGCAAATCATGCACTCTGTTCAATTATAGATACATCAGTATATCTCATCTTTATGCCATATCTCGAGTCAAATTCATTCTTCATCTTGCCTCATGGCAGATCACATCGCTTCCTCTCGTCAAATCTAAATCAATGCCCAGTCCAATTGAGCGATCCCATCGGGACTCATCCTGTCTCAACTCCTGTAAAAGTGGATATTTTGCGCAACTGATTTTTTGCACTTGGCCCGTTAAGAAGAGTTTTGCATGTTTATAATTCTGTGGAATCGAGACATCAACTACTGGAACATATGGCGAGCAAAAATATTTACATGCTTTATTTCCGCACTATTTTCTGGTTGCACGAAATGCGTGAAAATGTCAACATCGCAAAAATTTCAACACCGCAAAAATTTCCACTTCTACAGTAGTCTCCCATGACACCTCTGTGAAGGTGTCGTGGCTGAGTAGATACGAGCGCTTGTCTCTGAATCACATGAGCGTGATATGGGCTCGTGGGTTCAAGCTCATGCAAAGCCCAATACGTTTGCCCTTCAGCGAGGCACTTTATCCACATTGCTGCTCTCTATCCAGAAGTATACAGTAAATGGGTATCTGGTAGGATGAAAAAGTTTATGTTGGTTGATCAGTATGTCGGAGCCTGAAAAATGGCTGCAACTGGCTGGAATGCTCCCCAGGGAGCGGAGAGTGAGCACTGTCAGTGCTGGTTGGAAATAATATATCCAGTAACTGGGGTAATAATAGTCTATAAAGCGTATTGAGATACTTAAAATTTAGTGTGAAATGCACTATGTAAAGACTAGATTTTATTATTATTATTATCATTATCATTACTATTATTGTTATTATTATTGTTATTATTATTATTATTATTATTATCATTATTATTATTATTGTCATTATTATTATTATTATTATTATCATTATCATCATTTTTACTATTATTATTACTTCAGACTATCAGATATTTGGCTGCCACAAGTCTTCACACTGTATTTCACCTCAGCCACAATCCATATCTCATCTCAATTCTTCAAATGAACACTGATACATGCACAAACAAAGTGTCACTTCACAATCGTAGTCTGGTAATACTCACGAGTGCGCACGGTGTCGAACTCAGTCAGAGTGCCGTTGATGGTGGTGTAGAGGAGGTAGAGCTGTCCTGGATCCAAACCTCCAAACTCCACCTCCCAGCTGCAGATGTCCGAGCCGTTGACCACGCAGCGGGGACTGTCCAGGAGCTGGCGGCAGTACTCAACAAGACAGAGACCGTGACCGGGCAATTCAAGTTTGGACCAGTGCAGAGTGAGGCTAGTTGCACCTGTAGCATAGACATACGGATGTTCTTCGTCTTCCGCTTCGTCTGATAAAGATAAAAATAGACATGGAGAAAGAGAGGGAGAGATGGCGAGAGATATAACAAAAGGAAGGGGGTGGAAGTGACAGGCAATAAGAAGAGACAGGAAAGAGAAAGTGATAGAAATACAGAGAGAAAACATGAAGAAACGGGGAAAGATGAAGAAAGATATGAATATAATGATGTATATACAATCATCGTTTACTTCACACTCCATGAGATGAAGGCAACTACAACCTCGCCATCAATCACAAACGTACGCATCTCACATTTCCGTGCAGATTACTAAAATATCACTGATCACTTTTGTAGATGCAGTTCACTAGTAACAGACTAACTGCCCAAAAGTATGACTTGCAATATGACGAGATACGATACGAAGAATGTCTTTTCTCTTCCAACATTCATGCAAACGCATGCACGCAATCGAACAAATGAACAAGCTGTCTGTGATGCTACTTGTCTTTGACCCACTGTAACCGATATCGGTAGGCCATGAGACGACTTCTTTAAATCGGATGATTTTACATCGCAACCTACCGGTCTCTGTTGAGGGTTGATCATCTGCTTCAGTTTCCTGCCCCTCGAAAGGGCCATCTGCCAAGAGGATGGAGGTGATCCTCAGAGTGTACTCGGTGTCGGGCTGCAGGCAGTCAAAGGAGTAGTTGGTGACGCTGGCCGGAGTCTGGACGGCCAACACCTCCTCGCCCCCAAGCTCAAGGACCACCCTGAGCTCGTTGAAGCTGGTGATGATGTCGGGAGGGTTCCACCCAGCGGCGAGCGAGATGGGGCTGGTAGCATTAAGCTGCACGTTGCTGACAGGTGCCGGTCCTACAGCGTCAATGTGAACAAACAGATCAACAAAATTAGCAACAATAGACAATAGCTCTGATTAATAAGAACAGCTGTTGAAATGCATGTACAAACAAACCCATTTTGATTGCATGCTCAATCCACGCAAAATCATTAAAAAAAATACAAAACCAAGAAACACTCAGCTATATATCTTTTAAACAATTATTTACAGATTTCTATAATACAGACAAAGATTTATGGTATCTTTTTATGGGGGGGGGGGGGGAGTGGTGGTAACTGGTTCACTCTAAAACTTGTGCACATTGTCTTTAATCTGCTTCAAAAAACATTGACTGTCGTACAGCAAACAGACTTCAATTCAGTTGTCACGATGGAAGTGTACTATGTTTAAGTGGTACATATGTAGTTCTGAAAAACAAAAATGGGAGGGGGTGTGGTCGAGAGATAAAATATACATAATTATACAATCAATACAATACAATCGGATCATTTACATGAATATAGTGCTCTTACACAGTCAATGACTGATTTCACAGCACTTTACAACAAAATTAAGTCACAGATTGGCATCAAAAAGAAAAGGCATAAGATTCTAAGTATAACTTCATATTCTAATGAAGTTATACTGACCTGTTCTGACACTGCCTGTTGAGTTTAGTCCTATGGTGGTCCGGACCTGCACCTCAAACACAGTAGAAGATGGTAAGCCTGTAAACAAGTAGGTTGATGGTGATTCCGCAGACACAACAGCCGTGACATTGCCAGGCTGGACGACCGCTGTGTAGTTGCCCGTGTAGTTTGTGATGGGCAGCCACCACGCTCGGAAGGACGAGTGGGTCACATTCTGGAACTCTACCTTGCCCAGTTCCACTGACACTGAGGTGTGTGTGTGTGTGTGTGTGTGTGTGTGTGTGTGTGAGTGAGATAGGGAGAAAGAGAGTGAAGAATTCAAGGGCACAAAGAAGTGAAGAAAAAGTGATTACATTTATAGACAAAAGTCTCTGTCATCACATAACGTTACAATATTATTCAAACCACTGTTAAAAAAGTTCCCTGGAAGCTTTTCCTGAATTATTTGACAGAGAAACATTCTGCTCTGTTTTGTAGCACAGAAACAGCTTCCAATTGTGAAATTATGTTCGTACTACATATATGAGGCCTTCACAGAAAAAAAAGGCAGTCTATTAGCAATTTCATGTTGTCAGTCTATATCATTCCATACAAATTTCACATGTACAAAACGTAGTCTCTTCTGTACACATTTTGCTATTAAACCATAGAACTTGATGCAATCAATAGTTCAACAAAAAGTCTCATGTAAAACTCAATTGTTTGCATACAAAAAAAAAAAACCCGACATTGAACCCCTCTTAAAAATATGTTTATATTCATTAATTTTTTTTTTTCTCAGTTATGTTCTGGAGTGGACCACAAAACCCTCGTATTTGAAACCTGTGTGCAACTCTGCTTTTTCTTTCAAGTTAGTTCCATTTTCAATGAATGATCGAATAGAATTAAGCGGACAAGGCGTGTCTAAAACATGAAATGCTTAGGTACAAAACATGCAGAGTACTGTTCCCACTACTACACTTTATCACTGTCCTACTTGCTGAGACAGCTGTCTAACAAGTAATTTGAACCTTTTTCACTGATTTCAGCTTTCATTTTATTTGGTCATGGTACTGGGCTGAGCCTGATGGCTGTTTTTCAGCCACTTTGTGAATTAAAAAGTCACACACATAGAACACAATAGAATTACATAACTGAAATACATATTCGACATAATATAATACATGCATACGTCTTAATTTCTACATACATTTCATATGTTAGGTTGCTACAAAAAACAAGAAGAAGAAAGAATAGGAAGAAAAACAACACAAACAAGACATGTATAACCAATGCAGCAACTGTTGCACAATAACGATGCAAAATGCTCTACGGATGATTGATAAATAAAAGCCAGCAAGCACTCACAAGTGGATGCATGGATTTCCTCTGCCGTGCTGAGCTCCATCCCGCTCCGCGTCCTGACCCGGATCCAGTAGCTCGTGGCCGGGCTGAGATCGTCGATGACGGTAGTGTTGCCCATGATGTCGTCTATGATCTCGGACCCTTCCCAGTCATCGTAGTCTGTGGTGTAGAGCACCTGGAAGGAGTCGTACTCGCCCCTCATGGGCGGGGAGAACATGATGCAGATGGAGAAGACAGTCGTGGCGTTCTCACAGATTGATAGGGTGGCGGGTGGGAGGGGAACTGGTGCCAGACGAAAAAGAAATAAATAAACATGGTAGTGTGGGGAGCATGAAATATACACTCTGCTGTAATAATGACAATGAATGGCAAAAGGTAATATGTGACCTTTTTATACTGAAAATGCAGCAAAGTCATCCAACAGCAAACACACAGTTTTGCAAACTTTGAATAAACATGGCTAATGAAGAAAAATATGAATGTTAATAAATAAATATAGAGGGCTGACACAAAGCACTTCGGTTACATGTGTAATACAAATCAATATCTCTTAATACCAAGATATCTGAATACTAACAATTTCAACTGTACCTGAATTTTAACTTTGCTGCAATAAAAATTTTGGTATATCCTCATTCATTATAAAGGGATTGCACTGTCCATGAATATGCCTTGCTTATAGACTATGAAAATAGCTCACAATAATGTACATCATAACATACCTGTTCTCTGTTCTGCGGGTTGTAACGTCCACACAAAGATGTTGTATAGCTGGCCGGGGACCAGCCCTGTGGCGAGGGCGCTCATATTACCTTCCAGCAACTTAATGCTGCCATCGTCTGGCACGAGAGAGATGTTAGCGTATGTAACATTGGGCCAGGAGAAGGCAATAGTTGTGGTGTTGTAGTGGAACACCTTGACACTGCCTGTCACCGACACTGTGAGAGGAATGAGCCAGACACACACAGAGTTACGATACAGACCTACAATGTACACATGCACACGCTCACAGACAACACACACAGAAATACACTCTCACGCACAGTGTAAACTTAGCGAACATCTTAGCCGACACACATTGCAAGCAGTTTTATATTGTTCATCGATTGAAATGACAGTGTTATAAGCGATCTTTATCACTGAATGTTTCAGCAGTAATGGCATCAATTACACGTTTCACTCAATTACAATGCTAAAGATTGCATCATTTAGCAGGAATTGAATTTTTTGTTTGATGAATTAGTGTACAGGGTCCTCAATTTCAATTGTGCACTTATACTATTGATCAGTCTTCAAATCATATTATTCCCCAAATTCTATCATTCTGTGTTCTATGTACACCCTACCGCGACATGAATTTTGAATTCTCAATGCTGTATTCATTGTTACCATGCCAATACACTGAAATCCAATCACGAGTCAAAATGAAAACATGAGTCAAAACTAGAAAAGACCTCTGAGAGCGCAGACCTCTGCCAAGTAGTTGCTTTCCACCAATGATCTTGCTATCCTAGAGGGATCAGTGATTTCCACCCACTGAAAAATCGCCCAATTTCCCAATATAGACGCCTCTGTTACGTCATAAACCCTTAGCTGCGCAGCGCGCCTCGCCCTTGCAAAAACTAGATCATGCACGTTAGTGCGTGCCGCATAGAAGATGTAGTCCGTTCCTGGGGACAGGTCCTCGACGTACGCCTGCGTCTCCTCCTCCGGATAGTATCCTACCAGGGTCCAGCCATCGTCTGTCCCATCCTCGCGCTCGTACGAGACACGGTACTGGTCGAAGACGGTATCGCTGCCGGGAGGGGTCCAGGCAATGACAAGGCTTGAGATGTTGCGAGAGACGGTGCTGACATTGAGGGGTGGAAGGGGCCCTGGATGATGAACAAGATAAGCAGGAGAATAAATAAGTCATGTTGTGAGAATGTCCCATAGTTTTGCTCTCAAAGGGCTTTGCGGTGCATCTACACACACAGACTTCAGGGTAAATTGCTTTGCACTACCATTCTGTCTTTGGCATTTCACACGCACACACACAGATACACACATATTTTGACCTTCCAGTGATATGTGCAGGGATAGTACACATGTATATGGGGGTGGGGGGGGAATGCCCCAAAGCATCAATCTTAAGTGTAAAGCTGGAAATATGGGAGAAAAAGCAACAAACATATTGATATACATACATGCATACATGCACAAATATTAGTGAAGAACATCTGTACAGTTTTCCAATGAAGGAAGTAAGAAAGAGAACCAAAGACAACAGAAATGTCAACTTGCACGAAATGCCAGGAAATAGAATATGAGAGGGGAAAGGGTTGATCTATTAAAGACAAATGAGAAATCTTCTCATTCCTAGAGGCAACAGAAAAAAAAAGATATGATCAGCATGACAGGATTAACCCATTCCTTCCGCAAGTCTACTACATGTGCCAGTGAACAATGGAAATATTGATCGGGTGCGAGGTATGAATAGAGCGTGCGCTGATGAGCTCACAGAATCTTTTGTTCTACACAAAACCAGGTACCTGAATGAGGTGACTGGGGTCAGCGAACCCAGATATCTAACTGATCTCAGCCTTCATCGCTATGTACATGTTCGTACGAGTTTACAGCAGAACAAGCGAAAAACTACATCAGGAAAAAGGTACATAATACTGTGAAATATGCATTTTTCAAACAGAAGGAGAACAAATGCTGATAGAATAAACTCTAATCTTTTTATCAAAGAAACATGAATTTAGGCCACTAAAGCAGGCACTCTTGTCTTCATATTTGGAACCTGGTATACCAGGTTCCCGTATATCAGTTGCTCTCACGGGAACCTGGTATACCAGGTTCCCGTAAGGAACAGGTTAAATAAACTTCTATTGACAGAGATATGACATTGAATTCTGACAGAAGGGTATAAGTATACTTGAGCAAACAAAGGGCATTGGGAGAGATGGGACCATGTGAGAAAAGGTGTGGACTCACTTGTGTTCTGCTCCACTGTCTCACATATACCGCTCTGATCTAAAAAGATGTAGTACTTCTCGCCGGGAAACAGGTCCATGACCGTGTAGGAGCTGGTGTCATTGGCCAGGTCCCTGCAGGTGGCATTGCCGTCCTCACCGTTGTAGCTGACGTACACGTACTCCTGGGTCCCGTTGCCCCAGGAGACGATGATGGTATCCGTGGAGATCATGGTGACTTCAAAAGTCCCAGTTGCAGATGGTTCTGAGCAGGAGAGCACAAGAATAATTGCTGAATGAAGACTTTAAAACAAGTGCCCTGGTGTTTTTGAACCTGATTATTTCAGCCATTATCAGGATCTGCTTGCCCTGACTTAGTCACATTGTGTATAAACTAAAAAATACTGACGTGTATAATTTGTAAATTCTGCACATGCCAAGAGGCATAGCAGATTGCAGAAAGAACGCGCAACTAAAAGTGGCCGAGGTCAATATAGGTTATACTTCCCTGATCTGAGATTCCTGACGGAACACTACATGGAAAAAGTGGTTGGAGTCTACACTGGAACCTTATATAACTTACATAAATCAGGGAGAAGCCACCTCCTTCCCTCGACCCAAGAAAAAAAAAAAAAAAATATATATATAGGTTACACTTCCCTGATCTGAAATTAAACAAAACATTACATGGCAAAAGTGGTTGGAGTTTACACTGGGACCTTATACAGGGCTCCACACTAACTTTTATTTTATGGTGGCTCAAAGGCAAACATCTAACCTTTTTTGGTGGCCCGATCAGGCCACCAAATGCTTCATTTCTGAAATTTTGGTGGCCCGACGTGCGTTTTTGGTGGCCCCGGGCTACCGGGCCACCGTTAGTGTCGAGCCCTGCCTTATATAACTTACATAAATCAGGGAAAAGCCACATCCTTCCCTCACATCCCCCCTCCAAAAAAAGAAAGAAAAAAGAATCATCTGCATACCAGTTCTGAAACTGATGTCTACGGGATTGCCCCTCACGTCGTCGGCCCCCGTCACTATGGTGACAGTCACATTGTACTCTTCATCCGGTGAAAGGCCCTCGAATCGGTGCATCACAGTGGTGGCGTTATCCCCTAGGTTTGCAGAATAAATACGCTCTGGAGATCTATTGACTCCATCACTGGGTGTGTATGTGACTTCGAAATAATTGTACACCCCTTCAGGGATGCCCCACATTATTTCGGCAGCACAAGAGGTGGCGTTGGTCAGTTGCAGGTCAATCGGGTCATTAGGAACTGGAAAATGACAAACATGTCGAAAAACCGTCACTGACTTTAATAGTAATAGTAGCCAATAACACGCATTTGAAAAACATGCAGTATGTGATTAAAAAAACAAAAAAATATGACAAACTATAACAATACTACATCAAAATGTTTCAATTAAAAAGAAAAAAAGTGCAATTTCTCAATATGAGCTTGATCAGCACCCTGTCTGGCTTGTAATAATGGTAGATTTGATCCCATTTCCCTATAGGATCATTGAATTACTGTCAGAAATAAGATTTTTTTACAGAATATCAACCTTTCATCTCTCACTCTTCACCTCATGATCTAAATCCTAATCTACTACATGGAATATCCTTATTTTTCAATGACACACCTAAGGCCATTATATGCATTGTTATCATTACAATGAAGTGACATAGACTCATGGACAGATAAAGTGGTAACCTGGATCTGAAAACTAAAACAAGTGCCTGTTTCTAGCAGCATAAGGCAAAGACACACACATAACAGCTTTCTATGACATGGCTATTGTTTCTGACTACTGACTGATATTTTGCCAGACCACTGCCATAAAGCAAACATCATTGCCATCTAGTACAATATTTTAACTTCATCCATGGTAAAGAAAAGGCTCAAAAGCAGAAAAAAATTGTACCTGTGTTAAGGGTTAGTGAGATGTCACACTCTGAGCCCCATCCAACGGACAGTGTGTAGGTAGCACCGGCAACGAGGCCAGTAAATTCGGCGTATCGCTCCGTGACGTTTAGGCAGGAGCGGTTGCCACCAGCCGGCTGGATACAGACCTCGTACTCTGCGCCATCGGACAAGTCAGCCCAGCCAAAGGCAACGCTGGAGTTGGTCAGACTGGTGATGTTGAACAAGCTGCCTAGTGAGCCTGGTGGTAAGAGTCAAATGAATAAATTTGTGCCAACGATATCAGCATGTTTTCACACACACTTTGACTGTATGCAGCAAATAAAGCAACCAATGTGCAAAGACAATTTTAACCACTTCTTAGAATGGAAAACTTTTTAATCTCATCTTTCCAGAGAATTCTAACCTCAAGCATCTTCTGATCTGGAGATTCTTCCACCTGAAACCCCTAGCAAACTAGAGACTATATATGTAACTTGATGTGTTTGCGCACATCACGAGCGCGAAGTCCTTTGTGGCCGGGGTTCAGGGCCTGGTCAAAGGTCCTGGAAGCTCTAGGATTCTAGATGCTCTCTTGTGATATTTCGGGCTTACTTTTCAACATATATGTACAATGGCACTAAATACATGTACATGTAAGTAGTAATTCAATAATTCAAATGATATATTTTGGTCATATAAAACTTACTTTCATATAACATACACATCACAGCATTGACACTAGACCTTGGATCACCTTGGATGTGTGAAAATTTAATTCCAGGTTTTGAAAAGGTGTTTGGACAAGAGAAAGATCATTTCAAGCGGGAAAATGGGAGATTTTGCAAAAGCGGGGGAGTTGGTGTCTCTGTATTATCATTCATGCTGTCATGTGTCATGCACAGGAAGGATACCACTCATGGCATCCTCAGAATAAAAAGAAAAGTGGCTGTGACTTACTTGGACTGATGGAGACTGCATTACTTTCACTCTGGCTAAGACCGACGCCTGCGATGGTGCTAATATTGACGACGACTGAAGGTCCATCGGTCAGACCTGTGAGTGGTAGTTCCAAATCCAGGGACTCACTGTCGTATACCAACTCTGTCCGCGGAGAACCGCTGCCATCGGAGAAGGTGATGCGATATCCGGTAAGATCGCCGGCAGGCCGCCTCCACTGAACAGTGACTGATTCCTCCTCCACGTAGGCGAATGTAGCACAGATTGGTTGAAGTGGGACTGAGTGAGATTATGAAATACAAGGAACAAAATAAAACATGAACCTATGTCAAACCTTTCCTAAATTGATATCAAATTCATGACAGGCACAATGCACTGCAGTCACCACAATGCACTGCAGTCACTTACGTCACCATGCAATCTTTGCATGAAATACATTGAAGACATGGTTAAAGTTTCTAGTACATTTTGATCCCCTACAGATGGACGACACTGTCTAGCATCTGTCTGTAATTTATAATAGACTCACCGGTGTACTTTCTCAGCATCAGAACATCATCAGCGCACTGCAGCCCCACTCGCACTGTGTACTCTCGTCCGGGCAGCAGGCCAGTGAAGTTGGCCATGCGGGTGCCGCGGATGATGTCTGAAAAAAGCTGGGTGCCATTGGCCACGGTGAGAGTGACAATGTAGTCGGTGATGCCAGCTATCTCGTCCCAGGTGACAGCAATGGAAGTGTGCGTGAGCTGTGTTACCATGATAGTGCCGGGCTCCAAGGGATCTATGGATGTACAAATAAAATGCAAATGATGAACAATATTTTTCTGCTTCTGATGAGTCTGCCTAAATTCCTAATGATGAGACTGCCTAAATGCTTACTGATGAGTCCGCCTAAAAATGCCATGGCTATAATTTGTCATAGATTCATCAAATCTCCCAGCACCCATCTGGAAAAATTCATGCAAAAATGTCCCTCTCTTACAGACATTTCATTAAATCTGTTGGATCCTATCAAACCAATTCTTCAGTTGATTTACCTGGAAAACATACCTCGGAAATGCTGCAGTGACAATGTTCAATATGAATCAATGTCTAATTCTTTTCTTAGTTTTGATTAAATGGTGGTTGCAATTATTATCTAGGAACATAGAGGCAACATGATAAACACGATGGTGGAAAGATAAGAAATATTTGCTGCATTTCATCTTTAAATTTGCGTCTGACACGCACCTATGATGGCATTAACCGATGTCGGACTGCTGTAGATCACACGGTCTCCTCCCGGGTACATCACCGTGGTGTACAGCGTGGCGATGAACTCAACGTTGGGCTCGTACTCCAGGGTGTACTCTGTCACTGTCTTGTCGGTGCTGTAGAACTCGCGCTTGCCGGCAACGAACAGCTCATAGTGCGTGAAGTTGGACCGAGGTGGGTTCCAGAGCAGGGTGACAGCCGTGTCAGAGGTGTTCTGTATGGCCAAGAACCTGACGGGCTCCGGTCCTGATGGGAACAATGTGACAGAAAAATACAAAGTGACAGATCCACAATCCCACCATTGAGATTGTATTTCCAATCACTGGAATGTATTGCTGCCATTTGCAGTAGCTTCTACAGAAGAAGCCAGTAGCAATGGAACTTACACAAATACATTTCCTGTGTAATATCAGCAGTAGATGTGTACATAGTAGCACAAAGGTTTAGCAACAACAACAACAAAAAGTACAACATGAAGCAGTTTCTGCACAACTGTCATTATGGTAGTATGCATAGTAGTGTTAAGTAAAAGAAGAATTGAAAATAGTTGTACAGTGTAGTAGGAATAGAAGTAGTATATGGTAACAGTAACACAGTAATAGTCATAAAAGAAGCAGTAGAGGTGGTAAGAGCAGCATCGGTAAGAGTAGAAACAATACCTACAAAAAAGAGCTTAATGCAGATGTAGTTGCAGAAGTACAGAGTAGGATTGGTGGTAGTTTCGGTAATAGTAGCACTAACAAAAACGGCTGGAGTAGTACAGTGTATATATCAGTAAATTTACATGTAGCAGTATAGTATTATGATCATTACTATTATCATTAGTACTAGAAGTAGTAGTAGAGGTGGTAGTAGTAGTAGTAGTAGTAATAGTAGTAGTAGTAGTAGTAGTAGTAGTCATAGTAGCAGGAGTAACAGCCATAGTAGAAGTAGCACTAGCAGTGTTACAAGTAACAGTACATGTAAAGGCTGTACACCTGTAGTAGTAACAGTGGTAGTAGAAATAGTAGCAGGAGAAATACTCTTTACTAAATGTGGTAGTACACAGCCACAACAGTGGCACAGTGAGGCAGTGGTGTTAGTATCACAACAATCAGTGGTACCATATTCCATTCCTGCTGATACTATCCCTACTACTACTACTTGTAAAAGTATAAGCACATATATTTAATAGCAGTATGCTACTACTACAGTGGTTATAGTAGTAATAGTAATATTAAAAAGAAATACACTTATATTTGCAAGCTCGCAAGGAATATTTCTTTTTTCAAGGAAGTTAATGTTGTCTTTGACAAGTGGGCAAGTCAATGGGCTGCAATCATGATAGCATTATTTTCTGAAGACAGACTTGGTAACACACAGGTGCACAGAACAGAAGTATAGAAGGCACACAAGGGCCAATGTCAGAAGAGTGTCACTGAATTATTGTGTCTTTTGCAATCAACAGGGTGATGCACGTCAATATCACTTACTCGTGATGACGGTGGCAGAATCGACCTCAACCAAGTCATTCATGCCTGCCACTTCTACGAGAAGCTCTGGCTCGTACTGCGTGCCGGGCATGAGGCCGGTCAGATTCAGCGACGTCTGCTGCGATGTGCGGAACTCATCGCCTAGACGCACTAGGTAGTTCTCTGCATCCGTGTAATCCGCCCAGACGAGGTTCACTGAGTTTGGCATTATCTCATCCACGTATAGGGTTTCTGGAGCTATGGCATCTGCGATGACACAATTGGAAGTAAAATTGCATGTATTCAGTGCCTCCACATCTACACATCAAAACTACTCTACTCATTTTGTCTGGAGTGGTATTCCATATATAACAGAAAGTAACAAGATAAAAATACATACCGATATAACTGTAAAAAAACATATTTTCTCATCCACAGATATGAAACTTCAGACCCCTTAAAAAGCTAATTATAGTCATATTGCCTGTGAATTTACTTTATTTGCTTGATCTGAATTTACACCATGAGTGCCCCTGCCAGCTGCACGTTTCATTTATTATGTTATATAATGTAACAAAAAAAAGTTGAAAGACACTTCCAATGTTTTCCATCTAGCTAACATTTGCCCCTGTCCTGATTCAACAAAAGACAAAGAATTAACCAAAATTGTAATCGTTAGATTAAGTTAGATTAGCTTAACCCTAACTGCACTGGGGGGGGGCTCGGAGGCCTCGACATTTCGCACGATTACTCTGCAACACGTAATGCTCTCGCCGCGATGCTCCATGACTTTTTTCTTTTAAGTTTCCCGCACATTTTGACACCAAATTTGTGACGCCTGGGGGTACGGTTCTGAAGTTACATGACTTTTTGTACATGCACGTGAGGCCAAAAATGGCTAAAAAATGTGATTTTGTGTACAAAGTCAATGCAAATTGAGTTTTTTCACATGGTTCATATAAATATGCTTATTTTTACTCTCAATGGCTAAAATTAGTTTGTTTTAGGAGTATTATGCTTCAAAAAGTGTCTGTGACAAATTTTGTTACAAAAAACAACAAAAACGAAAGGTCGAAAAAACAAAGAAATACATAAGAAATTCGGAAACAATAAAATAAATAAGAAATTAATTTTGATACCAAATTTTTTTTCAAGTACATTTGCTAAGAATGCCACAAAGATTAATTATACCAAAAATGAGCACTTTTGGAGCTTTATTTACTGATTTAGATGAAAGATTCTGATTTCTTGCATAAATTATCATAATTAATCAAAATAAAATAAAAGAAGTCTATTTTGGAAAATTTAAAAACACGATCTTTTAGATTACATCACACACTACCATTGTGCAAAGTTCCGCGGCGATCGCGCGATCCACGGCCGAGATCTTGGGGGGGGGGGCCTTTGAGCCCCCCCCAGTCTTTCGAGCTACCAAAATAGCCCAGTCTTTTTAGGGTTAAGTACAACCGTAAAATATTCAATGGGTCAGGCTACAGGGAGATATCATTCGAGGGGGAATACATTTATGGAGAACAAGAATCATCCTCTGCATATTACCTGTAGCTCCTTGCACAGTCTGTATCTCTGAGTCAACGTCTCCACTTGAGACTGAACACATTGCATCAAAGGTTTGGCCGGGTGGAAACTTCGCATCAATGACCACTAGTGCCGCACTCGGCCCGGTGTAAGCTCCCAGTGGGGTGGGATCCGATATATCCAGTTCGTAGGAATCAAAGACGCCCGCCTCTACAAATATTTTGTACTGCAGGACGGTGGGAAACATGCTGTCAGAAGAAACTGAGCAATTGAGCCCCGATGGAGCTGCGGAGAGTGAAAAGGGGGAGGAGGGGTAGAAAAGATGCATGTTCATAACAGCTACAACTGTACGTAGGTTGTACATCAACTGAGTCAGTTGGAAAAGAAATACACCTGTTTTTAACAGTTACTGTGTTTTGTTGGCTGATTAACCTCCACACTGAAATGCCTTCCTTCCCACATGGAAAAATGTCTACAGAGATGTCTGGAAATTAATTGTCAATACAAAGAGAACACCTGATCTCCCCTATGTCACCACGGCCTTCTAGATCAATTCAGGCACAGTGATACACCTAAGTGGGCTTACTATTACTTTCTAAGTACACGGTACGTCAAATTTGGGAGAGAATACTGAATGTTTTAAGCGAGAAAACTTGAAAAAATTTGGCAAGTGTCTGTGCACAATAAGGATTATAATGAAAATTATGTACAGACAATTGAATATCTGTGCCTCTCTTGTACATGATTATCAAGCAAACAATGTTATCGTAGGTCTTGCACCTTACAAAGTCCAGTAATGTACTATTCAAGTTGCTTTGCCAAATTACAAATAACCTTTAAAGACAAATGCAAAGAAGTTTCATGCTTTAATTTGGGAGGTGTAGTAGTAATGTGGTTTTGCTTTGTTTTGCTTTGTTTCTTAGTTTTGGCTTTCAAGAAGGCTGGAGAGTGTTTACCAAGGGTATATGATGTCTGGGCCAGGAGTTCCCTTCGCCCGTTAGCCAGCTGCACGGTGAGGATGAAGGCGTATCTCTTGCCCGGTGCTAGGCCAGAGAACTCCTTGGACAATGCCGTGGTGTTGGTCACGGAATCGTTGAGAAGAGGTGGGATGTTGGTGAGGAGGTAGTAGAGGGCGCTATTCACGGGATCCCAAGAGACAAGGACGCCTGTGTCACCTACAGGTTCCACCATCACCACATTTTCAACTGGTGTTGCACGGCAAGCATAAAAGAGAAGACAAAATTGCCATTCAGAGAATTTAGAATTCATATTCAAGCTGACCAATATTCTACAGCACGAGTCAATCTCTTGTATCCTTTAAACTTTATCATTCAAACAAATTCCAGGCCCTACTCCACGATAGCAAGCATTTTCAAAGAGAGGGAGAGAAAAAAATCAAGGCTTATCGAGCAATATTTCACTTTGATTACAGTAACACTCACTCACATATTCTATTAACCCATGGAGGACGAGTCTCGAGTATACTTGGGCAAGTGTCTATGGGAAGTGCGTGTTGTAGCAAAATCAGCCCATCCTCAACAAGTTTGAGGTGTGAACAGAGTTAAGAAATAGGACAAAGATGCGATGACTTGTCATATTTCATGGACTGTGTATACCACAGGTCTGGGCTAGGTCTGGGCCAACAAAAAGAGGGCTATCCTCAAAATCTTGGCCACGATGGCAGCATCAACTCACAGTAATCGGATCATACTACCCTACAGCTTGGCTATGCAGTGGCGGATCCAGAGGGGGGCACACCGGGTACATACCCTTCTTTATTTTTTGTTAAAATAATAGAAAAAAAAAGATAAAAATGAGATGAAACCCTGAAGTAGCACAAAAAATATTCTTTGCGCGACCCCCCCCCCTTTACAAAATTCCTAGATCCGCCCCTGCTATGCCCTATAGTTTCTAATCAATGAACAGAAATTCACACAAGAGCAATGTACATGTATAATATAAATCTGTAACCTCCTCAGCTGTTAATGGAATGAAACTGTCATAGGTAACTCAAGGATTAGTTTCATAACGCAACATACAACATAAGACCCATTTCTAATACTGTAAAACGAGGAATGTTTGCGTGCATTTTGAATTTCGCAAATTTCGCGAGCGGCAACATTCGCAAAATTAAAATGCACGTAAAAGTTCTTGTCTACATAACATGCATTGGATGCCAGTGGTACTAAAGTCACGAAAATTTCATGCTGCGAGAAAGGCCGTTAGCTCCAATTCGCGAAATTTTCATGCTGCGAAAATATGATCATATTTTATAGTACTCACTGGTTCTCTGTGTTAAGACAGCAGGCTCTCCCTGTATTCCATCCACGGTGGTGACAACACTAATGGTGTACAGTGTGCCGGGCTCTAGATTCTCTATGAGGAGGCTGAGCTCTTCATCTGGTCTGATAGTCCTTTCCTCGACTATGACGGGAGGGTTGCCATACTTGACTGAGATTTCATAACTGCACATGAGGTATGAAATAAAAGCAAGGGAAAGGATTAATAAAAGCCATGCACATAAAAATCAGACCACTCTGTAGTACTCTATTCCCCTTCCCTCTCCCCACCCCACCCCCCCCCCCAAAAAAAAAAGGAAAAAATGATTGAAAGGTTAAGCCATTGTTCCTTTATCATGACATCTACGTGTCGGCATACATTTCTGCAATTTTTTTGAAACTGTTGAACATCTTACTAAAGTGCTAAGATGCAAGTAGATAACTGCTGCTCACTCAAATGGAGCATTCTGCCTCTTTCTAGATGGCATATATGTAGCACATATCACAGCTCAGCAAGATTCCCCAGGACTCAAACCTAAATTATTTGATTGTAAGGCAGACATGCTACAGACTGAGCTGCCAAGATGCCCTACACAGATGACATGAAGGATAATTCTGAATGTGCTTGTTGTCGTACGAGAGAAAATGCTGATCTCTGCATACCTGTCAAAGTTTCCTCGGGCTGGAAGCCAGTAGAATGACAGGCACGTCTGGGTGAAGAAAGCCACCGTCAAATTCAGGGCTTCACTGGGACCTGTTGAGGAACGTTGTCAGATGCCAGGAGGTGTTAAATTCAAACATAATGAAATAAAGCATGAGCAATGTCACGACATCAGAAATGGTAAAATCAAAAGCTCAGGCACTGCGTGCTGACTTTGGGTGCTTGCTTATCAATTAGACAAGTGCAATTTCAAACAATAACAAAAAAACCCTGGTAGCTCATTACTAAAAGATACAAGCTACTCATAAATTTGTGTTATGGGCATACAATGATGTCTAAAAACACAGATGACTTAGGACACAAAGTTTGAATCTGCCTTTTTGTTTTCTATGGGGATAAAAAAGAGAAAAATACTTCATGAGCATTTGTATCTGTAGTTACTGTTGGATTTTCAAAGAGGCTTAATTGCAGTTTGTCTTCAGTTATGCTTGACAAAACACAATACCTATCCTATACAATGCAGCAAAAGGACATATCATATGTCACTATTGACAGATTTACAGAGACATAACATTCAATGGGTCTTGGTGGGTGGGTAGGAAAGCAGAAGGTAAATGGGCTCACAAGTGGTCTGCACTACAGAGTCGCTGACGTCGGTGCCATTGATGTACAGGACGATGGTGTAGCGGACGCCGCTCATGAGGCCCTCCAGGGAGTAGGCCAGCACGGAGAGGTCCAGCTCGGCCGAGATGGGCGCCATGCCCTCGGGGGTGGCCACGAGGGTAAAGGCAGTGGCCGCTGGATTCGTCGTGTTCCCCCAAGTCAGTGCGATGCTGTCAGCCCGCACCTCACCCACGTTGAGGGTTTCTGCCTCAGGACATGCTGCAATGGTACAAGGCAACGAGGGTATAGGGTTAGTTCGATGTACATGTGCATATTTTCATTATGATAATATGCAGGAATCCTGCTAACTTATTTCTTGGCTAGCAGGGATCTAGAATATTGACTCTCGATACCAAATAGAATCCACAAGAACTCCGATCTAGTTTCTATGCACTGTCAAGCACAGTGATGCTTTTAAAATTCAAACCCTGAAACATACAATCCTTTGTGCATGTATAAGTATGCATACACTGTGCAAGTACGTGCACATCTACAACAAAACACCCTATAACAAAGCAAACAGCCTTTCAATAGGAAAACAGCAAAAGATTGGTGACAAATTTCTCAAAGAACCTCATTTTTTTTCATTAATTAAGTAAGCCCTATGCTTTCAACAACTCCAAACACATCTTGTGTAGGTACATGTACATACAATTTACTTTCTGATTATCAAAATCAATGAGTACACTTCGCAACTGCTTTGATCAAGATAGATTTACCAAACTTCTGAGACAGTGTACTCTTACATGCACGCACAAATGTGTGCGCATGTACACACACACACACACACACACATGCTGTAGGCCTAAAGTATTTGCATACCAGTGCGCAGCCTGATGTCAAAAGGTTCACTCTGAGCCGTCTTCTCCAAGGTGACGAGCGCGATGTCGTAGTCAGTGTCAGCCTGCAGCAGGGTCAGGGTGTGGCTGCTCTCAGCCTGCTCGAGGACTATGGGGGAGGGGTTGGTGCAGGTGTCGGGCGAGTAGCGGACCTCAATTCGGTCGTAGCAACCGCTGGGCGGAGTCCACGAATAGGTGAGAGCGCTGGAGTTGATGAAGCGCACCTGAATATCACTCACTCTGTCCGGTACTGTGGTTGACAAAGAAAAAGGCGAGTGGGGGGGAATGAAGGCACACTTGTGGTGACAGAATAAAATACACTTCACAAAGAGTGATGAACAATGTCAGTCATTTGCATATGGGTCTCATTTCTCAGGAATTTCTTCATGTGACTTGCAAGATTTTAGGAAAACCATAATGAAAGCTCAAGCAGTCGACAGGGATAAAAAACTGAAGACTTAGATTACTGGTTTCAAATAAAAAAAAATGCATTACTGTCTCGTAATGGGTCTTGTATTTATTCAATTTCATGTTCGTGCATATCTGCAGGCATCAGAATACAACCCTCACAGCTTCAAAGGCTACATCTACTACTATAGTACTTGGTACCTTGGCAAAGAATGCATTCTATCACTGCCGATCACATCAAGACCCCCTATCAAATGGGTTGCAATACATTTCCTGCACACACACACACACACACACACACACACACACACACACACACACACAATTGTAGCGACTATTTCTGGATCACGCGAGGCAATGATTAAGAACATTGCATCAAGATTGGCAACAAGCAACACAATTCAAGTGGCTGGGGAGGAAAAGAGAGAGAGGAAAAACAAAAGCAGTGGAGAAGCTTCCTGTTACAATATACATGCACCACTTTACAAGCATATTTTCACTATTATGACTGAACTATTTCTCAATCACGACAAAACTTAGTAATATACAAAAGAAAGATAATTGTCTTTGGTAATGTCCCATTACCTACCTGAAGTCACTGTTGGTTTTTGTTGGTTTTGGAGGTTGGTAAAATTTAAAAAAAACAACCAACATTTGAAATCATATTTGTACAGTGACATACCGGTAATGAATTCCTCATCGGTGATGACAGCAGTTGTGCCTTCTTCAACTGTGATCGTGTAGGTAGCCCCCGGCGTCAGCCCGGAGAATTGGGCGTAACGTGATGTGTTCATCATGGGGGCAGGGACTGCTGCTCCAGGACAGTCAGAGGCATTGAGACTCACCGTGAAATTTCCTTCCCCTTCACCCCACCAAGTAAATTCCACTGAGGTGGAATCAAGGTCCCTTATGTTGACCTCATTTTCAGCCCCCATAGCTGCAAGAGTCGAAAGTAGTAGAGAATGCAATGGCGACGTGACTAGAATTTCTGCCAAAGGTAACTATTCTGAAAATTGGCATTTGTGTTCCTATATCCCATTAAAGTATAAAGAGCCATGCCTTAATAGAGTTTTCTCTTTTGTGGTGTGAGCAAAATGGAAATAAAATCTTTAGAGCTTTGCTTGTATGAAAGAAAAAGAAATGAAGTTTGTATATCACAGGAAGTGATGACTTTCATAACCACTGATCAAACCGCTGGAGCTACCCACAGTAGTCTGGAGAAACAGCCTAGGTGAGGAACAGAGAATTGTATAATGCTGCCACTAAGGACCATACTGGATATTTTCCTCACGCTAGCATGGTTGCTGCCATGAATCAAAATTACAAGTTGTATCTATCAAACTTTACCCAGTTAGATTCAATCATAGCATGGCTCACTGTTTGTCTCGGGCTAAAACCTGAGACTGAAAGATTAATTTTGTGGACAAGTGTGAGTAGTGAGCTGTCAACAACAAATCAGTATACAATAGCTGTGATTTTTGTTTCAATTTTTTTTTTCCATGCCCCCTCACAAACATGTAAAAGCTAAAATTGTAGAATGATCTATATCACTGCTTTCTGCACCTCTCATTTATTGTAAATGCAAGGGCAGACATTTCTGACAAGCCTGTGTCTGCTAAGGCAAATTTGGGTATTGAATGTGAAGCAATAAAAGAAAGCACTGCTGTACAAAAAAGCTCTGATGTTTGTGCTAAAAGGTTCACTTGGCAATTACAGCATGAACAAGTACAATGTATAGAAACATGCATGGTGCTGAGAAATATGAAACGTACTTGTATTCTGTGTGACGGAGCGGGAGTCGCTCTCCTGGAACGTCCCCCCTCTCCCCATGATGACAGTGATGGTGATCTTGTAGGTCTGCTCAAACTGGAGCCCAGTTAGAGTCAGCTCCTCCTCGCTACTCCCTAGCTCCACGGGAGACATCTGATCCCCATCAGAGGGCGAGTATTCAATGCGATAGCCCCGGAAACGGCCTGTTTCAGGTGGACGCCAGTTCACCCTGAGGGATGTTGGCACGTCGTCGACAGGCACGACCGTGAAAGTTTCATCAGGAACAGCGGCAGGTTCTGTTGAGTAAGATTTGATGTTTGAAAAATTGAAAACACAGTTACTTTTATCTTGGCATCAATCAGACACTGCTATTATTTACATTGTATGTAACTTTGCTGGCATATATCCAAAAATACTGGGTGGATGTTGTTCAAGCTCATCAGAAATTCTTACAGCGCAGAAGAGTAATATGTACTTTCATAGGTTTAACGTTTCACACAATTTGTGTCTGGAAAGCGAGAAGCCATCGACACAGCGTTTCAAGACTATTTTCATTGAAGTCCTGCACAACTTTTGAGACCAAATTTGTGACACCTGGGTGTGCGGTACCATAGTTACGTAACATTTCATAAGTCCATGTCCGATCCAAATTACTAAAAAGTATGATTTTGTGTACAAATCCAATGCAAACACTGTGTCAAGCCAAAATTAATAAATGCATCATTATTTTGACTTTTACTGATTGAAATTAATTAATTTCATGTTATTTATTATTGAAATAGTGTCACCTACAATTTCCATCATGAAAACAATGAAAGAAAAGAAGAAAAACAAATACATAAGAAATTTTTAAAGGGGATGGCTGGTAACTGATCAGTGGGAATCAGTGGGAATGCTGGGGGATGATTGTTCCAATTCTTATGGGATTCATTTAAGAGTACACTATATATCTATTGTTGTGTGAAAATTATTTGCTTCAGAATGGTCTCATATTCAAGTAATGTGCAGTTTAATGCCCCATCACTGTACAGGCATGCTAGCCTGGAACCATTAAACTACACATTACTTGAATATGCTATATATCTATTGTTGTGTGAAAATTATTTGCTTTAGAATGGTCTCATATTCAAGTAATGTGCAGTTTAATGCCCCATCATTGTACAGGCATGCTAGCCTGGAACCATTAAACTGCACCTTACTTGAATATGAGACCATTCTGAAGCAAATAATTTTCACACAATAGATATACAGTCAAACCTGTCTATAGCGGCCACCCAAGGGATACGGAAAAAGCGGCCGTTATAGACAGGTGGCCGCTACAGACAGGTAATCCAACTTTGTGTGCATTGCCTACATGTACATGTATCATCGTTGTATATACATGTATGTACATTTATGTGTGTACGTATGCACACGTGTGTATCATGCATAGAACAATGCCGGTGTTTATGAAATTGTTGCACAGTACACTAGATGTAGCATGTGCACAGTCATGAATTAGTGCATTATTGTGACTGAATAAGTGATGAATGCAACGGTGGCGATCACTGAATGTTGCCCAGAAATGACTGGCACGGTTAAAAAGCAGAAAAACACCCTGAATTATCAGCTCGGCTACGGCTCCATCGGGTTTTTGGCCGCTATAGACAGGTTAAAATCTACCGCGGGAAACAAAATTTGTGGCCGCTGGCCGCGTTAGACAGGTGGCCGCTATACACAGGGTCTTTAACATGGCTTTTCTCTCGGGGGGATTTTTCAGTGGCCGCTGTAGACAGGTGGCCGCTATAGAGAGGTGGCCGCTAAGGCAGGTTTGACTGTATAACATACTCTTAAATGAATCCCACAAGAATTGGAGCAATCATTCCCCAGCATTCCCACTGATTCCCACTCATCAGTTACTAGCCATCCCCTTTAAAACAATAGAATACACAAGAATTCAAAACTGATACCGATTTTTTTTTTTCGATGTGCATCCAATCATATTCCCCAAAAGAGTCTAAAAAAAAAAAAAAGAAGCTTGGGGGTTTTATTCAATGACTTACAGCCAAATTCTAATTTCATTCATAAATAGCATAATTAGTATATGTGACCCTGCACCTCAAAACAAACAAAAAGTCGCCAGACATGAATTTTTAGTTAAGACCATATTCTGAAAGAGCAGACTTTAAGCTTTATAATGATGTATAACTTAAATCAAATGGACTCTCCTAACCTATCTAAATATTGGAAAGAAAGCACAAACTCAGGAAAAGTGTGAACTGAGAAAAGAGGCTCTGAAGTACAGTGTCTATTCAAGCGCTTAATCTTTACCAAACCGTGCTGGCTATGTGATGAATGGGACAAAAAACAGGAAGTAAACCACCACAGTAACAACAATGAAGGGATTATCAGATTAAACTGAAATTAACAACGCCTCATTAACACATTCTGTCCATAATTAATGCCAACTTTCAAGGCAGTAGCACTATCCTTTCAAAAGTTATTAGAGTTGAAAGTGAAGAGTGTGGACAAGGTTTTTCAGAAATGAAAAAGGGATTCTAAAGACACACCTAATCACACTATTCTACCAAAAATGTTCGAGATAAACTGCTAAAAAACACACTTTCCTGCCCGTTTTATGATACCAAATTTTACCATAATGTAAAAGAAGACCTGCTCTTTCAGAAAATATGAAAAAGTCAAGTTCGGCTAGGTTGACCCATTTCACTTATTTTCAGTCCTCGCGCAAAATCAGTGTGTGTGACTTTATGTTCGTTTTGAGGTGCACGGTCACATATAAAAAACACAATGAAAAGATTTAGTGACATCGAAATGCCAGTCTGGAAGAATGAGGAGACTCACCAGTGCGTCGCGTGATTTCATCGACAAAAACTAGTCCGCTACCAAACTCGGCCCTCAGGACCATGGTCACGAGATCGCCCGGGATGAGCCCAGTTATGGCAAAGGCGTAGTAGTCGTTGTTTGGGTCCGTATTCTTTTGGATGGTGCGTGAGCCACTGACCATCGAGGAATACTCCAGTCGGAAGTACTGCAGTGCATTCTCATTTAATCCATCCGAGGACCATGTGAGGATTAGCTCTGTGCTCATGATGTTTGCTGCACTCAGTACAGCTGGACCTGCATATACACAAATAATGACAATCAATGAAATCATTTTTTTTTTTCTTTTTGCTACATGCTGTTATCTGATTTCATTTTGCATTCTTGATTGTGGTTTTTGAATGTCAGTTTCCATAATCACCTGCAATTAATTGCCGAGATAGCATTGCACTATCTTAAGCTTAATACCATTACATGTACTGCCAACCTCTGCACGACTCCCTCATTCATGTTTACACAGTGGAGCCCCATGGATATTCTCTCTCGCCTTGGCATAAATTTAGGCAAATTGTATGATATAATGGATCAATTTCATTGAACAGATAATCCTACAAGAGTCTCAATCAACCTGGTTGCCTGTTGAGAAATCTTTACTGGAGTCAACTTCTGTCATCTATCTCAAGGATTAAATAAATCTAACACTGAAGGATTATAACATTGGCAACGAGTGAAATCTCAATTAAATATTACGCACTGAGAGCTCTCCTTGACTACACCTACAGGTCTGGATAGCCTCAAGGAAATTATATCAGATACAACGTATGATCTTTCTTTAAACTACAGCTGTACACATAATAGGGTTTCAGTAGTTATAAAATCGTTATGATGAAGAGATATTGCTGTTTGTATTGACCAAAGTGGTATGAGTAATCACTTCAAACTATGAAAATTTAAAAAGCTTACTGGTCGTAACGTTGAGGGACCTTGGCTCGCTCTCAATGCGCAGAAGTCCACTCCTGGTGAATGTAACCACTTCAACGGTGTAGGTGGCTTCATCAGCAAGGCCATCGAGGGTATACTCTGTCTCTTCCGGTGAGAGAGTGACGCTGCCCTTGTCAGGTGAAAATGTCAGCATGTAGCCGTCAAAGTCGCCCTTGGGTGGGGCAAGAAGGACCTGCACTCTGTCAGATCCCAAAGAGGTCACGTTGAAGAAATCCGGAGGATTTGGCTCTGCAAAAGATCAATGAATACCGGTATCAAGGTTTGACATCAAAAGATGCTACCCCACATTGTGTATGTACAGCACTTCCTTTGTGTTTGTTTGTTTGTTTGTGTGTGTGTGTGTGTGTGTGTGTGTGTGGAGGGGGAGGTAAATGTACAGCTGAATTTTTGCTTGCTAATTTTATAGAACCTACAATTTAATCCAAAATATGTGAATTACTTCCAAAGTATAAACTAAATAAAAATGCGGGCAGCTTGCACGCTTTTTGCATTTCATTTTAAACAAAAGATACAATAATAACCCCTAACAAAAAGACCAAGTATTTCATCTTTCATCAATAATATTCCAAATATTCAGCAAAGAAGGGTGTCGTAGGTTGAATCCTGTCTGAGTATGAATGGCCACAATTTTTTTCATGGCTACTACTATTAAAACACTAATTAATTTTGTTACTTATTTATGTTGATGTAGGGCAATTTGGGAACCAGCTGGAATGAAGAGGTTGTTGAAATTTGGTAACTGAAACAATTACATCTGAACAACAGAGACGATAATTGAAAGAGAATTTGTAACTCTCTGTTATGAAACACTGACAATGAATTGTTGAAATGATAACAGCAAAGGCACAGCATCAAATGAAAGACATGGTTACTGGGATTTCAGGCATTGATTTACCAGTCTGGGTGTAAAGAATGTCCTCCGTCTCCCCACTGCTAAGCTCAACCGACACAACGTAACGACGGCCCGGAACCAGCCCATCGAAGGTGAAGAAGATGGGACACGTCGAGTTAGTTGGAAGACAGCTGGGCGAGCCACTGCTCAGAGTGCTGCACAGTTCTGTGAGACACACCTGCCTGCCGTCCGTCTCTGCATTCACCCAGATGACCGTCAGCGACGTGTTGGTGGTGTCGAAAATGTGAGGCTCGTTTGATGAGTACGGCCCTGTACGTAAGCAAGATGTTGCATGCAAGATCACAGATGTGGAACATATGTAAGGATACCATTCTTTAAACCTAAAAAGATGTGTTGAGTCAAATATGTCATCAACTGAAAGCAATAGATAAGGAATTCTTTGAGCAAAATTAAACACTATGTAATGACTATTCAAATATCAGCAGGTCATGTGGATATCCTATAAACAGCTGAACTGAGAATGGGCTGACCACTTATGCAAGAAAAATACTTACAATGTGACATTCAAAGATATTTTGCAGTAATCATGTGGGTTTATCTTTCTGTTACGTCACAATGTTCTGATGTACATACTTAATCGACACCTTAAAAAAAATAATGATATTTCTGACTGTATCACATATACAAATGCTGTAAAAGAAACAGATGAGAATAAGAAGCAATACTACAGCAAAGACTAATTTGATGACAGACCCAAACTTTGCATCTATGGTTTCAACACAGATTGTTTCTTACAATAATAATGCACATCCAAGGCTTATCCAACATAGTGTACTTGTAGCCACAAATAATGCATCTGAGTCAACCCCACAATCTTATAAATGTGAATACTTGGAGAATATGATGCAAAAGTAGGAACTTTCATCTATTACCCATACTTCCCCATTAGCAGGTGCTGACAAAATTAGGGACTCAAGGTTGAATGAAACTTCTCCTTTCCTACATAATTGGAATGCTCCCATTACTAATAAGAACATTTGGCAGGTATGAATAATGCATGAGAACTGGATCAAAAGTACTAAAAGTGTCATGATGGGAAAGGGGTGAAATGAATACCTTGTCAGTATAAAGTCCTGGGGGGGGGGGGGGGGGGACACCAATAGATTTCCTGTCTTGCCTCTCTTTCCGCTTGCCCCTACACTATGGAACAATCTCCCCACCTGCATCTGACACGCCAATTACTAAGTCACTCCTTAAACATACCTTTTCAGGCAGTGCATTATGTGTCAGTAGTGGTAGTAGTTTTAATTGTTGTTACATATGTGACCCGCTACAACAAAATGGTCCTAAAGTCACGGACGGTCAAAGCCGTGAAAATCGAGTTTGAAGTCAGAGCATCAAAATTGGTCAAAACTTACGATTTTCTAAATTTGACATATTATTAGAGTCTGACATGTCTTCTATCATCTGTGGAAATTTTGAAGCAAAATGATGAAAGGAAAGACCAAAAAAATAGCGTTTTTCTGGGCCATGTTTTTTTGGCGTTTCAACGAAGCAGAAACTGGTTCGAACATTTGGATTGAGCGCTACAGACAGGCTCTGCCCCTAACAACGACCAGAGTGATCTCATTGGTCAGTTTGCTGCTTGCCGCTAACCGAAGCATGAAGCTCGTACACTGCCCAGTTGACTGGTGCGTGCTGGCGGGGTGCGCTATGCCCAGCCGCTTCTCCTGGCATCCTGGTCACTGATTGGTCGGTGAGGAGACCGCTGACGCTGTGTTTGAATAAGCATTTCGGGGGTTGCTAGGGCTTACCTTCTATTGTCTGGAGGTGAATACTGACTTGCGTGTCGCTTGATCGTGATTGCGTGTCGCTTGATCGTGATTGCGTCGCAAGGAGAACTTTTAGGGCGCTTTTCTCGAAACAGTGATTTCCCAGACGTCTCGACATGCTCTCTTTTAAACATCGATATCTCCACAGCCGATTATTTTTATAAGATGTGTTATATATCATTTTAAAGCAGAAAGATTAGGGAATTGTGTCATGCAATTTTCAAATAATCAACCTCACCCGACTTTAGGATCATTTTGTTGTAGTGGGTCACATATAATTGTCTACTGTTGTTCTATGTGGATGTACTTGTTCATTGTTTTCTACTTCACTTGTTCTTTATCTTAGCTTTTACTTTCCCTTGAAAAAATGATATTGAACCATTAATAAATTTTATTATAAAATGGGTTCAAGAATGTAGCCAATAGGAAGCGCTGAAATGAGTCACATGTGCTTTGGTTACTCAGTCCCATTGCACTGCGTGTTAAATCCTATTGCCGATCGTCTGTGCGCGCGGCGGCTCCTTGGAATTGCATGCATACGCGCTGTCAATCCTGTAAACAACTTCTAGTTCGGACTGCCGGCCGGCCGGCCTTTCTTCCCTTGTGCATGCATAACATGTGGCGTACGTATCATACGTACAGTGTACAGTAGACCAAGCGTTGTGGGACCGGACGCGTACATGGAGTCACTTTGAAGGGCAAATCCAACGATTTAGCAGGTTATTTCTCACGCCATTTTCAGAGTATGCTGTCTAGTAGGCCTATGTGAGGAGTCTATATCAAGTCTTTAAGGTAAAAGGGTGCATATTCTATGTAAAATAAGTAAGTTTTCATGCGGGAACTTAAGTGTCCGGAAACCCAACCCCCAATCATACTTATACGGTATGTGCGGGATTTCCGAGTGCGACGTGCGTAAATGTTTGGGACGAACATCTTCGGACGTCTTGACCCACAAAGGTACGTGAAAAACGCTGAAAAATGCTGTTAGTTTTCGAATTTTCGACCCATTTTATAAAACAAATGATGCACAGGATTATTTCGTGGCGTTAGTGGAGGCGTATAGTGCACTCGAGGGTATTTACAATTGTGAAACATGCACGAGGCGAAAACGCACTCTATCCTGTGCATCATTTGTATACTATCATCATTATCATTTACAAAGACTGACTAGCTGTGCCATTTATGATGACCTAGCAGGATTTAGAGCGTTAAAACTCACTGGTTCTGATAGTGATTGACTGAGCCTCATCACTCGACTGCACGCTGAACTCATTGGTGGCCGCTAGATACGTCTCCAGCTCGTAGGTGTACTCCGTGTCCGGCCGCAGGCAGTCCTGGCTGAACATCCTGCCCTCGGAGGAGTTGCGGGGAACCGTCAGAGCCAGCTCCCTGCGGTAGGGCACGGGCAGATAGTAGACGCGGTACCCCGTGAAGGAGGTGTTGGTGGCATCCCATTCAAAGGACAGGGCAAACGGGCTCTTGAGGGGCGATCTGGGCTCCTGAGGGCTTTCCGGATCTGTGACCATGGAAAGGTGTGTATGCCATTCATATATCTTATACGGTCTCGTAACGAGTTAGAGCAACATAAATTCATCCACAAATATACAATCTGCACGTTTTGTGTAAGACAAATGAGGGAGTGGGAGAGGTGGACGTCTAGGTAACATACTTTTTGCATACTTGTGCATTGAAAAACTGATTGCCAGCCGCTGAATGCAGAAAAAATTGGTTTATGAATCTATTTTAAATTTTGGTAGCCCTTTTTTTTTGGGGGGGGGGATGGGCTACAGGAAGAGTGATTCCATGTCATAAAATCGTCTCAATATGATATTGCCATCAGAGTACATGGAAACACGCAGGATTTGATGCTTTTGTTGAGATATTAAACAAAATACCTCACAACTATACCACTGATCTGTGCAGGATGTGACATTAATACCGCATCTGACTCACATAACTTCATGGACTGTGACTATAATGACTTTGAAAAAGTAACCACAAAAAAGTCCAAAATTAGCAGACTTTTCTACTTTCAGGCATTTTGCGACGGTCCAACATTGAGAAAACTATCACCGCTATGATGCGTGAAAAGGGAAACTCACTGTTCTGTTGGCTCCATGTTTACACTTAAACATCAATTTGAACATGGAGCACATTTTCTTGTTTAAAAGAGTTAGTGACCCGATCGTTTTGATGTTTACTCCACCTCTTCTGCATTCCTTCACACTGCTTGCGAATAATGAGTAGTAATCTCTCAGATTATCATAGGAAATGAATCAAGCACCACACACTCACTCGTTCGTACACGGCCATTAACACAAGGCATGAGGGTAGGGAAACTGCACACTTCAAGGCTGTAGACACTGGCTGCAGAGATGCCGGCTGAAAGGTCATTTGATGGAATGTCCACCATCTGGTCACTGATGGTATTGACGCCCGCCTGAATGTCATTGTCATCTCTTAGTACCACAAAATACGTCTGTGCAAAATCTCCCCACAGAGCAGTGAATGACGTCGACATCACATTAATGAATTCAAGCTCATTCGGTCCCAGCATCTCTGTGAATAAAAAAAAAATCACAAAGAAACGTAAAAACAAAAACAAAACATCTATTTAATAGCATTGAGCTGGATAAATCTTTTCTATAATACCTTAGATGGAGACTAACATGATTACTGAACATCACAAATTACCTATTCAATACAATGATACACATGCTCTCTCCCTACATCATGATTTGCATATCAAGTGCAAAACGTTGGATTGTGCAGAAAATGTCACGGGATATTACAATTCAATTCATACCAAGTGGTGTCAATTAACTTCAAAACAAACTAAAAATCATAATATGAAGTACCAGTACTATGTGTAAGATGCACCTCACACATATTTCACATGGCCAAGGCACAGAAATGAGGGCCATACTATTTCAAAGAATAAAGTTGGCTTCAACACGAATGTGTGCCCCAATATGTAATTTGAGAAGAAAAAGAAAATACACAAAAACTAGCTTACAACTGTTTCCCACACATTTCAATAATAATATTCATACTTTAGTAGATAGATATTGATTTTAATACAGTGATGCTGATAACTTACGGGTGGTTATATTCAATTCTGTGGAGCTGCTAATCTGCTGGTATGGACCTGTGCCACTGACGGTTACCACACTGACTGTGTAGTTTGTGCCTGGCAGCAAATCAGTAAGAGTAGCAGAAGTTTCTTCCGTGTCCATTGTCGGGTTGACAGAAACGCGGAAGAAATCAAAGACGCCCACCGGGCGAGCCCAGGATACAGTGACAGAAGTCGCAGCAGTGGTGGTGGATGAAACCGTAGCTGGACTCAGAGGAACTATGAGAGTAGAAGTATATTAGAGAAGGAAACAAAGCAGCAACTAATTAACAATGATGACACATTTTCTTTTTTAAAAATCTTTTAACAGTACACCATCCTAATCAGCAAGTGACATAGGGGTATACTCCACCCAATTTTCTCTGCAAGGTATATTTTTACTCACAGCCAAATCATACCCATCTAAAAATAGATGTAAGTATACCCGTACGTTGAATACAATAATTTCATTACTAAGTGATGTCATGGAAATATCATATATGTGCCTCAATTCAAGGTTGCATTTACAAAATTGTAGGTTAGACTATTAAATAAACTCTGTCACAGTATGTGGTATTTGAGACCCTTCATCATACCTGCATATTTTCACATAATTATCATGATTTCTAAACATATTAATGCTTAATCAAATAATTTCACTTCATTCTTTTTTATCCTACTTCTTAGCAACATGTGGTATTTAAAATTCTTCTCATACCTTGCAAGTTTTCAAATAATTATCATGGCTTATTGTATTACATTGATGTTCAGTGAATAGTTTTCATTACTATAATGTTTTCCTCTTTTTTTCAGCCACCAAAAATGAAATTTGATGATTTTGTTAGCCCAAAATGGCCACCAACGAAAATAGTTAGTATCAAGCCCTGCCGGAACGCAACTCCTTGACTTGTACCTGTTCGTTCAAGGAAAAAGTTCACCAGGTCAGTGCCCAGTACCAGAGTTGTGACATTATACAGCTGCCCTGGTGTTAAGTTTTCGAGAGTAGCCATGCTGGTAGTCTGGTCGATTGTGACGTCTGCGGAATTAATGGGAGGATCAGTGGTGATTTCATAACGCTGGAATCCCGGCACGTTTCTGGCGTCACCGATGATGAGCATGAAGCTTGTAGTGCTGACGGAAATCGGTATCGCCACGCCTTCAGACAGAGGCACTGCAAAACAGAGAGTTTGACAAGATTATCAAAACTGGACATACTTAAATCCATCTAGTACTGCTCAATGTCTCTAAAGCTCACAATCATATGAGATAAAACAATTAACTTCTCATATTTTTCAACACCTTTTTTTCCACCTATCAATGAATTGATATCAAGTTTGCTTCCCATCTATATACTGTGCTCTTCTTTACATCAAATGCGTTCTCTGCATCAAATGTGACTGTGCATCACAAAACCTACTGGAAGTAAACAGAAAACATGGGTTGATATTCCATGAGGCCTCAAATATGCATATGAAGTTTTGGATGATTTCTAAGAAATTTACCCTGTTTCTACTATTAATTCTAGAAACAGCAAATACTGGAAATGTGAAATATTTTGCAGCATGGTATATATATATATATATATATATATATATATATATATATATATATATATATATATATATATATATATATATGAATGCTATGCTTCACTAGTAGCACAAAACCAACTGCATTTATTTTGTGAGAGAATAGGATGTGTGCAGAGCAACAAGTAAAATACACTAGAAGTGGCTTGGTGGAAGAAAAATGATCACACATAATGTTTCATCTTTTACAGGGACACTACAAATCAGCAGCAAAAACAAAGCAATTCAAATGCAGAACAAATTTACTCACATGTCGAAGCTTCGATCTGGCAGGGCACAGCGGCCTCCTGTGCAGAGAAAGTGTCAGTTGCATCGAGCACTGCATTGATGACAAAGGTGAAGTTCGTACCCGGAAGGAGCCGATTCTTGAAAATTTCCAGCTCCTCATCGGGTCGTACAACCATTTCCTGGACATCACCGTCTTGGTCGGTGATCCTCGCCCGATATCCGTCGTTCCTGGACCCCGGGGCTGGAGTCCAGGTGAGGGTGTAGCTGGAGACGGTGGTGTCGACAGAGCAGTTGAATATGGACTCTGGGTCTGCAAAGGGGAAATCCAGGAGTGAGATTTGAGTTTCACAGGATGGCATATCGTTATTATGCATTTATTATTACATTGTACTCAATGGATAATAGGTGGAGTCTCACATTTACATACATAAAGAGGTTATGTGAACAGCATGTAAACGATTTCCTGACAATTCTAAGTGCATGTAATTATACTGTACACCATTCTCCAATGAAAATTACTGAAAAGGTCTAGCATTTTAAAAATCATACTTAACCTGAGGTTCTCTGTACTGTCTGATATTGTGAACGCTACTGGTTGGCTGTAGATTGTAATCACTTTGAGTTATTTTCACAGTAAAATGTCCTTTTTTAAAAATTTGTTTATTCCCACAGCTCAGGCTTCACAAGCTGATGTGACTTGAATTAAGTGGCTGGGGTAAAGCATTTTTATATTTTTTTAGTGAATGTGAACAACTTAATTGGTATATTGGCCATAGGAATTGTGCCTTGCTCTGTCTAAAAAGTAGGAAAAAATGCATTGAAATTTACCCTCACTTTGCATTGAAATTAATCCTTATTTATGAAGACCTTACCACTAATGGGACATGAGTGGTAAACTGTCCCTCCTTTAGTCAATTTCAATTCATCTCCATTCTTCCCAATTGACCCTTCACTAAAAGAGTCATTTCATCCCCCTCTCCATCCACCCTCCCCCCTCCAGTTAATAGTAGTCCCTTCCTTACCCGTTCTGATCTCCACCTCAAACGGGCTGCCAGATTGTGGCACATACATGAAGCGATACTCGGTAGCTGACTCTAGGGGCTCTGCTACCAACACGTATGACATGTCGCAGTCGCCGTATTGGGAGAGCCCATCGGGCACGTACCGACTCCCGACTTTCCGTTCCCTGGTGATGTTGAATGGTGTTGGCTGACCATTGACCCATGCTAGGCTAGCGCTGTCAGATGTGATGTCCAAGACAGTAAAGGTATCCTGAGGGATGACAGCTACCATAATAACGACAGAGAGAGTTGAAGCAACATTTATTTTATGGAATCTGATCATGAAAACAGAACTCTGACACCATTTAAAGGAGTATTTGAAACTGGACATTTTTCTCATTGAAAAAAATTAAAAAGCAACACATTAGGATAGAAGGCAGAAAATTGCCAATACATCTAAAGATGAAAATGCTCGGGGGAGGGGGATTCTTTTTTTGTTGTCTTTATACCAATGGTCAGTTCAACAACAGCATAGCAAATTAAAACATTCCCTAATCTTGACATCACATGTTGAACAAGCAGGTTAATATATGGATTTTAATCAAAAAAATATATTCCTCAAAAGCAATTACACGTACATGTATATACTATATATATATATATATATATATATACAGGGCTTGACACTAACTTTTTTGTTTGGTGGCCCGATGGGGCCACCAAAATCCTCAATTTCAAATTTCTGGTGGCCCGAGAGAAAAATTTGGTGGCCCCGAAAAAAAAACAATAAAAAACATTAAAAGTCCTGTTTTTTTAATGAGTCAAATATCTAAGTTTTATCCAGTCATAGTAAGAATTGGAAGTTGGACATACATCTACTCATAGATAAACCTCAACAACTCGCAACACTCACTCTCAGGCACTCATTCAGTCCCTTTCATCCATCCTTTAAACAAATATAACTGCTAATTTCCGGCGCAAAAAGTTACAAATTAATTGACATACTTTTCAAAAAATTTTGGTGGCCCGAGGCGGGCCACCAAATTTGCCCTTTTTTGAAATTTGGTGGCCCGACTTTCAATTTTGGTGGCCCTGGGCCACCGGGCCACCGTTAGTGTCGAGCCCTGATATATATATATATATATATATATATATATATATATATATATATATATATATATACTTACATATACATGTATGCACCTAACCAAATTGGACACAAAAGACACACTCTTCTTGAGAATCCCCTTAAATTTGCATCTCCATGCTATTCTACAACAGATTGAGACTATGTAGAAGCTGATTCTGCCTTTTTTTTTCTTATCATTCTTTACTTCATGAATTCTTCTTTGTCAAAGAATTTCTGTCACTCAGATATTACTAATAAACATCTGTTTACATTTACTAGAGGCTGCATAGCAAACTTTTCTGTATGACATGGCATAAATTTTCCGTATTTGAAAATTTCCACAGTGAGTCCGTGAATGCGTGCATGGGCAATTCATTCATCATGTGGCAAATTCAGCAAATCATATCTACTGGGTAACATCTATACCATGCATTAAATCAAGAGTGTTATGTACTGTACAGTACTGCATCATGAAGCCCCCAGCATGCAGATTGAAACACCTGCAACAGTGCCACGTGTACCAAGCTCAGTCCCCATATATGATACATGCAGCACCATAAGAACCGGGTACAACACCTTTTGTACAGGGTTAGGCACCATCAGTGCCAGAAGTGTCAGGCTCCAGTCTCCATATGAGATACATGTACACGTAGCACCACTAGTATAGGGTACAGCACCTTTGGCACAGGGTTAGGCACCATCGGTGCCACAAGTGCCAGGCTCAGCACCACATGTTCCACCCACAGCGTCATCTGTGTAATCATGCTGTACACTGTATAAGACAAGTACCACAGGTTGTGTCATCTCACTCTGTGCAAACAAGACATATGGATTTTCAAGAATATCTAGAAGATAAACTCACTCGTATTTTCGACTTGAGTGCCTTCAAGGCTGTGGGTGCGCACAGGAGGTCCAGCTTCTGAGACGACAGTGAATACATAGGATGTTCCCCCTTCAAGGTTTTCAAAGGTATAGGTTTCTGTGGAGGCAGACAGGACAACACTGTCCTCGTGCACGCATTCCTCTCGGGGTACCACACTCCGGAAAGAGATGTTGAAGCGATCGCGGTACCCTGGTCCAGGGTCAATACCCAATTCGATTTGTGACATGTTGGTTGACAGGGTGGTCAACGTTGGAGTCGAAGGTTCTGCGAATGGAATTTGATAAAATCTTGTGTCAAATATCAAATCACTTGTATATTATACACACTGAACTAGAGGTTGTGACACTAACACATCGCGAAACAATACATTTTCACATACAACTAACCCTGCTATGTAAAGGCATGGAGAAAATGGAGTAAGTGTGCTAGAACTTGAAAGTTACTAAAATCTGCAGTACATGTACTTATTGCTTTGGCTGATATCTTGCATTTTAGCTACTACACAACCAAAGTTGTGTTATAACAGCATCATATTTTGTACATTGTAGACCAATAATCTACAATTCTGCAGGCATATGAGAACTATGTTTTGGTTTTAAAAGAAGCTGACAAAACCTGAGAGCAAGTTTTGTAGAACAAATTTGATTAATTATCTGGTCAAAGAGAGTATTTTGCATTGTTAATATTCTATCCTAGTGGGCAGATAATTCTACTTGAATGCAGCTCTAAAAACTAGACTAGTGACATAGAAAGATGACAAAACAAAAACTGCATCTTGAGCACCTATCACCATGACTGCTTAAAGATGTCATTGATCACATTTTATGTTCTATTACTATCCACTCGCATTTCTCCACGAATACAGTTGTAATTGAGCCAAGTGCTGTGCATGCCAGGTACATCAGTAAATTTTACAGTAATCTGCCTCCACATCAGGAGCCGCACTCACTCAATCGGAAATCATCAATCGGCACAATGTTGCCATCGCCGGGGTCGATAAAGCCGCTATACAGTAGGCCAGGCTGCAGATTTTCGAAAGTCACTCGATAGGGGTCATTTGGATCGGGCAAGATTGTGACACCGTCAGATGGCGTGATGTTGTAGGTGAACCTTGTTCCGTTGACCCCATGCAGGAACTCAATCGAGTCATTGGTTGTCATAGTTACAAGGACCTCATTTTCTCTGGGATCCTCTGAAACATTAGAGATAAGATATTAACAAAAAAACAACAAAACACATTAAATACGCAATAAAATGCAATGCTCCTGATAACAAGATCAGGTAACTGGTGAAGAGTTCACCTTGACAGACAAGCCATGGGTAAACAGAACAAACACAAAAAATATGAGGAATGGCCTAACTTACCAATAAATACTGTATACGCTATAATTCTCGCGTACACACATTTTCGCGAATTGCCGCTGTCACACATTTTCGCGAGTGGTTAAATTCGCGATTGGGGGACCAGAGAAAATATGAAGTGGCAAAGAAAGTGTGAATTTTCAACTTACTAGCATATGAATGACTAGTTTCTAGTTATACACTGCATGAAAAAGACTTGCCAAACTCTGCGAACTAGTAAGTTAGAATTCAACATTTTTGAAGTGGTTAAGTCCATCGCGCTAGATTTCTGACGAGTGGTCCCCTTGCGATAATGGATTGGCTCTCTACAGTATTCGTAAGTAGACGTGGACGTGCGTAAACAAGCTTAGCCAGTTGGTCTGTTCGGTAAGCCGTGACATGGTATTCTAGTACTGAAATGTTCGTATCATCAAGGCAAGGGATTCATTTTGGAAGGTAATATTTTCGCGTGTTGTTAATTTCGCGAATAGCTCCCGACTCGCGAAATTCGCGAAAATAAAACCCCTGCGAAATATATAGCGTATACAGTATGTATCAAACTGTCATATGTAAATATGCATCTGCAAATTACATACATATCTATGATGGAAGACTCTTTATTCTCCCTTTCAATAACAAAAGGAGCAGTCCTCAGATCATACCTGAAGCAGACAAAAGAATCACGACACTTAGAACTAGAAAAAACAAAAACAAATAAATATGATCATTCACAGATTGCAATAGTTGCATGTAGGTTTCATCTTGTGACAGGGCACCTAATTACCATCACATCACAGGACACAGTAGTCATGTGATGGTCTTAAAACGACAACACAAACAACAGCTGTTTCGCTCCCAGCATGCTGCGGTGTATATGTTCCCGCTGACTCACGTATTCACGACATCTTTGAATCTTGTAATTAAAGAATATTTGTCTCTGCCGAGCTCAAAATGTACAAAAAGTAGGCCATAGCTAATGTCCATTTTTGACATAGTTTTAAAGAGTAAGCTTTAATTTTAAAATGATATAGAGCTTGTAAAAGTTGGACCATCCTCACTCATTCAAAACGTGATTGAAACAAGAGAGAGTTTAATATGAGATACAGCTTCATAGGAAAGGGAGAAAGAGGATTTACAGATTAAGGTCACTCGGGCGTGGTGTGCAGAAGTACAACTGAAAACACATTCTATTTCACAGTGAAAGCAGCACCTGTCTGAAAATGCATCATCCAGAAAAACTGCTAATATTTCAATTTTGGCTTGGTTTTGAGCTGCCAAATTTTGACAGTACATCGGGAAAAAATTACTCTCCAAGATAATACAAACTTTACAAATTCAAGTCGGTCAACCCAAATGACAGATTTTGGTACATTGCACAGAAGCCTAATCTATGACCTTTCGTGGAATTTGAGCCTGGTGGTTACTTTCAATTGGCTGACTGCGTGTAAATGCTGGACATATCGAGGGTTGGTAAGTCACACGGTACGCACCTGTGGTAAAAGACACATTTGCTGCGCTACTCTCCTGAGTTTCAAACTGCTCTGTGGCATCCAGCACAGACTCCACGCTCACATCATAGTCAGCAGATGGTATCAGCCCCTCCAGTAGATAGCCATTCATGATCCCATTTGGACTCACTGTTAGCACATCTCCAGGGGGCAAGTACTGGCTGTCATTCAATGAAACTATCGTCACCTTGTATGAGTCCACCTCCCCACTTGCTGGACGTTGCCATGACAACCAAGCACTTGTTCTTGTCACATTGTTTACCATCAGTGACATAGGAGGCCCCGGATCTGGAATTGTAAATATGAAAACAATGATGTGAAAGACAACAAATTATAGACACGAGCAAGGTCTAGGGGTAGTCAGACTGGACAAATCTCACATCAGCATGGACAGCTTTAAATGCATCTGTCCAGCATAACAGATACAAATTAGTGTTTTGAAATTTATTTTAGACAAGGGCCAGGACAAACTCATAGTAACTGAATGACATAAACAATGAATGTTGTCTCGAATCATAAACTCAAGATTGTTCCGATTGTGCTTGAAACAAGATATTTGTTCAGTCTTTTGGCAGTAAAACAATCTGTGTGCAAGCATATAGTACTGGAAAGAACATAGCAACTAGATCAGGAAAAAAAAAACCCACTAATCACAAAAAAAAAAGTCTGAACACTTACCCGTGCGGACAGTGATATTGAATGAACCGACATCATTTCCACGTGGTAGATATGTTACAACGTATGTTGTTCCTGGCATGCTGAGGTTAAATGTTCGTGTTCTTGAAAAGCTGCAGTCGGTAAAGGACAACTCTTGCACAGTGCTCCATGTCCCTCCACCTGAATAGGAAGTCACAGATATATCGTACGAGGAGTTTGATGTCCACGCCAGTGTGATGGAATCCACACTCCTTTCTACCACAGTAAATCCATTGCCAAGAAGAGGATCTAGTGGAGAGAGAGAAACACAACATCTCTTTGATACTAATTAGAAATATTACATAGCATCAGACAGAGAACATGACCTTAAACGGAAAAGTCTTGATTTTCTTTTGTGGTTCATGATTAATGCTGCTTGCACATTTTCTTATAGGGATATTGTACACATTTCGTCATTCTCAAAAAAAAAATCATGGAAGAGGCAAACAGCAGATGAAGACACAGACCCTACTTGAAATGTTCTTAATGATATAGTACAGAAAGAGCTGTGAAAGATAAAAATCTGCTATGAAATCTCCTATCCTTTTTGGGGAAAAAAAAAGAATATACAAATTCTGCTTTTGCAAAACACAAATAAAAACTTCATTTTCAATTGTTTGATGTTTATTCCAACAGAGCCAAGTTGTTCAGCAGCAGGTTTGCTGTTTCATTATTTTTTAAGTGAAAACATAGAATACCTTATTTTTCAAGTGAAATAATCAATTACAAAACTTTCATGACTCCAGTTACTACAATACACTACTGCTTAATGAAATGTGCAAGTATGGAGTATTCCATTGGAAAGGTGTGAAATTTGATGTAAAGACTAATAGCCTCCTCTACAGTGGCTTTGCAGAAAACACAACAGAATGTTTCATTTATCCTGTTATCATTATTCTAGTTTAAGCCAAGTGCTATTCCACTACCAAAAATACTGACGCAAACCAGATATGATCTAACCCTGGTATTTAAACGGATAAGCAAGATGAAATGCTATCACGTGTCTGTATGCGCTCGATTGGGGCAGCACTTAAAAAGTTGGGAAAGAAATGATATCCATGGAGATCACTCACCAGTGGTGGCTGTGACCATGGTGGCCCCACTCTCAGTGGTCCTGGAAACCGCCCTGACTGAAATCTGGTAGGAGTGGTCCGGATGCAGCAGAGAGAGAGTGTAGTTTGCCGCTTCTTCTTCAGTCACGCTGACGGTCATCACGGTCTCGCAGCTGAATGGGTCATCCGAGAGAGACGTGTAGTTGACCATGTACTCCTGGACGACGCTGGGCCCTGGTGAAATGGACAGCATTACTGAAGTCGCTGTGACACCGGTGACGTCCACAATAGGATCCGTTGGAGCTACAAGGAGAATGATGCATTAGATATAGAGAGATTTAAGAGGGAAAGTGTAATGAACGAAAGAGTTTGTCCGAAGTGCATTTGACAGATATACAAGCGCAAACGAATAGACACACACACACACACACACACACACACACACACACACACACACACAAATAAACACCCGAACATGCATGCAGTTGCACGCACACATATATAAGCACACTCAAGATGGTGTCCATGCTCTTCTATCAATGAGGTAAATCATAAATAGTCTGACAAATCAGCAGAAAATAAATCATCGCTGGGGCAACAAGACCTCATAGCTACAAAATGTCAAATGTTCATATTATTACATAATATCAAATACGAAAGCCTTTCCTTTGACATGACATGGCGGCTTCATTTTGGGGGTAAGTCTGCTAGGATTTGGACAGGACATCACTTAACTGATTATCTAACTATCAAAAAAAGGAATTTTAACCAAAATTTGAGATACAAGGTCTTGTCACCCCAGTGATGATGTAGCAGATACATTAATAGGGTCACTTTATCATAGTCATATATATACATACAGTACACAATGCACTTTGCAAACGTGTATCAGGTAGGTGTCATTTTAACAGCTAGACGTACAAGTGTACTTGACTGCTGATCATAAGCTTTGTTGCAAGGAGCGTAATATCATCCTTACCAAGGTCAAATTCATATGTTGCAATGACTGTATTCTGCGACAAGATCTGGACGTGATACGGTTGCCCAGGGGTCAAATCAAAGAAAGAGAGTCGGTTGAAGTCTCCCGGAACAGTACGGGCACCATCGGATGGAGTGATGTTAAAGGTACTGTCAGATGACCCACCATGAATAAGCCAGATTGATGTTTCATTTCGGGCAATTTCAATCACTGTGCTTGAATTCAAAGAGGCTGCACAGACAGAATATAAGAAATGATGGAGAAAAAACAAACAAACAAACAGGTACAAAACTTGTATGAAATTTGTCAGAATAAATAACTGTGTTCAGGTACAACTTGACAACACATGCCCTGTTATCACTTAACATTCATTCAATGAGAACTGCAGATTCTTATTCAGCAAAGTCCAAGTGACACCGCTGTATGCATCTATGTTTCTTACATGACAGAAAATGCAAATATGAACACTCTGAAATTAAGACTAGGAAAAAATGATGAAATGACAAAAGCTGATATACATTGATATATCTTCCTTTTCCTTTTGTTTTAAGATGAGTAGCGCATCAAATTTTCATCACATCCAATTGGCAATTCTCACAATCAACCAGTAACAGCTTTCTGACAAACTCTTGTTCTACTAGTTCATGACATTATACAAATGTACAAAGTCATATTACCAGATTGAGTACCTACCATGGTATAGCTGTTGTGAAAACAGTTCGGGGTTTATAAATTATGGTGACATACACTGTACACTGTATAACCCTTGATGTGCGCTATGTCTGAAATGGGCCTGTCCAAAAACATTACATCCATGCAATAGAACTTAATAAATTGCCCTAGACCTTTGACCTTTATGCTGCTAATACAGAGTACATAATGTATTTCAACAACTTTGCTTTGATCTACAGATAAATAATGCCTCCGGCACCACTTCGTGGCGGAGGCATAAAAATGTACCATAGCATGACTGAATGACACTGGATGATTGATACTTTCAAATATCTCGGAGTCTGGTTAGACCCACTGTTCACATAGAAGGAACACATTCAATATACCAGATAGATAGATAGATAGATTAGATAGATTAGATAGATAGATAGATAGATAGATAGATAGATAGATAGATAGATTAGATAGATTAGATAGATAGATAGATAGATAGATAGATAGATAGATAGATAGATAGACAGATAGATAGATAGATAGATAGAGAGATAGATGAAAAGATAGATATGAGAGAAAGTGAGAGATAGAAAGACAGAGGCTATTGCAAAACACAGAAATTGGATTACGTGTCATAATCTCCTCTGATCGCACCGCACTGGTCAGCTCTTCGGGGGTCAACAGCAGCGACTGCACCCTAATGGTGTAGTTTGTCAGAGGTCTTACATCGAAAGTGTAAGAAGTCATGGTGGCTTCCACCCTAAACTCCTCTTGCTCGGGCGCATCACCCTCATAGGATGTGAGCATGAGAAGAAAGCCGTCCACATCCCCAACCATTGGGGGGTTCCATGCTACTGTGGCAGAAGTAGGCTGAGTCTCAGTAATGCGAAGACCTCCCACAGGATCAGGATCTACATGGCAAAAAAGAATAAATGGGAAGGGAAAGGGGGGAAGAAATGAGTCAATCTTGGCATTGTACAAGCAGAACGGTTAATTGAGAACAAAAAGCAACACAAGCTGGAAATTCATGCAAATGTATATCATCTTGAACAAGAGGTCTTAAACAAACTCCAATGCATCATAAGTATTAACAACTTTACCAATACTGGTACTATCAGTAAACTGCACTATCTTGAGTCCTTTCTGCACCACGATATCACAATATTGTCACTCCTTGCTAAATTTATATGTAAACATTACAAGACACTGTAACAATGACTCTGTAACTCTCACTGGTTTATAAAACAAATATTGAGAGGTTCTCATGAATTGACTATAAAAAAAAAAAAAAAAAAAATCTTGTACAATATGATGCAATACATACAGCACTGCCCAAAAAAGGGTTTCTGAAAACTTACATGTTGTGAAGAAGGTAACAATAGGAGGTTCTCCATCAGCACGCAAGGTGAAATTGAGGCCAGAGGATGGAGTAGCTACATACTCTAGGATGCTGGGATCAGCGCATGTACCACTGAGAAGCGACACACCATTCAGCAAGAGAGAATAGCCCGGAGCTTCACTGAGCCACACCACTGTGACAGAAGGATTTTCCTTGGAACTTTGTGTGACGGTTACCTCACCAGGAATCACTCCTGTGGAGTCTGCTCCCGAGGTAATGATTGAGAAAAAAAAGAAGAAAACACACCAAATCATGATAGAATTATCAAAAAACCGTTCAAAATGAAGCCACAATTTCATTGCCACGGTTTTCCCTGACTTATCAAATATGCGTGTGTGTCGTTGCTCTTACTGTTAACTCTGTGCCGTATATCTTCTTAGCATTCATTGAATACATGCACAAACAGGATGAGGGGTGAGGCAGACTTTGCTTGGACGTTTTAGCTTTGGTTTCAATTTTTTGTCTGTGACTGCTAAGCAAGCACTGAAAAAAAGAAGAAGAAGAAGAAGAAGAAGAAGAAGAAAAACGGTTGTAGCAATAGTTGGAAACGTTGTGGAAGTTATGACCTATTGAACATCAGTCAGCCTCCTGACATAAAGTGACCGTTATATGGATGAATTTGGTTATATGATGGTCATATTTTATAATTTGATTATTCAATTTACATGGAAAAACATTTTTGAATTCAAATTCAAATGCATGAAAACTCATATTTTGGGTAATATTTCCTGAAAAAACAAGTGACAAGTAGACTTCTAGGCAGGAGACATCAGACATGTGTGATCAAAACAACTATTATCAGGCCTTTTAAACAATGTGATAGACTTATTGCTGACCTCTGAATGGTCATCTCATTCCACGTATACGATTTTGCTTGCATCTGTGTCTTTCATGTCACCACTTATTATGTCAAACATATATCTATGTCTATGGAACTTTCCTTTCACTCATCAAATTTGCAAAGCAGAAATTGGGGATGAAAATGGTGATCACCAAATATTATAGGTCTGCCATGGTCAGGCCACACATCGGCACTGACTGAGAACTGATTGAAATCTCTATGTGAAAATCAAGAGTGAACTGATATAAAATCAAGTACAGCTGTACATATGTACATAGTAAAAATCATCAGTTCATTTTCCCTGATTTACCCACATGTACATCAGAGATAGCCCCACCCATTCTCACCATTATATCATACACAGAAACTCATGTTTTCAACACTATTTGCTTATTGTTCATAGAATGTGCACTGTACATGAAGGTAGCTTGAATACAAGCAAGTATTCTGAGCCCTATTCAGATATCAAAAATGAGCTAAAAGAAAATGTATGATTCTTTTTTTTTTAAATTCAGAGCAGAAGTCATTACTATGAACTTTATGTAGACAGCTGGTAGAAGGAATATTTTTTGTTTTTAACATCAAATAAGAATTGAAGTTTCATTCACTTACTTGTCATTGTTTCATTTGTCCATGGATCACCCTCTTTTACGTCTCCTGCTTTTGCCACAACTGACACTGTGTAAGTTGTGGCCAGTCGCAGATCTGTAAACACATACTCCAAGCTTTCGAGGCTGGAGATCTCTCTTGAGATCCCTCCGCAGACATCAGCGCTCAGCTCAATGTCATACGTGATATTGTCTCCAGATACTTCATCCCACGACAAACTGATGGCAGTGAAATTGGACTCAATGAACACTGAGGCAGGTGCCAGGGGGGCTGTGGGGAAAAGTGGAGGCATTTATGAATGATTTTTGTCCTGATCATTACGTGTGCAAAGGTTTTGTTCCATATTCTCTGGTCGACCACTACAACAGCAATGAAGTTAAATGTATTTTTCTACCTCCGTAATACTCAACTACCTGGCCATGTTGTACGTGTGCTGTAATTGTATATTATGTTATTTTCCTTTAATGTGTTTACGGTGTATGTATTTCGTGATGTACAGTATTATCGTGTAGGGACTGAGAATACTGCGTTTGTAGCCACTGACAGAGCTACCCTACTGAAACAAAACAAACAAATAAGTAAATGAATAAATAAACACAAGTGTTTGCAATCTGTATCTCCAACCCCTTTTTCAGCTCTCATATTAAACAACTTGATTTTCTTGAATACTTTGCCTTTACATAAAAAAGTAAGTCATCTGCCTCTGAACTTTGCTCTTCCTCCCTCAAAAATAAGATGAGAATGATAGTATGATGGCCAACACATAACCCATGACTAAAGATTGCAAAATCGTCATGACATTACATCAAAGCAGGTTATATAATCATCTTAAATATTGACCGACATATATTTTCTCAGTGAGTCTGCAAAATACTGATTAGGAGATCTTGTCATAAGGAAAATGATACCATTTGTCACCATGCCACTGGACTGGATCTGTTGTATAGTAAATCTGGACACACAAAGAATTTTGCAAATTTGTATTTGTTTGAAGAATTCAACAATCTTGTTCATGCTGACAGCTCTGACTTTGCAGCTCCATTTCACAAAATTCAGAGACATGGGATAAATGTTAAAACATATGGCATTGAAAAATAAAAACTGGAAATAACATTTTGACATTTGCCTTTCAAATTGTGGCCCTAGGAAAATTAAAGTGCACTGTATATAAATCCAAGAAGCCTCACCTGTGTACGCCTCTACACTCAGTGTAGAGTCTGAGCAGGTTGTGACAGATATGTTGTATCTTGAACCAGAATTTAGTCCGACGAAATACGCCATGCGAGTTACAGGGTCTATATCACTGGCGGACACTTGGTCATCTCCTGTGAGGTAGGTAGCTGTAGCATCGTGCTGACAGCTTACATCAGGATCAAGTCCCCATGCCACTTGGATGAAGTCCGAGCTACACTCTACCACTATAAGTTCTCCTCGTTCTGGTCCCACTGCCGTGAAAGAGACAAAATTAGCATTACAGGGACATTAACTCTGACACGCAGATTTGTTGTTTTCTTAGGTCCTTTCCTCATCTAACACTATCAAAACAAATTTTTAATAACCTTGCTCCGTTCAGGTATGGTTTCTAGGTTGCTCAGTCAATCAATATTCATGAAACCTATTATAGCATCATACTCTCGCATCTAAATCAGCACATGTTCCTGTTGTACCACTTCCTTGCATTTCAGCATTTGATCGTCTCTACGAATCTGATTATTTCATCTCTTCGGATAGAGTGAATGGTTCATCTCAGTGTGAACACAGATATACAGTAGCATTTTTACTACACACAAAATAATTAAGTGGTCAATTCACCAGTCATGTTCTGTAAGTGTCCATATAATATCTCATTCCTTCACTTTAATACACAGACAACATCTGTTTCATGTAAAAATGCAAGACTAAATATTGTGTATTACATACTGTAGATTGCAGGAAAACAGCTTTTCCGCATGACTGAAATTTATGACAGCTCACCATGTACTGTACACTTGAGAGAAAAAATTAGATAATAATTTCTTCAAATTATATCCAACATCACAAGAAAGAAACAAATAAACAAAAAGGAAGAAAAATCAAGCATAAAAATTCACTTGCATTAGCAAAGAAATAAAACCCTATGCCACATGAACTTTGCTGGTATCAGCCTGTTGCATGTACAAAAGGAACTTCAATCTGTCAGTGATACGATTTCAGCATAACACATTTATACACCAGGAACTTATTGTTATATTTACATGCTGTATTTTATTTTAATGTTAAAAAGCTTTTCTCTTGTGTAAATCCTGTACACGTACATGTCAATATGTCCTCTCGTTTATTCTGGGAAGGATAGCTTCGCTGACGCGGAAAGGAGTCTGTCGCGTACAAAACAGTGCCGACTTCGATGTTGTAGTTTTCCATGGGAATGAGATTCATGACAACAGCCCATTGGGAATCTTCCACTGTTTCAGCAAGAACCCTCTTATTGGTAGAGATTCTCGTGACGTAGATTTCGTACGCATCATGTGGTGTGCTTGGTGGCGTCCATGACACATTTGCTGACAGGATGTCAATGTCCGACACATTCATACTCAGTACTGGGTCGGGGTCTGTGGACACAAATCATGAGCATTATCAATTTCTGATTTTCAAAGGAGGCAATCATACAAGACAATGTTTTCCTAGAATATGCGACAATAAAATAACAGCATCGTCCAATTATATAATGAGGTTAACTGAAAACCAAATATAACCAAGGGATATTTCTACTGTGTCATCTGTCCTACATCAAACTTCAGAAATCATACAAGGAAAAAAGTCAAGAGATGCAGAGATCTCTAGCTCATCTTTGTATATTGGACCAAGCATTTTCAAGAAAATTAACCCGTCGAGGACAGACTGATTTTGCTGTAACACACATTTCCCATAGACACCTGCCCTAGTATACTCGTGACTTGTCCTCAACGGGTTAAAATGAGACCTCCTTTTTGCTTACCCTCCCCCACCATGCCCATCCCCACATCTGCAAGAAAATTTTTGAAACTACAGTTACCAAATACTAAAAAAGCGCTAAATTACCTTATTCCTTTGAGTTTCAGAGATATGTAAAGATTTAATTTAGGGGCAACTGAGACAAAATAAGAAAGAATTTATCAAAAATCATCTATCAGTACGCATGTAATTACAGAAGTGAAGCTTCAATTTCAGTAAATAGTAAACACCACAGGAAGGTTATCCTTGACCTGGTACAGACCACTGACTTGAATAAGGCTTGTTCTTGTACTTACTGACTCGGATTATTGTGCTGGCGAGAAGTTCATTGGTGTCTATGTCAATGACAGTGAGGTTCACTTCTTGGCCCCCTGATAAAAAGGATATTTCATCAGTGGGGTCCTTGGTGGGAGCTGTGCTGGCAATTACATTTGGGTCGGCAATGACAAAGTAATTTCTGTCACCATAATTTGCCCAATCTAGGGTGAAAATTCCAGGTGTCACTTCAGACTCAGACACAAGAATAATGCCTGGTGCAATATCATCTGCAAGATAAGGACAAAGACAATGAAATCAATTACAGCAATTCTGCAGAGAGGGACAGTACTTAAGTCTTCCTCTAAATACATAAGAATTTATTTCATTAGCAATGGATGTTTCAAATAAAAGCAGTGGAACAAAGCCAATGCAACAAAGATCTACAGTAAACAGAGCAAATCAAGAGTCAGAGCAGTGGGTATTAAAAAGGTACTGTAAAAGTGGAAATTTTCGCAGTGTTGAAATTTTCGCGCATTTTGCGCAACCAAAAACTAGCGCAAAAATAAAAGCACACAAATATTTTTGCTTTCCATATGTTCCAATACTTGATGTCTTGATTCCGCGGAATTAAAAACATGTGAAACTCTTCTTAACTGGCCAAACGTTAAAAATTGGTCACACAAAATAACCACTTTTAATAATAATAATAATAATAGTGGCCTCTTATAAAGCGCTGAAAGTCCATCAATGATGATGCTCATGGCGCTCTTACATATGAAATAGCGAATGAAAAACAAACAAAAACAAGATGCTTACTATACATAACGAAATCAATCTCAGAACATAAGAAAAACCCTTCATGTACAAATTATACAGTAACTTTATACAGTGTACAAAACAGTAATATATCATGCAAACAGACAACCTAAAAACAGCATCCCAAGATTATTTTTCCAGTCAGGTGACTGAAGCCTATTTGTACATGGAGACAACTTCTTGTCTTTTATGCATTATTGTTACTTCATTTTATTTTTGTTTAAAGAGAGACATTTTATTAATGACACTGTCCAAGTCAGAGAGGGAGACTATGTCAAATTTAGATTCCATGACTTTTCCCTGACTTTTCCATGTAAAATTTCAAAATATCCAGGACCCTTTTTCAGATAGTAACTTCATGAAAACATAAGTAGTCTGCGTAAATTAAATGGAAATTGATTAGACAAATATATGTAGTATCCTAGCCATTTGGCAAGGCCTCGTGGCTGAAAAAGAGACAAATTATGAGAGAACGGTTGAACGCCAGACGAATAGGCACTGCCTCAAGGCCTTTTGAAACTTGACATGAATTTCTTATCTTGAGCCTTCCATGGCCCTTGTTTCTCACATTTCTGCTACCAAACAGGTAGCAGCCAATCAGCGACCACATTACCTGCAATTTTGTTGCATCTTATGAATAATGCATAAGTATGCATGTCAGTGGTTTGCTCATCCGTATCAAGCCTGCGCTGCCTGCCTGCGGTAGCTGCCTGCATTGCCAACATTGACACATCGCTATTAGCATACCAACTGTGGTCCGACTTATGAATATATGAATAAGTCATGCTCCGAGTCATGTACGTTGCGCGAGGTGGCAGGGAAAAAAAAACAGATTCCTAAAGGCCTTGTGTGTCATGTTCACCCATTCCTCACAGTGCTTGGTGTGGCGTGTTAGTCTCATTCCTCAGCCATGAGGCCTTGTCAAAAGGCTGGTAGTATCCATGTAAAATGTGTTGTGTATACCACACAAATATTGTCCTTGGCAAACAAGTTGGTCTGATTCTATTCAATAAAATGCTTTCCTCAAAAAGAAAATAACATAAAATCACTAAAAGGCAAGTTATACTATACAAACTTAGCAATTTCCATGACTTTGCCAGGATATATTTGGGGCACAAAGTGTTACATTTTAGCATAACTCGATACTAATTATGCTATACATATATTGTTTATAGGCTTTACATTTGTATTGAGACCATACATTTTCCTGGAAATTTTGTGCCATTCAGACTCAATTTTGATGAAGTTATCTTTAAAAAATGTAACGGTGTCCTGTAGCATCGTGACGTGTCCATGTAGCATCGTGATAGTTAAAATCTGGTCCTAAAAGACAAATTAAGGCAATTAGCTTGACCAAAATTTGATATAATATGCATAATTACTAGATTAGTCAGATAGCTAAATATCTTAACTTTCCTTTCCACAGTTTTACTTTTACAAGAAAATTTACACAATATGTCACTATGCTACGCGGTGTCCACCAAATGTAACAAAAAAGGACACCGCGTAGCATCGTGATACATTTTGTAATTTTCTTTTAAAATTGAAACTGTGTACAGGAAATTTGAGATATTAAGCTATCTGACTAATCTAGTAAATATGCATATTGTACATGGACACTGCCCCAACTTCATGGAATTACCCATTTATAATTTTGCATTTTTCATGACTTCTCCCGGCCAGGAAAAACATCGTCAAAATTCTAAGACTTTTCCCGGTGTTCCATGACCGCGGGAACCCTGCTATGTTCAGATACATCCACATGATACAAATATAGACACACGCACTTATCTTGAGAAGCTCACAGAATACACTACAGGATTAAGTCAACATGACAGTTAATATTGAAGTGCCAGTCAGCCTTATGAATGAAATAAAATTTCAAACATTTTACCTGTCATTGCAGTGATAGTAGTGTTATCACTACTCAGTTCATCATCCTCAGCAGCATTCTGCACAGAAATGAGATACTGCGTGCCAGCCTCCAGTGATGTGATAGTGTAATTTGTTGAGTTGATGACACTTTCAACCAGATTGCGGTCAACCCACACATTATACATCTCAAACCCAGGGGCCTCCGTCCATTTGATGGTGATTTCTCTAAATGCCACTTCTAGCACAGTTACATTTGACACAGGACTGAGTGCTGTGGAGACAAACAAAATCTCAGTGTTCACCTCTAGTATCCAAGAAGTTCTCAGCATGTAACAACTCCATGGTATATGAATTGCTTCAAGTAAGACTTTGAAGTACTTTTTCCTCTGGGGAAAAAATACCTACAAGACCCAGTGAGCTTTTGGTTAGCTGAGTGTTAAAGGTCCTGTTTACCTTTTGTGCAGTGATTTTAAAAATGTTCTTGATATCACATTTGAAGCATACATGTGTAGGTCTGTTGTATCACAGAACATCCTACCATATATATATATATATATATATTTTTTTTTTTTTTTTTTTGCAATAAAGCCTAAAAGATAAGGAGATATCACTATTTTTTGCAATAAACCATATCTGTAGACGGTTTAGTCTGAAAACATTTTTATCATAACTTTTGTTCACATTTTGTATATCTAACAATACTTAACAACTGATTCAAATTTTTACATTGGTCATTTCTATTCTTAACTCACATTTTAGAACTATTTTAAAGCACCAATATTGGGTATTTGTTTCATCTGCAGATGGTAAACTATGCCTTTAAAAAAAAGTACCTTTCATTGACTGTACATTACATTCTGATATTGGAGTGAGTTATCCAGCCTGTGTAAAACACTTCTGATTGCAAATATGCAAGCTGAATTTTGGGGATAGAATTCCTGAGCAGCCCTGGGCTGTATTTCAAAGATACATGGCAGTTTTCTGTACGATCATGAATACATTGTAAGCCAAAGGGTCCTATGCAACATCTCTTCAGATCAACTGTCATCTCTTGACGATGAGCAGCCCTGGGTAATCTAATCCACACAAATATTACATTATCCTGCTTTGCACAAGGTCAGTCATCTCGTCAGTACCTGTTGATATTTCCCTCAATGCCGGCGGACTCTCCAAGCCCATAAACGTGGTTCTCACAGTGACATTGTAGACTGTAAATGGCTGGAGTCCAGAGATTGTGATGGGCTCTGAGGCATTTGCAGCCATCATGGGGGCAGTGAAGCTATCAGTCCAGTAACGCACAATAAATCCAGAGTAGCCTCCAGTGGAAGGAGCCGTAAATTGTAATTCCAGTGTAGAGTCAGTTGGTGTAACACGCATTAGGCTTACTATAGTCGGCTCTTGAGGCACTAGAAAAAGGAAGCAGAATGAGTACTTGTAGTAAACTTCAGAGCACTTACAGTCACACTAAGCACATGCTAGAACTACTGGCCTGACAGAAATGGCAAGATGTCATTTATGAATCGTATATTATAAATGGTGCAATTGGTATATCTGTTGAGTAATGGGAATGTCATCTCAACTGACTTGAAGCAATGAGAATGCAGTGAGAAATATACAATCATAAAACAGAAGTTTGTCAAGCAAGGCTTTGCAGCATAGGAAAGGCACAAGAAATCATGTGAAAGCTATTACTGAAATGTTTTCAATTCATGACATTTTTCACATTATGAAATATATTTGATGGCAGATTTATTGAGAAGCTTGGTGAGGCTACTCTCACAAAAATAACAACACTTTCACAGCCTATTTTGCGAATAAACCTGACTCCCCACTTCGGGACTAAAACCACATTGCAGGTGTTAATTAGTAGCACTTTGATCTAGTGATGCTTTTGATGTCAACATCTGTGCAAATTCCAATTTCATATTATATAAATCAATTTTACAAATCTTATCAAATCCCTTCCCAACCCTAACATGCAAGTAAGACAACTTTATCTCTTCACATGCTCAAGCACTAGGCTTAACTTGTGACGCTTTTTTTTTTCAGCAATTCGTAATCCACACTTGACCCAGCTGTAGAAATGCAAGCTCACTCAGATGTAGCAAGATACAGGAAGGCGATAGTGAAGCAACAGGTAATATGGGGTAGGTACATGTACAGTATACAGTAACTTATATTTCAGGCATGTGTGCTAATTGTCAAAGAAAGTACTCCAGCATTTGCGCCAATTTCCAAACAATGTCAATTTTAAATCACAAAATATCACACTGTTTCAGGCTGATTTTTTCAGAATGTTGTATTCTCTCCTTCCATGATCTACAGTTTTACGGACCCAAGTGGAGAAGAAACAGAGGAAGAGATATGCAAGTGACTGAATGGGAGATGTTCTCACCTGTGCACTCCTCAAAGCGATCCACAACTCTAGCAGAATTTACAATCTCAAGGTCATAGCATGTTCCCGGGATGATGCCGCTGTAGAGTTCTGCAGATCCTGCATCACTCATCACTTCGTCGAGAGGGCTTCCATCCAGTGCGTACCGCACGCTGTCTCCCATAGTCAGATTTCCAATCGTGATGTTCATTGTTGTTCGCAGGGTGACGCTGGCATAGCGCTCAACTGAGATTGAGAAAATTGTTCAGGATGGAGACTAAGTGTTGATACAAAAGATACAGCAGTAGCACATTTATGTGCATTTAACCCGTTGAAGACGAGTCCCAAGTATACTCGGGCAGGTGTCTGCGAGAAATGCGTGTTGCAGCGAAATTAGCCCCTCCTCAACAGGTTAACAGTCAGAGTAATACAAGAATTATGTTTTTGTTCATGACATGCAGATAAAGTACCTCAACTGAAAAATGTTTCACAGTGCCTTCCATTCATGAGATTACTTTGCATTATCAAGAAAGATGCTGTGCATTCTCGGGATAGAAATGTTTGAAAAAAATCAACTGCATGTTCTGAGAGACACGTAATTCAACACATTTCAATAAAAAGTATCCTTGTCAGTATGACTGAAATAGCTATATCACCACATCAATTAAGGTCATTGCACAATTGAATGATTTTAATCAGACATTGCATTAGGATTTGTTTCATGTCACCATTATTAAAGAAACAACCAACCACAGGACCAATGGCTTTAAACCCCCTCTGACAGGGCAAAGAGGATAGGCCTAAAGTGCCTGACCTAGGAGTACAACAACTGTAGCTGAGGATACAAACCATGACCTCATTAAGGACAGTCCATGGTCTATCCAATGAATGTCAACAGTTCCTTCTCCATTTGAGCAATCACCAAAAACAAGTCATAAAGGCTAAGATATGCAATCCTATTGCCACATGATGGACGATTTATCTTTTTAGTCTGTTAATATGATATAAGGTATAATAGAATTGTACCAATGTGTATGTATTTAGAGAAAATCACTTTAAAAAAGTGCCAGATTTAAGTCAATTCTAATACATTTACGCTTCTCATCATAAACATTTCTAAGATATCTTTTGTTTGTTTCAATGGGAGGCAAAGAGTAAGGAGAAATTTCCGTAAGAATCACACCATCTGCAGATGCTCAGTGATCAAGGTGCATCAAGAGATTCCCCCTTCTTGCAAATCTTCTCACTCAGGTTATTGCAGATTTATCAATAGCTTGGCACTCACTTGTTGAGAATGCAGCACAGTTTTCAAAGCCGACCAGGTAATCAGAGCCATCGACATCAATGGATGTGACACAAGCGACATAGGCCGTCTCTGACTCAAGCGAATCCACAAGAAGCGAGAGATCGGTGGAGTTCATAGCAAACAGGGCATTTGCCGATCTTGCAGACTCTGCCCAAGGTGAAGGAAGAGGAGAGAATGTTACATGCTATTATAGTAATTAAATTCTAAGTCAGAAACTCACTCTCATTCTGAAGAACTGAGTCTGTTATTTTTCAGATGTAGGCCTTCGCCCTGTTACTAGCAGTTCACTTTCAATTCATTTGTTATTGCACCAATAATCTTTAAATGCTATTGTCTTCCCGTGTCTCCCTGACTAATCAAATATGAAATAATTTCACAGCGCATGATCCTATACTTTATGCACGCTAAAGTTCAAATCTAGACAAGAGTTCTTCTTCAAACACGCAACCAATCACAAGAATGTGTCATCGGAAATGTTCACATTGCCAGAATTCATAAACACAATGAACAGTGAAACATGAATTGCCTCCATAAAAGTCCTTCTAAAACTTCTTGGCAAGGAAAATCAATGGATTTTAGACTCCTCAAATAAACTTACATACAGTAAAGACAATGTGAGCTAGTCACACTGCAGATTCATTACAAACCATTTCCTTATGATTCTGTATCTACTAAGTATTTCATAACTAGATGAACAGATTGAAAGCAAGAATTCCTCGGTGTAGTCTTGTAATAGATTCTGTATCTACTAAGTATTTCATAACTAGATGAACAGATTGAAAGCAAGAATTCCTCGGTGTAGTCTTGTAATAGATTCTGTGGAGTAATGTTGTAGGGCATGGTTTCTTACCTTTTATCTCCACAAGATAGTGGTCTGCAGCAGGAACAGCACTCCACATTACAAGGGCACTGGTAGAGTAGCCAGTTGCATTAACAACCTCTGGATCAATGGGTCCTATTGGTATAGGGACCGGTATCAAAAGAAAACATAGAAAAAAATATAAATCATATTTAATTATATAGCTACATATAATCTAGTGCATGCATTTTTCTACCAACCTCACCAATCTCCTGGAAGGAAATAATGCAGATCATAATAATTCACACTAGCATATCTTTTTCATTTTTTGAGCAGATCAAACATCTAATACTATCTCACAGGTCAGTGCAGCTTGCCCCGCTTGGCAGCTACAATTGGGAGTACATTGCAGTTCAAAGTTGAAGTATCCAAGATCCAACATCACTAAATACTTGACAAAATATTTCATCTCTTTTGTGGGGACCTAAGAGAATTATTTATTCATTTATCTGTTATTCATTTGTTTGTTTAGTTTGCTTGTTTTTGTTTTTTGTTGTTTTGTTGTTTTTTTGTTGTTTTTTTTATAGATGACCCAACACAGCACTGGGCATACATGCAATATAACAAATAATTTTCTAGTCCATCAAACTTATCAAGTACCGGTACCCGGTATCAAACAGTATGCCAGTATCCAAGATCCAACATCACTAAATACATGACAAAATATTTCATCTCTTTTGTGGGGACCTAAGAGAATTATTCATTCATTTATCTGTTATTAATTTGTTTGTTTGTTTAGTTTGCTTGTTTTTGTTTTTGTTTTTGTTTTTTGGTTTTTTTTTTTGTAGATGACCCAACACAGCACTGGGCATACATGCAATATAACAAATAATTTTCTAGTCCATCAAACCTATCAAGTACCCGGTATCAAACAGTATGCCAAGTTTACAATGTATAGTAGCCATGCATAAAATAATGGAGCAGAAGAGTAGCAATACGTAGCTGTGGCAATGTCATCACATGGAGTTACAAAACCCATTTTACATGTACTTGATATGTGATATTACTGATTCCATTTTTATACTACCAGGGAGGTGGCTCTTCCCACCTCCCTGATATTACTTTTTATCCTGCAGCCGTGCGAGAGTAGGCCTACAGCTTACTTGTAAAAAAAAATAATAAAAAAGTCTGAAAAAAATCTGAAGCAAATAGGCCTACATAAAAAGTCTGAAGTGCACATTATATTGATAAACTAAACATTCACATTGCAATTAATTTGGCATTTGAATAGTCAAAAAGTCTGTTCAGTGGGTTTTGGGAAAGTGAAAAAAAAAACTATGAAATTAGATTAAATTAATTGTGATTCAACTCTCACATCCCTGATCTTCAATTCACTTACAGTGTATTTTTGTCAAGAGCAGAATAAATGCTGCTGAGAGTTGAGCTATGGAATAGATACATGCTTCAATTGTCACACAAAGCATTTTTTTTTTCTGTCTTCTACAGGAGTAACTTTGGAAAACAATCAGTGCAACATGGTCCATTTTCTGAATGTTTTCAAACAACTTTAAATTTCATAGGCATGTGAACATCAAGCTAACAGTTGTAATGTAGTGTATCCTACCAACGCTGTATGAGCAGCTGCACGACATCGTCATTACTGACATTTAGCTTTGAGTGCTGCAACAACGACCTATCAATCAGCCCACATCTGATTGCAACACTCTGAAAGATCGAGATGTGCCAGAAAGCCAGAGACCTGACATTGTGGGCGGTGTTTCATGAAGATGTTCTCAAAAGTTACAAATGACTTAAGAACAACTGGAACGATCCAACAGTGTCCCCCCCCCCCCCCCCCCCACCCCCGCAACTACCGAGCCTTTATGCATCCAGCTTTAGAACAGCTTTATGCTTTATGAAAACACCTCCCAGGGCCGCAGGGGGTGTTTCACAAAGAATTTCCTTCAATCTTAAGTTTTAAGATCAACTTTAAATTATGGTAATTATGCTGTGTGTGACTTCAGTAATATTCTAGCTAACTTTCATTGAAGAATGAACATTTCAGACTCAGTCAGAGTCAAGAGACTTTTATTAGAAAGAACATTATGTTAGCCTAACTTGTTAACGTTAGAGTTGTATAAGTAAGGACAAATGATTTTTTTTTTCTGTAAAGTGTGAAATTCTGATAAAATTTGAAGTGGATTCTGAAAACATTAAATAAAATTGAATAAGGAAACCAACGGCATACCATAATTTATGGAGCATCCCCCGTACATCTAACGTTAATAGGCAAGACTGCGGTATCTTGCTGTGACTGTGAGTCAAGGGCGATAACGTTAAAAAAAAAAATACGGTAAATAAAACTAAAGGAGTAAAGACTCCTTCGGACAGACGGATCTTTCTGTCTGTGACTGTGTAGTCCTCTACACCAAGAGTTCCAATACTGGCCATCGTGGGTGTAAAGTCGGCGTCCAAAATGTCAGTAACGTTAATTATTTGTCAAGCAAGCCCACTGCCACCTCACAATTCAGTCCCATCCGGCTGTACGTTCCCATGCGCATCAAGTCTCTCCGAACCTAACTGCGACCAGCCCCAACGCTTCATAAGGAGCGCCAGCGGGCCCGCGGGGTACCGGTTCCTCCGAACCATAAACCACTGAGGCCTGACTGTAAGTCACTAAGTGGTTTAATTGACCACACGTTCGATTAATATACAAAAGTCTATGAATTCCGTCCTTTAAATAAACACGGGTCCTTGCATGGCTGCTGTGCTGCTTGGGTCATACAAAACCTGCTGCCCAATATCTTGCTTGTGACGATGCGTTGATTTGGGCTTCAAACTTCCCGTGCCTGAAAAAATCTTGTTCGTTATGCGACCAAAATCCTAGTTTAGTGCAGCATCATCAGTAGAGCCAGGTCATCATCCTACCCCCCGGTGGCCGGGCGGGGCGGGCGCAAGCCGGCGCAGGGTCGCCGCACCGCGCGCGCCGTGGCATTGGTCCGTGTTTGGCATTCCTGTTTTTGAGGTCTGTGGTTTACTAGTACAGTGGAAACTCGATATAACGAGATGGTCGGGACCGAGTCATTTTCCTCGTTATAGCCGATATCTCGTTATATCAGTAGGCATAAAAGAAGGCATAAAATAAAGACATTAATTTGCACATGTGGGACTACCCATCATTATGTCAATCAATACTGATAACTTGATATTGTGTGTGAGGGAATAACTCACCTTTATGGGTAAGAAGATGTTTTTCGCCAAGGAAATCCAATATCAAGAATGTGTTTCTTATTAATTGTAGATGTTTGAATGTGTAAATTTATATAGCTTGCGATTGTATCAAGATCGTCTGTGGATTGGTATGTGGTTATCGTATGGGTGTGTGTTGTGTGGAAAGCTTGAATATGGTCTGCACAATGCCGTGTGTATGTGACACATTCTGTATGTACATTATGACTGCGTGTGTGTGAAGACGGGGAATTCCCTAAGTTATAGAAGGCCAATCACAGCATCAGATTGCCTCACACCTGCTAAACGTCATGATGATGTCATGTATACATATGGCTGTCCCACCACATTTTCTGCATGTATCAGTGTGCGTGCACACACACACTTCACATGCACGTACGACATGCAGTGCTAGCTGGAGTGCGCTGAAGAAAATGATTATGTGTGTACAAGACAGTTTTTGGCGCATCAAGCTTTACAATCTCGGAAGATGATAGCACAGGCGAAGTAAAGCTTTACCAAAGGCATTTTGCTTTCCCTCGCTATAGCAGGTTTGATTTACTATGTTTTTCTTTGTTTGGAAGTCACAAAATTTATCTCGTTATAGCAGTTATTTCGTTATAGCCGATCTCGCTATAAGAGTAGCATTTTACATAGACTTGTGTGGAAGGAAATTTGGGACCGAGAAAATTTCCTCGTTATAACCGATATCTCGTTATAGCAGTGTTCGTTATACCGAGTTTCCCCTGTACACTAGTACACATGCAGCAGCATCCAGTTTATTGAGCAGACGACAGCCAGCGGCGAGTGAACTTATCATCTTTGTTCAGTGTAACTTGTCTAAGGTTTTTGAAAGTACTTTTTCTCTGCTCAAGAACTACAATAAATTCCACAAATCTATACATGTAGCTGTTGATTTATGTACTACATTATGTGAAATTATGAAAATCGTCCGGAATGCCCCTTTAAGTTTATTTGGAGTGGTGGTAACGACAGGGTTAAAGGCGCCTTCCTTTGCAATGATTTCTCTTCTTGTGGTGTCAAAATGGTTGATGTACGTTCATTTGCCCTTGCACAGAAATTAACGTGGACCAAACGTCTGTTGGATACTTCAGTTATTAAGGCTTGGAAAGATGATGAGTTACTTTGTCTGCCTGATATTATTGAAGATACTGATATTCTCTTTATAGGGCCTTCGCCCTGGAGGCTTTTTGAAAAAAAAAATGAATTGCAACTTGCAGAGTCTCTTAGAACTTGGTATAAGTTTAAAACAAAATTCGTCAAAACCATGAATTTGGCAGAACTGCATAAGCAAGATTTACTTTGGTTTAACAAGGACTTCCGCCGTTAAACAAAACCATATTTTCATTATCCGTCCTGGTACAAAAGGGGGATTCTTTCTGTTCACGTTCAGGATATAGTATGTGGCAACCGTTACAAAGAATTTTTGATTTAGTTTTAGAATTTGATATCCCCATCAAAGACAAGAGGAAGTATAACTCCTTGGGGATTTGTGGTCTCTCATTATTAGAGACCCATGATGATTTGGTGTTACAAAAATTACTACAGGCTAAAAAGATTCCGAAATTTGCATATCCCATACAAGAGTCTGTGGAAGTGCCTGGGAATAAACTTCAGTTTTGGAATAATTTGTTTGATGTTAATTTGGATAAAGATGAATGGTCTCGTATTCATTCTCGTAGCTTCAAGTGTACTGTGGAAACTCAATTAAAGTCTTTTTATTTTAAAGTTTTTCATAAAGCCATTGCTACAAATGACTTTTTATCCAAAATTTGGAGGTCTGACACTAAGTTCCTATGTAGTGTATGCAAAAAATGATCAGGATTCTATTTAGAATTTTCTCCTTTTTTTGTGTGAGATTGTTAATACAATCTGGTCCAGATTAGAAAGATATTTAAGCTCCAATTTGACAGAAGACAGTTGAACTATTAAGTTTTGAAAAACTATTTGGCGTCAACCAATCTCAATCTCACTCTTCTTGTACCATTTTTTCTTTTCTGCTCTGTACAAAATTCTTAATTATTATATCGATCTAAGTTTCAAAATGTTAAACCCTCTTTTCATTGATTGCTTCCTTTTATTCGGGTGAAACAAAAGTACAACATTGCTTCAAAAAATAATTAATTTGGTAAGCGCCCCTCGTGTGGTATATAGGGTGTAATTTTGATGGCTTACCAGGCCTTGCAAAAGCCCGCGATTAAGAATCTGGAACAAGCACAATGCCTGATTGACCACCGGGGTGGGGAGCGGGGAGGGGTGCACGTCACGAGACCGACACCCACGAGTCATACAGCCCACAAGTTATACAGCTCACAAGTCATACAGCCCACGAGTCATACAGCCCACAAGTCATACAGCCCACCAGTTATACAGCCCACGAGTTCGACACTGAGTAAATAAAGCCCACGAGTTCGACATCAAGTAAAATAAGCCCAGGAGTTATACGGCTCAAGAGACCGACACTACGCACAAAAGGCTCATGAGACCGACACTAGGCAAACAAAGCCCTTGAGACCGACACTACACTTAAAAGGCCCACGAGACCGACGCTACGCATACAAGGCTCACGAGACCGACATTACGCAAAAGAGGTTCACGAGACCGACACAAAGCAAAGAAGGCCCACGAGACCGACAGGATGAACAGCGCCACCTATAGACCAATACATTGTGTAGGGTGTCCTGATAATGGCGTAAGGAAGATATGAGAGATAGAAAAGAAAAGTTGCCAGGGTGTTACCCCATCAGTTGCCCCCCCCCCCCCGAAATGATCAGGATCTTTAGTTGTGTTTGCGTGGGTGTGTGTTTGTGAGAAAAAGTAAACAAAATTCAGTAAAAGTGTGCAACAGATCTTTCCACATTAAAGGGATCGTACAGTTTTGGTTGAGACCTAATTTCAGGTTTCTAACATTTTTTGGTGAGATGATGAGAAACCTCTTATGAAATATGAACTAGCATGTAATTCTACGAGGAATTCAACGTTTATTTGATAAAAATTGGTTTTGAAATGGCTGAGATATCTAAAAAAGAGCGATTCTAATAAAGTGTGGGACCCACACTTTATTACGATCGCTTTGTTTTACTTTGTTTTTGGATGTTTCAGTCATTCCAAACCCGATTTTCAACAAATAAACTTTGAATTCCTCTTAAAATGGTATGCTCTGTACTATATCATAAGTGTTTTCTTGGTATCTCGCAAAAAGTTCAAAGCCCAATTCTCGTCTCCACCAATATTGTACTATCCCTTTAACTAAAGATGCCAAGACACCCTCGTTTGCATATTAACCCTTTTACCTCTTTTATAATTCCTACTCCCAGCCCCCCCCCCCCAAATAAAGAGAGAGAAAGAGAGAGAGAGAAAGAGATCTGCCTTTGGTGATTGTTATTATATTCTAGTGGGAGGCATTTTATAGAGTAAAAATCGGCATGATTCGAGTATGCTTATGGGTTGAATAGAGAAAAAACGGCTTGTAAGAAAAATTGTTAGTGCAATTCAATGTAATCTGTATAAACAAAGTGGCTACCAAAATCATTACGTTTTTATTCTTGTAGGTGGTTGCTTGTGGAAAACTCGTCACAGAACTGGCAAATTAACATCACTTAAATAACATGATGAGAAGGTGGAGCTGCAGACAAGAATTTAATACAAGTCAACGAATTAGTAAGAAAATAAAGCATATACATTTTTTTAATGCAAATACAATACATTGAATTGATGAGAGATAAGTGGTTTTAGCTATACTTCACGAATTTTGGGATCTTATGAGATACTGTTGTACTATGATGTTAATCTGCATTGGCTCGACGAATCAGATTATCAAGGAAAAAAAATATCACGAAATGTGATGGCAGTAAATGATTAAAAAATGACAATTTCTCATATAGGTCCTATATAATATATACAGATTCGATTCGGATTCGGAAAAAAAAGATGCATCCATGAAAACAGCCATTGTATTTCACGAAAAATGTACTGTTTTGGAGGAGAATAACACAAGCCACAAATCGAGGTGATTCCCTGCGATATAAAACGTTTTAATCAGTTGAATTACATACATTATAGTTACAGAGAAAAATTACAAATAGATCTTTCTCCAAAACGTCTAACCACGGGGGTAGAATATCTAATATAGCCTAAGAAAATAGTGAATAGAGAAAGAGAAGAGGTAAAAAGTACATCCTGTCGATCTTCTAGCTAGAAACTAGGAAAGCCTATTAAAAGTAGCACGGTGGCATTATCAAAGCTCTAAAATTAATCCATACATCGTTCTTGTCCTCTTTTATCAATTCATTTGACCATGTGTTTTTTGGTCTTCTCCTTTTCTTTTTTTTTTTTTGGGGGGGGGAAGGGCATGAAGAATGCAATTCTATTATTCTGATTGATAACAATGTCGCTCCCTGACAGACCTGCCCCCCTGGAAGTATGTGGAAATACATATTTGATGTCGTTCATATGTAGATGGTTACCATCTTTCACTTGATAGCGTGACGAAATTGCACCCGCCAGTATGTTATTTTTCCGTTCATGGAACACCCTGTACAGGTAATTGACATGTAGATGGCGCTGTTTATCTTGTCGGTCTCGTGGGCCTTCTTTGCCTACTGTCGGTCTCGTGGGCTTTCTTTGCTTAGTGTCGGTCTCGTGAGCCTTTTTTGCTTAGTGTCGGTCTCGTGGGCCTTCTTTGCCTATACTGTCGGTCTCGTGGGCTTTCTTTGCTTAGTGTCGGTCTCGTGAGCCTTTATTGTTTAGTGTCGGTCTCGTGGGCTGTGTTTGCCTAGTGTCGGTCTCATGAGCCTTTTGTGCTTAGTGTCGAACTCATGGGCTGTATGACTCCTGAGCCGTATAACTCGTGGGCTGTATGACTCATGGACCTTTTATTGATGTCGGTCTCGTGGACCGTATGACTCGTGGGTGTCGGTCTCGTGGGATGCCCCCGCGCGGGGGGGGGGGGGGGGGGGGGGGGGGAGCGACGTAAATACAGGTGAACTCTCAACACCTGCAACTATGCACTAAACGTATCATTGCCACAATATCAAGGAAAGTTATATAGCTTATAAATTGAAGGCTGCCTAGCGCCTATATGCATTTCTTTGAAAGTATCACTCATAATGTAAAATGATTATTGCTATCGAATTTAAAATTTCCGTAATCTGCTGTCGCCACTGAGTGTCAGTGATTACATGCTCGCCATATGATGCTAATATTTGTAATCCTAGTCACCATTCTCATTTAGGCTACGTTTCGATGATGTCGCAGAAATTCATTAAAATGGCCTCTTAACTGCTTAATTCATTACTGATTGAAGATCACATTTGCTGTGTATTTAACACAATATTTAAAGATGGCATAGTGCGTGAGTTTGTGTTGGTGTTAAGGGTGCTCTTTCTGATTTCGGGATTTACTGAATTCAACCAATTGCATTTACACATAATACAGTATGTCCCAAAAAAAATTACAACGGGGCCCTCCGCAATGATATCTTTAAAAATGGTTCATCAATCTAAATACAAATTCAGGGTATGAAACCATAACTCATTGCCCACATCTTACAGAAAATCCCACTCGATTTGCTTCAGTGGTCAAAGAGAAATACGGAATTTTGTAGAGGATGTCGGGAATCTCTTCTGTCCAAATTCTGTCTATTATTCACACACAAGAGCATTGAATTGCAAAAATTGGAAGAATCAGACTCATGACATGTTTTACAACAATCCACATTTCTCTGTGACCGCTTAACAAAATTGAATGGAGTTTTCTGCAAAATAGAGCTAAGATGTTATATTTTAAGACCCTGAAGTAGCATTTAGACAGGTTTATCATTATACTGGTGTTATCAATTCGAAAATCTGATTGTAATTTTTGGGGCGACTTACTGAAGAAGGTCCCCCCCCCCAAAAAAAAAAAATAATAATAATAATACAATCAGATATTCGCATTGATAATGCCCAATATGATTAATTTTTTAATAGTAGACAGAACTTGGACAGAAGAGATTCCCGACATCCCCTACAAAATTCCGTATTTCTCTTTGACCACTGAAGCAACTCGAGTGGGATTTTCTGTAAGATGTGGGCAATGAGTTATGGTTTCATACCCTGAATTTGTATTTAGATTGATGAACCATTTTTAAAGATATCATTGCGGAGGGCCCCGTTGTATTTTTTTTTGGACATACTGTATAACCTTCTCCAATATGAGGCAAGTTAATTGAGCCAGTGGTTTCAGTATAGTATTAATGAGTGAAAGAAAATTCCGAAGTATAGACCTAGACCTATATGTTTTTTTTTTGTTTTTTGTTTTTTGTTTTTTTTTGCAAGGCACTTCGCGGTTTGATGGGTTAAGTCAGACGACTCGGTCTATAGTTCAGGAGGTATACAATAATTATAAGTGGGTGGTTCATTATATTATCACTCCCGTCCTGACAGTGTATTCACAGGTTATACACCACTCTGATCAAAATTCTATCTCCTAATTTTGGTTTTCCCGGTCAATTTCGTGAAATTATCATTCACTTTCATTATATATCATGTACATTCAAATTCGTACATTTGAAGCGATGAAGTGACTTTCGTCAAACGATTTCACTCTTGATGCATTTAAATTCGTTTTTAGGCAGTCAAAGTGCTTACAACTTGAAATTTGGGTGTAAACATTCAATTTCATGTATCAAGTTACGAGTGCGATGAACTCGATAAGCATTGAAACACACTTTCATTTTCGTTTTTGAGCAAGTGATTTTCACAATGAGCATTCAATATCATCATGCACGTATCCGTCAATAGTGATAATGTCCAGTCTTCATTGACTGTGACTTTTATCTTAGCTGTCATCATTATTATAACCATTTGATTATTTAACCGTCCAGAATTATTTCCTTTTGCTAGTCATTAATGTTATGAAAATTCAATATAAAATCCTAATTTCGTCATCTCATTACATGGCTTTCTTTATCTCGGATTTACATCTTTATAATACGATCATTATGATTTGTGAATATCATTAAATTGTACATAATTAGCATATTTGCATCAACATGTATGATCCTCACTTAGTTACCAACATCAGTACAAGTTAATGCATTTTTTCATGGACATCGTACAGGTTTAATCTAAATGCTCCTTTCATGAATTTGTTTGCTCATTATGTGACTTTGAATAGTTGGAAAGAGCTGGTGATAGGTGGAGACGCAGTTGTATATACCAATCATTGCGGAAAAATGATAAAATATGCGCATGCAATTTATTATTTTTAACTGTGCCAATGCGAAATCGGCTGCCGAATTTGTCAATTTGAACGAAGAATGACGGCATGACGGCATTTCAATGCCTGAGCAAATTTAACGAAAATAAATGCTTATAATCCGAAATTGAATGACAAAAGAATAAAATTGGCCTGGAAAATCTATAAAAGGCATTCAGAGTGTACTACAGGTACAGCTTTTTTTTTTCTTTTCAACCATACAAAGCGAATATTTGAAATGAACACATTGTTAAGCACACCACTATGAATCGACAGTCCTAACACTATTATTTTCTTCTTTATGAACAGCAATGAGAACTTATATGATGAAATATCTATTAATTATAATAGGCGTGTAGGCGAATTGAGGGGGAAGAAAGAAGTAATGTTATGGTTTAATACTGTAATATGTAATATCTCGCATGCAATCCTACCTCTGAGCTTTTTAATATTTACCCGTCTTGAAAGTTATTGAAGACTGTTGGGTTGACTGAAGACTGCGGAACACTGAGGTGAGGGTGAACGTGTATGTAGTGGACGGATCGAGTGATGCGATCGTGAATTCCTCTCCGGAAGTGACGTTGAAGGAGCCGACATCTGGTTCCGTGTCTAGTTCGTAGTAGTCAACGCTTCCGTCGTCGGGGCTCTGCCACGTCAGTGTGACGTTAGAGTCATCAAAGGAGACCCTCATTGTGTCTTCGTCGACATGGCTTGGCACTATGATTAACAAATTGGAATTGTAAATAATTGTCACATAATTCTGCATATTTTCAGAAGCATCACATGAGGTAAATCAAGATAGTTACGTACACTTTAAATACATACACGGTCATATTTTATTGATATAACACGGGTATACACAAATGGCCCGAATTCACGAAGATGGTACAAATGAAACCATGGTTTAAACCATGGACAAAAACCATGGAGCCAAGTGTCGCATGGTATATTTCGTTACGAAATCAATCTTTTCGTCGATGAAATGATGATTTTATAACGAAATGACGATATTTTGTGACTAAATGAACATTTCTTCCACGAAATGATAATTTCGTTAACGAAACTGTCATTGGATTTTTGTCGACGAAGTGACCAACTTCGTAACGGAATATTCCGTGCGACACTTGGCGCTCCATGGTTTTTATCCATGGTTTAAACCATGATTTCATTTGTACCACCTTCGTGAATTCGGGCCTTTTTTATGTGTGTGATATATGTTACCATTAAGAGGGATTATATTCGTTATAATGCTGTATGGCCACTTTGCCTCTGACGCCAAGATTTTGGTACCATGTCCCTCTCGATCTAAGTGTATTAATGCGTATCTATAGTAACATAGGATAATAATAATGGCAGGAACCCTCTGATAGAGCAGTGGCAACACTGATGAGGCTACTCTGGTAAATGAGTTCTTATCATTATTATTATTATATCTGGAAGTATCATTGACATGGATATGACGCACTTTTCTACTCTTGTATTATCAGTATTATGTAGTCATAGATTACCTTGATAGGTATACATGTACCCCACCTTCAGAATTCTAGAGTTTAGTCATACATTAAACCTTTTTCACGATAGGGTATTAAACCTTATCAGTCGCATTATCATTATTTTCTATACAGGGCGCTGATGAGCATGAATTGAAAATGGAAGTGGTGGGCCTTCAGATGTAAATCGCAGTGCAACATTCTAAGTAGAAAAAGGGGCATTTTATTTTAATATAATAGTCTCTAAAGCGAACTGAGATACTTAGTAAGCGTGAAATTCGCTATCTATAAAAACTAGTTATTAATGATTTCCTATAATTTTGTTCCAGACCCCGACAATGCACCGCCGATTGAAAGGTTGACCATACATCTCAGAAAGCTTGAAAATCTCTCCTTCGGGTTACCCGCAAGTGTGAGACTTACGTGAAGGGAAGAATCCAGCCGTAACGATCGACCCCTTGACGCCGCCATTCGTTCTAAAGAGGGTGACGTTGTAGATTCGACCCCGCAGGACTGGGATCGTTGCCGTTCTGTCGCTCGCTGACAACACAATCGGGGTAACGCTGGTCTCATCTGAGCTGCCGTACTCTATCAGTAGTCCGTCGAAAGTTCCTTCCGGATTGCCCCAAAGCAAATCCAACTCGTCATCTGTTCTTCCGGTGACTTCGAACTCCACTAGTATATATGAAACGTTTTTAGCAACCGAACTGCATATTAAAAATCAATCCCGTTTCTGGGTGATATCTTTGGAACAAAATTATACTATGTTATTAACAGGTCGAGTGTGAAATGCGTTGTGATTGGTTAGATTGCGTCACGTGATCGTGTGAATATTTCGGTATAGTTCAAGTTCATGTTGATCTTAACACGGTGAATCCTGTGTTGATAAATAGAGGATTGCATTTCAATGTTCCCAGCATCAGTTTCAAGTTTTTTGGTGCTCAGAGTGCTTCAGCATTGAAGAGCTGATGTTTTGATTTTGGAGTTCATTTTGTGGATTTAAAGGTTAGAAACTTTTGCAGTTTAGATCTGAAGAAAATCGATCAGTAGATCTAGTATAAAGAGCCTATTGACCTTCGGAAAATACAAGAGGTTCGCCTAAGGGGGCCTATGTTACTATTACAGTTAGTGCATGTTCTATTGATGTACTAGCATTGGACTATAGAACTCCAAAATAATACTTAATTGTATACCTTAATTGTCCAGTTCTATTTCACCTCGACCTGCAGCCTCAGCGAAGCAAAGTTATGCCTAGTAACGCTTGTAGGTTGCTGCAAATTTTATAGTTTTTTCTTATTAAAAAAAGTAATTAAATGAAATTATAAGCAGGTCAGGGCGAGAAATGGGAGATGATGCGCGAAAATTACATGGGATAGGTATGGGCAGTTTTACTTGTATTCACGAAGCAGTAACATAGGTGACAAACACATACACCTAAATAGAGGAGGTGACAAAAAAAAAAGGACATCTCTAAGGAAATCTTGCATCATCTTTTTTTAGATGATCGCTGCACTATACAAACCTAAAGATATCGTTGCTGATTCGACCGTGCTCTCCTCTTCGTCACTAAATCTACCGATGAAGGAAGTCAAGGTGAATGTGTACGGAGTGTTCGGCGATAGGCCATCTATCACTGCCGAGGTCTCACTGCTAGAGAGTGTCATCCGCAAGACGTCATTGACCCGGATCCGGAAACCATCGTACGAACCCGTCGAGGGTAATTCGAAAGAAACGCTGGCAGAGTCTAAAGAGGCAGGGCTGAACGACGACACTCCTGGGAGGCGATGGAGCTAGGCATGAAAAACAAATAAACAAACTAATGCGACAGCAAGAAGATAAGATTAACAATACGAAGATTATATACATAATATGCCGCTAGAGAAATGAAGACATACGCAAAAGCACACACATACATAGTTCCTCCATACACACAAACATGCACACACACAGATATATAATATATATATAAACCGCTAACCCGTTAAGGTCAAGCGATGTAATTGCTACAGAAATTATAATCTTGTCAACATTCAGTTGGCAGCTCTAAAATTTTACTGCAAAACTGCATTCGAAAAAGATTAGATGAAACTAGTCAAGTTCAGCAGATCTGCACAGAATTGGACAATATTTCAATGCCGATTTAGAGAGGAGACAGGACTTTTAATCTAATGTGTATAATTTAGAAGGTTTTTTTTCTAGCCATCAAATATCTACATGATTTTGAACAAAAGAAGGCTGAAGTGACGAATGAATGGTAATTTGAATGAATAACTTATAACAAAAAGACAAAACACCAAACGACAAGGTTGTTGTTGATGTTGTTATATTTTTAATTAGTTGGCTATTATTTTTCACTTAATGTTCACGAGTTTGTTGATCCACTGGTCATTCATTCTGTGAACACCAGATTTCTTACCGATGCGGTGGCGAATTCTGTTCAGTACATTGTCCGGATTGGAGGAAGAAGCATACTGTGCATAAAGCAGATCTCCCGGCGCTGCGTTGGGAAAATTTTGGAAGAACGCAGAACCCGTGAGGGGACCGGAGTTTACAGTGGTAGAAGCGATAAACGTATCGTTGCGGCCTATTTCAATGATATATTCACCCTGGCCGAGATTTCCTGGCACGTCATATTCGATCGTGATGAGTGTTGGAGTAAGAATGTTGACAGTCATGCTCACACCTGCAGCAATAAACAGATGTATTCATGGGAGCATGGTTATTCTACTGGGTTATTGCGTAGTGGATGTCCTTCCTGTGAAAACTTTATGCAGTGTTCTTGTGGCACGCTAAAACATAGCCGCGTGTTTGCTGAAAGTAGAAAATGAGTGAGACACATCGGGAGAGTTCGAGGAATATTGAAATATCCGTTACAACGTTATCAAAATATATACAATTTTTTGGTATATTTTACGTGCCGTTGTTACTGGGTGAAAAGGCTGCAACCTTGTTAGTCCAGGCGCAGCGACACAGAAAAAAATGACTTCGTTCAACCCACCCCGCAGAAAAGGTTTGACTGCATGGGGTGGTCGGTTGGACCCTCTGGAACACCCCTAGGTAGTATGTGATATCACATTGTGGTATCAATGAAATTTTACAGGCCATTTTAGTTGCGACATGATCATATTCTTCGAGGAAGCGTCTGCGCACACTAAGACTACTACACGTAGCACTAGCACTGCTACAGGCGCCAATGCCAGTGGTGCGTGTTATAGTCTTAGCGTACAAAGACTTTTTCCGCGACAAACATCGGTTTTTGCCTGCAAACTAACTCTTCACGCTTAGCTGGGGTCGGTGTAGTGTAGTTTCCAGACGTTTTTATTTCGTCTTTATTTCTCCGAGTTGAAGCAAGCCAAGTGAGAGTGCATACCCAGCGATTGTGACGCCCGAACCGTTTTTTTGTGGCAATCATTGAGCATGCACCCTCACTCGGCTTAGCGCAATACAGCGAGCTTCTGCACAATACACAAGCTGTAACTCAGAGAAATAAAGGCGAAATAAAAACAGCTAGAAATTAAGACTAGGGTCGGTAACGCTTGTTGCTATTAGGGCACTGAAAATGACAAAATTATCACAGTTTTTTGCATTTATTTCACGAAGGATTCGTCGAAACGCCTTAAAACTATATATGAGCATGTTGCTAGAGATGTCAGCAATACAATGGGATACATTGTAAGGTATAATATGGTGCATGGTTACCATGGTAACCGGATGCCTACAGGTGATTGGTAACTCCCAAAAATATCTGGAATTTAGACAGGTTTGTTTCTTTTGCCTTTCGTGCACATCACTCATTGAAGATGAGCTCTACACTCTAAAATTAGTCTGGATAAAAAGGGAAAAGACGCCCAAGATTTTTCCCTCATTATCTCCTCAGCATTAATTCATTACTGCACGTTTTGAATAAAATTTACATATCATGATATTTCATTTCATTCTCTCTCTTTATATATATATATATACATAGAATGATATATATATATATATACACTCAGCAAAAAAAGTAAGTTCCCCCCTAGCATTTGTGGATATATCTCAAAAAGTATTCAACCGATTTTCATAATTCAAACGAAAATGGATAAAGAATTTTATTACTCATAACATGAGTGGAAAATCATTGCCACCAGATATCATTATTGGTGTGAAAAATGCATGGAAACAAACGTTGCACTTTAGTGATTTGCAATGACTTTTACACAAATAATCAAACAATCACTCATGATTCTGAACATTTAAGCATGGGTTATTGCATATTTCTCTATCTCTTTCTTTTCATGAGCATGTAGTGAAGTATTTGATAATTGATATGTCCACCACCCGCAATGACCAGCCGCCATCTCCTCCTCAAACTGTTAACTAAAGTTTGTACTTGGCGCCGCTCATGTTGGTCTATGCTCTCTGCAAGATGCGCTGAAATTCTTGCAGTGAAGTGTCATCTTTCAACTTCTTGCTCGCTTTCAACTTAATGATATCCCAAAGATTCTCTACTGGATTACAGTCAGGGGATCTTGCAGGCCACTCCATACGTTCGATGCCATTTCCCTCAGCAAACTAATCTACAACTTGAGGGCATGATGCAAAATGCCCACAGGCACATTAATGTGATAAACCTGAATTGGAATTACAAATCACATGGCTTCTACCAATATTTTCATATTGAGAAGGCCTATTGTTCAAAAAGTATGCATAACATCTGTTTAATAGGGAAGCACATTGTACCTGTAGAAATTCCTGAGAATTACACAATTTAAAAAGATCATTTGATAACTTACATAGGAAATGTATACAATATGCTCTCTATGGCCTAAAGTGCAACTTTTTTCCCCATGCATTTTGACATAAAATGCGATTTTTTACACCAATAATGATATCTGGTGGCAATTATATGCCATTCATGTTACGAGTAATGAAATTCCCTATCCATTCCCGTTCGAATTATGAACATCCGTAAAATACTTTTTGAGATATATCCAAAAATGTTAGGGGGGAACTTACTTTTTTTGCTGAGTGTATATATATATATATATATATATATATATATATATATATATATATATATATTACAATAGCTAACGAACACAAAAGTACGCTTAATTCTTTGATGGATAATCCAGCGCACGTGTATATTCCTTCTGTAGAAAGGAATTTATCGGTATTCTTGAATAAACTTCCTTTCAGAACATAAACAATCAATTGCTTTCCTCTGCTCTTTTCCAGGATAGTTTTGAATAACCATCGCTCTGTAAATACTCGAAAGAGCTACTATAGAATATTGGCTTTGCTTTCTGTATTCATCTTATTTTTAAGGGAAATTTGTGTCCATACATTATTAAAAACTATATACATTTGCCTATGCTTTGAAGTCAAATTTGTGTTGAAAGTACGACGGATGCAACTTTTTCATGCATTTTATTATTCGAAAATGATATTTTTCTTTCAATGGCCGTTTATTATGCCTTTGCTTACAAATTTTGCTGTAACTTGAGAATGCTTCAAAATATTCTTCACATATATGTCGTACACTTTATGCAGAAGGAAGGACATGCTTATTGAGCTTTTTGAAATTATTGGCTTTAGTTTTTAAGCTATTGCCAACTAAATTCTGATTGGATAATACTGGTTGCCATGGCAACAAGGAAAACTTTTTTAATGAAAATCAATAAAAAAGTGTGTGTTTTTTTATTGCATCTATAAGATTAAAAAAAAAAAACAATGTTTGCAGCAGCAGGAGGCATTTTGGGGGTTACCAGTCACCTTTAGGCATCCGGTTACCATGGTAACCATGCACAATATTATAACTTACAATGAATCCCACTGTATGGATGACATCTCTAGCAACATGTACATATATAGTTTTATGCAGTTTTGATGAACTCTTCATGAAATAAATGCAAAAACTGTGTGAGTTTGTCGTTTTCAGTGCCCCAAATATAGCGACAAGCGTTTACCGACCCTAGTCTTACTTTCTAGCCGTTTTTTCGTCTTTATTTCTCTGAGTTGCAGCTTGTGTATTATGCAGAAGCCCGCTGTATATATTGCGCTAAGTGGAGTGAGAGCACACATCCAGTGATTGCGATTCGGTCGTCACAATCACCGGGTATGCGCTCTCACTCGGCTTGCTTGAACTCTTGAAAAAAAAGACGAAATAAAAACAGCTAGAAACTACACTACACCGAACCCAGCTTGGCGTGAAAAGTTAGTTTGCAGGCAAAACCCTTGTTTATCGAAGAAAAAGTATATGCGCGCTAAGACTATTACACGCAGCACTGGCACTGGCGCCTGTAGCAGTGCTAGTGGTGCGTGTAATAGTCTTGGCGTGCGCAGACTCTTTTACGTTTGTTCCAACAAATCATGATGAAAAGTGGCCAGTAAAATTCTACTGACATCACAATTTGGAACCACATACTACCTGGGGATGTTCATAGAGGTCCCATCTACCACCTTGTCTGGTCAAACCTTTTCTGCGGGGTGGGTTGAACGAACTCCTTAATTAAGCCTGTTACAGGAATTAGCGCCTTGACTATGTGGGATGTCACAGTAGAGTGATATCAAAATAATTATATGGTTTTTCCAATAGTATGCAAAATAATGACATATTTGCAACAATATTGCTGAAATTAATCTTAGGTGTTCCGTTCTTTCTCGGCCACCTTGTATAAGAAAATTCTGCCACATAATCATTTTAATGAAAAGTAAACACTACCTCTAGATTGTACTGACATTAATGTTTAGAGTACACGCACACGCACGTTATTCCATATCTGATATCATGTATACATTGTATGTATATATATATACATTATATTATGTATGTATCCTTTCTTTTCATGGAGGTTAAATAAAACGCTCCTCAATTATGTTACATAAATGGAAAACGCAAAATATTTGCAGGACATGTCTAAAGGAGGATTATGATTGATTTTACCTGATAATTGTGATTTTTTTTTTGCTGTTTTTCTTATCATGATTGCTCTTGGTTGCCATAAAACACAGAATATTGATTGATATTCAGTTTTGTTTGCGACCCAGTTATATCTTTGTCTGTGGGTTTCAGATTTTTTGTGTAAGACATATATAACATGAACTGATTAGTAATTTTATAGTTTTTTTCTGGGGGGATGTTTATGCCTTAATTCACGCCTTGCATTATTTGATATTACTGTATTTATGACTTTTGGCGTCTGATATATAATGTATATTGCACAGTGGTGTATGTAATACCACACAAGGGAATTTTAAAGAAAGTGCTGGGTTATGTAGTCTCAGGGTAATGATGAAGTTAAAGTTTTGAAATTATTTTTATATTTACTGTGTATTGAAGATGGTTTGGGGGATGTTGATGATACTTGCTAGCTTCATACACTGCAGTGCAGTTAGAGGGGATATTTGTTGTTGAGATGTACTCTGATAACATTTTTTTTTTTTGTATACTGGATTTTTTTTTCTTTTCTTTTTACGGGGGGGGGGGTGGAAGGAATACCCATTTGCCACAATTATATTTTTTGCTTGTATGAAGAAAAAATCCCTTGGTGTACACGCTTAATTCAAAATTGTATTATTTCTTTTCTTTTATGTTCAACAATTCCCTGATGTGCTTCCTTAAGTTGGTTGGAGAGGCCCAAGGGTCATAGTGATTTTGATTGCTTTTTTCCAACCCGGCTCCTTCGGGAAGCTCAACAGGGAAAGCCTGACACTTTGTTTTCTTGTGTTTTGTTTGTTTATTCTGTTTCTCTGTTATCACTTGTATTGTTTTGCAAATGCCGAATAAATAATAATAATTTAAAGTTCTGTAAACATACAAAATATATCAAATACACTGCATTAATTTAGTTCTGTAAGTGAACCGTTGCATGTGATACAGGTAGTAACGCTAAAACTACCTCATATGGAATTGATTAAAGTTGTAGACCTATCTAATGGTGGGTAAATAAGGTAGCTTGTTGATATTGCAGTCCCTTAAAGAAAATAAGTCAAATCAAAATATAAGCAACCCCTGAATTGCAAATAGATAATGATAATGATAATAATTCAACTTCAACTTTATTTTTCATTTCCATTAAATAAACAGGGAAAATTAGATACAATGCATAATAGAATTATGATTTAAAAAACTTAAATTAACAAAATAAATGTGATCATGAGTAACAACATATATTCGTTTCTTTAAGGTGTTTATACGTAATTATGCATAATACAAGGATGGGAATGGAAATGGAGGGTCCCACTATTGTACGGTACGGCCGGGACCCTCAGAAAACACTTATATAATAATAATCAATGATGATGATATCTATAAAAATAATAATAATACTAGCTACGGAGGAAAAGGCGCTCTCTGCATGTATACAGTTTGCAAGAAATTATGGCAGTTAAATGGACGGGGGACGAAAACTTACCAGACAAAATATGAACAAACGAAATACATTAAATCAAATGAATTGACAAGACAGAAACAAGTGGTCCATGGTCTTCACAGCCCAGAAAAGACTGGGTCCAGTCAGGAAAAGGCAATTTATATATGAATAGAACAAAAATCTTATCATACCAACTTGTATCAACAATGATAAGCCTTAGTTGACAATTAATAAATCTATAGAATGAAACCCAAATTCGCATGTGGATTGAATAAACGCAGCAATATACATCAGTGATTTTTTTTTTTCGGAAAGACGTACAATCCGATTAAAAATTATGAGTTTTTAAAGTTATGGTGCCGCTGTCCATTGCTGGATATGAAGTTTGTTTGACGTTACGCATGGACGATATTAAGAGAATATAACAAGAATTTGTCATTTTCATTTGTCTCGCAAAATAATGATAAAAGACTCGACGACTTATACCTCATTCAGAAAAAAACAACAACAGCAAAAGACAACTGTATTATCCTAAACATATATGGCAGCATCAAAAGAAGGAAACAGATGATGGCGCTAAAACTATAAAGATTCATGACTTTTGAATTCTATACTAACATTGCATGCCACATTCATTCAATCCATATCTGGTTTCATTCACTTTAAAAAGAAAAAAGCACATGAATTTGATATCTGTTTGAACTTGTTAAACATAGGAGCGGTTTTTATGTTATTTAGAGGATTCCAGAATATGCGGCCGCTGAAACAAAAACGGTATATTTGAAAAAAGAAAATAAATATCAAAGAAATGTGAATTACATTCGTTCTATTATAACGGATTAGGTATTTAAGGATTTTATCTACATAATCGAAACGTGTGGTAAAGAATTATTGTTTTATTTATTTTAAAAAAATGGCCCAACTTAAATAACTAAAAAGATAGATCATTCATGTAACAAACATTGTTTTCAGAAAACAGTATTAGTTAGTGTGTTATCTGGAAGAAACATGACAAACAAATACGAAGAATAGTTTCATTCGTAAAGGAAATCAAATCTCGATGTAAATGCGACAAACATGCGTTTCCCCACGCAAATACTCCGTACCTGAGATGCCGTAAAAATGTTGAGCATAATCAGATAATAGCATTAATTGTTTAAAGAATGTGAAGGGGAACAAGCTTTGATTTTGTTGACAGAAAATACAAGTATTTCGGGAATTTTTTCAACAAATGCCATTAAAGGGATGATACAGTATTAGTGGAGAGGAGAATTGGGCTTCTAACTTTTTGCGAGATACCAAGAAAACACTTATAGTACAGAGCATACCGTTTTAAGAGGAATTAAAAGTTTAATTGATGAAAATCGGGTTTGGAATGACTGAAACATCCAAAAATAAAGTAAAACAAAGTGATCGTAATGAAGTGTGGGTCCCACACTTTATTAGAATTGCTCTTTTTGGATATCTCAGCCATTTCAAAACCAATTTTCATCAAATAAATGTTGAATTCCTCATAGAATTACATGCTCTTTCATATTTCATAAGAGCTTTCCCATTATTTCACCAAAAATGCGCAGTTTTCACGAGGGTAGAATTAAATCTAGAAATTATAGTGAATTTTGCTCATCTGCAGTTTGTGTTATTAAGGAAAATAAGTTACTGGATTAATTATCAAATACATTACTGCAAACTGATATTGTATTTTCCTGGGTTTTATGATAACTTATTTGCTGTGATCCCCTCTGATGATCTATCTTATTCTGAAATCACTGTACATCTACCAAACAAATAAAAAAAATGAATTGTTAACAGATTATTTAAAACGGAAGCGAATAGGAAGAATTTGAAAATCTATATAATTTATATATATATATATATATATATATATATATATGTCATATCAAAAATATAATAGAGGGACAATAAGACTTCCAATGGGAATTTCAAAGGTTGATAAGCTGCAGAGGGAAATTGTGAAGCGTTAATGTTATTAAGTTCTTTGAATCAAGTCTGATTAAAAAGTATGACTTAATTTATGAAGGATGATATTGTGGCCGATGGTATCGAAAGCCTATACGTTGTATTGGAGAAGTCTAAGATCGACAACTTTGAAAACTTTGCTAACGAAAGTAAGAATTTCACGATAATTGAAAGTACCATTTATGATTTGTACGATATCCATATTGAGAACGCGTAAAATATTTCATTACAATAGTTTTACCACATTTCGATATTAAATTTAAGATTTTTGTTTTTCTGTTGCAATGCTTTGATGCTGGTTGGAATTATTAACGTCATAAAGAGATCACAATTTGACAGCAGAAGGGCACATGACCATAATGAATTTAAGGGTTATATTTGTTTTTTTCGAAGGTTCATTATTCCAAAAGTTTGTTAATCCAGTCATGAAAAGAAGGTGCGTACAAAAAAAAAAAAAAAAAAAAAAACCTTTGGAAGTACGAACCTTACTTCGTTTCCTGTTAACAACAGGATAAACATCAGACATGTCTAACGATAGGATAAACATCAGACATGTCTAACAATAATTCAATAGGATAAACATCAGACATGTCTGAATGTCAAACCCCTTTTCCCACTTTTCGGCTTAATGAATTAATCTCCGAAATATAACAAACCTTATTCCATTAACATAATTCCGGAAAAGCGAACCTTCAGAATAACATACTGTAACCGAATTCTTGCCCCACTGAGCTACCTTGATCGAAGTCAAAATCTTAGGCAAATCACCTAGCAATTATGTACAAATATAAGCACACAATATGCAAATGGGAATAGTGAATGACCGTTGCAGACACTTTCGAGTTAACTAATGTGGGAAGGATAGGTCTATACTGCTGCTTTTATGAATCAATCGTCGACTCTCAGCTACATGCACTGCACTGTAAATATGAAGTTGATTTACTCCTGAAAACAGCAAGTTTAATATAATTTTACTCAGCCATCTATCCACAAATCCGGAAGAAAAGAGATAGAAAGGAGGAGGCGAAGGGAGGACAGGTGCGAAATAGATTGACATGCCATGAAAAACAGACTAACAAAATACTGATGTATTCTTTTTTTTTAACATAATATACTGATGTATTCTCTTACCGTCGGTTGTATCCGATATGACGAGAGAAATCACGCCAGCAGATGATCCAATTCCAAAACGCAAATTTATGTCATACCCTTCATCGGGATACAGGTGTTCGAGCGTTGCTGTGTATGTACCTGTGGGTACGTTGACACTATAGTCCAGACTCGGACCTCCGGCCTGGGATGTTATCCTCACAATAGAGGAACCTCCGATATCATCCCACAGTAGACTGAGACTATAGCTTGTCTTGTCTGTAACGACAAAAACGTTGCTTCCGATCTATTGTGAGTAAATAGATATAGGGGAAAAAAATGAAACGAATGCAGCTCAAAATATGCGATGGCCAGGCGTCATTTTCGACGGAGTCTTTCTGCATAACGTTATGATTTATGTTCGCCTATAAACAGCGTACATGTATTACCATCGTCCTGATTTGACACGGAGCAGAAAGGGTCAAAACGACGAGGTGCCATTGTAGGAGAAAGTACAGGCCAATGACCTGATTAGAAGGCCGGAAGTAATCTCTTATAGATTTTTAACTGGAACAGCAAACATGGCCGCCATGATGCCGTGACTTTAACTTCCACAATGTCGTGCATTAGTGCTTTGTTTGCCTCTTTATTCCCTCCTTTCCATTAAAATTGTTTAAACTTTCTCATGTAGAAGGTATTATATTTCTATGAATCACACGTAAAGACCTCTTAACGTGGGGGAAATAATTTGCATGTAGGGCTATACTGTCTATTTAACATCAGAAATTTACGTTTTGCTCCGTCGACCTTCAAGCTAGAGTTGACAAGTATCTTGAGGTAAATCAAACTGAAATTCAACTATCCAATTCAATTTTCAATTCAATTCAATCCGTTTATTCATCTCATTTTCTGATTGAAAAATACAACAGTATTAAATTCTACAATTCCGTACAAAAAAGATAATCGATCACTTACATATACATATCTTTGAAAATGGAAAAAAACAGCAACCACAGAGCACTTGAATAAAGTCAAAAAAGCTTTGTAACGTTAGTACCCTTCTATACGAGTATGCACAAAATAATCTACAAGTACAAAGTGTAGACATGGACGGAAAACAAACACAACAAAATAGAACAATACAAAAAACCTAACCATCATGATAGAATGGCTTTGTGTGAATTGTTAAAGAGTGTGTTTTCTAAAATCTCTTAAATGATGGCAGGCTATTACGTGAATAAATGTCCTTAGGAATCGAATACCAGATTAATGGAAATTGGTGACGTATGGAATTTTGAACCGGTGCACATTCCGGTGAAACATTATGGAAATTTCTGTAATTAAGGTGTGATTTTTTTTCACCCTTACTGATCAATTAACTTTAGGTGAGAAAATGATGTACAGTAAATATATAAAAATGCAGCGCCTCGACTGAGCAGGGGAAGGATGCGGATTGGTCGAACCCTCCCCCCCTTGAACTCTCTCCCCCAGTTACTGGCCTGGGGTGTGTTGCGTGTGCGATGATCTACGGTTTTCAAGTGTACGGATTATTGTCAAAGACCTAATCAAAGAAATGAGAATAATTCCATTGACAGGTATAGGACTTGTTAAAGTTGTTAAAATTTGGAGCTTCGGGATGAATGGGAAATACATCAAGGTTAAAAGTAAAATTACTGATTCCATCCATCTAGTCATCTCTTTATCACTGCGTTCATCTTCCTCTCTATTTCAGTTGTTTATTCTCTAATCAAGGACTTGGGAACTCCTGATCCAGCACTACCCAAAGATACCAACTGATTGAAAGGAAAGCAAACCAACCCTCAAGATCCCCCCCCCCCATCCCATTTTCGGGCTCTAGGATGGAAAAGCTATAGGTTCGATTATCTAAAAATCATTGTTAGATTAAGAGGGACTTAGTCAGGGCAACGTCGACGGAAACCACTTTGAGCATAATAATGAGGATATTAGTAAGTTGTCCACTGGCATAAATTCTGCTCTCCGCACGATTTATCGGCAACACCGACAATTTGTTCTGTGGTGACATGCAGTATCGCTGCAGGACTTATGATATGATGTGATATGATGACGATTTGACCAGGATAATGTCACTAAATGACACAGCGAAAAAAACTCGAAAAAGGTGTTATAAACCTAGCTCAGAAAGATTTTTTTTTTTTTGCCTGCAAATATGGTTTCATCGTCGTCCATATTCATCCCACAGAAGTCGATTATTTAATCTTTCTTATGCAAGCAATAGATCATCTATCGCAGAGCATTATACTTATATTTCTCTCGTGTTAAAATCCCCATTACGTATCTGTTGTAATTGTTTCTCCAAATCCCATGTATAAACCTTATACGTGTATGTAGGCCTACTTCCCTTTCAATTTTTTCTTCGATGAGATACTCGCAGTGACATCACATGATGTTATGTTATAGTGCTGTAGAGATACAGTACTCTCCGCGTAATCGGGTATCGTTTAAACGGGTACTCCGTTTAATTGGGTAGTAATATCAGAATCAGTTCCAATGCACATTAAAATAACCTGATAATCGGGTTGCCTCTCCGCATAAATGGGTGAATAATTTTCATGTAATCTAATTTCTACCCACATTTTATCGCAGATATAACACTTTAAGAAATCATGCGTGTCAAGCACGGCAAATCGCATTCTCTGTTTAATTTGCAAAGAAGACCGATCATTTGGGGAGTGATTGATCAAGTCATGAAAACACATGTACCCGTACCGACTTGCCACACGAAAACGAACATTAGAAATGCAGCTGGCACTCATGGATCATAATTGCATAGGCAGACAGGAGTTGAACACACTTGCGCTCCTCCCTTGCTCCGCAACAACATTCACAATACGAGAAGTTTGCAACGAAAGTCAGGCCATGCACCAGCTCCATAATTTTGCTTTTCCCAAGTCACTTCTCGAAAATTTAGTAACCCGGACGTTCTACGTGACTATATAGTGCACGCAAAGAGATGTGGTCATTTCAGAAAATGCCTGCGTGTTAGCGAGGAGTCTATAGTCAAACGAAAAAGTTTTCTGAAGACATATTTGTCCATAAAAAGAGTGTCTATTGCTCGTGACTGAGCAAGTGTAAGTTATGTATAATGTGCCGTGCAAGCACGCGTGTTATAAACATACAGTGGAGGTGTTTGGTGCAGTGTACAATGCATGTAGATACACATTGTGTGTCTATTGTGAATGAGATTTGTTCATCTGTTAATCGGGTACTCCGCTTAATCGGGTAAGAAACGCTCTGCCCGAGCGTACCCGATTATGCGGAGAGTACTGTATCATGAGCCTATGATAATAACCCTAATCGTATTTCTGTTTACGTGAATAATCTGAGCGTCGTCGAAAAGCAATATATATTTACAATAGGATTTCTTCAATGCCATTACGATAGTTTGATATTTGATACAATGTTTTACGTCGACTTAACAACATGGACGTACATTATTAACATCCTTCTCTTACTGTGGTAAATAGAAATGACATCGCTTTATTTCAGAGGCTTTTTACAGCATAACATCTTGTAATACTCGTTCAAGATTTTGCTTAATGCAGATACATTTTCATTCTCTCAAATTCAACATTTTCATTGTAACTCGCATTTGTTTATACAATCATGTAAATGGAATATATTTTTGATTTGCTCTTTCAGAGGGACTTCCATCAATTACTCTCACTAAAGATGCGAAGTTTCGAAGTTACTTGTATGTATAAGTCATAATATGTAAGCTGCAAGTCGTCTGTGCCTGGATAAATAATGTATGCCGGAATGCATGTCACAAAATTTTCACTGTTATACATAGCCAGTAAAAATGTTAATAAATATCATCGCAGAGGACGAGCCTAGGCACACAATGTTTGCGATGAGAAATAATTTTTAGTAAAGATAATAGAAATCGCGGTATAAGTGATTATTGACAATGTGGTGGAGGGAATGTGTAGTGCCATCATCATAGTAATAGTCCAAACAATAATGCTTACTTTAAGACAAATGCTCTCGAAACGAACGTAAAAATCAATGAATATATATATATATATATATATATATATATATATATATATTGTGTATCAGAAAAAAGGAGAGATGATAAGTGAAGAAACACACACTACGATTTGTATTTAGACCAAGACGAACCTAAAATTTCCTCTCATTTCATGAAGCAATTCGCACTCCTGCCATAACATCTTCTTTCCCATTCGATATTTTCCAGTGATTTGTCAACTTGCAAACATCACTTCTTTCCTTGTCCTGATGTTATCTACTATTGCAAGAAGTAAAATGATAAATAGAAATAATCTTTCCCATCCGCTTAAAGTATTCCGTTTTCCCCAGCTGTGCTTTTAACTCCCGTGTCCAAAACTTCCTAAACAACTTCTACGTTACAGCGCATCTGATCTGTTTTGCTATTAAACCTCGTTTAACTGGATATTTCATGTAACTTACTGCGCATTTTGATAGTCCGAGTATGATGGCTGTCATCATGAGAAGACGAGAAAATGGCGGCATGCTCGTCACGGTCGCCATTTTGCCTGCTTCGCACCGGACTCCAACTTCCAACAACACGTACGCTGCGTCGTCACACCACGTATTTTTAGCAGGGCGTGGCGGTATCAACACGGTCAAAATATATTCCAGTGAAAAATATTCTCACTTCAAAACTGAAGTGTCTGAAAGCCGAAATGCCCTCTTTCTGATAACTTATCCTTTTTGTAAATCCGTCTATCTACTAGTAGGCCACGAGAAGTTAACTGCACCAGAGCACAGTGTAGTCCGAATGCCAGATTGGCTTCTTCAAAAGTAGGTGTTGGCCTCCAGAAACTTAGTTGTGGGGCCCGAAGCACCTGACTACTGCAACGAGAAATAGATGTAGTTGCGCCAGACAACACATTCTAGTCACACCACAGGATGGGCCGTGCCATTACCAAAGCCACAGCGCTCACCCAGGCATACAACTGCATTATTATTTTCGTTCAACCATGACTTCTGTTCATTCTCAGATTTTTTTTTCCTGATGGAATTGAAAAAAAAAATGGGCGAGCATATTTTCACAATAGAGTATATAAGCTGAATCAGATTTCGGCATTCCGTTCTCAAAGTAAGAACATCCAATAAAACTTTACTAACTTGGGAGTGCCTGCCGTGGTTTTTGGAATTTGACTATAGACTTTCAATAAACTCAGTGTAATAGAATTTCATAAGTTATGTCATTTACTGTAGAATACATCTGTATGTGTATGTTTGCTCGCGTGAACACCTCATGGGAGATTGCTGAATTGCCACTGAACAAGATAAAAACAAACAAACAAGTAGACAATTATTATCTTAGTACAAGATTTACTGGCGATCATCACCTTCTATCACACTAAGAGATGCAAAATGTGACATTTCTATACATTTGGAGAAACTGTTATACCAGAACTCCCTCTCCTTCTCCGAAGTGGCCAGTTTATGCCGTTGACAATTAACTAAGACAATGCACTCTAAAACCAAATTTCACTTTAATACCTACGTTTTATAAGGTTTTGTACTTAATTTGGGTCACTTGGTTCAGCTATATAGCTGTCCTGCGATTTCCAGAAACATTGTTAAAATTTTGTAAAACTTTTTACATTTGATGCTGAGCTGAGGAAATTGAATTCACTGCTGTGCTAAATCTGTGACCCGGGATGATAACAATATCGACAATGCCGAGGGATCTCCTTAATTGTGCCCCATCACCATCACTCGCATGGACTGAAATCCGCCATTTTGATAGTGTCTGACGTTCATACTATGATTATGTATTACTGCTACTGTTAGTTAACATTACAAAGGCATGCGGAACTGAGCGCATCGAATACTAAATGTATTATTGTCATGTGCGCTATGCGGTGCAATAGGATTCAATTGATTGTCAAAAATCCGTGCATGCACTTCCGTCTAGAGTAAGCGGGAGGCTCAAGTAACACGTAGAGTCTCATACATGCCGTGTACACTCACTCCTTGTACACGAGTTCAGCTGCTGTAATAAACAGGTATGCTGAGCCTTGCCATCAATTGTTGTCAGACAAATGCAGATAATAATTTCATATTCGGTCGGTTTGTATACATATTCTAAGGTTTCTGACCCGAGGCACAGAATGAGCTCTGCCATGGTTCACTGCATTATTTGCAAAGGTATTTGGAATCGAGAGAAGGGAGAGGAAAAAAAAACACCTAAGCGTGATTCATAATTGTGAAATCTTTCCCTTTGCATGCATTTTAGATGGTAGGAGGGACCGACTACGCCTATAATATCATTGTCACAGTTCGACCGTAAAACCAGCAACCCGATTCGGGTGTAACGTATGTGTTTATGTCATTAATTGTGAGAAAAAACTCCTCATAAGTAAGAAAGTATGCATCAGCATTAATAAAGCAAAACTGAAAGATCTTTACATGTAACATTCGGACCATCAAACCTTAATCTGTCCCTGATCCATAAATACATCTCAAACATATTTCATTTTAAAAACTGCAATGCGCAGCCACTCTCGTTTTTCCAGTCTTTTTCTTCACAAGTGCCAACACATTTGTGTTTATGGGTATCTGTAGACTACTTCTTCTTGATTTCACTGCATCGCAACAAAATAAAACAATAACGAAAAATTTATAGGAAATGTTAACGGCGTAATGACAGTCACATTTGCTCAAACAGTATAAAAATGAATTTCACACGCTTTCTTTCTTTATATCTCTTCAGTGTGTGTTTTTTTGGCTCTCCAACTCTTTGATACTTATATCCGCTTTTATACGTTGAAACTGAAGAAGGAATACGAAAAAGTTACAGTCAAGAAAATTATTGAAGATCAATATTTGGCAAAAAAAAAAATCACTGCATTGAATTCGTATTACAGTAACCAAAATACATTTAGTTGTAATATAGGGGCAGCGCTCAATACAAAAACAGAAGAATCAAAATCACAAAGCAGTGAATGAAATAATGCTGATAGTACTACTGTATACTACTACTAGTAGTTGCAGCAGCAGCAGTAGTAGTAGTGGTAGTAGTAGCAGCAGCAGCAGTAGTAGTAGTGGTAGTAGCAGTAGTAATAGTAGTCAGTAGTAGTAGTAGTAGTAGTAGTAGTAGTAGTAGTAGTAGTAGTAGCAGTAGTAGTAGTAGTAGTAGTAGTAGTAGTAACGGTAGCACATATAGTACATGTATAGTAATAGGAAAAACAGTAATGCATAAGTCGACACGGGGCTGGTTGAAATATACATGTAGCAGTAAAATGAACATGACAAGTTTCAGTCATCAGAATAATAGCAGCAAACAATCTTTACCCAACCGTAATCGAAGAATATAAAAGGAGAGAAGCGTACCCCAATGGCATTCCAAACATATTTTCTTTTCAATAAATTCGGTGGAATTCAAAGTGATTCTGAATGAATACCTACATACCATGCAAATATGATCAACGTTGGAAATCAGTGACTCTATATATTCAGCGGAGAAAGAGAATAGAGGGAAGAAGAAAGAGATAGACAAAGATAGATGGAGACCAACGGATAGACAGACAGATAGATAGATGTAGATAGATAGATAGATAGATAGATAGATAGATAGATAGATAGATAGATAGATAGATAGATAGATAGGTGAGTACATAGATATAGATAGATAAATTGATTGATTATTAAAAATATATAGATTTCTAGAGTGGAAGATACATAAATAGGTAGGTGAGTACATATATGAATAGATAGATAGATAGATAGATAGATAGATAGATAGATAGATAGATTCCTAGATTGCTAGATTGGAAGATAATACAATAGATAGGTGAGTAGATAGATAGGCATATAGATAAATGAGATAGATTGATAGAGAGATAGATAAATAGATAGATAGATAGATAGATAGATAGATAGATAGATAGATAAATAGATAGATAGATAGATAGATAGATAGATAGATAGATAGATAGATAGATAAATAGATAGATAGATAGATGGTATAGATAGATAAATAGATGTAGACGAGAAAGATAGATAGATAAACAGATAGATTGTCCACTCTAAGAAACTGGTGCATCAGGGTTTACAGTATGAAACCAAGCAGGGCAGGGGGTGAGAGAGATTTTTCCAAACCATTGCGCGAGAGAAACGATGAGATGAACGACAGGACAGTTGTATAAACGGCCTTAGGAGCAAGAGAGAAAGAATCATCTGTTCGTATGATAGTTTGATTGTCAATTAAAGATATGGTTTTGTTTCAAAGCCGAAGGGCATGGCGAAACATGTACTGTTTGTTTCGTGATGTAATGTCAAATACACACGACCACTGGGTGGGGTTTGTGCTCTGTTACAGGGCGTGAATTTTATTTAGATATCCTTCGGTTTTTTCAAAGGACATGTATGCCCACTGATCGAATCATTTAAGCAAATGCCCGAATCGTTTTTATAATTTGGATCAATACTCTATCTTCCTCATTGTGAGAATCTAGATCTGAGTAATGTAGAAACAGTAGTCACATCACCGAACTTGTACGGATCACTCACATCCCTGACACATGCATCCTTACCCATACGCTACACATTATCAGTAGTTGTAAAGTTCCTTGTTATACTATTAAATATCACCATAAAAAATCGTCAAGGTCATGGAGAAGATTCTAAAGCTAACAAGGAGAATTGATTCTTTATTTGTATTAAGAGAGAAGGAATAGAGAATGAAGATATTAGTCTGGTTTCCACAAGACATTCAAAAGGGCGCTCCCGACGAAGTTGCCACCTTTGAGATTTATCAGACACATGACCCCATTGGTATCAAAGTATTTAAATCACACATACGCACACACAAACACACCATACACACAAACACACATGCAAATATCTCTTCTTCTTCTTTTTTTTTAACTTGCCAAGCTTTTCACGCTCAGCCCCCGAAAATATGATAACGCTTAAAATATGCTTGGAATGTGGAAGAAAAAACTCAGCCGTCATTATCAAGACAAGTACCGTCTTTGTTATCTCTGTCTGATTGTTTCGTTCTTTTTATTTTGTTAAAAAAAAACAAAAAAAAATGTATTATGTCGTATCCGGTGCGGAGAGTTGCTATGCCATAATCTTATGATTCCTCTATCATTAAAGAAAAAATATGTAAGTATTTAAAGTTTTGAATCAACATTTTTGGTTCGAGAGAACACACAAAATCTTAATTTGATTGTTGGATATATGGGTTTGCGATGATTGTTGCTTCCGTAGACGAGCTAAGATGAAATGATTTGTAAACAAAAAAAGATAGGCCTATCAATTTAAAACCAACAAAGAAAAAAAATGGAATGACAGTCATGACAGTGACGTAATGTTTGGAACATTTGATTACCATACGTATTTTTAATGAACATGTGCATATTTTCAGGCCATGGGGACTTATCTTTATGGTTACACGAATCCCTCTCTCTCTCTCTCTCTTTAATTTGATTGAGCTTTCTGTCGTAGTCCTTCATCAGCTATAATACTATGTCAGTTTCTCACGAAAAGCACATATTCAAGCACCTTTAATTTCATTACAATAATATAGGAATATGTACTTCTATCTACAGTAAATGAGCAACCGATATGAAACAGAAAAAAAATCAGTTACACCACCACATACTCTGACCTGACCTCCAATATGGTATGGTTTACGCCCATGCTAGTATTAAATCACAATATACAATGGCAGAATATTCTCCACAACTGTGGGTAGCAAACAATGCTCATAGTTCTTTAGCGTGTTTTGCATTCATACGCAGAAAGGTGCACAAAGCCAAGTTGTCTATTCATCGTGATTTACATCATGGTCACGTGATTCCGCTTCGAAATGTACACAAACGCCGATCTTGCGACATTGAGTTTGTGTTCCCATGCGTGTTCATATGGTTCGGTGTCATTTTGTGCATGGATACTGACATCACGCGGTCTTGTCGGCCTTGCAACAAGGAAGTCGAAAACATTGAATTAATAACATATATGTTCTATTAAGACGAGCTATTATGCAAGTTATACAACAAACAGAAATCATAATATACTGTGTATACCTTGGTGGTTACGAAGAAATAAAATCATCTAATGTGTACCGTGATGGTATGGTTCACGTTAATAGAAATCAGTTGATGTGTATGTACCGTGGTGGTGTAAGGCTAATGCAAATCTTCATAAGTGTGTCGTGGTAGGTTAAAAGACTGAAAAATTATCTACACTGTAATGACTGATGAGCTACACAGAGATGTCCATGCAACTTTTGATAACCTCCTCCCCTTATATCAGCGCTTATTATCTCCTAAGGACCGATGCAAGGACGTCCCGTCAGTACAAGGATAACAGATACCTGGGTTGTTGTTTTTTTTCTCTGTTTCGAATGTAATTTCATTCATGTTCACCAAGTTTTCCTGAGTTACGATGCACACTTCAAGTAGTTATATAGGCCTAAGTATCATTCATGTCCAGTCGATTTTTCCCGAGTTACGTTTCCTACTTAAGTAGTTACGTACCGTACACATTCTTTTTTGCCTGTAAATAACACAGTAAAGTCGTTGTAGGGGTTGATATACATTTATCTTATGAAATGCGCTCAAAACGGTGACCTCTCACTTCGAGGGGGCCTGATTAGCATGAGAGTGCAACATCTTACAATATACGTCTGCGATGCAATATGATAAACAAGGCCATTATTATACGAAAGAATAAGTCATGTACACTATAGTACACTTTGCCATTACGTGCCTTCGTCACCCAACACTTGCGGGAGCTGTTGAGGGCGCCATTAGCATTTGCGCACCAGTATAGACCACACTGATCACTGCTTATTAAAGGAGACCTCCGGATGATTTCCAGACTTTTACATTTGAAAAAATATAAATCAGTTATCCTGAGTGCAGAGTTTTAGAATTTATTGTGATTGAGGTGAGGAATAAGAATGTTGTCAACATTTAAAACAAATTGCAATGAAAAATTTTAGGGATGATGACATGCAGTCTCACCATAAGAATGCCTGAGTTGGGGCTCAAGGAAGCAGAACAAGAGAAGATGGCATGCATATACAGTGTATTTCACACAGTTGAGCATGTAAAGCAAGAAATATTGTGATGGAATTACATTCCCACATTTCCGAAATATATGAGGCTCTATGTTATCAACACTGTTCAGTGTAATTTGTTTAAGATTTTTATGAGTATTGGTTTCTCTGCTCAAGGACCACAATAAATTAACTCCACATATCTATACATGGAGCTGTCAATTTATGTACTACAATGATGTGAAATTATGAACATCGTCTTATCTCAATAATCAGTATCTAATTCTTTTCTTTTTGATTGACACTGCTCTTACTTTGACGTAATCTACAACGACTAGAGTCAACAATTTTGGCGGCACCGAAACTTTACATACTTATAACTTTTGGACAAGTTGTCCGATTCTCCTCAACCTTCACCGGTAAGTTTTACTATTATTGCTGTATTCACTCAACCCACATTATACGCATACATCTGGGTTTTCTGCTCCATCAATGAATCTGTAAATACACAGAGCGCCATCTGCTGTTTCGGTTTAGATAGAAAGACAGAAGTTTAATGTTGTTATTATCTTCGGTTTGACGATGCTTACAAAAAATCATGAACTGGCAGTGCAGCTTTACGTCAAGCAAAATTACATCAGAAAGCAAAGCTTAGAAGGCTTTCTTACAAAAGAAAATATAACGAAATCTTGAAATAGGTTCATTTTATGGCAGCATTTAACTTCTCTCTTTTAGAATATAAGGGGAATTATATTAACCTTATCGATAGTCAGTATAATCAAGACGAGAGAATAAATGACTTCTTCATGGTCAAGAAAATACTTCATGCATTCTAAATTGCGTAACATTATCAGTTTTTTCGGTAGCTTAAAGATCTATAAGTCTGTACTTTGAAAGTTCGGTAAAAATAGGCAGCATTCTTTTACGCCGGTGCGACTACAAATATACGACTTATACCATGCCTACATGTGTTCATCTGTTTCCTTCTGAAACGTGTTCGCGAGTTATTAGCATGCACGCTTGAAAAAAAAAATATATATATCATCAACTTTAAATAGTTGGCTGAGCTGCAAACACACACTTTTTTGTTTTTTTCTTGATGTATATGAATGAAAACATTCATGATTCAACGCATATCTGGGTGTAACATGAACTACAACGAGAAAAAAAAAAACACAATGCAAATACAATTCAAAACACAAACTCACACACTCACAACCCCACCCCCCAACACACACACGCACACATACACAATGTCCTATATTGACTGTTACGCACTTAGGGGGATTCATCTTTGAACGAAATAAATCATGATTTTTTTTTTTTTTACACGAAGATTGTCAATTACCTGATATAACACCGATGACACATGCACGCATACACAGTGCACCACAAATTAGGGTAATGAAATCAGCATTTAAACTCAACTTGCTAGACAAGTTCACCCAGATATTAATGTGAGGATTGAGTGAATGCGATAATATTACTAGAACACATCAGTAAAAGTTTGAGGAAAATCGGACAATCCATTCAAAAGTGATCGTTTTTTAAGGTTTCAGTGCCGCCGTCGATCGCCGGTTGAGAAAACTACATTTTGTGCCGTCACAGCAGGAGAGTGATAAAGTATCAACATATTTTTATACTTCTAGCAAAATGAAACAGGGTTTGAATAATATTATCCTCAACACGTTCTAGTAACAAGTCGAGGGAGTGTGGATTTTTTAAGAAATGAAATTTTGTAGAATATTCTTTGTATTTTCTCTATATTGTTATATACGTACATGACATCACAAACATTAGTAGTCTCCTTATTTGGGGATGGCTGCATAGAAACTTTAAAAATTCATAACTTTTGAACAGATCTTACAATTTCCTCAAACTTTCACTGATTGATCTACTAATATTGCTAAATTCATTCAATCCACACATCATTATAATTGGGTGAACTCGTCCATTAGCAGAGGAGCGCTGCACAGCCCGCTGCTTACGTGTGATATAGCGAACGTTCGTACAAACCACTACAGAAAGAACTTGAACAACTGAACGTGAAGTAAGCACTTATAAAGGCGTGCTTGTCACACTATACCTTTTCAGTCTTTAGTTTGCGTGTCTGTGTGTGTGTGTGTGCGTGTTTTTTTTAAGAAATACATTTTCTTGAAGAAATACAATTCGACCTCCCCCATCCCCCCCCAAAAAAAACATCACACAGATCTGTCAGACTGTTGGCAGCCACCGCGAAAAGTCCTGTTTTCTCTTTTAAGAGCTTATGTGTGTGTGTGGGGGGGGGGGGGGGGTGGGGGTGGGGGTTGCTGCCTGCTCAGTGGTACTGTGACATTTTTCTTATTGCACGTATAGAGTATTATAATGACACTGTCACATGTAAGCTATGCTTCTAAAAATGTGGAATTGATCATGACATAGAATTGTGCAAAGAGACTCAGGTTTTTGAAGACGTTAATGAACTGATTCATTATGAAACTGACAAAAAGTTGTGACAAAACTGCCGTGTATATTATTGAGTTCATATGTGACATCGCACCCCCGTAAGGTATGATTCTATTTTTTTTTAATGTGAAAATTTTGGAGACGAATAAAGAATAAACACGAAAAAAATCAAAAGAAATAAGAAAACTTATACCGGAAAAGAGACAAGAATGACAGCAAGAAGTGATGAATAGAAGGAGGAGGAGGAGGAGGCGAAGAAGACGAAGAAAAAGAAGAAGAAGAAGAAGAAAAAAAAAGGAAAAAGTCATAGAAGAAGTAGAAAAGAAGAAGGGTGTAGAGAAGGGGACAGACGGACATGGCGGATGAGATGAACGAAACAATAAGATACAAAAAGTTGAGGAAGACGAAAAGAACAGCTAAGAAAGAAGAAAAACGGAGAACAAGAGGAAGAGAAGGAGAGAGAATAGTGAGAATAAAACGGAATTATAAGGAGGAGAAGAAAGAGAATAAGGAGAAGGAGAAGCACAAAACTTATTTGCTTTGCACAGCAAGGTGAGACACTTCAGTAATCTTAGATGCACCCTGATCAGGCTGATACGCCCCTGTCGAGTCTTTGTCAAAAGGATTGGGCTCCGACCTTCGTACTTTGCTGAAGAAGTCCCCGAACAAAAGGAGTCGTCAAAATGTAAACGAAAAGTTCTTGACTGTACACTCTATCCTCCGTTTTATTAGAACAGTGTACTGAATACAGAGAACCAATTGATGTAAGCAAATGGTCTGCGGATAAACAAGAAACTCAAATGAACAATTCCACCTACTCAAAGGAATCATTTTCTTACGAATCGCTACGCTTTATTGAAGCTTCTATCCAGCCGCTAGCTATTCCAGTGTAATTCCTAGGCTTATAGAGGATACGTGCTCGGTACACAGGTTATAAACAAGTGAACAGGAAACATTAAAAATATTTTGAACGTTTCTTCAGACGTCCAAATCAATTTTGCTCAGGTATAGCTTGGTGTTTTCGCGCGGTTTTCACGGCAATGTTAAAGCGCGGGACCTGGCGTCGGGACTCATAAACGTCAACATACGGGGAACAGTGGTAAATGACACCAGACGTTCGTATCTTCATTGAGGTTTGAATTCTATCTTATTAAGCAGATCTGGGATCTATTTGTGAGCGATGTCCGACCACGGAGGAAATGATAACAGCGAGGAGATCGGAATGAAGGTGAGTATACCTACAGCAAAATTTCGTCATTTATTCAACCCATCACGCGATGTTACGCAACATAATAATAACAAAAAATTTAATGCCGCACAAACCCATAACAGAAATCAATGTTCAAACATAACCATCAATCGACAGAACGCTGCATCCGACAAACAAGAGCTTACATTAATATATCTTCTGAGGTGAGAGAATTGTATTCCAAACGCACTTTGTATGAAAATATCAGATGCCTGCGTAGAAAGCTTATTAACACAAAAATACTAACAGCTCACGATTCAGTGTTAACTCACGATCACTAAGAAACTTTGATAGTCTAGTGAATATAAATTTCCGATCATGCCGTCAATCCCTCGTTTGAGGCGAGTCCCCAACTGGGGCATACCCAAAGTGGGGTGCGTATATTTGTCGTTTGGGAGTTGGGAGTCGAAGGACTTGTCCATTGCAAATAAACTTTCTGCTCAGGCGTGACAAACCTGGAGGCCAAACCAGGGTTTGATGACTCCAGCAGCTGTCGTATTACGTAAGAGCATGATAAGGATATCTGCCTGTGGCAGACCATTCAAAGTGAACTCAATTTTCTCTATCCTTTCTAAAGTTTTCAATTTTATATTCTATTGAGAAATTCTATGGTCATCCATTTTACATTTCGAACGAAAAAAATCGACCCGTAAATAACGAAAATACAGGAATAAGAAGGAGAGCATTGCCAGTTTGCCGGTGCTGACAATGTGCTATTTGGCAGTGAGTTACAACGGGGAGGTGAGACTACCTCCCTGGTTACAATCAGCCTGCTGACTGGATCATTGAGAAAGAGAGAGAGAGGGAGAGAGAGAGAGAGAGAGAGAGGGGGGGAGAGCGAGGGGGAGAGAGGGAGGGAGAGGGGGGAGAGATGGGGGAGGGAGAAGGGGAGAGCAAAATGGAATGACAATAGTTCCGGTCACTACAGTACAGGCATGCTCTGTCTGCATACGCTGAATGTCTACACTCACACACACACACGTACACACACACACGCACCATGGAGCTACATGGCCCATGCCAAAACCAAAACAATCTCCTCCTCTCGCGGTGCCCCCCCCCCCCCTCCTGTGGCGCTGTGGCGATGACTGATGCTTAGATTAGGCCAGGGTCAAGAAACAGGTGTTTTATATCTTTGACTTTAAGTCATTGATTGCCAAGATATGCACTGGCATTATTTACTGGGGTGTAGCCTCTTCAAACGAGAGATTTGCGTCATGAACGTTATGCAACGTGTAATCCGAACTCAAATGAGGCTATTTATGTTTTCTTTGATAAAGATGTTCTTTTTTATTGTAAAAGAAGTGGTAAATCCCATGAGACAGGAACAGTATTTCACACAGTCGGGTACATAATGACATGGACAATATTGATATACTTTTGTGGTGTATATTGTGAATCAGATCGGTTTAGACACTGATGTCCAAGCAAACAATTAAAAGCACATCAGTTTCTTTTTTTCATTTAGTCGTTCGACATAGTAGGCTTAAATATCTAATATTTGATGAAATGGGTGTCATCGACCATCGAGCTAATGGCTGCACATCGCATTCTCTATCCCCTCACGCTGGAGTAAACTGTTTTATCATGTTTATGCAGTGAATTAGCATGAGTAGGGGGAAGAAACGTTTTATTGTAAAGGTGATTTAAAGACAACTATGATGATTAAACAGAAACACCAAGTTTAGTTTAAGTTTAATCAATAACAAAGTTTTATGCAGTCAAGCTACTAAATCCGCACGAATATTATTAACATAGTCTAACGAAAACCAAATAGCAGTAGTGTACTATAATGGATGCTGTATCTAACGTTTCATTTCATTTACCCATTTCAATTAAACACCAAAAAAATAATATGTTAATGTACGAAACATAACGTGTATATATATTTATACATGTTTATATAAATATCTACCATGTTCGGAGCGAAGGAGAGCGAGTCGCTTTGGTAGTAAAGATAATATGTAAACCCGTATGAATGAAAAAAAAAAAGTAAATATTTTAGCTTTCTATAGTATGTTAATTCTTCTTTTTCTGCCTGCACCTCGCTGTCATTTATATGAGTATGGACAAATGATGACCTATCATGTAAAATATGTCTATTTATGAGCAAATATAATAATCATATATGTATGCAGGTAGTTATATAGCGAGGGAGAGCTAGCTTGATGAGAAGGGTTAAAATGTCTTCAGGAAAGGCGGGAATATGAAGAAACAAACAAATCCAACTCTCCAGATCAATTGCATGATCTAGACATCTTCACACTGCATTCATTCATGGGGCGTCGTCCCCAAACACACGAGATTAGGATCATGAGTGCAAGACTCAACAACAAGTCTCAATTCTATGTCCAAAGTTCAAACATAAGTGAATTTAATCTATTCTTGTGCTCTTGTTTGTTCAATGGACGAAAACACCAAACTCACACCATGTTCAATCTGTTCATATTCCTACGGCTTCAGGTCATGTGTAGAATGGTCTTGATTGGATGTTGCAATAAAGTGCATATTACGTGATCATTTGTCATTCGTCTATTTCCTAATGGCGTGTTCTAATTTTCTAGATGAGGTGAGCTACAATGATCTGGACCACATCAATGTGTATGGCTATATAAGCTGTAGAGAAGAAAATATGGTTTTAAAGGAACTGTACAGTACTGGTTGAGGTGAAGATTCCGGTTTATAACATTTTTGGTGAGATAATGAGAAACCTCTAATGAAATATGAAAGAGCATGTAATTTTAAGAAGGATTCAGCATTTATTTGATGAAAATTGACCTTGAAAATGGCTGACATATCCAAAAAAAAGCAATCCTAATAAAATTGACTGGCCACGACTTTTATTAGGATCTCTTTGTTTCACCTTGTTTTTAGATATCTTATTCATATCAAAACCGATTTTCATCAAATAAACTTTTGATTCCACTTATAGCAATGCTTAGAATTGTATGCCCTTTGATATTTCATAGAGTGGTTTCTATATATCTCGCAAAACGTTACAAGCTGAATCCTCACTTCAACCAGTACTGTACAGTCCCTTTAAAATGCACATTTCAAGAAGGATATTGAATAGGTATAAGAATTCTTTTCTGGCTCGAGGCTGGTTTGGTCTACTATTTACACGAGCTCTCTTATACATTGCCGATTGCTTTTACAATTCATCTGATTCGGATGTGACAGTCTAAAGTGGCTTAGAAATATATTTTACTTAATAATCATTGTGAGAAATTAGTATTGCAGTCTACCTCAAACCCCGACTGATGGATGGTAGATTAAAAACTTTTTCAAAAGCTGAAGCGCTTTGTATGCAAACCAGGGTTGATAATACAGATATCATACGAGAGGAACATAGGTTGATACGTGACATGATGTGATAATGTACCATGCACAGCTTTGTGTGCATTGATGACAAGATATCTTTGATAGAAATTGTCTTTTATTGAATGATAGACAAATAATGTCCCGTAAAAAAACAAACAGGCAAAACACATGGTTATAAGCCTATACTAGTATAAACAATTTGCGATATCACGAAAAGGTTGGCAACTTGCATCATAATCTTGTTATTTATTTACCCAGAGTACTCGTGCGATCAGACTCTCTGCTGTGCAATCGCTAAATGTTCGTCATGATATACCGTCATAACAAAGCAAACGTCAAGTATCCATTCATCACCGGAAATGTGTTTTGATAATGGATATGATTGACGCGATATGACCTAATGTGATAAGCATTTTTTAAATATCTCTCTCTCTCTCTCCTGTCCAGTGGGAAGCGATTCTTAGTCAACTATCTGATTATCTGTCACCCTTGCTGTCAAAAAAAAAAAATCATATTAACTGTCTACTTCCCGTATCCTATACCCATCGGGGTAGATGAATTACTGTTGCAAGGAGTGCAATATGCTTGATTGAATAATATTGAGCTATGGATAAATTCTAGTGGCGTGTAGAGAGTGTTTGTGTAATATATATGATATATGGAGAGCCCGTATGCATATAGTACAGCTTGCACGGCGTAACACGGGGTTTGGTATGGTGATTCTGACTATGGTTATGTATTTCCAGATAAGAACAATTAACAAAATTTCGCATAAATAGAAACAATTGAACAGTACAGAAAATGTGTATTTTGATATTTATCTCATATTTTTGTTGACTAAATCCTTTTATTCTTCTAAAGTTTCTCTTTTCATTGAACAATATTTTTTTTCTCTCTATATCTATTTGTGTGTATGTGTGTGTTTTAATAAAGGGGAGAGGGAATCCACATCGCAGTTTGGTTCATTTGATATCATTCGTATGTTCAGGTACATGTCTCTGTCCAACAGTTAAGTAATGTAATTTGACCAATTAGGGTGATTCCTTTTCAGAAATAATTTGCATTTGGTGTGTATGCGTGTTTGTTCATGTGTTAATGTGTGATGGTGTTTGATAATACATCGGTAAAAATCTACGAGATATCACTCACAATATGTACCTCCTTGATTAAACTAACCGAAGCACATTATAACTAACTGGCTATTGGCGTCTTTGTAATCTTGGCACCTGTTCACTATACGTTTGTGAAACACGTAAGATATTGGCAAAGAAATGTAGCTCAGCAAGAATCAAAATCACACATTAAAGGGATTGAATTTGACTAAGCAACAGCTTATAAGGAATAGGAGTAGGAAAACGTAGCGTAAAAATATAAGATATTGGGAAAGAAATCTAGCTCAGCAAAATCAAAATCATGCATTATGGGACCGAATTCAGTGAGCAACAGCTCTCAAGGAATAGGAGTTTTTAGCCTGTTGGAAACAAGTAGTGTAGTGAATATGACAGTACAACGGCTCACTATAGTTCAGAAAGTCCTAATGACCTCGGGTAAATTGTATACTCATTCTTATCAATGATACAAATAATATGAGGGGGAGATCATTTACGTAACCCGTGACCGGAGGATAATCGCAAGAACTGGGACATAAAAGATATAAATTTCGATGGAGTTCTCATTTTCAAGCTCTCCTAAAGAGGCAACTGATTACGTGTGGCTGTGGTTAAATCATCTTGGACAATAATGTCATATGAGCCTAAACTTTACAGAGGGCCGGTAGCTGCAACAAAGTTAATAATGTATGTATTGAAGATTTGTCCTTTATATTTCTCCTTTTCGACACAGGCTAAGAATACCGCAGTGACTCAAACTGATATCAACGGAGGAGCAGACGTCAATACCGACCTCAGCAACAGCAACGCAGATGGCAAGGTATTTAGAGCCCCCCACCCCAATAGTCTTCGTATATATTTAAAGATGGAAAGCACAGGGATGACAATGGCAATTAATGTATTCATTCTATAATGTAAAAATAATGAAAACTTTGTGTGTTTTCGTGTGTTGGCGTGAGTGTGTGTTTTCAAGTATGTTTCTCCATGCATGTCTCAGAGTGAGTTTGTGTATGCACATTTATGCAACACTGAACATCCTGCCTGCTCAACAACACGTCTGCTATGTATATATATATATATATATATATATATATATATATACATATATAAATCATAAATATGGTATTTTCTTCTAGAAAATGAAGGTCAGCTCTTTTCCATGTTTAATTTCATCTGTGTTTTTATCGAAATTATTGTTCATTTGACTTTGTATATGTGACACAACTTCCAATAGCCACAAGTTTTGCTGAAGACCAAAATTGACAACTTTGATACTTCATCCTCAAAGATACTGCTTATAACTTTGAGAAATATCGAATTGTCAAGTTGTCAAAGTAGACAAAAGAATCATAACATTGTGTCTTCTGGTGTGTTACAAAATAATAATTATGACACATGTATCACTAAAGTAACAATGCTTTATTGAGGAAAAAGGACTACTGTTACTGGTTACTGTATATAGTACAGACATATTTTCAGCATCTTCATTTTCATTTCATTTCATATATTTCCATATCTAAATGATACAAAATTATGGTGAAGTAACAATGGCGATTTGTACAAGTAGGTGAAATGGCATGAAACAAATACTAATTCAAACAATTGTACAACAATATAGTGCAGTAAATACACACCTGTACATACATGAGCATGAGTATACACATATGTTATAGAAATATTTTGATCTTCATAAAATCACTGTGACTTGAAATAGCGATATAATAATGGACAATATTTCAACTCACATAAGCATCAACGCAATAGGCGAGGTAGAAAGAATTAATTCGATTTGAAAAAAGAACAATATTAAAGGATAATTTTTTTTTCTCCTTTGGGGGAGGGGGAGAGTAGGATGAGGCATGACACCTTTTGATTTCAACATTTCTCACCTCAAAATTTTTGTTTTGGTTATTTCAAAACATTGTTCCCCCCACCTCATCGACAGTAGGCCTATACGAGTTTATAATCATCAAAACTGAAGGTATTTATGTGCAAGACCAGAGCGGAAAGACCCGAGTTATATAGCTTGTACATATATACACTGTGGAGCAGGTTCTACCATTAGTTGACTGTAAAATAATGCTGAGTGGACAAAGAACATAGATGGTGACCAACAGGACGAAATAGGAACTCAGTCATCGCCTTCGAAAAACATGTTGAGAATCATTCTGTCCAGAGTTTGAAAGTTACTATTTTGTATCAGATGAAAATATAGGCCATAAGTCTAGAGCAAATATAGAAGCTTTATTATAATTCCGCTGTCCCAGTTGGTCGAATGAGAATTTTCACCCTAAACAGAAAGACGGCTAAGGCGACAGCTCTGTGAAAACGGAAGCATCGAGTATCACAGAAATCTCACATAATAATTGACTACAATAATGTTTACAAATTCTTTCCTATCATAGTTGGCTTAACTTTCCTTGTACGGAATTCAAGTTCATAACATGTTAATGTACTCATAATGTTTGTATGGCGGTGTTTTTTTTTTGGATATAATTTGCGTGTATTTGAGCGAGCTAGGGTAGAGTTGTATTTGAGGATGGTGGAGTGTTATGTGTGGGTTAAGAACTTCGTTCAATAATGTCAGTGGTATATACATACGTAACTATAAATAAAACATGACACAGCATTCAAAGAAGACATATATACTTTAAAAATGAAAGTAATGATTTTGTTTGTTAAGAATAGCTTCTGGGACAATTATTACACTTTAATTAACATTGACATGAAATGAGTCTTTGTAGAATATTCTTCACCACCCCCTCCCCCATCATGTTCTTATTTTTTTTTCAGTGATCTTTTTATTAATTCCATTTCCTTTGAGAATATAACAATTCAAAAAAAATTACACACATTCTACATAACATCTGTCATAAATCATGTAGATATTCCTGCAGTTATGAGACATAATCCATAATCCATAAAACAAGAATAATCATTCAATTCATTTTAAGGCAGATATCAAACAGAAGAGAGGAAATAGAATGAATTATCCGATCATTCCTTTTTAACTACAAAACAAACAAGCAGAATTCATATATGCAATTGTGAGCAATTTAGCCAAACACTAAAAAAACAGGAAATGAAATTTCTATTATATCAAAAGAACGATGACAACAACAACAGGGACAACCCTGATACAGGGACAACCATATAACACACACACACACACACACACACACACGCACATATTCATAAATAACAGGAAAAAATAAAAATGTTCTCATTCATGCGGATGATTGATTTATGTGTTGTTTTTTTTTCCCTCATCTCAGGCAGGTACATCTGTGAAAGAGAGAAAAATAAAAGAAATCACTATTTCTGTAATGTCTCTCCCCCCCCCCCCCCCAACCCCTCATGGTGATGGAATTTTTTTGTCTGTGGATGGGTATGGATTCTTCTTTCTTTATAATCCACACAGGATGATACTGACGAAAATGCAGCTTATATCAACTGCACGTACGAGCCTGAGGAAGAATCGCACCAGCAAAACGGGAAGGCAATAACCCCCCTCCCCTCCAACGGGTCCACCAAGGCAAACGGAAAGGTGAGTATGATATCCGTATAAGGATAATCTCTGTATAGGATAACATTTACACACTACCTCAACATTGACACACTATCTGTACTTTGCTCCCAGCCGTGGCAAACTATTGTTTCTCACTCAAACGCATGATAGCACTGATGAGGCAAAGAATGCTTACAAACTTAGGACGCCCCTCGTTATACAGCAATTATATACATGTATATATCGTTTTATATGCTGCAATGCGCTTACGAATATGCTTACATTCAGAGCATTAACAGACAGGATTTTAGCTACTTATATCCTATTCGGCCAGTATTATCTTTGATATGCTTTTCCCTTGGTATATGACACTGACTGATTTAAAGATAACGATACTACGATAATAGTGCTTTTGTCCTCTAATACTAAGAAACTATTTTGAAAGAGCTTGCTTTAGCCTTTTAGCTGACAGTCTGTTTTTTCCCTTGTGTTTTGGATAAGTACACATGATGAATGTTTTGTTGTTGATTTTTCTTTAAAGGCTGTCACATCGTCAAGCTATGGGCTTATCTGCGTTCACATTCCCAATAAGTACTACAATTCAGTCAGATTGTTTCACTATCCTGAGTAGCTCACAATCGACGTGTTCTCTTTTTCTTTTTCATTCAATCTGTTAACAGCCAATCGTACGCGTAAATTTCAATTACGTTCGGATGTACAAACTGCATGCTTTATTGTGTTAGAAAAAGAGATGATTGTATATTATTTGTGATAAACATTCAATGCAGAAATATTCCGAATAAATGTAATTGAATTTAATCTAATTAGATTGAATTTGTCTGAGGTGAAAGCGAAAACAAAAACAAACAAACAAACAAACATACAAACAGAAAACATATATATTTTTTCAGCATTGGAAGGAAAACGGTATGCCGGTAAATTCATCAAATTTGCGAAAATTTCAAGATGGTGATTAAGATTGATAGTCACACGTGATATGAAACATGAATACCTAGATTCTATATCTCAGATTATATTACAGGTAGGTCTACACACGGGCAATAATATTGTATACCATGCAATACAGCCAAATTTACATCATGAATTATAAAGAGCCTTCCCTTTGTACACTATAGGGAATTAAAGGCCATGTGAAGTTTAAAAGCCCTTTGCGATATTTACTGCTTTACACTCGATGCTAGCAGCTTTATATTGACAATTCAGCGAAGAACTCCTATAAAACAAAAACCTTCTACAGGACCGATAAGTAATAGGAGAGATAGCGACAGAAGCAGATCCGTTTTTCAGTGATGCTTTGTGTGTTTTATGTTGGTGTGTTTGTTACATTATGTACACCATTAAGCAGAAACCTCAGTCCCGCTATCTCACCAGATAGCCCTACTGAAGACTTTAGAACCTCGTCCTTCATTAGTACGCTGGTTCATTGCACGCTTTCGGGTAAAGTTCTGCCCGCTAATTGTTATACAAATGATGCACAGGATAGAGTGCGTTAGTGGAGGCGTATAGTGCACTCGAGGGTATTTACAATTGTGAAACATGCACGAGGCGAACGCCACGAAATAATCCTGTGCATCATTTGTTTTATAAAATGGGTCGAAAATTCAGCGTTTTTCACGTACCTTTGGGGGTCAAGACGTCCGAAGATGTTCGTCCCAAACATTTACGCACGTCGCACTCGGAAATCCCGCACAAGTATGATGGGGGTTGGGTTTCCGGACACTAGTTCCCGCATGAAAACTTACTTATTTTACATAGAATATGCCCCCTTTACCTTAAAGACTTGATATAGACTCCTCATATAGGCCTACTAGACAACATACTCTGAAAACGGCGTGAGAATTAACCTGCTAAATCCAGAGACTCCAACCCAAGCGCCTTCTGATCTGGAGATTCTCCCGCCTGAAACCCCTAGCAAACGGGAGACTCCAAGTTGATGTGTGAGAAGCGCGAAGTTCCTAGGATTCTAGATGTTCTCTGGTGCTATCAAAGGCTTGTTTTTTCAACATACGATAGAAATAAGTAAGAAATCCTTTCCACCGGGAGACACAGAGCCAGGGCGGGAGAAATCAAATCTCAAACGGGAGAACGGGAGATTGTGCAAAAATGGGCTTTCGGCGGGAGATCTCCCGTCGAAAACGGGAGAGTTGGAGTCTCTGTAAATCGTTGGATTTGCCCTTCAAAGTGACTCCATGTACGCGTCCGGTCCCACAACGCTTGGTCTACTGTGCACTGTACACTGTACGTATGATACGTACGCCACACAAGCATGTTATGCACAAGGGAAGAAAGGCCGGCCGGCCGGCAGTCCGTACTAGAAGTTGTTTACAGGATTGACAGCGCGTATGCATGCAATTCAAAGGAGCCTCCGCGCGCACAGACGATCGGCAATAGGATTTAACACGCAGTGCAATGGGACTGAGTAACCAAAGCACACGTGACTCATTTCAGCGCTTCCTATTGGCTACATTCTTGAACTCATTTTATAATCTGTGTTATCAATACGCGCGAAAAAAAAAATGCCTGAATCACGTTGATTACTTTTGCCTCAAATTCCATTGTGAAGTATGTTTCAGTCTCGCGTTAATGATAAGTCCCTCCTTCATGTTGGGATTGATTATGTCACAACAGTAGTTCTTTTGGAAAAATGAAAGCAGGTCAGAAAAAAATTACAAGGCTAAAATTTCATAACTTTCCAGGTATAAGATTTATAGTGTAATTGCATCAGTTACTTGTACTGGTGTGGTATGTGGGTTTGTCAATGTGTGCTTAGTTGTTTAAGCACAAAAGCATGATCAGAGATGATCGTGTGTGGTAGGTCCAACATACAATATCAAGTTTACAAAAGTAAAGAAATTTGCAGACAATATTTGATTCTCCCTTGGTCTGTTTGCTTTTCGCCTATGTAAGCTCTATCGTTGATGTCAAACAATGTTCGCCTCGGCTTTTTTTTTTTTTTTTTTTTTGAGGTGATGACTGATGCGTTGGTACAAGCTTCCTCGGAAAAACAGAACAAAACAAACAACCTGCGGTTTGACATCCTGTTCATTTTGATCTTCTTTTTTTTTTCCTGCGATCATGACGAAGACGAATCAGGACGCGAAAGAGAAAACTACGTAGGAATCATGCGAAAATGCCTTTTATTGAAGTACCCCTTTATTCGAACCCCAATGTTCGTACAAATATAATGTACACCACTCTTCCACCTCCCACCCCTATATGTATTATATATATATATATATATATATATATATATTTATATTGTGGCGGCCCCCCGCTTCTACTTCGTCGTCCAAGCCGTTGTTCTCCTCGCTCATCATTATTGGGGGTTCGAGAGTGTAGCCTACACCATCTTTGGCCAGTGTTGTATCGTGTTCTGTCTTGTGTTGTCGTTTGTCAGGATTCATCGTGTAAGATTGTTAAGTCCCGAGCGGAAAGACTTTAACTAATCTTTGAAGCTAATTCTCGTAAGATAACAGGGGGCACTATCCACCAAATGAATAAGTTCGTTTCGATCAAAATATATGATCTTGAAGTAAAGGGAAATCTGAATGCGTAAGATGTTTCAGAGGTTGTATACCAGAATGTTTGTAACTTAATCACACTAATAAAAAGTCAGAAGAGATTTGTCTTTGAATTCAAAGTGAAATAACACTAAACATCAATTTATTAACTCATCTTTACAAACCAATTTATCGCCACTGTTACATCATATACAGAATCAAACTACCTCTATGGAATACTCATCATACTATAAGATCCTGTCTTTCTATATCTTAAGTTATTATGGGGGCTAAACTATTCTTTGAACTATAATTATAAAAGACCGCTCTCAGCGGTTAACTTTGTTCCTTACATTGGACTATGTCAGTCGGCAGACTGCTTATTGGGTTGTTTACACCTTGACCGCTCACGGCGGTAACCCCATCCCCTTCTGATTTTCACACTAAAAATTTCCCTTTATATACGCTTATTGCGGACGTAGTAGGAAACACCCTACTACGCGGATCGCGATCCGCGTAGAATGCGTGCACTTGCCCGAAAATGGCAATCCGTGCCAATTCCGTACTATTTTAATGACATAATATTGCCTTTATCTTAAAATATAACTTTAGACCTGATGTATGATATACATCATTGGAAAAAAAATACAATTTTTATTAATATCATGTACATTATCCTTTTTCTTATTGTCCGCGCAATCAATAATAAGCCGAAAAGGTGAAAATATCCGAGAAACACAACGTATTCCAATTCATTCAGTGCACATTCTCCGCGGACACGAATCCCGGCATAACCGTACACTTATGACATTAAAATCTCATATTCTGAAATCACTACACACTAACATAGGAAAACATACATATATCTCCGTAGCCATAACAAAATGCCGTTGACTGATATCATTTGCCTCTCTTCAAATTCTACTATTTCATTATGATAACAATTTTAAACATTTAAGAGTAAGTTTGACGGATCCAAATGCAGCTCGTATGTAAATGAGTTTCATTCCGGAAACGATCATGAATGAACAATACGCGCTGCGCGTAGTGCTCAAGTACTGTACAGTATTCATTTGCCGTCTAACGCTTGTCATATCAACATGGGGCCGTCCATTCATCCTAAATCCAGCTATCTAACTACAAGAATTTATATAGGGATGCTCCTCATTCGGTTAAATTACAGATATATAACAATTGATTTCTAAAGGATGGCCAGAAAGACTAGCTATATAGGTCTACATCACGTCGACTGCACCGACTGCACTAAGGGAATACCTATAGATGCATCTACAGTCAACGGTAAGTGATCATGCATAGCTTACATCAGTATTCATCCTGTACAAATAACACTTGCTGCATTTAAAGGTAAGGAGTATCTGAATACTAGCAGGCCTGAAATCAGACGTGGGGCGCTACACTGCCCCCTCCTCCATAAGAATGCGTCCTCGCATTTCTTAAACATGCATATTAACAGATTCTACATTCTCGAGTATACTCAATTTTGCGTCAAATGGTCATTCATAACAACGATAAAAGTTTAAGAAAATGTCAAAACGAACTTATTTATTTAAAAAGGTAACTGGCATTTACGAGAATCTATAGATGCTTCTCTTCACTGAATTGAGAAATATTTATACGATTATATGTACAGGTGTTATCATCAACATCATTGGCATCCGCCAATGCATTCATCATCAATATCAGCACTTGCAATCATCAACATTCAAACTGGAGCTGCGAAAAGTAGCATCTGTGTCTGCCCGTAAATATAACCACGTGTGCCATCTTACAAAGAAGACACGTTTTGATGAAACTTCAACTGTTTTCACGAAAGAGCAATACTCAAGAAACTTACAATTAGTAGAACCTACTCAATAAACATTAACCAGTGGCGTTACAATGTTTTCATATATGATACGATTTCATTGAAGAGAGAGAAGTAAGAAAGATGGAGAAGGAATAGGAAGATATTAAGAGAATTAAGACAGTCAACATATGCATGAGATTCAACACGATAATATTAATGATGCGATTTCATTGAAGAGAGAGAAGTAAGAAAGATGGAGAAGGAATAGGAAGCTATTAAGAGAATTAAGACAGTCAACATATGCATGAGATTTAACACGATAATATATGATGTGATTTCATTGAAGAGAGAGAAGTAAGAAAGATGGAGAAGGAATAGGAAGATATTAAGAGAATTAAGACAGTCAACATATGCATGAGATTTAACACGATAATAAGATCATCGCCGGTATCATGCACTCCGTCGCTTCTCTAGGATCGCGAGGTCCCTTGCTTCGCTTCCGCCCTTTTAGAAACTTGATAGGAGTATCGGGTATAAAAGCTCCCGTCCGGCAGGTGTAGGGTCTCCACTGTCCGGCTAATGCCTTCTCCCGATCCCAGCGCTTGGTAGTACATGTGGGATTCGGCTTGGCGGTGATATCCCGACCCTCGAGCAGATGACTGGCACACACGCCTACAGCGGTCCATTATATCTTGAATCCTTTCCTCTTCTTCCCCGTGTTTGGTCTGGGTAGACGCGTCCGTCCCTTGGTCAAATGACCCAGCTTGAGTGCTAACCGTGCTGAATGAGTCTGTGGAAATGTCGTCTATGGTACATTCTGCTGCCTGTTCGGGAGGCGCCAAAGAGAGTGTGTCCTCCTCTGGAACAGCTGGGTCGACGTGGGCTTCCATTTCCATGGGTTGGACTTGGGGAGGGGTGGTTGGAGAATGACCGGGGGAACTTGGTCGGGGCGGGGGTGTCTCCTTTTCGGGCTGTGTTGATGTCCGTTCGACGACACGTGGGGGTGATGGACTTAGGGATCTGATGACGGGTCGTCGATGAGGGGGCAGGGGTCTCGTGGGCTTTCTCCTCATATTAGTGAGGTCCGGTGTAGTCAGACGTCTGATGTGGCGTCGAACGGTGGGGTGAAAGGGAGGGGGCGGAAATCTGGAACTCGACGGCGCGGGATGTGGTCTTTCTTCGGTCGTTGCAGGGCTTCGGACCCTCCTTCTGGGCTCAAATGCTCCATGTCGTGACGATTCATGGGCTCTAATAACCTCCCGATTCTTCGTCTTATAGGTGCAATACCGGCAATTCCAGTACGGCATAATTGCTCTCGGTGGGCTCATCTTGGGTCGCATCTATAAAGAAAACAAAATTTACACAAATCCAGCGTAACAGGAGAATACGCACTCCATTTGGGATTCTAGTTGTTTGCCATAATGAATACTTCTAATTCAAAACCATTCCTAGTCCTTTCACTTAGAATTAGAAGTAGTTTTGGAGGTTTTCTCTGTCTTTTCGGATAACGAGGGGGGCTGCAGGTTTCATCATTGATTTGGGGAACTTCTTCAACCTCTACACTAGAACCTTGGACCTGGGAACCACATGTTTGCCCTGAAGTTACACGTTCCTCTATCAAATCATGTACCCAGTCGTCGGGTATGGGTCCATCGTACGGTTTTGTCCTGTCAAAGTGTACTATCTTCGGTCTAGAACGAGGGGTGGCATGAAGCCTGTACGTGACGTCAGATAGTTTAGTCACTATTTTGTAGGGTCCGTCCCATCCATAGGATAACTTAGGACTGACACCTTTCTTCCTTAGATCATTTTTTAACCAGACGAAACCTCCGGGTTCGTATGAAGTTCCAGCTATCCTCTTGTCATAGTTCCGCTTTTGCCGTCTGAGATTTCTTGCGTTGTTGGACATTACTTTCGAGTAGATATTTTCCATTCTACTTCGTAGTTCTTTGGCATAATCAGTCTCTTCGTCGTGGTTTGGCGAGTCAAGAGAGAGATCTGAGGGATGAAGTACTTCTCTGCCAAACATCATCATGTTTGGGCTTTCTTTCGTCGTCTCGTGCTCTGTACTTCGATAAGCTGCTGTTGCGAAGGGAACATGTCTATCCCAGTCACGTTGATGCTTCTCAGGATCCAACATTGTGACTAGCATGTTCAGCAAAGTTCTGTTAAATCTTTCCACCATTCCATCAGACTTCGGGTTAAATGGCGTGGTTCTCGTCTTCTTTATTCCCAACAATTTGCAGACTTCCTTGAACAACTTGGATTCAAACTGTCTTCCCTGATCAGTGTGAATCTCCATCGGAATCCCGTATCTGCAAATAAATTCTTCAACTAGTATCCGCGCAATTGTACTTGCAGTTTCATCAGGCATCGCATAAGCTTCGACAAATTTAGTGTAGTAGTCTCCTATGACTAACACATATCTATTTCCGTCGTCAGTTTCTGGGAGCGGTCCGAGAATATCGAGCGCAATTCGCTCCATTGGGCTTCCACTAAGCCTTTGCTGAAGAGGTGCTCTTCTCTTCTTACTTGGGCCTTTGCGTCGGGCACACGCCGAGCATTTCCGTATGAACGACCTCACGTCGGCCTTCATCCCTACCCAGTAATATCTCCGTTGAACACTCTTCAACGTCTTTGTCGTTCCTAAATGAGCTGCTAAGGAACCTGCGTGTAGTTCTTTCAGAACTTCTTCTATTTTCTCTTTCGGCAACACCAGTCGCCACCGCACTTCCCTTCCATCTTCGGACTCCCATTTCCGATACAGAATTCCTTGTCGAATTTCCAATTGCTCCCAATGTTCAAGTAACACTTTACTCTTGAAGGACCACGAGGAAGCTTCTCCCTTCGTTGGTCTAGTACCCTTCTCCACAGCTTCAAATACTGGTCTGATGTTTGCATCTTCTAGTTGGGTTTGTCTCACTTCTGCCTTCTCGGTGTCATTTGTCATCTGAATGACACAAGTGTGACTTGTGTGTTCCTCATCTAACACACATTCAGATTCTCTTCCACATTGGCGACAGGGTTTCCTTGACAGGGCATCTGCGTTCCCATGACTCCTGCCTGCTCGGTGGACTATCTCAATGTCATATGCAGCGATTACCTCGAGCCATCGTGCAAGTTGACCTTCTGGTTGCTTGAAGTTTATGAGCCAACGTAATGCTCCGTGATCTGTTCGAACTCTAACATGTCTTCCGTAGAGATATTGCTTGAAGTGTTTGAGATATGTGACTACAGCTAGAAGTTCCCTTCGAGTTACACAGTAATTTCGTTCTGCCTTGCTCAGAACTTTGCTACCGTACGCAATGACTCTTTCCTTTCCGTCTTGCACTTGAGAAAGAACTCCACCTATTCCTTCCTTGCTGGCATCCGTATCCAGGACGAACTCTCCTTCGGGACTAGGGTATGCCAGGATCGGTGCAGTTATCAATCTTCGTTTAAGTTCATCAAATGCGGCCTGGCAGACAGGACTCCATACGAACTGTCCGGCACGACCCTTCTCTGTCAGTTGATGAAGCGGCTTAGCGACACCTGCAAAGCCTTCTACGAAGCGTCTATAGTAAGATGCAAGACCTAAGAAACTTCTAACTTCTTTCACATTCTTAGGTGTGGGCCAAGATTTGACTGCTGCTATCTTCTCTTCTTGGGTTGAAACGCCTTCGTTTGACACCACGTGTCCGAGGTAGGATACTTGAGTCTTGAATAAGTGACATTTTCTTGGCTTTAACTTCAAGTTTGCTTGTCGTAGTCGGTGAAATACCTGTCGCAGTCGGCTGATTTCTTCTGGTATTGACTTTCCAAAGATGATCAAATCGTCTAAGTAGACCAGAAGTGTTTCCCAATGCAGTCCTGCGAGTACTTTGTCCATTAGTCTTTCAAAGGTTGCGGGGGCGTTGCAGAGACCAAATGGCATTACATTCCAAGTGTACAATCCATTATCTGCTAAGAACGCTGACTTTGCTTTAGCATCTTCGTCTAGTCCTACTTGCCAGTATCCACTAGCCAGGTCTAGTGTTGAAAACCACTGTGCTCCAGACAGTGCGTCTAAAGTTTCGTCGATTCGAGGTAAGGGGTAAGCATCTTTAACTGTAGCTGCGTTGAGCTGCCTGTAATCGACACAGAATCTCTGAGTTCCATCTTTCTTCTTTACCAGTACTATATTTGAAGCCCATGGACTGTCGGTTGGTTCTATGAGACCTTTCTTCAACAACTCTTGAACTTGCTTCTTAATTTCATCTCTCTGTCCTAGTGGATGCTTACGTGGTCTCTGTTTGATTGGTCGCTGTGTTCCTGTGTCAATCTTGTGCTGAACAATATCAGTTCTTCCAATGTCACTGTCTGATTGTGAAAAGACGTCTTGAAATTCAATGAGCAAACTCACCACATCTTGGTGGTACTGGCTTGGTATGTCTTCCGTACTTCTTTCAAGTAAGTCCATCAAATGATCAGGTATCTCCCTATCTTTGAGTGGAGAATCTTCTAGTTCTTCTTTTACATCATCTTCATCTACAAGCGTCATCGATGCAATGGGGGTATTCTTCTGGATGACCTTGTTTGAGTTCGAGGGATTAAATATCCTAACTGGCACTAATTCTTCTTGCGTCCTAATTAGTGTTCTAGCTACTAGTAATCCTTTCTTTGACAACTGATTTCTAGCAGTTCCAGACTCTATTAATCCAAGCGTTTCAGGTTTGATTCTTTCTTTGATTGTACCAAGAATTACCATTTCATGACCAGCTGGTATTGTGCTTGTTTCAACTGCCTGTATACGGCAGAAGAATGCTTCACCATCTTCCTTCTTACAATCGACCACTCCCCAGTGAGTGGTTAGTTGAAACGTACTCAGATCTAATTTGGCTCCCATGTCTGTTAAGTTATCTAGACCAATGATTCCATCATTACTGACATCTGCTACCAACATTTTCCTCTTACCCTTATTTGGACCGATAGTTAACTCAAAACAAGCTTGACCATATATCGGTAAGTGAGAGCCGTCAGCTAATTTAGCTGATTTATTTACACTTCCTAATGGCGGTCTATTGTCTTGACTGATACTTTCGTACACTCTTCTAGACACATACGAGTCGGTAGCTCCGGTATCCACCAGAAATTTGTATTCTTTCCCGTGAATTACTGCAGGGACAAAAAGACCTTCAACGCTTGGATCAATACTGGGAACATAGCTAGTTTTGTTTGAACTACTAGAAGCATGTGTTTCGGGGGCCTCATCTAATTTATTCCATCTGGCCGCACCATGGCCCTGTGGGGCGACCATCGGTCGTTTAGCTGTCCATGACGTTCTCGTCCTTGAGGCTGAGGAGGCAGCCTGTCTTGATTTCTGTTATTCTGCTGAAAGTCGATCATTCTCTGTCGGCAATCTCTTCTGAAGTGTCCTTTCTTGTTGCAGTAGAAACACTGGGCATCGGCTTTTGTTGTGTGACTGCTAACTTCAGAATTGTTCTGTCGGGGCTGACTTGGGCTTTGTGCCAGTTTTTGTTCGATTCTCTTCACAGCTTGGTCGACTGCTTTGTCAACTGACTTGTTGATCAACATTTCGATATTTTGTTGAGCTGGGGACTCTGTTCCAGAGTTTAGTACGCGATTGTGTGTGTTTCGTTTCCATCCACTGCGGTGCATCTCAGTTTGAAGAAATGTTTCAGTAGTGATTGCTGCTTGGATCATTTCATCGAGTGTTTCAGCCTTTGCGTGGAAAATGCCTGTTCTTATGTCTTGGTTGATGATCGCATCAGCGAAATGAATTTTCGCCAATCTGTCGACACCTTTGGTATCGAAGTCTGGGTATGCCCGGCTTGTCAATTCTCGAATACTTCTTCCGAGTTCCTGTAGAGATTCATTTTGACGTCGTTTGCGGTTTCTCAGCTCGAGAAGATAACTTTCTGCCTGCTTCGCAGAAGAAAATCTTGTGGACAGTCTCCTTTTGATTTCTTCATAGCTCCATTTTGCATTTCTTTGTTCTTCAAGAAGTCGTAGAGGGGGTCCTCTCAGACTTGCTGCGAGGTATCTTGCCGCTTCATCATCTGACCACGCATTAATCTCACGGCATGTGTCGAAGTGAGACACATATTCCTTCCAGTCTGAATTTCCGTCATATTTGTCGGGCATAATCTTCGGTCGATGGTTGATTTGTTCTTGCATTTTCTTCTGAGGGCTTTCTCGAGTGTAAGGTGTCTCAAGTTCTTTGATGCGTTGGTTATTTTCGTAGAATGATTCGTCTCTTCTTAGTTCATTGACAGATCTCTCTTGACCTGTTTGGCGATTTGCTTCGTGTTCTTTACTTTGTTTTGTCGGACTTGCATTTTGCAAGTGAAGTGAGGTTATCTTGTTTCCTTTCTGGTTGAAAATGACCTCACTGTCAGTACTTGGCAACTGATCTGACATTTCTTCTGTAGTAGTTGAGGAGCCAGCACGTCTTCTTGTTCTTCTTTTGTCAGAATTTTCGGATGACTTGAGCATCATTTCTTCCATCAATTTGGTTAGCTGACCTAGTTGGAGCAAAATCTCTTGCTGAATATCTTTTCGTTTCTTCTTTGAACTTCGTCTTGAGGAACGTGAACCGGATGACTCTTCTGACGAGGATTCACGTTTATCTTCTCTCTTTTTCCCTTTTATCTTCATCCCACTCCTGACACCAAACGTGTGGCGGCCCCCCGCTTCTACTTCGTCGTCCAAGCCGTTGTTCTCCTCGCTCATCATTATTGGGGGTTCGAGAGTGTAGCCTACACCATCTTTGGCCAGTGTTGTATCGTGTTCTGTCTTGTGTTGTCGTTTGTCAGGATTCATCGTGTAAGATTGTTAAGTCCCGAGCGGAAAGACTTTAACTAATCTTTGAAGCTAATTCTCGTAAGATAACAGGGGGCACTATCCACCAAATGAATAAGTTCGTTTCGATCAAAATATATGATCTTGAAGTAAAGGGAAATCTGAATGCGTAAGATGTTTCAGAGGTTGTATACCAGAATGTTTGTAACTTAATCACACTAATAAAAAGTCAGAAGAGATTTGTCTTTGAATTCAAAGTGAAATAACACTAAACATCAATTTATTAACTCATCTTTACAAACCAATTTATCGCCACTGTTACATCATATACAGAATCAAACTACCTCTATGGAATACTCATCATACTATAAGATCCTGTCTTTCTATATCTTAAGTTATTATGGGGGCTAAACTATTCTTTGAACTATAATTATAAAAGACCGCTCTCAGCGGTTAACTTTGTTCCTTACATTGGACTATGTCAGTCGGCAGACTGCTTATTGGGTTGTTTACACCTTGACCGCTCACGGCGGTAACCCCATCCCCTTCTGATTTTCACACTAAAAATTTCCCTTTATATACGCTTATTGCGGACGTAGTAGGAAACACCCTACTACGCGGATCGCGATCCGCGTAGAATGCGTGCACTTGCCCGAAAATGGCAATCCGTGCCAATTCCGTACTATTTTAATGACATAATATTGCCTTTATCTTAAAATATAACTTTAGACCTGATGTATGATATACATCATTGGAAAAAAAAATACAATTTTTATTAATATCATGTACATTATCCTTTTTCTTATTGTCCGCGCAATCAATAATAAGCCGAAAAGGTGAAAATATCCGAGAAACACAACGTATTCCAATTCATTCAGTGCACATTCTCCGCGGACACGAATCCCGGCATAACCGTACACTTATGACATTAAAATCTCATATTCTGAAATCACTACACACTAACATAGGAAAACATACATATATCTCCGTAGCCATAACAAAATGCCGTTGACTGATATCATTTGCCTCTCTTCAAATTCTACTATTTCATTATGATAACAATTTTAAACATTTAAGAGTAAGTTTGACGGATCCAAATGCAGCTCGTATGTAAATGAGTTTCATTCCGGAAACGATCATGAATGAACAATACGCGCTGCGCGTAGTGCTCAAGTACTGTACAGTATTCATTTGCCGTCTAACGCTTGTCATATCAACATGGGGCCGTCCATTCATCCTAAATCCAGCTATCTAACTACAAGAATTTATATAGGGATGCTCCTCATTCGGTTAAATTACAGATATATAACAATTGATTTCTAAAGGATGGCCAGAAAGACTAGCTATATAGGTCTACATCACGTCGACTGCACCGACTGCACTAAGGGAATACCTATAGATGCATCTACAGTCAACGGTAAGTGATCATGCATAGCTTACATCAGTATTCATCCTGTACAAATAACACTTGCTGCATTTAAAGGTAAGGAGTATCTGAATACTAGCAGGCCTGAAATCAGACGTGGGGCGCTACAATATGTATATATATATATGTTTATGTATATATATATACTTGTATGAGATTAAAACCTAAAATGGCATTAAAACGCTTTATCCTGGCGAGGAAAGCGCATGTTTTAGAAACAAGACACCAAACAGGTGTCTTGTTTCTAAAACATGCGCTTTATATATGTATATATATATACTTGTATATATATATATACATATATACATATATGTATATATATATATATATACATATATATATATATATATATATATATATATATAGATATAGATATAGATATATAGGCCTATATTAGTATGATATGATGTTTGTAGTCCGTGTGTTGGTACCAGTACACAAAAGATGACGAAGTACTGGAAGTAATGCACTTTAGTTCAACAGTGCTATTTATTCAAACCAGATTTTCGACGCATACACACGTCTTCTTCAGGGTCGACATGAGTAATTAATTATTCATGTCATATTATATATGTATATATATATATATATATATATATATATATATATAAGTATTGCAACAAGTTCACTCGGTTGACATCAGGTTCATCCGTATTTTATTGCTACTCGGAGTTTCATGCCACCTTCATTTAGGGGCAATCATCAGGCAATGATTAAATACATCCCAGAAATGCATTTGGATTGAATTAACGCATTTTTAGCGCGTGATACCAAAACAAAAACAAAACAAAACAAACTATACGCGCCTGGACCATAGGGACCAGTGCGCACTCAATCATATCCATTATTACGTATATCGGGCAATGATTAAACCGTTGGACAATGCATCGACACCATAAGCTTGTGCGCTATGACCGTAGTTACTAGCGCATACTGAATCACATTCATTATTACGCAATAATAATAATTACAATTGTTCAATGCATCGGATAGACTTGACGCGCTTTATAGCGCGTGACACAATAACAAAGTAACAAAGTAACAATAGAGGCCAGTGCGTACTGAATCACTTTCATTATTACGTATGAGTAATAGCATCTGGAAATGTGCATTGATGTAAAGAAAGCCCAGGTGTATACATGCATCAAATTTCATTTCATTTTTCATTTCATTTTTTATTTCATTTCCGGCCAAACCATATAATATGACATTGCATATACACAAAGTCAGTACAAAGTAACTTTTACATGTCCAAATGAAATTTAAATACACGTCATTTGTTTACATGAAACAAAAAACATATTTTGGTAGAAGAAGTACAAGGACAAAATGTGACTGAATCATAACAAAGAAAAGGTCGGAAATGGAGGGGACTGCTAAAAAGCCAAGCTTGTAGAATGCAGTCCCCTCGGAGTCGCTTTATAATAGTAATACACGAGACATTTTAACATAATCCACGGGAACCAGAACACAAAACGAGTACGCACTCAAAGGCACACACATATAACACAGTAACAAAGCAGCTCTCTTACATACACGTGGAAAGGATAAAAAGGAGATAGAAAGGGACAGGAAGACAGAGGGAAGGGCAAAGGAGAAGAGTATTGGGGGTCGATGCAGGACACAGGAAGTTGTTTTCATATGAATGATATAACATAATGGTTATGAAATAAAGTAAACAAAATAAAGGCGTTAGCAGCAAGAGAAATCAGTTAGGAGCTTTCAGAATGCAAATCCCCAGTAATATAAGAATTAATAAGCATTTTCTTTAATTTTAAAGTAAAAGTGTTGAAACTTAGAGATTCTTTTATACTGCTGTCGTAGATGAATGTCGGCAGCATCATCAAAAATCACAACTCGCAAACCATGAAAGATGTCAAGAAATCTAACAGGAAAACGTGCAACTGCCGGAACAAGGACCTCTGTCCACTCCAAGGGAATTGCCTTGCAACCAATCTCATCTACAACGCGGAGGTCATAACCCCAGACGAAAGAATGACCTACATCGGCGTCACTGAGCCCCCCTTCAAGCTCAGGTACAACAACCACCTCCAATCCTTCCGGCACGAAAGGTACAAGAACAGCACGGAGCTTTCCAAATTCATCTGGAACCTGAACCAGAACAGCACACCGTATACCATCGAATGGTCCATCGCCAGCCATGCCTTCCCGTACACCAGCGAGTCAAAGAGGTGCGACCTATGTCTCACCGAGAAGCTTCTTATCATGAACGCAAGTAAGCAAACGCTACTCAACAAGAGACCAGAACTTGTGTCGAAGTGCCGCCATGAAAATAAATTCTACATCTGTAATTTCAAGTCTTAGATTGAAATCGCCGTGTCCTCCTGTTTACTGAAGGATTTCCGCAATAATCCATCTTTCCGTATTCTGCATCTAATTGTGAACTATCTTCATTGCAATTTATTTGTTTAATAACTCTTAACAATTTTGTTTAATAATTCATCGCATATTTGGTTAATTTGATGCATGTATACACCTGGGCTTTCTTTACATCAATGCACATTTCCAGATGCTATTACTCATACGTAATAATGAAAGTGATTCAGTACGCACTGGCCTCTATTGTTACTTTGTTACTTTGTTATTGTGTCACGCGCTATAAAGCGCGTCAAGTCTATCCGATGCATTGAACAATTGTAATTATTATTATTGCGTAATAATGAATGTGATTCAGTATGCGCTGGTAACTACGGTCATAGCGCACAAGCTTATGGTGTCGATGCATTGTCCAACGGTTTAATCATTGCCCGATATACGTAATAATGGATATGATTAAGTGCGCACTGGTCCCTATGGTCCAGGCGCGTATAGTTTGTTTTGTTTTGTTTTTGTTTTGTTTTGGTATCACGCGCTAAAAATGCGTTAATTCAATCCAAATGCATTTCTGGGATGTATTTAATCATTGCCTGATGATTGCCCCTAAATGAAGGTGGCATGAAACTCCGAGTAGCAATAAAATACGGATGAACCTGATGTCAACCGAGTGAACTTGTTGCAATACTTCTGTCTAAAGCTCTTCCTTTGAGGATATCGAGCACTCTTCATAGAAGGATAGAATCACCAAGTGTATATATATATATATATATATATATATGAGATTAAAACCCAATATGGCATTAAAACGCTTTATCCTGGCGAGGAAAGCGCATGTTTTAGAAACAAGACACCAAACAGGTTAGTCATCGCATTCTTCATCAGCGACCAGGATGCGATGTGATGTTAGAATAAAATCCGTTTCTGAAGCAGAACATACACACAAGGGAATACGTCTGCTCCTGGTCGGACGGATTTCAAAACTAACCTGCTTGTGATGAAATGCGTCTAGTCTGGTAGTTGCTGCCACAGTGCATGGTAACCGCGCAGTGTGTATGTGCGCGTTTGGCGTAGCAACGACGCATCCATGGACTGGTTCCCTCCACGAACAGCCAAAGATGAAAGGATGAAATCAGTGTTAAAAAACATGACAAAAATGAATCCCTGATAGCTTTTCAATGGACTTACATTGCCAACGTCATGCTCCGATTTACTATCACGAAGATAAACGGTTCAGAGACCCACCTCATCTTGTCTTTCACTGACGCAAACTCACACCTCCGGCCCCCATAGAGACATCCCAGCCAGTAGTTGTGCCTTGTCCGTGATGGAATACTGTATCAGACTTTCCTGATAGTCAACGGTCTTTCCCGTAGTCAATCAGACTTTTCCTGATAGTCAATCAGACTTTACCTGATAGTCAACCAGCCTTTCCTGGTAGTCACTGATCAATAACGAACAGAAGTGAATGAGATTAAAACCCATATATATATATATATATATATATATATATATATAAACAGATATCAACAACGTTGTAACGTGGTAAACGTTGCTAGCTTTCTATTATGTTGAATCGTGATATTACCCGATGTCTGATCACCTGATATGATTCCACATAATTCATTTTCTATTATAATTTGTCACCGCCTTGTGGCTAAATTGCAAACTATCAAAAACTCTGGTTTAACACATAAATGTTTATTTGTGAAGTGTAGTTGGATGTATCTAAGAAGTAGTTATAAAAAGATACTGTCTTATCGTTTCATTATTTGGCAATAAATGTCAGGTTTAGTGAAACCATTTATGAACGTTCACTTTGGTTTAGATTCGTCACCATGTTGAATTTCATTTTTGCGTTATCTTTGTTCATCTCTGCATACATGTGGGCCTAAACGGACTTGCTGAAAAACAGCCTCACGACCGAGAGCGAGTTTTTTTGTTTGTTTGTTTTTTTGTTTGTTGTTGTTGTTGTTGTTTTTCTTTTTTTTTTTGGGGGGGGATGGGTTTTGTTTACCCGTGTTCAGACAGATAAAACAAAGAAACAAGCAAATTTACTAACAGTTATACATTAGCACTAGTTGTGTATTAGTATACTTATGTATGCTTTCAATTGTTTCCCATAGATCAACGGTGTCGTCAAAGATGGTGAAACCGATGGTGAACACGACAACGACGATAACAACAATGACAAGGATCTCCAAAGCCGTTTCTGGGCAGTAAGTGGATTTCAATGGGGCATGAACTCACGCGACAGCTTATGTACAATAATCTTACTTCTCCGGACCATTAGAGACAAATATGACTAAGTATATGCAGCTTTGTTGCCGTTGCCAATGACAGTATCGTAGTATCACTTGCTCTGTCGATTATACGCTTCGTAATTCCGAAGTTTCGTTGTTCCGGAGGTTTGTTAGTTCGAAAATGAAATAAGGTTCGTAATCGCGAAGGTTCGTTCGTAGCACCTTCTTTTCATTTCCGGATTTACGACCCTTATTTCATTTTTAGATTAACGAACCTTCGGAATGACATAACTCCACAATGGTGGAATATAAAGAACCTATTTTATTCTAGGATCAATGAACATATGGGTATTGGGAATTTGTGTGTTTCGGAATAATGAACCTTATTTTATTTTTGGATACTCGAACCTTCTGAATAACGTACCTTATTTCACTTGTGTTTCATTTTCCGACAAACGAACGAAGGTAGTTCGGAATAACGAACCTTACTTTATTTTCGGATAAACAAACCTCCGGAAACTTAACAAACTTCACCCGTTCTGTTGTGGAATAAAAAGAAATTTTTCCACTCGCTATTGTTACTGACTTTTCCGTTCTTTGCAAATCCGTATCATCACGCGTCGAGGAGGTTCATTTGGTTTAGTTTGGTAAAATTTGATTGCATTCCAGGTACAGTAAAGATTATTTATTCATTCATTTATTTCAATATTCTTTTAGTAGGGTAGCCCTTTCAGTTGGTTAACTGCTCTACCAAGGGGCCCTGCTCATGTTATATACAGATAGAAATGTCATGAACATTAAAACAAAATACAAACAATAAAATAGCTTACAATAAAATAGATTAGATGTATATAATGTGAAAATACATTGATCAATAAGTATATAGAAATTCTCAATTTAAAAGGGAGAACCAGCGCACTGAAGTTGTCGTTGCTGGGCCGAAATAACTCGGCCAGTGTTCATATCAATAATCCTAGTAATTATACTAACCGTAATCCTAATCCTAACTTTATACAAATCCTAAAACCTTTTCACAACATAAGCGCTAAAATAACCTTTAGTCCTTTATAGAGAAATTAAGACCGGAGCAATTGTCGAGGGAGCAAAGGTCGTGTCACGATAATGAGAAGTGTAATCAGGCCAGCATGCATGCAGTGATTGGAAAATAATTGCCCACAGTATCCGTTTTCTTCGCCACCTCACCTCAGAGGAAACAAAATGAATGCTCTAAATTTTAACACCTTGGCCTTCTAGAAAACTGCCATTACCCAGGGAAGAATAGATTTAAAAAAAAAACCCAGCGCTTTCCCACGTTTTGCGTATAAAATAGTACCAGGTCCACAATATTTGTTTGAAATTTTACGAACACATTCTTTTATCGATGAATCGTTTACGTGATAATTGTCAGCAAATGCTGACATCACATCTTTGGTATGGTGTTAATGGATTGTAAGTACGAGAAATTCGTTTTCGTATCCAGAAAGCTTGTGGTATGAGACGACAGATATTCAAAGAAATTTATTCATTTGACTTGTCCCTCACTTTGAGTTGTTCTCACCTACGCCCCGTTACGTCTTTGCGGGCGTTTGTTAAGTTAGATTGTGCGTGTGTTTGTTTGTGTGTGTGTGTGTGTGTGTGTGTGTGTTCTGCAGGCAAAAAGTAACTCAAAAAGTTATGAAGGAATCTTTAAGAGGTTTCAGGTCTTGCTTTATGTGATGAAAATAACAGGTGAATAGTTGTTGTTGTTGTTGTTTTTGGTGGCGATTCGGATCATGATCCGGATCCAAGATCTTTTTGAACGGATGCGTTCACAGTTCTATGATGACAGTGAACCTGTGGTCTTCGAGGTGTGCGTCTATAAAATAAAATGCTTCGATATATATTTCTGATGATTTTTAATAAGCATTATGTTTATGAAATGACAACTTCTGGATTAATATTAACATCATTATTCCAGAAGTTGTCATGGGAAATAGTCCATCATCGTTTGAGTTTCTATCGCTGATCATCAGATTAACTCTGTTTGCAGGTCATCTACGGTTACACTGACATCATACAGGGCTCCATGACCACAAACCGGACTCTGGTGAGATACTGCATTCTAATCACACTTCTCCTGGGTTACACCGCTTACCTCATATACGCCTGCATCTACGACTTCGACGCCGTGTTCGTTTTACTCATCATCACCGGCCTGGTCGTGTTCGTCTACTGCTACATCCTCATACGAGACACGCGGGGTGATGACATCGACAAGCACGTCATACAGCCCACGGTGAAGAAGATTGATGAATCGTGGAAATATCTCGAGTGGTATGTTTCTGTTTCAAGTACCATGACATGATATTAATCATATAAAAACATGAAATAGACGGGATCCCTCCTGTGATGGGCAGGTGGATGGGTCTCAACCCAAACTCCCTGTACTCCACGTTCTAGTTTAATATCAATAAGAAGAATACTGTCAAACGAACAGAACAGGGGAAATGTCAACTTGTTAAACCAAATATGAAAGTTCTGATTTTTCAACGCTTTAAGTATTTTGCCTAGAAATCACCACGCTATTACTTATTTTGGTTAATAAAATCAATTCTAGCATAAGTGGAGTCCCCCTTTAAGGGTTTGAATTCATCAGTAATGTTGAGTCTGTTATATTAAGGATATATTCTCCCGACTGGCCCAATCACCATTTTCATGCCTGCAATGCTTTAGAGTCCAAGAGCATTAGGTCAAAATAGGCTTAAACCTGGACATTTCTGGTAACAACCTGATTTTTTCAGGATAGGTCCAGGATATGTGTAGAATAACATACTTAAAGTCCTCATAAATCCTCCTTGAGCGTTTCCGCAATCCAAGATGGCGTCCAAAATGGCTACCATTTCCTGAAATTCTTATAACTTTTCAACAATCTAAATGTCTAATCATATGTTATGAAGCATGAAAAACTCAATAAAATACATATTAACCCATTCCCTACGGGAACCTGGTGGCCTGTGTACTAAGGGATTTCAGAATTCGGCACAGAAAGGGTTAAGAGATGTTGACGCACACAAGTACCGTAATCCAAGATGGCGTCCAAAATGGCCGCCATTTCCTAAACATCTCTATTACCTTCATGCCTAAATATATGTTTTGAAGCATGACTCAATGAAATACAAAGTAAGAGTTGTTGAAGCACGCAAGTGCCTTAATCCACCGATTGGCGTCCAAAATGGTCGCCATTTCCTCTTTTTTTCCCTCATAACTTTGCAAGTAGATTTCACCTGTACACACTTCAAATGTCGAAATATACGTTTTGAGTCACAAGGAACCAAATAGAATACTTTTTCAGAGATTCTGAAACACACATAAAGCGCTTAAGCACTTTCAGAAATCCAAAATTGTGTCCAAAATGGCGCCATTTCTTGTTTTTCTCAATACCTAGGAACTCATGCAGTAACCCCGATCCGCACTTAAGTGTCTCAATATATATTTTGTATTTGAGTTACCTGGTTGAACAATTATAAGAATTTTAGAAAATGGAGGCCATTTTGGAGGCCATCTTGGTTTACGGTACTTGTGTGCGTCAACATCTCTTAATACGTATTTTATTGAGTTCTTCATGCTTCAAAACATATATTAAGACATTCAAATTTTGTATTTAGGATACCTGGTTGAAAAGGAAATGGGGCCATTTTGAACGCCATCTTGGATTGCAGAAAACGCTCAAAGAGGATTTATGAGGACTTTAAGTATGTTATTCTAGACACATTCCTGGAGCTATCCTGAAAAAATCAGCTTGTTACCGGAAATGTCCAGGTTAAAACTAATACTATTGGCCTATTAGTTAGTAAGGGGTCAGTAGGGAAAGTAGGTGGGGAGTTCAACGGAAGTTATGAGAATTATGTCAATGTCATTTGAAAACTTAGGCAAAATTTCGATTCCGCCAGCAAAGAGTTTGTCAGATATGAGAGATAGAAGTCCACAATGGTTGTTAAACTATGCAAGTTATGAACACCGAATCCCAATCAATGAGTTCAAGGTCAAACTTAGTAAAAAAGAGAGTATTGATTAAGCTATATGCGCCCACCATTTTCTTCAGTTTCTTCGAGAGAGCGATATTTATTACACAAATTTGAAGATGATACAAGCACGGCGGTTTCACCATTTTGCCTTCTTTCCACAGGCCGATATATCTTATCTTAGTGGCGGGAATCGCAGTTGCTCTGTATTTCCTCACGCGAGACAACATTGAAAATCTGATATCGTTTGCCGGTCTTATCTTTTTCATCGCCTTCTCCTACGTCTTCTCCAAATATCCAAGTAAGGTGAGTCATTCGGAATGATCTCTTAGAGAAACAATGATATCCTCCCAGAATATCATGACAGCAGATAGCAGTATGTAATAACACACACAAACAGAAAATAATGCAACTTTCATATTTGTTTCTTCCGAAGACTGTGAACAGATGTCTATTGGCTGCGTTGGTTGCATCAAACGTTTGACAGGTTTGAAGAGGGGTTCCCATTTTTTTGTTTTGACAATCGCACCCATGATAATTAACGTAGCGAGGAACCCTTCCTTATATTATACAAGTTACGGCTCGTTTCTGTTTACCAAACAAGTACTAAGTCCCAGCAAGTGGAGATGAGTATCACAGGGTATTTGGAGTCCTTTATTTACTTCACTTCATTCATTTCATTTCATTTCATTTCTGACGAAAGTATACAATATGACATTTGCATACAGACAAAGTAAAGTACAATATGACTTTTGCATATTCAAGTGCGATATAAATGCACGCTATTTTTATTTATTTATTTATTTATTTATTTATTTTTTTGCAATGAGGCAAAACATACTTTTAGATAAAGAAATGTATGGGCCAACAGTAACTGAATCGTAACAAAGAAAAAAAGTCAGAAATGGAAGGGACTGCTAAGAGGCCTAGCTTGTAGAATGTAGTCCCCTCGTGAGTAGTAAATTGTAGTAATAATCAATTTTTTTTAATACTTATTTTGGGTATTTATCCACATTAGCAGCTTGAGCTGTATCAGCCACGCTGTAGTTTTTTTTTTTTTAATTCTTGCTTTGGATCAATTACCTTTGTCTTCTTAGGTCAAGTGGAGACCAGTGTTATGGGGATTCGCTATACAATTTCTTTTGGGTTTGTTCATCTTGCGAACATATCCGGGGTTCGTCCTCTTTGAATGGTTGAGTGATGTCGTCTTCGCTTTTCTAAATTTTTCGTCCGCTGGTTCCGCCTTTGTCTTTGGCGATAACTACGCCGAGCATTACTTCGCCTTCTCGGTAAGTCAACATATTACTGCCAGTCTAATTCTACCAATCTCTATTGCGACTACGAGGGTGCAAGTTATCGAAAGATGTTAATCACGCCTTACCAATCTCAACCATGCATGGTTGAACATCGCAGACAGCAAATTTTTATTGTTATTGAAAGGAGGAGCAGCAAATCTTAACGATATCGTTTCTAAGGTCACGAAAGCAATACTTATAATCGAGATATAGCTTTCTAAAATTTCTAAAAGTTTCAAGTTGCAAAATATCTCAAAATTGCATTATACCGTTTGCAATCCATAAGATCTGCTTTAATGACAAGCAGGAAATCTTAACACACACACACACACACACACACACACACACACACGAAATGAATCTGAATATAAAAATATTTTTGGGCTTCTAAATTGCTTCGTCACTGTATATAGCTGTTGTGGTCAAACTTCAATAAAACGTAGTTGACAGATATTTTCAGAAAATAATGGACTGCAAAATTCAGGGGATATACAAATGTTGCCAGCTTTGTCATACTCTTCAACGATAGGAAAAGGATAAGGAAAGAAGAGAGAAGGCACCTTTGGTGATGGCTGTCCACAATCAACTGACAATGTGATTGTGTCTGTCGTTGCGGACTCTTTCAGGTTTTGCCGATTATCATCTACTTCGGTAGTGTCATCTCAGTGCTGTACTACTGGGGCGTCATGCAGGTCCTGATACAGAAAGTCGCGTGGCTCATGGAGCGAACCATGAAGACATCGGGCTCCGAGTCCCTGAACGCCGCAGGCAACATCTTTGTTGGCATGGTAACCAGTAGCGACAACTTGCATCCCCAAATGAGATTTATCACGTAATTCGATCAAAGAACGGAAAAATGGATACGAATTAAAGATAATTACTTAGCATTGTTATTCATATCATTATTATAATCATGGCTGAGTTACACATTACATCCGGACAGGCAAACCAAGCACAGGCGTACGATCATTTGTGATAACTTTATGACTATAAGCCAAAATCAGGATGAAAACATTTGAAGATGTAATGCTTAGGGTCTTGATGTGTCGAATAAAAGGAAGTATTAATGCAAATAGAAAAAGTTGGTATTTTGGAGCATATAATCAATTTATGTGTAATTATGACCTTAATTAACAGCTTCACTATTATCACCACTGCTGCCTACAACTACTGGAGTGATAACTTTTGCCTCTACTTTGACATGTTTGATCAAAGTCTACGTCTTCTTTGGTCTCTTGCGCTGCTCAGTTCTTCTTCTTTTTACTACCTTCCCCTCTCCCTCCCTCATCTCTCGCTATTTCTCTCTACTCCTTCGTTTGATCCCGTTCAAAGTTATTTTATTTACCTTCTTCCGTGCTATCAGACCGAAGCGCCACTCTTGATTAAGCCCTATCTGAAAGACATGACAAGATCTGAACTTCACGCCGTCATGACTGGAGGCTTTGCCACCGTAGCGGGCAGCACGCTTGGCGCTTACATCCTCAACGGCATCGACGCCACACATCTCATCACGGCTTCCGTGATGTCCGCCCCGGCAGCTCTGGCCATCTCCAAGCTCTTCTTTCCGGAGACGGAGCAATCCAAGCACACTTCAGTAGATGGCGTTAAGCTCCCGAAGGGGTAATGTCACGACAAAATAATTTAGATCCTCTGGGAATGACATCAACAGCAATCCACGTAGATTTAAGTAAACAAATCTGTCCCACGTATTGCTTTGAGAGTCATGTGACACATGCAAAAAATAAATTGTTCTGTTTTTAACTATATCGTTACATCTGTAACAAAATATAGAGAGGAAGAAATTTTCTCCAAGCTCTACCGCACAAGTGCAATAAATATCTTGTGATAACTTCACGTGCATATGTTATTCGTCATTTATATGTTATTCGGAAATGAATGAGACAAGAAAAATGCATGGTCTAATAAAGCATTTTTCTTCCCATGAGAACACTGAGTAGCATAGATACGTATGCCTGTAACATTTCGCTCTGGTTCTTTCCTTTCTTCCCCCATATTTTGTTGAAACTCGTAAACAGAGATGAGCGCAACGTGGTTGAAGCAGCCGCATCTGGAGCCTCGGCCGCCATCCCACTCGTCCTGAACATCGCCGCCAACCTCATCGCATTCCTCTCCCTTCTTGCTCTCGTTAACGCTCTGCTCGGCTACTTCGGTGGCCTCGTCGGATACCCTCAGCTAACCTTTGAGGTAAATTATATTCGAAAGTAGTTTGATATTTAGCAATGATGACTACACTTCCATGCACTCTGTCAAATACACAGTGAATGGAAATGCATAATAATTTTCTTCATTGCGTTCATATTCATTCATCGTTATATAAGAACGTCCTTAGTTTCATTTTTTCTCTCCCCTTCTCTTGTTGTGTGTTTGTCATATTCCAGTTCATCTGCTCGTACGTCTTTATGCCCCTGGCGTTCATCATGGGGGTCGAGTGGGCGGACTGCAACGTAGTGGCCGAGTTGATTGGCCTCAAGACCTTCGTCAATGAGTTCTATGCCTACGAAGTTATGGCCCAGTACATCGAAAACAGGGAAACGGGAGCAGGACCCACCTTGTCGGTAGGAGGCGACCTGAAAAAAGAAAAATGGGGGGGAAAAAAAGCTAAGGTGTTTAACACACGTCCCCGAATCTGCGAGCAAATAATACATGCTCATAAACACAAGCAAAAGCAAACAAGCAAACAAGCAAACAAGCAAGAAACTGCAGTCGTTTCACCATCGCTATTTGAATCATTGTTATCATTTTGAAGTGTGTAGTGTGCTTCTGAAGAATAAAACATAATTCTAAACAACCATTGTTAGAATATCTACACAGATCAAAAAGTACGACTTGATAGTTCTTAAGAGTAGTAAGAATAGTTCTCATAAAGATATTGGGATATGGAGCTTCCTGATGACAGTAGTGATTTATCTTTTCTGATGTTGATCAGCCCTAAGTAGTTTATTATACAATGCTCCAATATTAAGGCATGAAAGCATGAATTCATATGTGAAATGTAACACAAAATACAATAATTATTGGTACGAAACCATGATGACAATTTTCAAGCTCTATCGAGTGAATGCCTTGCCTTGGGAACCGTTTTTTTTTTTTTTTTTTAAGGGAAGATTGGGATGAGGAATTATGGCTTTTCTTTCCGCTTGTGTTTGCAGGTTGAAAAAACGTGATGACGCCTTTTTAATGATACAAATTTATAACGGACAAAGGTCTGAGGAATATTCTTGCCTCCTGTTGATTTTCTTGCTCCTTTCCTTCATCATTGCGAAGACAGCTAAAAAAAAATCCAAAGCGTGACTTTATGTTGCTCGTGTTTGAAATGTCTTGCAAGTTCTATTTCGAATGATGACTTCTTTCTAAATATGATTTAATCTCCGATTTTCCTTCCTTTTCCCCTTTGTTTCCCTCGCCGCGAAAGGAACGATCTGAGGTCATTGCAACCTACGCACTGTGCGGATTCGCAAATATTGGTTCCATAGGCATTGTCCTCGGAGGACTCATTCCAATGGCCCCTGAGAGGAAGAAGGACATGACTGCAGTGGCCATTAGGGCCCTTGTTGCTGGCACGGTGGCCTGCTTTATGACAGCTTGCATTGCAGGTAATTACATCTGGTATAGGAGTGTACCAAGTACCACATAGGTAACGACTATCTATCAAGCACCCAATACATACCAAGGGAGACACAACACTTATTTGTACAAATCTCGACTAACAACAAAAAGGACATGTTCTATGAATTTACGACATGGCCATGCACTTTAGTTTCTCCTAAGAAACAATAGAGTGATACTTTACGATCAGCACAATGTGCTTAGATCCTCAGCTTTTTCTACCAGAGATTAGGGAATCTGGAAGCAATATTGGTTATTTGAAGACAGCTAATTCTTTGCCATTCCTTTCTTGCTGTGGGACTGCGTTTGGCTTTGTATAACAGCAGTTGTAGGCTTTTCGAAAGCTTTGAGATGTAACGTAAGATATTGCTGTCTGTACAAATGTATTAGGCTTGTGAAGGCATAGAGGACGAGTATAATTAAATAATCCTGTCAAGGTGCCAGCAAGTGAGGTACCTCCTTCAGTCCTTGGTGCTAGCTACCGTACTATCCGCAATTGCAGTTTCCTGCGGGAGGAAGGAATTGAAACACATCGTGTTGATCAGCAGCGCAAACTCACTTTGTGAATCGTCTCCGACCAACTTGTGTTTCTTTAATTTATCAGGACGTTTTGCATAATTTGAAACCGTCCAGTCCTACCAGTGAAGGAGGAGGATGGAGGTGACAGTTGTTCACGACTTCAATTAGAACTTCCATCTCTTTGTATTTACAGGCATACTTTATGTTCCAGAGGAGGTGTTACCGACAAACTCGACCTCAATTCCAGAAGTCACGACTTTATACTGAACACGCAAACAGGAAGAGGATTGGAAGTGGATGATCCCAATGAGTAATGGGGAAACATCTATGTTTGCCAATTACTCCTGGCTACGTGTAACCGGCTGGCTACGTGTAGCCAACGGATAAGGGAAACTCCCTCACTGTTCCTCATCAACCAAAGGAAGTGGCTACAGACACTAAGATCTATGAAGGTCAAGGTTAAAGCCACTGCACTGAAAACAGGGTAGGGCACTTCGATTAGAAATGGACCACAGTGTACTCAAACCACAAACGTGTCATAAATCACAAAATAACAAACCTGCTTATAACATAATAGCACTAAGATAAGGATCTAATATTTTTCCTTAAGCTCAACGGTCAGTAACTGATTGGACATAAAAGGAAGTTAGGAGTTCAGACTGGACTCTCTAGTGCAGACTGGAGTTTCAATTCTTACATCATTAGTTTGAACACACAATTTATAATCATCACATCAGGAAACAAGGGCGCTGTTGCATGAGTCTTCTTTATCGCGACGTAAGGGTTCCGCACGTTCTAATGGAGTTGTGAAGTTTGGTCGGAATGATCAGAATGAATCGAATACAATGTAATCGGAATACAAAGTGTCAACCTTAGTTTGTCTCTTGATTGGACAACATACCGATCTTTTAGAGACACATTTTGCTGGCTATAGCTATTCTCTTTGATTGGTAGTTAACCCATCTCGGTTACCTTACTTTACATCGTCGATCTTCGTAATGAAAATTGCGGAGATCATCAATAGCGCCCTCTTGAATCCCGAGTCAGTGCACCTTTAATGTTCAAATTGAAATGCAGTTACTAGTAAATCAAACAATACTTAATAACAAAGGTTGTTCCCGACAAGCCAAAAGCTTGCACAAGGTGTTCCTTAATAGAAGCAAATATGATATTGAATGCAAATTATACGTATTTGAAATGCATAATATCTTGTATATACATAGGACTCGAATAACTTATCCATAGCTGGTCGGAGGAGGATGTTGACCACATTTTGGAGTGACCTCAGGGATCATTCGAAGATTTTGGAGTGATCCCTAACGTAACTCTAAAACGAGTGAAAATGAACATTTTCACTCAAAATTCACTCCAATTTCACTCTAATTTCACTCTTTTTTGTATTCACTCCTTTAAGAGTGAATATTTTCACTCGATTTTTTTCAGAGAGATAAACCTCCTCTTTCATGGTTAGATTAATCGTGAGAATTAATCATCACACATATCACTAACTTGCTCTACGATATATGACATTATAACCTTTCGAAAGTACAAGTTTAAAATGTTGACTACATTATAATTTCACTGCCGTAAAAAGTAAATAGGTCACGGAAAAAGTTTCAGTATTGTATGAAAGTCTTAACTAACATGACTACGGGCATATTTGAGTAGCAGAAAGATTTGAGAAGGCTCAGAGAGTAAGAGAGAGAGAGAGAGAGAGAGAGAGAGAGAGAGAGAAATCAAATGTGAGTTACCTGAAATATCATTTCTATGAGAAGAATAAGAATGCATTGTTCATAAAAAAAAAGAACATGCACTCAAAACTAATGAATGGAGAACAACATAAAATTGCGATTATATTCTCGAAATGATAATGTTGAAGAGAATGCTTCTGAGCAATGTTAACGACTTGAGTACCTTTGTGATGGTATACACTCATCTTTCGTTTTTTTTTTTTCTTACACTCACATTCACCAACTTGCGCTGCTTATGCTTTCTTTGCAGAGAGACTTAAATACACTATCCTTTGTTGTAAATCTTACTTCCAGAGTGTTTTTCAGGTAGATGTTAGAGACTCGCTCAAATAAGGTAGAAGTTGCTTTTGCATCATTAAATCCGCGCTGAATAATATTGCAACTTTTTTTTGTACTTGTAGCGTCATCATTACAATTTTGCTTAAAGGGGAAGGCTAGTAACTGATCAGTGGGAATCAGTGGAAATGCTGGGAGATGATTGTTCCAATCCTTGTGGGATTCATTCAAGAGTTCATTGTATATCTATTGTTGTGTGAAAATGATTTGCTTCAGAACGGTCTCATATTCAAGTAATGTGCAGATTAATGCTCCGTCACTGACCAGGGACGCTAACCTGGAAGCATTAAACTGCACATTACTTGAATATGAGACCATTCTAAAGCAAATCATTTTCACACAACAATAGATATACAATGAACTCTTGAATGAATCCCATAAGGATTGGAACAATCATTTCCAAGCATACCCACTTATTCCCACTGATCAGTGACTAGCCTTCCCCTTTAATATTTGTATTATAGGTATTGCTTATTGTTGGTTTTTGGTTGGGTATTTGGTTGGACATTTGACATCATTACCGCTTTGTCCAAGCTACAATATTGCATCGTACAGATGGTGCCATCATCATGAGCTTACTCGGCTCACGTAGATTTGTGTTGGATTTTGCTATTCTTGATATCAGGAAGTCAGTCTGGCTCGACATCCGATTAGATATTTTGGAACGAAAGATAAACTCGACTGTACAATAACTGCCATATGTATATATTTTTCTCGTCTAAGCAAAACAGAATGCAGGCCCACTGAAATTTGCATATGTTTGGACCTTTGTACTCTCAACTCAAACTAATAGTGAGAGAAACTATAACTATTAAAATAGAGGAATTTTGTTCCATATTTTCATGAAGTCCAGTTGTATGACTGGCATTTCATTAATGACAATAATTATTCAGTACATAATAAACGTACTTCACGACTAATGTATATCAACAGACCTATAGATTTTATCGCGTACATTGATAAGTGGCAGGGAGATAAATATTTTACTTTGGATGAAAATGTTGATAGTGTGTGTATATTTACCCAGATTTATATTACAAAGTTATGTTGTTTATGCATATCACAGAGGACAATGAATAAAGCAGAGCTTACGTTTGAATCATCATAAGAAACATGGGCAATGCAGTTATTAGTATTGCCTGTTTACAAGTGTGTGTTTGTGTGTGTGTGTGTGTGTGTGTGTGTGTGTGTGTGTGTATGTGCCTGTGAGTGGTGTATATGTGCATTGAGTCTGATTACTATGAGCGTGTGTATGTTTGTGTATAACTGTGAAGAGCATAAGTCGTCGCTGGATTAGTTAATCCAAATAAGCCAGTTGATTTGCAAATTGCCCTACATCGACGTAAATAAACACTGAATTGATCATTGTTTTAGTAGTAGCTATGATAAAAAATCATGGGGGTATAATACTCGAACAGGATTCAAACCTACGACCTCCTGATCTCCAGACAGGCGTCATCTCCACTAGACCACCGAGCTTCCGCCCGACAGCAAGTGTTGGTTCTAATCAATTTCAATTCATTTCAATTCAATCATAGTTTATTTCCAATCATCGAAAAAAAAAACATAGTACAAAGTATACATGTAATGAAATATTGTTCAAACGTTTGCAAAAGATTCATGTAATATATATACGAGACAAATTATAGAACAACATTATTTTATAACATGTACAATATTTAGGAAAACACTGTATAAATACTTCGTGGGCGAGCGGAAAATAAATTCGATTATGGAAAATAGTGATCCACTAAAAAGCATAGCTTGTCGGACGTGGATCGCTAGACAAATAATGAGTAAATTATATACTATTCTATAACAATATACATGTAATTATTCTGAGATACACCGGTTGGGAAAAAAATATAGAATACCAATGCTAGTGCCCGGACACTGCTCACTGAACCACGTGTACCGGGAAAATATGACAAGGACAACACGTTCGTACACACATTCGATTACCCACACGTATACACTGTAAGACGCGAGACAGTACCGAGAGGAGAGAAGACGGTAACAATACAAGTCTACGAAGAACAAAAGACAGGAAAGGAAGAGGAGAGAAGAAAGAAGAGAAGTCTGCACACAGAACACGCCAAGTGCTGCGACATCAGGACAGGTGAAGGCTCAAGCATGAATCAAAACAATTTAAATTATCTAAGATTATAAGTAGAAAGTAAATATTTTCTGAGTTTGTATTTAAATGTAACAAATTTGGGGGAATCTTTTAAACTATTATCTAAATTATTCCAAAGTCTGGGTCCGATATAAAGAAATGTATTTTGGGCATGTGCGGTTCTCATTAATGGAAGATGAAATTCGTCGGATCGTCGCGTGGGATAGTTATGAACATGACTATTTCGTTGAAATGAATCATGGAATATTTTAGGTAAAAAGTTACTGTTGTAATTAAACATAAACTGGCCAAGTTGAAACACATACAAATCATTTACTTTTAATATTTTATGGTCAGAAAACAAAGCATCTGTATGTTCTCGGGTATGTAAATTAAAAACAATTCTAAGCGCTTTCTTTTGCAGTAAAAGAAGTTTATCAAGTAACATCTGATATGTATTACCCCAAGCAAGAATCCCGTAGTTTAAATAAGGTAATATCAAACTAGAATAAAGAGTTAATAATGCAGATGAAGGAAGATAATATTTTAATCTATTCATTACGCCAATGTTACGTGATATAATTTTACATATGTTATCAATATGATTCCTCCATGAAAGCTTGTTATCGACGCAAACACCAAGAAATTTAAAGGAAGAAACTTCTTCTGAGGGAGTAGTATCAAATGTTATTTTGCCTGGGAGGCTATCTAAAGAATTACTAAAAAGCATAACTTTTGTTTTTTGAATATTTAATGACAATTCATTTGCGTATATCCATTGTATAACCTTTTTCAGTTCTTCATTGACTGTTCTTATTAAAATGTTTGGGTCAGGGTGAGAAAAAAAAAAAGGTTAGAGTCATCCGCGAATAATATGAATGATAGTTTCTCCGAGGATCTATGAAAATCATTAATATAAATAATGAATAACAATGGGCCTAATAAACTCCCTTGTGGAACACCAGATGCAATTGTTTTTACTTTGAGAGTCAAAGCCGTTGACATGTACAAATTGGGATCTTTCTGATAGGTAACTCGTGAACCACTCCAAGTAGTCAGGTCGCTTAGTGAAATTACCGTTACACGGCGGATAAAAGCATCAAATTTGGCATACAGATTCCTTTAGGACTATTAAACAATATTAGAGTAGGAGCCCTCTGGAATTTTCCGATTTTTAGGGTGAAAATGCTAAATTCTGATATTTCTTTATAATAATATATATATACTGCGTAAGTAATTGTCAGGTCGCTTAATGAAATTACCATTACACGACGGATAAAAGCATAATTTTTTTCACACGGATTCCTTTAGGACTATAAAACAATATTAGAGTAAGAGCCCTTTGGAATTTTTTGATTTTTAGGGTGAAAATGCTTAATTTAGATATTTCTTTATAATATGATATATATACTGTATTGCGTAAGTAATAGTCGGGTCGCTTAGTGAAAATACCAATACACGGCAGATAAAAGCATCATTTTTTTTTCACACGGATTCCTTGAGGACTATTAAACAATATTAGAGTAAGAGCTCTCTGGAATTTTTCGATTTTTAGGATGAAAATGCTGAATTTTGATATTTCTTTATAATAAGATATCTCTGCGTAAGTAATAGTCAGGTCGGCTGGTGAAATTACCATTACACGCCGGATAGAAGCATATTTTTTTTTTTCGCACGGATTCCTTTAGGACTATTAAACAATATTAGAGAAGGAGCCCTCTGGAATTTTTTGATTTTTAGGGTGAAAATGCTTAATTTTGATATTTCTTTATAATATGATATAAATACTGTATTGCGTAAGTAATAGTCAGGTTGCTTAGTGAGATTACCATTACACGGCCGATAAAAGCATAGTTTTATTTCACACGGATTCCTTAGGACTATTAAACAATATTAGAGTAGGAGCTCTTTGGAATTTTTCGATTTTTAGGGTGAAAAAGCTGAATTTTGATATTTCTTTATAATATGATATACTGTATTGCGTAGGTAATAGTCAGGTCGCTAGTGAAAAGTATAAAAGTATAAAAAGGATAAAAGTATCATTTTTTTTCACACGGATTCCTTGAGGACTATTAAACAATATATTAGAGTAGGAGCCCTCCGGGATTTTTGTAGAAATAAACTAAAAAGATTAGATTTCAAAATGGCCGACACTTAATTGGCAAAACCTTCACTTTTCATGTCATATGGGTGATACGATAACAGTATATTACATTTGTTTTTGTATTTTGGTTTGCTTTAGAACCTTGGCTTGAACATTGCGTTAAGAGCATCATATTCTTGTGTATACTGGGGGAGAGGTATAAGGGCAAAAGATGAGAGTTTTGGGACCTGATTTTTACTTAGTTGTTACGAAAATTCTTACCGCGTTCGTCATAACGGGAGTGCACTGTATCCACAAATAAATCTTACTGCACTGAACAATTATTTCAGTGTAAAATGAGTCTCAGATCATGGGAGTAGCAGGGGTGGATCCAGGAATTCCGTGAGGGGGGGGGGGGGGCGCCTTTACAAAATTAAAGGGCGCACGCCTCCCTCTCCATTTTTTCTTTTTATTTCTTTGTTTTAACAAAGAATAGAAGGGGTTTGCCCGGTGCGCCTCCATGCACCCAGATCCGCCACTGAGTAGGAAAACTGTTTATTTTAGAAACTATCTTCTGTCTGTTTAAACTGTATACATTGTATTTGATTAGTATATAATATATGTATATGATATTTGATCAGTAATTAGTTCTACCAATTCCATGTTTCAGATACTTTGATGTTAATCGTGGTCTCAAGTTTGGTTTTATGTTTTCAGTTCCATGACAAATAAATCAATTCACAACAGATCTGAACTTATATGTTATCACATTCCCTTACTTACGCAATACAGTATATATATCATATTATAAAGAAATATCAAAATTCAGCATTTTCATGCTAAAAATCCGAAAATTCCGGAGGGCTCCTATTCTAATATCAATGAGTAGGTCCTATAGGGGATCACCTTTCCAAATTTGGTGCTTTTATCCGCTCTAACTAACGGTAAGCCCAAATGTTGACATTAAGCAACCTGACTAAGGGAATGTGATAACATATGAGCTCAGATCTGTTGTGAATTGATTTATTTTGGAATTTGATTTCGTGTGTGTGTGTGTGTGTGTGTGTGTGTGTGTGTGTGTGTTCCTTAAAAATTGCAGGACTCTTACTATGAGAAATCCGTGCACCAAATTTGATGCTTTTATCCGCCGTGTATAAAGCAAGACGATAAAAAAGTATGCAACAGAACAAGCGAACCACCACTTTTTAAGTTGAGGGCCGCCCCCTTTGCTCTACCCTTCCCCCAGCCGTTCAGAGACTTTACATTACGCAAGACTATAAACAATGCTCCTACCACAATGTCCAAATTCAGGTTTTAAGCCAAACCAAAAATAAAGATATGTACTAATATTGTCATTGTATCACCTATCTATAAATAATGTCACATGAAAAGTGAAGGGTTTGCCATAAGTGTCGGCCATTTTGAAATTTGATCTTGTGTGTGTGTGTGTGTGTGTGTGTGTTTAGTCTAATATTGTTTCCTAGTCCTCAAGGAATCCGTGCGCCAAATTTAATGTTTTTTATCCCCCGCGTATAGAGCAAAACGAAAAAAAAAAACACGCAAAAGAACAAGCGAACAACCATTTTGATTATACAAAGGGGGGGGGGGGGTCCCACCCATTTTGCCCTACCCCTCCCCCAGCAGCTCAGAGACTTTACATTATACAAGAATATAATATAAACCAAAAATACAAAAACAAATGTAATATATTGTCATCGTATCTCCCATATCACATGAAAAGTGAAGGTTTTGCCAATTAAGTGTCGGCCATTTTGAAATTTGATCTTTTTAGTGTTTTTCTACCAAAATCCCGGAGGGCTCCTACTCTAATATTGTTTACTAGTCCTCAAGGAATCCGTGTGAAAAAAAAAAATGATGCTTGTATCTGCTGACTGTTACTTACACAATACAGTATATTATATTACATTATAAAGAAATATCAGAATTCAGCTTTTTCACCCTAAAAATCGAAAAATTCCAGAGGGCTCCTACTCTAATATCAATGACTATGTCCTAAGGGATCACCTCTCCAAAGTTGGTGCTTTTATCCGCTCTGTAACGGTAAGCCCAAATTTTGACATTAAGCGACCTGACTAAAGGCCTTTCCACGTATTCCATAATGAGACAGTTTGGCGAGAAGTATTCGTGGTTAATCGTGTCAAAGGCCTTGGAGAAGTACAAGAAGATACCTATTGTGTGTGAAAGTGTGTCGAGTGCGTGTGTGACTTTGTCGATGAGGGCAAGTAGTGCGTGTGTTGTGCTGTGATTTTCCCTGAATCCAAATTGAAAGTTTGAGAATATGTCGCAGGTTTTAAGAAAACGTATTGTCCTGATATAAACTATTCTTTCAAGAATCTTAGAAATAGAAGATAATAGAGATATGGGTCTATAGTTATTGACATCATCCTTCTCCCCTTTCTTGTAAATAGGAATTACTTTCGCAATTTTCATGCTATTTGGCACATGGCCAGTTGTAAGCGATGAGTTGATGAGCGATGTGTACTAAGGGATCCACTATTTGAGGAATTATGTTTTTTATCAAATAGTTGTCAATTCCGTCATGGCAAGGACTTTTTCCTTCTTTCAAATTGGCAACAATCTTTATTATTTCTTCTTTATACGTTGGGTCAAAAAATATAGTTTTGGAGTTAGGTGTATCTAAAAAATCATTAAAAGATTACTAGAAAGAGGAATATTTTGAGAAAGATTTTTTCCAATTGAAGAGAAAAAGTCATTGAAAATTTCCGCCATGCCAGCGGGAGTGTTGCTGGAGGCATTGCCCCACCGAATTTCAGAAATATTAGATGAATTGTTAGATGTATTCATAGCATTCTTTAATGTTTTCCATGTGTTTTTAATATCATTTTTGTATTTGCTTATCTGATTCACATAAAACATTTTCTTCTGCGTGCGTAATAATTTGGTGAGTGTGTTTTTGTATGAAACATATTTTTTCTTATTTTTTTCAGTGGGATTACATCTATATTTATAAAACAAATTATTTTTCCTGTTTATAGATCGTAATATAGACTGGGTTATCCACGGGAGTCTTGGAATTTGCTTATTATTTTTTATGTTACGCAGGGGAATATGGTTATCGATTTTGGAGGTAATCCTTATAGCATGCAGAGGATACTGCGTAATTATTCGAATTCATGAAATTCTTCCGTCGAGATGTTTTCATTGAAACTGATTGATAAATTGCACTACATTTCATGAATTTGAAAAATATAGCCAAGTTTATCATTATTATGACTTGACCAAAAAAGAAAAGAAAAGATGTTCAGTCAGGGAACTGAAACAATAATGAGATCAAACGACATTCCACTCACCGAGGTGAAGTGCAAATTTGCTGGCCAAGGAATTAAGCTTTCGTTTTGCACGTGACAGTAACGAGTTCTTTACGACTGTTATTGGGTGTTATCAAACGTTACTACATTACTAAACGCATGGTCATACCAACTATGAGCAGTAAAGAAAAAAAAAAAGACATACGATCAAACCTGTCTCAGCGACCACCTGTCTAAAGCGACCACCTGTAAAAGCGGCCATCTGCCATGTACAACCACTGAAAACAATTCTCTCCGATAGAAAAAGCATGTTCAAGAACCTGTCTATAACGACCACCTGTCTATAACGGCCACTTTTTCTCGTCTCCCTCGGGTGGCCGCTATAGACAGGTTTGACTATTATATTGTAGCATTTGGACTTACTGAAATTCGTGATACTCGCAAAGGCCTAAATGTCTTTTTAACGACGATACTATGACATCATTGGGTTCATCTCTTTATTTGTAGATACTCTGTACTAATAATGTGAAATTGAAAGAGAAGTACAGCTGTATACAATGTATTTGCGAAATTTAGGCCTATACAACGAACCAATGAACTCCAAGGCAGTTTCTTGTCCTACTTGTAGCATGAGGTCTGAATATGCAAATCCGTTTTTTGAGATACATTGTCAAGTATAAAGCGATCAAATTAGTCTATGGACATTACTGTGCCAGAAATCTACTAGTACTGCGTTATTTCATCGTTATATTTGATTATATGGATAATTGACATTAATAATGACGTTTTTCTTTCTAAGTTTCGCATCGCCGCATCAAAACTATACAGCTCAGCTTTACTTGAATTCATTTTCCTTAAAGGACAACTCCACCTTTTTAAACATGTGGATTGAGTGAATGCAGCAATATTAGTAGAACACATCAGTGAGAGTTTAAGGAGAATGGGACAATCCGTTCAAAAGTTATGAATTTTTGAAGTTTCTGCTCAGTTACTGCTGGATGAGAAGACTACTGCTTGTGAAAATATAAGGAAAATTCATCATATCTTCACTTTTTCCCATAATAGAAGAATGCTTGAATTGCCTCTTTCTGAATGCAGGGGGATAATTATTACCCTTATAACATACGTCAGTGACTAGTCGAGTAAATGCGCACTTTCTTCAAAATGTAAAATTTTGTGAAATTCTCTTTATATTTTCTTTATATCGTTGTATTGTTGTACGCATGTGACATCATACACCGTAGTAGTCTTCTCATCCAGCAATGGGACTGTGCAAAATACTAATTCTGGCAATTTTTACCAAACTTTCACTGATGTGTTCTACTAACATTGTTGCATTCACTCAATTCACATGGAGGTGGACTTGTCCTTTAAGAAATGCTCATAAGAAAAACAGTGACAAACAATTACAATGCAACAAAGTTTAGTATCATTAAAAAAGAAAGAAAGAAAGAGAGAAAGCAGACCTGTATGATTCATAAAAAAAAAATTCCAGCGGACACACTCTCCTGATCATCACGTCGTAAAAGCTCTCGCTGGTTCCGGAATCAATGAAGTCACCGGGGTCGGTAAACGTCTTGAAAATGAGAACGTGACAAAATTACAGCAACCACACGTGCAAGGCTACACCGCCTCTCTGAATCTCGCAAAAAACAAAAATCGACTTCTCCTTTTTTGAAGGATGAAGATGCTTCCTCCTCTCGCGGAATTTCACTCTCTGCCGTTGTCGAGCAAGATGATTTCGAAATATTGCTTGAACATGACCTCGTTGGCTCACCCATATCGCAAACAGCAGGTGGGGGAATCCCAATCATACTGCGTTGAGTGCGCACGCACGCCGATTTTGCCAGCCGATATTAATGATGCACTTTCTGTCGCGGCGTACACACTCGACTGGTGGGAACAAGCGCGGGAAAGCGAGTCTGTTTATATACAGTACTGCTCCTTCATGTCCGTAGTGAGGCTCCGTTCTTCAGAATACAGTTGAAAATTAGCTGCGAAAGTATCCTGGCCGTTTGACAGAAAGGGTAAGCGAAAGTATATCACATATTATTTCGTAAGCTACCTGGCTGTTACAACATTTTTTCAGTATGCAAGCAGCAAGCAGTTTTTACCTTTACTGTACCGATTTTTAACCAGTTTCAACCTGAACCATTTTGAATCTATTAAGCTAAAACCTCCCTATCTTGTGATCTCCTGAGCCTTAAATCACTCGAATGCTCATTTTAGAAACCGAGTTATGTACCTGAGGCTACAAATACCATCACTTGTGTCACACATACATGCATGTGAGTGTGTGTGTGTGTGTGTGTGTGTATGTGCGTTTGTGTTTGTGTAAACCGTGTCTGTTCAATACACTATCCTAGGTGGATCCATCTCCCTGGTAGGATTGCAAGCCTTTCCAATTCACAACACGGGTTTTCGTGCTGAATCTATCGTGTACCTATACAGTCAAAGGAAATATTATAAACATTTGCAATGTTCCTTTAATATCATACCTAACGACCTAGATTCCACTGGGCTTCCTTATATCATAGACTTTATTATGACGACGCAATTTTCAGAAGAAAGCATGAGCCGATTATTCTTGAAATCCTTCATATCAACCCAGATTATACTGTGAAATTGACTCCGTTTAGCTAAACAAAGTTACTGTATAATACTCTTACTTCAGCAAAAATGCTGTTTTATAGAACACAATGTCATTAAAATAGTAATGTAAAATATGATTACCAGTATAGTACTAACAGTGCTCTCTTTTTTTTAATATAATGATAATAATAATGATAACATCTATAGGAATAAAGTACTTATAAGAAGGTATCTATCTCTACTGCGTTGAAATAGTAGACTCCTGTGTGATTGTTTTCTTTTTAGATTCTACCCCATTCCAAAGAGATTTTTTTTTTCTAGAGCTCATCGGTCATTCATCGTAAGCGAAGATTGTTGGTTCCGGCTACCCTTCGGTGTATCGGATCGTAGTCTGATGAATCCGACTAGGTTGGTCGACTATCAGATGAGTGTCAGCCATGTCGCGCGTGATCCTCATCGGACTATCTTGCCTCATCTGATCATCGCCCGACATGTCTGACACTCACCAACACAAGTCTGATTCATCGAACTGCGATCCTATACCCTGTGTTTGGTGACCGGAAGCGAAAAAGTTTGCTTCCGATGAGTGACCGATGAGAGAAAATCTGTGTGGAATGGGGGTATTCTATATACCCAAAAAAAATTACAGATTAAAGAAAAAAACAGAAAACAAACTTTTTGAAACTTTTACACTATTAACACAAATGTACAACCTGATGTACCTCAGAGATAAAGGACACAGGAAACCGATTTCCCAGATAGAGGCGGATGCAAGAATTCCGTAAAGGGGGTGGGGGTGCAAAACAATTCTGTTGCCACTTTCGGGTTTAATCAGCTGACATTTTTTTTTCATTTCTCCCGCCACTTCCGGTTTCATCGGCGCTTCAGCGCAATATTCTGCTGTCACTACGATCGAAAATTAAAGGGGGGCGCACGCGCCCCCTTTCATTTTTTACTTTTTATTCATTTTATTCTAAGAAAAATTAAAGGGAGGCGAGGGCCCTATGCGCCACCCCCCCCCCCCCCCCCCCCCGATCCGCCGCTGTTCCCGGTATCGTTCGCAGACCTCGAAAACGTTCTTGTTTAAGGAGAAGTGAGAAAGACCAGCTCTAATTTCATAAATGCCTTGACTCAAGTTATACATTCAAATTGAAGTTCGCTAAATCACATACACGGACCCACATCGACATTAGGTGAGCGCTCCGGTAGTGTTGATCCCATGGAACCCCGCCCCCATTTTTTTCTTTTTTTTTTTGTACAAAGAAAACTTGACCGGAAGGAGTAGTGATTGCTTATTCCAAGAAATCAGTAGAAAGAACTCGTGGGCAGTCAGCAGAAAAGGCAGCGGCACTCGCTGCGCGGGGCTCTGTCATCTTGAGATAGGTACCAGCAGGTCACATTTGTTACGGTCTTAAAGTGTGACACACGTTGCCTCGTGATGCTCGTAAACGTGAACTCTGCCTGTTTCTCCTTCATCCTTCAGGTACGTCGTTGGAAGTTTCTATCCATAGACCCACACGGGTATTTGATTTCATGTACAATTCCAATTGAATAACTACAATAATGAGTCGGTATGTTGAAGGCTGGTGACTGCTGTGGGCTGCATGGAGATCATTGACTAATATGGTGAAATAGTTCGTGAAAGTGCATGTGTAGTATATATAAAGTTAATGCAGAAAACCATTGAAATGATATGGAATTCATTAAGCCGTTATTAGCATAATGAAGAAATGTTATAGGCCTATATAGTTATCTAGAAAAGGGGCTTCTAGATGAGATTAACATCTTTGTAGTTGAGAATTAGTGCCAATTATGTGCTAGAAAAGTAGCAACGGTGAGAACATAATCCTTTCCCCCTTACAGACAGACAAAGAACCAGCGTAACTCTCATGTCTATAAATTTATAGTATAGTGTTGGAGGTGAGTTACCGATAGCCACTCAGTGTGTATATGGGTTGTGCATGGTATGTCACAATAATGAAGTAGAACTACGTTTTTGTTAAGAGCTATTACTTCGTACTACACTCAGGTCCACAGGAAACTGTACTGTAAGATTTTTGCAGATTATGTGATAGTTCATTGCCTATGCAGCGATGCACAGAAACTTGAAGTGTGCAGTGCAAAGTTGTGAGTCACTACTGGTTACTACCCTTTTGGCTCTCGGCTGGAGCGATGTGGTCATAAATGTAATAGGTCAGTGGTCAAGGACTCTCCCCTGCTCGCTCCGAGATAAAAGATACAACCAGGGAGGTGGAAGAAAGTTCTTCCACCTCCCTGATACAACTGTATTTTCAAAGAGAGTGTTGTAGGGATCGCCTTCAATTTTAGGCTTTTTTGGTCCGGTTTTCCCCACTTGTATATGACGGGATCATCTCAACAAACTTGGTGCATTGTGAAGAAAAGTAGCAGTTCTTCACTTTTTTTTTTTTTGGTACGAAACAAGTAAAATAAAGGCAATCCAGGGAGGGCTTTTGAATAAACCACGAGGGAAATACAATTATTTAATCAGAGATGCCTGTGATGAAGGGTTTTGTATAACAAACTGGGCAAACTTGGAATGTCCATAGGCCCTATATATATGCACACTAATAAGAATGACAATAAGAAAATAATGATTGAATGGAATTTAAACACTAGAACGATAGATAATAGGATATAGGCACCCCTGAAACTGATGGTCAGATTTTGATCGCTTTTGTGTTATTAATCAAATCCTAGATAATCTGTGCAGTTGGAGAATCATCAACCAAATTGGCAACTTTCAGTTTCACTGCCTATTTTGTACAGAAAAAAACCCTAAACAAACATAGATGGAAATCGTTAGTGTATTCCTTGAAGGGACTGTACCGTAGTGGTTGAGGTGAGGATTCAGGTTTATAACATTCCTAAGTGAGATAATGAGAAACCTCTTATGGACCATGGAAGAGCATGTTATTTTAAGAAGGATTCAAAGTATATTTGATGAAAATTGGTTTTCAAATGGCTGAGATATCCAAAAATGTGATAATGATAAAAGGCGACAGGCCACGACTTTTATTAGGATCTCTTTGTTTCACCTTGTTTTTGGATATCTCAGCCATTTCAAAACCGATTTTCGTCAAATAAACTTTTGATTCCCCTTAGAATTGCATGCTCTTTGACATCTCATAGAGTGGTTTCTGAATACCTCCGAAAACGTTAAAAGCTATCTCACCTCAACCATAACCGTACAGTCCCTTTAAATCCCCCAAACTCAGAAAGAAATATCGAAAATTTGCATATTTTTCAAGTCATTTTATTTTGACAGCATAATGAGACAGATTTGTTCTACTCCGTTGTCATTATGTTCTTTCCGCAAGATACGTTGATGACTTATGTCAATCATAATGTTTGAATATTTGTGGAATCTTCGTGTATATGTATAATTCTGACAACACGGGTGAACAACTAGATGCAAAGATTGGTTCCTACGCATCATCGCAGACATAATCTCTCTTTAACCCTTGAATGAACATAAGGGCCACTTTAAAGTAATTTTACTTCGAGAAAATATGAACTCAAATTCAAGAATTACGAAAAACAACAATCAATTGCGCCCTGTGCGAAAAAAAAAATGAGATACTGCTTATCAATATTTTGATTGGAAAAATAATTGTTTGGTCTTACATTTTACCGATGACTATTATTGTGTACATTTTTTTTTTTTGCTACGAAAAATTATACGTTTGAAGAATATTTTGAACTTCAAATCCTCCAAAAGCAATCTCAGTTCGATTTAATTCAATTTTTTGCCATATATCGTAAATCAAAACAAATCAGTATAAACAAAATATATAAACATACATTTGAAAAAGGAAGAAAAAATAGGAGGTTCATAATCCAATGGGACTCTTTTTTTTTTTCTAAATCATTGTGTTGTTGAAAAAGAGAGCTACACGTAAAAGAAAAACTTGTTGAGTAATGTACTACATATTCTGTGTACCAAACTCATTCCATAACATGTGCCTGGTTTTTCATAAGGTAGTGGTAGATTAGCCATTGAAACAAACCATAACATCTCTATAATAAAAAAAAAAAACACACACACACACTCACACACACACACAAAACAAAAACTTGATGATATTTTGAAGCAGTGGTACCAAGATGGTAAAATGAGGAAATTGAAAAATGAAAGAGGTGAGGTATCCTCCCACTGTGAGGTGCGCCTGCTTATCTTGTGATGACCAGTTTACGTTTTGGAGGTGGATGTGAAAGTGATACACGAAAATTCGTTGTTCTTGACGCAGGTGTCATCGAGGGACAAGCATCATTAAACGTTATATCAGATGTCACGTGTAAATGAGAAACTGTACTTTTCTAGCCACCTTGATGCGGCTTGTATGCTAGTAACTTCTAGGTCGAGACTGCTTTTACACAGGTGCGGGGATGCGGGGTTGGGGGTAGGGCAACCCTCCCCGCCAACCCCTTCCCATTTTTCCCCTTTTTATTTAAAGAGCCAAAAGTGTGGGTGGGAAAGATGAGGGGGAGAGAAGGGGTTTTGTGCTGAAAAGATGTGCAGGGACTACATTTATCATAACATGTGTTCTTTTCTTATCATTCTCGTCCTTCGCATAATTTGTCATAATGATCAGTTTCATTTTCATCATAACCATGACTCTTAAATAAGAGGCTTGAAGATTAAATACTCTTACATTCAAATTGAGGCATTTTTCTCATAAACTCTTATATAGCATAATTATTCATATTTTTGTACTCTCTAATTTCAAGTCCTTTTTAGCTCACCTAGGCCAAAGGCTCAAGTGAGCTATTGCGATCGCTCTTCGTCCGTGGTCCGTGGTGCATCGTTCGCAAACTTTTTACATTTTCATCTTCTTCTTGAAAACCCCATCACCGATTTTCATCAAACTTGGTAGATAGCATGCCCAGGGGAATAGGATCCCCGTTTGTTGAAATGGGCACGGTGCCCCAACTGCCCCAACAACCCCTCCCCCCCGTTAAGGGATCTTTAAAAATCTTCTCTAGAACCAAATGTGAAAGAACTAAGTTGATACTATTATATGAGTTAGTGCATTGATGAATGTAGTTACAGGCTTGTTCATGACGGAATCAGGGGTGCCCCCCTTGGCAGGGGAAGGGGGGGGGGGCCAAATGGGGCCTAAATTGTACATTTTCATCTTCTTCTCGAACACATCATTATACATTTTCACCAAACTCGGCAGGTAGCATCCCTACGAGGATAGGATCTCAATACGTTAATGTGGGCACCATGCCCCACTTGGGGACCCCCAGGGGGCCCCAACCCCCAAATTAAGGAATATTTACAAATATTTTTTTTTTCTGTAGAATTAAAGTGATTTTTAAACCGCATAGCCAAGCTTTCTAAGTACAGTGTACATGACAGGTATTTTTACCGGTGTGATGGAATATGCAAATGCCCCCGCCCTTCAAGCTTGCAATGTAGTGCGGTATAAGAGTCTGCCAGAATGCGTGGAAGGTGAATTTGCGATACTCGGGTGAGCGCGAGACTCCCGGGTCTCTTGTTTTTCTCCTTGTCGAAATCGTGAATCGTTTCACTTTCAATACAAAATTTCTCGATGAGCCCTCCCATCTTGTGCCTCGCGTGTGTTGGTACAGTATTGACCTTTCAACTCCTTTTCTTTCTTCCTTCGCCCCTTTTACTACTTCACACCGAAACATAATTATTTGGTGTGAAGAATACACGTTTTTATTATTCTATTTCATGTGGGAAAAATGGGGGTGAAGATTTGTGAGCAGGTCAATGGTAGTCTTGATGCTATGGCATCATCATCTCTGCTACTTTGCATAATCAATTCGTCGCTAATGATATCACCATTGACATGCTACAACTCTGATGTATCAGGCGTGAGTTTGAGGGAACTTGTACTTTTCTACTGTTAAATTTTGCTCTGCTCATTAAAACTAACATGTATGATCATGGGCGGAATTGCACTCATTAAGGCAAGTCATCTGTCATTGTAATAGTTCGTTTATACCTGAATTTTTTTACGCTGATTTGTTTTTTTTTTTTTCAGGATAGCCGAAGTTTGCATCAAAATGGAAACCGTTAACGATGTTCCAAAGTGCAATGAGAGTGGCGACTGTGACTACGCTCATGAGGACGACGTCGCAAATGAAACCATCACCCTCAAAGTGGTTAACGACCACAGCAAAGATGATCCCGACCGACAAGGAGGGGTGGCAAACAATGATGGTGACCAAGAAGACGATGAGGATATCGACAACGACGACGTTGACGACCTCCAAAGTAGATGTTGGGCTGTGAGAATATTTCTGTTCTTCAAAAAATATTTCGCTACTTTAGCCTTCCTTTTTAACATTATTTTTTTATTGTCGTTTTCTTGAAGCGCCTCATTCATGATCTATACGTCAAAAGAGCGTTGTGTGTGTGTGTGTGTGTGTGTGTGTGTAAAGTGCTTTAGAACTGATCAAAATCTGTAGATATCAACTGCTGTTTTTATTTGAGAACTTACTTTAAGATTGTGTAAAAAGCATTATTTGAATTCATATTGAAATTGTGTTGAAAGCATATTCAAATTTGTTTTCACATTCTTACATTAGAATTACACTGCTAATCAATACGGTTCTACGATGTATTGGGTAACGAAATTAAAATCTAGGATTAAAATGATCACTTGATAGCTTCAGTTTATATGTTGGTTTTATTCTGCGCATCCCTAGAAAATATACCACGTGACGCGCAAGGCGAAGTCCTTTCTGAAAACCAACAAGATAGCTGCCAAGGGAGTGTTGACGTGCCTCGTGCTCGGGCTCTACATTGTGTACCTGATCTTCGCCTGCCTGCGCGACTTCGACAAAGCCTCGGCCCTTCTCATCATCACGTGCCTGGCTGTCGTAGCGTATGCCTATCGTCTCATCCGGGATAGATTCGGAGACCTTCTCTACAAGCGCTGCGTGCAACCGGCTTGCGCCGTGACTCAACATCGCTTCGTCAAACGGTGAATTATGTAGTCATTTATCTAGAGTAGTTAAAGAAATAATCGTGCAGAGTATCCCCCCCCCCCCAAAAAAAAGTCCTTAAGCTTGGTAAACTGAGTTTGCATTTCTCCGTAGAATTTAATACTTACAGGAGTAAGCAAAACAAAAATGACACAAGTTATTAACTGATACAACCCCCCCCCCCCCCCATAAATATTGCATTAGTCATGATAACAGACAGGGAAAGACCGAAGTAAACTAGGAGGTGGCAATTCTGTAGAGAAGGTAACAGTTGATAATATCAGGCCAATAACAGTGTTTAAACGATGAGGGCAGTGATAGGCTTACTATAGTTTTGATATCCATGATTATGACTATAGACCTGTGGAATCGATAATGATGTGAATATAAAATCATTAATAACTAGCAATTTTATCATCAATTATTATCGTTATGGTTCGCATTACGATAACTCGGAATGCAGAGGGGTTTTTTGTATTTATGTTCTTATTGATTTTCATGATTCAAACAAATATCATAACAATCAAGTATAAAATTACAACTTGGACTACAGCTGCCAAGTCTCCCTGATTCTGCAGGAGTCTCCCTGAAAATGTCAAGATCTGTTCATGTCTGAATAAGAGAATATTAAAATCTCCTTGATTTGGGAATTATTTTCGCCCCTTGAAATGCATTTAAGACACACAGATATCTCCCTGATTGCTATGGGAATGTTGGCAGACCTGTGAATGATCACATGAAAATTCCATTTTCCTTGTTCGCCTCTAGGTTCGTCATGGTTCTGGCATCGCTAGGTTTTGTTGTTGTTCTATACCTCCTGACACGAGATCGACCAATACAGCTCGTGTCGCTGTCAGGGTTACTCATCTTGGTTACCATCATCTATATCTCGTCACATCGCCCTCACAAGGTGAACCTTAAAGGGATCGTATAGTTTTGGTTGAGACCTAATTTCAGATTTCTAACATTTTTTTTTTGGTGAGATAATGAGAAACCTCTTATGAAATATGAAAGAGCATGTAATTCCATGAGGAATTCAATGTTTGTTTGATGAAAATTAGTTTTGAAATGGCTGAGATATCCAAAACAGAGCGATTCTAATAAAGTGTGGGACCCACATTTTATTACGATCGCTCTGTTTTACTTTGTTCTTAGATGTTTCAGTCATTCCAAACCTGGGGCCCGTTTCATAATACTTGTCATCAGTGACAAGTGCCACATTTCTATGACAAATTTGCTCTCAGCCAATCAGATGCAAGGATTTCAGTAGCTTGTCACATCTGTGACAACTTGTCACTGATGACAAGTTTTATGAAACGGGCCCCGGATTTCCATCAAATAAACTTTGAATTCCTCTTAAAATGGTATGCTCTGTACTATTTCATAAGTATTTTCTTGGTATCTCGCAAAAAGTTAAAAGCCCAATTCTCATCTCCACCAATACTGTACCATCCCTTTAAAGGCATAATTTACCATTTGCAGATGAAACTAAAGCCCAGCATTGGTGCTCTAAAATAGTTTTAGAATGTGAGTTAAGGATAGAAAAAACGACTGTAAAAATTTGAACCAGCATAATCGATGTTAAGTATTGTTAGATACACAAATATGAACAATAGTTATAATAAAAATCCTTCCAGACTTAACCGTGTACAGTTATGGTTTATTGAGAAAAATACTAATATCTCCTTTAGGCTTTATTGTGAAAATTGTATATGGTAGGATGTTTTGTGATACAACAGACCTACAATTATGCATCAAATGTGATATCTTAAACATTTTTAAAATCACTGCTACCAAAGGTAAACTGGACCTTTAAAAAGTATTGATTGCACTGGTGGTTGTAAGATAATAAATAACTCGATTATGCATATTTACGTATCCCTCCACCTCGTACAGTTAAGAGTGCAATTCTGGTTACCAGAGCATCTATGGTATCAGGACGATTACCCACCGAGGACAACTTTCCCCGGTTGGTTATAGAGTTAGAGTGAAAATTAGGGTTAGGGTTAGGGTTAGAATATGGGTTAGATTCAGGAGTAGGTTCAGGATAAGCAGCATGATAAGGATTAGGGTTGGAGTGAGGGAATGGGTGTGGGGTAATCGTTCAGGGGGGTAACGCACAAAACTGATCACTAATGATGAAACCTTGAGTGCCTTTCCTATAGGTGAAATGGCGGCCAGTGCTCTGGGGTCTTGTCCTACAGTTTCTGATGGGCCTCTTCGTCCTCCGCACTCCTCCAGGTCTGGCGCTCTTTAAGTGGCTTAAAGACATAATCATTCAGGTCTACGGCTTTTCCCACGCGGGGGCGGTGTTCGTCTTTGGCGAAGATTACGTCCGTCACTACTTTGCCTTTGGGGTGAGTTTTACGAAGATTATGATGCAATAAGTTCGACACGTGAGTCGTAATGGACCACTTTATCATAAAAGTTGGGAAAATATGTCTGTTTTTATGTGTATTTACAACATTGACTATATCATATAATCATTTTCATATAAATTCCGCCGTGAACTCATCCATTTTTGTACGCATTTCGTTTTCAGGTCTTGCCAATCCTGTTCTACTTCGGCAGCATCGTCAAGATCTTGTACTACTATGGCGTGATGCAGGTGATAATTCAGAAAATGGCCTGGTTGATGCAGCGGACAATGAAGACCACGGCAGTCGAGTCTTTGAGTGCGGCGGGAAACATTTTTCCTGGGCACAGTGAGTTCATGATCAATGGACACAACTGTCTCGTGTACATGCAGAACACCATTGTGTGTGTGTGTGTGTGTGTGTGTGTGTGTGTGTGTGTGTGTGTTGTCTAATTAGCGTTGTCTTAGTGTTAGCGTCATAGATCTATAAAGCTTAATTATACGATGTACTTGTCAGCTCAGTAAACGAAGATATCATGCTCGCGTTATGACTATGCTTTCGCACCCTCTGGTGGGAATAGTCCTTACACTGAAGAATAGGCCTATACCCTTAGTAGATATGACCGTATCAATCATCATACTGACTAGTACACGGTCGTCATTTCTTGTTCGAGTAACATTATCACCTATGCTGAAAATTACATAGTATTCCTTTTGTATCCTTTTTCGGACCTTCTCAACAGAGCGAATCCATCATCTGCGTCGAGCCGTATCTGAACCAAATGACGAGTTCTGAAATTCATGCTGTCATGACTGGGTCCATGGCCACAGTAGCTGGCGCTGTTTTTGGCGCATACATTCACTACGGCGTCGACGCCGGACACCTCATTTCGGCCTCGGTCATGTCGGCCCCAGCCGCCTTAGCTATGGCGAAGCTCATGTACCCGGAGACGGAGAAATCAAAGCTGGTGACGCAAGATGATGTTAAAATACCAAAAGGGTGAATAAAAAAAAAATATTAGGTGACATCCGAATACAGTGTGCGATTACATTTAATTCTCTGAAACCTCTGTGTGATTTACATTTCTTTTTTCGAACGTATGGCTCTTGTGAAATTTCATATGAAAGTGAGCAATCGTAAGTTTCCTTTTATCGTCAGTGTAAACCCATCCTTCATATCGTCAAAACCAAAACACGAAAGTTTCTTCATGCACCTGTCTTCCACACCAATATTTCTCTTCCTTTCACCCCCCCCCCCCCCACAGTCTCTCTATTTATTTCTTTTTATTTTGTTCTTGATGTGCATGTCAATTATCGATTAATACCCCAAAAGGCCACCTTTAAAGTAGCATATGCGTATGGAAACATGATGTAAACTCTACCAGATAGAATGGTGTACTCTAGTACTTGTGTGCGAATAATTCGCAAATTACACGTAATTTTCAAGAGCTAATCATACGAACATTGTTTACCTCACTGCTCTTATCAGGGAAGAGCGCAACGTCATTGAAGCAGCGGCAAACGGGGCTACGCTCGGACTGCCCGTCGTGTTCAATGTTGTAGCAAACCTGATTGCCTTCTTGTCGCTGCTGGCGCTCGTCAACGCAGGTACTTGGATATTTCGGGAGTCTGGTTGGATTTTCAGGACTGACACTACAGGTATATCCAAGGCTCTGCGCGGAACGCTGCTAGCCCTCGAATAATCATGTGACGCAACGGAATGCAAGAGCTGCGATCTGGTAGCAAAAGTTGTTACCGTCAGTTTTGTGAATGTGCTTATAAATAGAACTTTTTCATTTGTATGCAGCTTTTTTTTTTCGAGCGTTTCAGCAAATGTGAATACAATTAACATTGCGAATCATCAATTCACAGTATGTGAAACAAAATATTACTATCTGAACTCTCTGTAAAAAGAAAAGAAAAAAAAAAACGTTTTCACATACAATCATGTTGTCAACCTTGTGAACACATCGCGAACACTGTGTTCTTTCCAGCAGGGAAGATTGTAAAGTTCATCACGAGAATTTTATTGAGTGAATTGCCTCCAGTCTGTTTGTTTATTTGATTTTGTTTGTTCTGGGTATTGTTTTTTCCATTGTCAGTGGATCTGCTCGTACGCCTTTATGCCTCTCGCGCTCGTTATGGGAGTCGAGTGGGGAGATTGCCGAGTCGTTGCCGAACTCATCGGTCTCAAGACGCTCTTGAACGAGCTCGTCGCCTACGAGAAGATGGGCCACTACATTGAGAACAGGGCTACAGGATCCGGCCCAATCATGTCTGTAAGACTTTCACTCATATTCTCAACTCTTGTCGAAATGTTATTCGTTTTAAAAGGTTGGTACAATTTTTATTTTATTTTTTTTTTTTTTAGATGGGGATTCAGGTGGGTTTTTTTGCGACATGATTAGAAATCATGTGCATATGAAAACTAAAGAGCATTCGATTCAAGAATTTCATTTGATTATAATCGATATTGAAATGGCTAAAATACCCCCCCCCCAAAAAAAAAAATAGAGTAACCAAAATGATTCTAATAAAATACTTTTATTTGGATCACTTTGTTTTGCTTTGTACTAGAGTATCTCAGCCATCTCAACCAAAACTATACCATCCCTTTAACCTTGAGTAAATTCAGAGTAGAACTTTTATATTGGTTGGTGTTTCCCTGTCTTACCTTTGCTGTGAATATCAAATGATTTTGCGTACAGAGAATTAACCATGTCACAAGTAACCTAAAAAAAAATTGTGAGATACCCTAACAAGCACTAAGCGACAGTATAGCCAGCACTTCACCATGACATTTATTAAAGGCAATAATAACCATGCAGTAGCCACTTGTCTCATATAGCGAACAGAGCCAAAGCCAAGCTGTTATGCTAAATAGTTTACTTTATTTATCCAGTGTGACTCAAAGCAAATTAATAGAGAAGAGGGCTGGGGGAGGATATCGAAAATAGACAGGATTGTACGCTTGATTTTTTTAATCGATTTTTGATTCGTCAGTTGCGCTTTTTTCTTGTATTATTAAGACAAGACGGTCCCTTTCTTTCACAGGCAAAGGTCAAATCAGGAAATATAATGGAAAATTCTTGAGATATCTTCCCCGCCCCCCCCCCCCCGAAGTATACACGTATTATTTTGATTAGGTATTGACAACGATTGGTGCAGACATGTCATTGGCAGCAAAGAGTGAACGTGTTTGAAATGACGACTAAAAGTTATCCGCCATCCTTACTGAGTGAACTGTAGGTGGCAATATTAGATTTTGCGATACTTTACATTACAATCCGCCGTAATTGAGTTGACGTTAATGAAGAGAATCAAGTCAAACAAACGAAATGGAACATGAACTTAGAAAACTATGCGGATTTAAAATCTAACATCATATTGTTCCGAGGCACCGTGATCACGCGGGCAGTCATATGACCGAATTCGCTTGCGAACGTATTCATATGTATATATACAATCTCACGTCGGTTTGTACGAAGTATTGTGCACTTTCTATTCCACTTTTTTTTTTTTACGAAAAAGAGCAGAAATTATGTCAATAGAACCATATCATTAAGCATTTTTTTTTAACATTTCAACAGTTCTAACCTTCGGCAAGGGTGGTATATTGCAAAATCAGCAATGAATGATAACATTGAAATGATTATGAATGATTAAAATGATCATTATGTGTTGGTATTGTAAGAAATCTTCCAAATTTTATGTTCTGATTCTACACCAGCTTTAATAGTTAACGGGAGTGTGAATTAATTACTTTCTTCTTTTATTCTTTCTGGTATATATGATGTCTTTGATTTGCCTCTGATTTAGCTTCGATCGGAGGTAATTGCAACATACGCCCTCTGCGGTTTCTCCAATATTTCCTCGATCGGCGTTGTTCTTGGGGTTCTTACCCCACTATTGCCCAAGAAGAGGCATTTACTTGCCCCGTTGGCTGTAAGGGCCCTCTTCGCGGGGTCTGCGGCTTGTTTCACGACGGCGTGCATTGCAGGTAAATTGACAAATGAAGCTGCTTATGAGTGGTGAGGTTAAGTAAAATGGTAGCAATAGATGCAAAGAAATGAAAAGGCAACACTTCGGAATGGGGAATTTCAAGTGTAATAGAACTATCGATGTCCTTGCTTCAGGAATGCATGCATTCGTATCTTGCGTGTTCTCTCGTATAATGTTCACGGTCTTCTGTAGCAATGTGTAGTGTCATTGTCTTACTTCCCATAAAATCCTTTTATAATTATCAACCTTGGCCCGGAATAAACCGTTAAAAGACCTGACGTCTTCTGTTGATGTTCACTACTCTATTAAATGTTTTAGCAAGTACATGTCTTCTGTCTTTACTTCGTTAACTTGTTTGTAAGTTTTTGCTTTGTTAGAATAAATGGAATGTTATAGGCGTCATAAATTTGAAAAAAAAGCACATGACATTATGAACACGCAAACTCTTGTTTTTAAAGTGCACTGAAACAACATGGCCACAAAATGTACACGAAACGTTTTCAAGAAAGCAAGAACATGTGTAAATGTGGTGTGTGACGTTATTACCTCACAAGTCTAGAAATGTGCATTCTGCTAAATTTCCTTTTGGGCATGAAGTAAATGGGGGAAAAAAAAAGGAATATAATGTCCATAACACAAAATGTATGTTTTGTTGCAATAACAAGCAGTGATGATCTCAGTGTTGTAGTCGCTGTGTTAATCATTGATCCACAACATGATTCATAATATGATATTTTTGTGCACAGTTGTGACATCACCATCTCAAAGAACTTGCATATACACTGGCTAAAACTACTTTTGTTGGTGACGATAATTTCATAACATTTTGATCATCTAATGTACATTTTATGACGAAATCTCTAACATTTTGTTGGTCTGATTTTGCTCTCTTTCTTGAAAGTCGACTTTAATATTGTGTGGAATTTCATTTCTATCCCCATTGTAGGCGTTTTGTACGTACCAGACGAAACGGGCGGGACCACCGGCTGGAACGAAAACATCGACACTAGCGATGACGACGTTATAGGGCTACTAATAGTGATATGCAGGACGTCCTCCCAAAATGAAATGAATTAATAGCAGATCGGAACATTACTGAGATTCTTGAAGGGCGGTTTTCTCCCCTAGGATACGCTGAGAAGTCTCCTGATAAATAAAATAACGAGAAAGACAAAGGAAGAAGAGAAGGACACTGCTGGGTTGTGCACGTAACTTGCAATATTGAATTTAACGTTGTACGCATGAGACGTATGAGATTTGGCGTCTTCTTTCAAATACCCGGGCATGATGTCGTCTTGTGAATAAATTACAACAGTGCCTTTCATTACTTATCTTGCCGAGGCCAGTGCATATACCCACGTCAGGGAACTGCTTGTGTTTTCTTGCTGTCTTGCCGTCATTTTTTACTTGTAGAAAAATGGAACGCAATGTGACTCTTTTAGCTTTCCATGCTACTTCTGTGATGCATTTTGCAGGCCCGTAGCCAGGATTTTTCAAGAGGGGGTGCGGTCACTAAAAAAACGGACCTTCGGTACCAATACCAGTGATGACACACACACACACACACACACACACACACACACACAATTATTATATATAATATATATATATATATATTATATTATTCTTTGGACGACCGAACTACAAAAGTTGTATAGAATTTGCGCGCGAAGCGCGCCGCAAATTGTGGATTTTGACTGTTTAAATAGTAAAAAACTCATTTTGCCACGAAGTTTGCAAAGTTTAATTGTGTTCGAGACTCTGCGCGCGTAGCGCGCCGCAAAATTTGAGAATAGTGATTTTCCTGGTGTTGTTCCAACTTTTATTTTTTCTATTGTATACCCGCGTTAGCAGGCCTGAAGCCAGGATTTTTAAAGGAAGGGGGGATTGCGTTAATTAACAAAACGGTCCTTTGATACTGTCCCGGGAGGGGTATCTACATAGTGACAATTAAAAGGTGGACACCATGCTCATACATGGACTTTCAAAATGGCCCCTAAACGAGTAATGATCATATGATTTTTCGGGCCTTAAAACAAGTACAGTGGAAACTCGATATAACGAGATGGTCGGGACCGAGTCATTTTCCTCGTTATAGCCGATATCTCATATCAGTACCGGGTAGGCATAAAAGAAGGCATAAAATAATGACATTAATTTGCACATGTGGGGCTGCCCATCATATTTCAATCAATACTGAAAACTTGATATTGTGTGTGAGGGAATTACTCACCTTTATGGGTAAGAAGATGTTTTTGCCAAGGAAATCCAATATCAAGAATGTGTTTCTTATTAATTGTAGATGTTTGAATTTGTAAATTTATATAGCTTGCGATTGTATCAAGATCGTCTGTGGATTGGTATGTGCATGGTTATCGTATGGTGTGTGTTGTGTGGAAAGCTTGAATATGGTCTGCACAATGCTGTGTGTGTATGTGACACGTTCTGTATACTATGACTGCGTGTGTGTGAAGACGGGGAATTCCCTAAGTAGAAGGCCAATCACAGCGTCAGATTGCCTCACACCCGCTAAACGTCATGATGATGTCATGTATACATGGCCGTCCCACCACACTTTCTGCATACGTGTGCGTGCACACACACACTTCACACGTACAACATGCAGTGCTAGCTGGAGTGCATTGAAGAAAATGATTATGTGTGTACAAGACAGTTTTTGGCGCATCAAGCTTTACAATCTCGGAAGATGATAGCACAGGCGAAGTATAGCTTTACCGAAGGCATTTTGCTTTACCTCGCTATAGCAGGTTTGATTTACTATGTTTTTCTTTGTTTGGAAGTCACAAAATTTATCTCGTTATAGCAGTTATTTCGTTATAGCCGATCTCGCTATAAGAGTAGCATTTTACATAGACTTGTGTGGAAGGAAATTTGGGACCGAGAAAATTTCCTCGTTATAACCGATATCTCGTTATAGCAGTGTTCGTTATACCGAGTTTCCCCTGTATTCCTTAAATGTTTCCTGCACCCTAAAGAAGTCATGATTGAACAATATACCATTTTCCCAAATTTCGGCCTTTTTGATACCCTTTGATTATATACGCTCGTACATCACACTTTCCATCTAATCCGTGAGAAAAAACGACCCCTATTACGCGTTTTCTTTAGCGAGTATGGTCACGGTGTCCACCTTTCAGACTTTCAGTTGGAGTTTTCCATCCCATTGGATGCTGTTTGGAAGATGAAACATTGACTTTACTATACAGTATATCAGCCGTTGGTATGCGAGTTTGTCAAAAACGAAAATAAATAAGAAAATTTTTAAAACAAAATGAGTTGTAAATGTGAACCATTTATATTTTGCCTCCTTGTGGTAGGATATTTCCAGCATTTCCGAAATTTCAAATAATCATTTTAGATTTAATAATATCAAAGGTAGTAGATCCGATTCGCAAACATCTCCAATATCAGTCAAATGTCATATTAACCATCATGCTAAGAAGGTTTTCTTTGTGAAATTTGGAGGTCAGTGAAATTCAAAAATTAAACATCCGTTAGCCATTGGAAGAAGTTGAGTGCAAATTCAGACCTCAGGCTTAGTGCTCAGATGTTTTCCTATTTGATTTGATCTGTCTTACTGTGCACACTAAGATACATACTGGAATGGTTATTTCTTATTTATTAAATATTCAGACCTCAGGCTTAGTGCTCAGATGTTTTCCTATTTACCATTTTACTTCATAGCTCAGCACTTTCCATTCTCTCTCATACCCTCTTACCCATTACATTTAAATGAAATACAACTAAAATGAGTTTGCGTGCCTGCATAATACTCTTTGGAAATTATAAGTGAAAATGTTCTTAGGTTTTGGCTCACTTTAAAATGAGAACCAATAGAACTGTCACAACATGAGAAAATGTATAAGTAATAATCAACAGTACATTTCTGAATTTGGCCTGCAAAGAAATCCGCTACCTGTAAGTTAGAAAAGAGATTAGTAAATAATGATAAAATAAACAACAAAAAAGAATGAGTTTCTACCGCCGTATCCAGAACAGAGCTTGAAACGGTGCAGGCTCAAGAAATCGTTTGTACTATAATACGTCTTGAAGTACTGTGTGATACTGTTGACTCAGACTTCTACAAAGCTGTAAGTGAGAATTGTAATCCAATCCGACTCATTACCTGAGATATTTATGAAAATATATCAATAAAGAATGTAAATTAGATAACGATGCGTCACAATGCAGTCTAACGCTCTCACGATGTTATCATACATAGGGTTTTTCACTGACTGTTTTTACTCCGGAGCTCTTGCAATATTCAGGCTTTTGTAATACTATCTGACAAACTTTTTACTTTACCATTTTACTTCATAGCTCAGCACTTTCCATTCTCTCTCATACCCTCTTACCCATTACATTTAAATGAAATACAACTAAAATGAGTTTGCGTGCCTGCATAATACTCTTTGGAAATTATAAGTGAAAATGTTCTTAGGTTTTGGCTCACTTTAAAATGAGAACCAATAGAACTGTCACAACATGAGAAAATGTATAAGTAATAATCAACAGTACATTTCCGAATTCGGCCTGCAAAGAAATCCGCTACCTGTAAGTTAGAAAAGAGATTAGTAAATAATGATAAAATAAACAACAAAAAAGACTGAGTTTCTACCGCCGTATCCAGAACAGAGCCTGAAACGGTGCAGGCTCAAGAAATCGTTTGTACTAATACGTCTTGAAGTACTGTGTGATACTGTTGACTCAGACTTCTACAAAGCTGTAAGTGAGAATTTTAACCCAATCCGGCTCATTACCTGTGTTTTTATGAAAAATATGAATAAGTGTGTGTTTAAAAGCATTAGATTATGCACGGAGATCGTACAGTTATTTGATAGATGATCTTTTCTCGAATGTTGGTACTAGCAAAAGGGCTAGAAAAAGCAGCTATTATAATTCGTTAGGCATGCATAATGGCCCAATGAGTGTTACACGAGAACTGGAGTAAGACAGGCCTTTCATTTTGTTTTGTCTCTCCTGATCGTTCGTAAGAAATGCTAATTCATGACCACCTTTTCACAATTTGATTGGAGCATGCATTCATAATGGAAAATAGTTGACATAATAATCTATCCCCAGGCATTATCATGCCAACATGTATATACATGTACTATATCTTTGTGAGACGTAGATATAAAATGTCTCAGGTTTTCGATTATAGTAATTTCGAGGAAATTTCTTTAATTTTTATCATATATGTAAACTTGAGGCTATTAGATTTTCATCCACTTACCTCTGTTCCTGTGAAAAAAATCCTCAATGTCATCCACGAATCGCACGTACTCGGGCGGCCAGTGGAAAAAGAAAACACCGGTCACACGCGCCAAGGGCCATGGCATGCAGTGCCAATATAGCTCGCACAAATTGATACATAACATTTGCGTTTGTGTGCATGGGGACGATCCGATGGTTCATACAACAAAAGAGTTTCGTACAATTATTTTTAACATTGTTAAACGTACTCTTCCACATTTACGTAGCATATAATGTGTCTTTATATTTATTTGGATTGTTATTTTGTGAATTGCTAAAAACCGTTATTATGAAAAAGTGGACCTAATTTTGGGGGGTGCGTACGCACCCGACGCACCCCCCCCCCCCCCCCCCCCCTGGCTACGGGCCTGATTTTGTTTGTGTGATTTGTCACTTGTGTATTATTGTACACTGAAAAAATATGAAATTCATATTTTGTAGGAGATTTAAAAAGAAAATCAGTGGCTTTCACAGCTTTGACTGGATTCACATATCAAAACTTGAGTGTCAATGTCATGAAGTTAAAAAAAAATCATTTTTCGTGAAAATTACACATTCCATCAACTTGATACTGACATACAATATGTTAAGGGTAGCAATTATTCCCCCTGCTTTCTGAAAGCGGTTAGTCAAGTGCTCTTTCATATTGCTAGAAAATTTAATTTTGGTGGAATTCCCTTATATTTTCTTTATATTGTTGTCCACACATGACATCATAACCTCCGTCCTCATCCATCGGTTCCAACACCAAAACTTTGAAAACTTTTGCATCGATTGTCCGGTTTTTCCTAAACTTTTACAGATGTGTTCTACTAATGTTGCCGCTTTCACTTAATCCACATTTTTCTTTGGGTTTTGGTTTCCTTTATATGTTAGTTTCAAACTGAGCATTCAAAAATTTATTTTATTTCAGTACGGTTGTATCACTTCTGATTATACCCTATGATGTACCTTTTTGCGGTTAGCCACCTTCGTCAATCTCTCTCGGTGTAATGAAATCCGCCATTTGAGCTTCTGTGTAAGTTCTTGATACTGAATCAGTATTTTATGGTATTTTTATCGTTATTATTATTTGATAGAATAATGTTATACATGTAATTATTGATTTGGTAATGGATGACAGCACTAAGGAACAAAAAATGCAATGGCAAAAGATAAGGAAATCCACATAATTATTTAACCATTTTAGCATTCTTCTAGACTTTGACATATGGACCAGAGGTTGCAAAGATTATTATTAACTTTAGATTACCTAACAAATACAAATTTCATACATGTATTTTAGTTTAATCAAGATTACTCTCTAGAAAACCTAAACTTCGCTGGGTTTTTCTTTTCAGCTGTCTGCGACTTTCATAAAGTAATACAGCTGTATGGTGACTTGTTACGAATTCATTAGTGTCTGTTTCCTGTTTTGCGCATCTATATTCGTTTCTCTGCTGTCGCTAAGTATGTATTTATTTGGTTGGTACACATTGTATGTCCAACAGTATGTCCAAAAAGAAATTACAATCGGATTTCCGCATTGATAACTTTCAATATGATTAAACTGTCTGAATGCTATTTTAGGATCTAAAAATGTAACATCTTACCTATATTTCGCAGACAACCCCATTCAATTTGGTTCAGTGGTCACAGAGAAATGTGGATCGTTGTAAAGCATGTCATGGGTCTGTTTCTTCCAAGTTTAGCACTTGGACGCTCTGGGAAATGCATATTAAAGGAGAACTCCGGATGATTTTTCAGACTTTTCCATTTGAACAACTATACATTAGTCATATCGAGTACAGAATTTCAGAATTTATAATGATTGGGTTGAGGAATAAGAATGTTTTCAAAATTTACAACAAATGGCAATGAACAAGGATGATGACATGGCAGCCTCGCCATAAGAATGCATGAGTTGGGGCTCAAGGAAGCAGAACAAAAGAAGACGGTATGCATAAATTCGACACAAGTGACCTTGTTAAGCAAGTGGTATTGTAATGGAATTACACTGCTACATTTCTGAAATATGTGAGACTTCTACAGTATATCATCAACACTGTTCAGTGTAATTTGTTTAAGATTTTTCAGAGTATTGTTTCTCTGCTCAAGGACCACAATAAATTCCACAAATCTATACATAGAGCTGTCGATTTATGTACTATTTGTGAAATTATGAATATCGCCTGGAATACCCCTTTAATGTGTGAACACAATGGACAGAACTCTAGTTCCTCATTTCTCTTTGACCACTGACGCCAATCAGATGTTCTTTGTATTTTCGATTTACTGTCTAAAAAAGTTATCGTTGAGGAAGGTCCTGTTGTATTTTTTTTAGACATACGGTATGGTATATTACAAAGATTATGTTAGACTAAAATTCTTGACGAAAAATCATATTGCCATCTTTTCTAATCAGGACTGCTATTCTTGATTGTTTCCATGATGTTGTTACAACAAAAAATGTAATGCAGATTTTGTTGAATTGAGAATTGTCATTCACAGTTGCCATGTTGATGTCATATATTGAGTGATTTGTTATTGTTGTTGTTGTTATTGTTATTGCTAGTAGCTCTAAAAAAGAGTGAATTTGTTTGCCTGCTTCTCTCGGTGGAATCAATTTTACTTGCCAAAGTTGTTTTGCCGACAAAGTTTGTTTGACTGTTTTTGTTTTTGTTTTAATTCTACATGTCCTGATAATGTCTTCAGCCATTACGCTGCCAGATGTTATAACCCGAGAGAACCACACCGTTTTTAAAAATAAGTCATAAAAAAAACAAATAAAGTCTTAAAGTAATGAAATGAAAGTGTCAAATCCTCTCTTGTTCTGAAGTCAACCCTAACTCGAGCATAAACGCGCATCATACCGAGGTATGTGCAATAGAGTTGAACGCATGCCCTAACAAATAATTACACGTACAGTGTATTCACATCAGTGTCCAGTACACTGTATTACAGTTTGCTTAAAGGGATGGTATAGTTTTGGTTGAGATGGGGATTCAGATTTTAGCTTTTTGCGAGAAAATTAAAAACCACTTACATGATATATCAAAGAGCATACAATTAGAAGAGGATTCAAAAGTTTATTTGATAAAAATCGGTTTGAAATGGTTCAGGTATCGAAAAACAGAGTAAAATAAAGTGGTCCTGATAAAAGTAATGATTTTTTAATAATTTTTTATCATAAGTCTGCTTTCTCTCACGAAGGTTTTTTTTATTTTGGTTTCTCATGTGCAAAGTTAGCCATGATTAATGGTGAACCAATGTTTTCGAAAGTGATTTGTTGATTAATCGTACCATGCAGAAACAATAAATGAAATGAAATTAGATCAAAAGTTGTTCCCACCTTTTGCTAGGACCTCTAAAATCTAAATATCCATCCCCATCGATATTGTACTATACACGTACAATCCCTTTAACAATGAGGTTATATTGTGGATTTTAACCCACTGGTAACGGGTGTCGCGTACACCAGTATATAGGGATTGATACATGTCGGAGGTAACGGATTAGATTGCAAAGTCACTGACATAATCATTTGCTCTCTGTTTTTCAGGCCCCATCACAAATTTGGACTGAAAAGGCGATATTGCACTTGTAAAATTGGCAAATTTTAGTTTGAAATACATGACATTGGATACTGAGAAATGAAGAGTTTGATCGAAAAAAAAGTTAAGCGTCATTTTTAAACATTTTAAAGTAAGTCCTTGATCAGACAGACGAAAATTAAACCTTTCCGGCCATACCTCACTTGTTACATAACAAGGAATATTCGTGAACTTATGAGTAAAAAATATAGCTATGAGTAAAAAGTTCTTATATTTCTTAATATCTGTTTTTAGCAGCTTTAATATCTCACCATTAACAAGAAAAGAGGTAACTTATTTCGCGATCAAACTCTTGAAATAGTTCTTTATCATCTGGATTTGATCTGAGCGTCTCAAGGAGTCCCTCTGTTATCTTAAAGGGACGGTATAGTTTTGGTTGAGGTGAGGATTCAGCTTTTAACTTTTTGTGAGTTACTTTAATTAGAAATCACTTTATGAAATGATCTACTAGAGCATACAATTATTCTGAGAGGAATTCAAAGTTTATTTGATGAAAATCGGGTTTGGAATGGCTGAGATCTCAAAAAAGTAAAACAAAGCAATCTTAATTAAAAGGTGGGTCCCACCTTTTTATGATTATCGCTTTGTTTTGGATATCTCAGCCATTTCAAAACACATTTTCATAAAATAAACGTTGAATTTCTCTTATTTGCCTTTCCATATTTCATGAATGATCTTATCACTACACTGTATCTCAAAAAATCATCATAAAAAAACGTTGGAAACCTGACGCCCCATCTCAACCGAAACTGCACTATCCCTTTAAGATAGGCTTTCAAATATTCAGACTTAATTGTTTATTGGAAATTCAAAAAGACATGCATGCTCTTACATGTAATTGACAACTTGACTCACAATAGGAAACTAAAATGAGCTCTATTATAGTCGACAAAATTCCACTGCAATTACTGCATTGTAACATGTAATAATCCTAAAGCAAAATGTATGGAAGCTTCAGGGGAGATGACGAGCACAATTTTCAGCTTTTACGTCTTGTAATATATTTTCCCATTGGCCTATCTATCTATCTATCTATCTATCTATCTATCTATCTTTCTGTCTATCTCTTTCTCTATTCACTTTCTGAAACACATACTCGAGTGTTGGGGCGCAGACGAGGTGACGATAGCAATCATTTGTCATTCGACGCAGCGGAGGTTTAATCAGGGAGGTGAACCTCTCACCTCCCTGGTTTAATTGACAAACTGACCGATCCATGTTACAAATTGTTCATTCCTCCTGCTAATGACATGTCACTTTCGGCGGTCAATGCTTCCCTTCGGTTTCCTTTTTTAACCTTTTTTTTCAACCTTGTGTGTGTGTGTGTGTGTGTGTGTGTGTGTGTGTGTGTGTGTGTGTGTTATTCCCCAAGACTTCCATTCCCGTGCGCTTCTCAATACAAAGGGGTGATCCCCCATCTGTAAACGAGCCTAATACTCGGACCAAACAAAGAATTAGTGGTGATGAAGCTCGTTCTAAACATTCAAATTTCCTTTTCAGGGGCGCGATCGTCGGAGATAGATGGCGTGAATGTGGATGAAGAGGAAGAAAGCTGGGCAAGGTTAACGAGCCTCAGCGATCTAGGAGGGAAAAGAAAGAAAAGGAGAAAGATAATGCATAATCTTCCACGGCAAGTAAAAGCTCACCAGGCAATGTACGCTTTCATGTGCAGGGGAGGGGGATGAAAAGAGGATATTGGCAGCACAATAGAGGTGTATGGATGTACTGGGTGACTAACGGGATCAAAACAAAGCTGATAGCTGTAAACATGGGAAGGAAGAAAATTGGGATGCATAATTCTCGGTTTATTCCTAGGCTTGGTTGAAGACTAGAATTGCACAGAGAAAACGATGTTGAAGGAAATAGAGATGGGTAAAGAGAGAGAGAGAGAGAGGGAGGGTAAGAAAGAGAGTAGGAAGAGGGAAGGAGGAAAAGCATGGACTTATTCACAAAACGTCGTAAAGGAGATAGACGGTCAGCCGGATCGGGCAGAATCTTTTGATCAAAGGTGTCTTGGTTTTGAACGCTTTCAACCCGTGTGACGTGAATTTATTTCGCTCATGCCCGTTAAATCATAGTTTCTCTTCCACAATGCTTGTCTTCCTGTATTAGAAGCCGAAAAGAAGTTTAGGACACACACCCAGAATGTGCCGATATTGGAAGAAGAGTGAGTATGAAGAAAGAAAATGACGGGGGGGGGGGGGGGGGGAGAGAGAGGAGGGGGCAGACGGCCAAAGACTTACATTAACTTGTACTCCCACTTCATTGTAGTATGTTGTCGTTGTTGTTTTTCCCGCGCGCTTTTGTCCGACGCCGTCATCGGCGTGCCGCGCGCCACAAAGCGTAATAAATCTCTTCCCATTTGCAGATGACATTAGTGACGTCACGCGTCAAGTGTACACCTGTCCAATTACTCCATCTGTCAGTGGCAGAAGGACTTGCGGAGCCTGAGAATTACTTCTTACATGGTAGGAGAGGGGGTCGGATTAGGAGAGTAGATGCGGTAATCAATTACCTTTCTGCATGATCATCGAGTAAAACACTGGTAAACACAGCTTCTGTTTTTTCCTTTTCTTTTTGTTTCTTTCATTTACTTTAAATCTATTTCAATGTGTCCAAGATTAATAATAGAACCTACTTTCATGTCCTTTTAATTTCTTGCAGGATGTCTTGAAGAATAATGCCGATCTCAAACGTATAGATGACCGTGGGCATTGTTTTACGTATAGTAGCTTCGATAAAGGATCAGACTTTATGTTATTTGCAGTGTTAGTTGGTATTTAATTTGATAATAGAAAGTGTCTTTACTCATCAATATTATACAAAATTTTAGGTTTCTAAGCGAATTTTTCAATAAATTGATTAATGTTGAGATTTGGTGAAGGGGTAAAACCAACTTCGATAAGTTCTATAAGTTCTTGTGCAAACTGCACAATAAAAAGCTTGCGTGCACGCATGCACATTATATTGTGTGTAGGCCCCTACATTCCCATTATACAGTCGAGTGTATAATGGGACTATCAAACATGTCAAACGTCGATTTTCTGGGTAATCAAGATAGGTTGTTACATTTTTATCCAGTGGTTGCATGTGTCACCGTGTTATTCATTATTTCCTCTAACTTGTATCACAAACATTAGGTGTAATGTAAGAATGTTATTATCAAGAAATTCTTAATCGATTTAAGCACACCTTAAATATGAGAGAACATACAATGTAACAACCATGTTGCGAAAAAAAACCCAAAACAAATCTGTAAAGGAAAATAGATAGGCAAAGAAATGATTATTCAATCACAGATAGATATCAGACGATGCAAACTTTACATTCCATAAACTGTCCTCTTATTGGTTAACAGTGGTGGACTGGAAGTGAAATTGAGTTCATCTGTTCAAGCAAGGAGCTACATGGTTAAAACGCTTTTATAATCACCATGTGATATTAAGTCTGTACCGGGTGTATTTCCACCTCCCTGATTCCAGTGTACTCGCTCTGCCCATTCTACATCTGCTGGCAGACTTCCTTCACTTTGTATCACTTCCACTCTCAATCACCGTCAGCAAAGAGAACAGAGATGGAGGGGGAGAAAGAGAGAGAGGGGGGGGGGGGATACCTAGAAGGTGGAGGAATGAAGAGAGGACATAAAAATCTGATCCATGACTTCACCTCAGCTCCGCTTACTATTGCAATTAACCCGTTGACGTTTGTGGTGAAGAGTACCACTCGACGTAGCTATTCCGCATAGCTGTAGTCGAGGCGCAGAGGTGTAGTCTTCCAGCCGTGAACAGTCGGAGGTTATTTGGCGCACCTTCCAGCGGAGCGACTTGACCAGCCAGCGAAACGCTCAAGCTCTTCCATGTCGCGACCGTGGGGGAACGACAGTAGATTTCTCTGCTTCCGAGACCCGTCAAGGAGTGTTGGAGGTCTCGCTCTTCAACCCACGATTTTCGACTTTTGGAAGCGACAGTTACGTTAACTCAGCTCTCGCTCGCTTCCTCCGTCCCAAGCAGTCAAGACTTCCGTTTGAGCAGTATACTGCAGGTGAATTATTTTACTAAATTACCGCACGCGTGATGGTACTTCTATCGGCCTAAGGTAAATATTGTTTGATTGATTTTGTATGTTTGGAAGTATTTTTTAACGTATACATAGCGGAAGTATTACAAATGTTCCAAGGACTTTTCAACGTCCCACTCAGATCTAGGGAAGAATCTTGGGTATTGATTCAATGTTTGAAGTAAGAAAGGGGACTTTCATTAATAAAACAATTGGTTGACTTGATGATTACTTTGATCCTAATCATCATTTAGGGAGTCATCATAAAATGTTGTATATATTCAGATAATAATAATTTTATTATACGATAACAAATTTGTCGATCGAGGCAAATCATTATGTCCTCGACCCCAACGACATGTATCTGCAAACGAAGTGGCTCACAGTGTAACATGTAGTACTACATTTCAACCAATTGTTCAGTATTTCGCTTTCTACCTTGAAATTTTAAGAAATGAAATCAGATCGAAATTTGATATGTCATATATGATCTATACATCATATAACTTTATATCATGAATTACTTGTGCATTATTGTACATGTATTTTCAACGAGTGACCTATCGATTGTAGCCGCCATATGTTTTGCCGGTATCAACATCTTGAAGAGGTATAATGGGTTTACTGACGGAATTATTTTGTTAATTCCTAGAGTGACATCAGAAAAGACGCATTATTTGCCTTTTTTTTCTTCTTTTTAATCTGCAGTTCTGATCGACGAAACGTGAAAGATTCGTCATTATACTTTAGCACAAATATTAAACCGCTGCATCTGATATTGTATTTTCCCACGGGGTTATAAAACCACAACCAGAATTCGTAAGCAATCTGTTTAACTTCACTGTGTGAATGAAGTGCTACAACTTTATACTGCTGCTGACTTATTGTTTTATGTGCTTGTTTATTCATTTTCGACAGTCTCATGCACTGTAGTGAGAAAAGTAGGAGAATCTTTATATACAAGAGGAGTATCACCTTTCCAGCGTTTGCTCAGAGACAAAAATTATACAGATTTATCGTCGTCAGTAAAGCTTGGCATGATGTACGCAATTACATTGAAGCGTCAAAGAAGAGATAATGATAAGAAAAGAGGCGTATCTTGTTAATTCTTCAATATTGATGCTACGACATGTCAAAGTTGATTTATGTTAAATGCGAACACACAGATAGCTATACTGCACACCAACACCGAAAGAAGTACTCATTGCTTATCACTTGGCTTGTTTGCCATCTGTATCAGAATATGCATTCAAAGTGTGTGAATATTGATATTCAGTACCAACTTATCTTTGGACGTGACACGCAACACCGAGGTCACGATAAGAACTCAAGGGGAAAATGATTGCGTTCCTAATGCGAATGAGTTTTACTTAACCGATAAAGGAAGCAGACCAATCAAAGTTCTCTTTCTTAGTTTAAACTGTCCTGATACTGTATAACGGGGAAATAAGATTATGATTTAACAGACCTGCGTGTTTGTAAGAATAAAGATGTGTATGTTTGAATTTGCATCAGAAAGAACAGTATTTACACTGTTCTTCTGCACTACCGACAAAGGGCCATCATTATCTCATTATAGTTCTTATTATCATTTCATTTTCATTTCGTTTCATTTCATTTTATATCCAACAAAAGTATAAAGTACAAAAATACATTTGCATATTATACAATCGAAAAAATTGCAGCTTATTTTTTTTACAATAAAACAAACCATTCCTTTCGACGTATCATAAATCATAACAAGAATGAATAATGTCGCTCTTATTATATTTGCTGTTCCCATGAACGTAAAAATTGCGACTATACCAGTTACCATTAGGATGTGCTTCAAAACATTAGAATGGTGAAAATGATCACCATCATCTTCATCACATTCATCTTTTCTTTACAGAACTACGTCTTGTTTTCACCTTGGGGAACATCTAGATGTTTGAAAGCTGTTTCTTTGTTTGTTTATTTGTTTTTGGTTGCTCTACTGAATAATTCATATAATGTATGTTCTAAGCGCTTTGGGGGAAAAATGATCAGCGTGTTAATGTAAACAAGATATCTGACAGATATTGCTAATCAACTATCGAGTCAGGTAACGTAATGATCTATTTTTGTACCAAAAGGACAGACTTTGGGACTAATTTTACACGAGCTTGGGGGGGGGGGGGAGGCAGTACACTCCTTCGACGAACTGATGAACGCTTACAATTTCTATTAGCATGGAGACTATATACGAGATCAGCTACTGTCGTACAGAGAGTCGCTCCAAGATGTTGGTGTTTTTTTTTCTGTTATTTTTCATTTCATTTTTGTTTTTGCTTTTTTTTTCTGAATGAGGATATGGGCCAGCGTGGAACGTAAATCAAAGCCTAGTCGACGGCCATTTAGTGACCCTGGAAACCTTCGTTCCACGATTCCAGTTAACGAGGACGGAAACAATTCTGAACATTTTTCTCCCTCGTTTATGTGATACAACGGCCGGAAATGGTCAGTTGCCGCGTTTTATTCAGTCGGATCATCAAGGACAGAGCAGTCAAACCGATAGTCAGGGGGAATGAGGCAACGTTTTGCCAGGATTTCTTTTCTCTGTATACTTGTCGTATCACCTACTGTAGCTTTAAAGGGATGGGTATAGTACTGCAGCTTTAAAGGGATGGGTATAGTTTTGTCTGAGATAGGGATTGTGATGCAAACTTTTTAGGAGATAATTAGAAACGAATTATATGAATTATTAACGAGCATACAATTCTAATATGAAATCGAAGTTTTTTGATAAAAATTGGTTTTGAAATGGCTGAAATATCTACAAGCAATGAGGTCATAATAAAAGGTGGGACCCACCTTTTATTAGGACCATTTTGTTTTACTTTGTTTTTGGATATCTCAGCCATTTCAAAACGGGTTTTTTATCATGTAAAGTTTTAATTCCTCTCAGGATTTGTATGCTCATTAAAAGTGTTTTCTGATTTTTTTCTTTTTTATCTCGCAAGAAGTGAAAAACAGAATCCCCATCTCCAACAAAACTATAGGCCTACCATCCCTTTAAAGCTTCTACGATAAATTTGAAAACTACCTTTTTCTTTTACAGCGCCGCTGATGGGAAAGTGAAAGATCAAAATATTAAAGTAATTTAGAATTAATGCACGTCTAAAAACAAACGATATGCTTCTTCGATCGAGTCATTCTCTAGTTATCTATCATCTTTGAATTAATCTGGAATCAATTTTTTAAAAAAAAAATGGAATGGAATTACAAACTTTGTAAACACATTTTTGGGGTGGGGGTTGGAGATGGCAATGAAATAAATGTAACCTTAAATTTGTTTCAGCAATATACTGCACTGCCATTACTGACATTGCCAACGACGAGGTCGCTGCAAATTTTTGCTGAGCGCCTGACTGGTTTTGAAAATCGCCTAAATGGCTACATTTAGCAATACCTCAGGGGCTAGTAAAACATTATAGTTCCGAGTTTCTCACCAGAAGTCATGACCGTCTCAAATTTGATTATGCCAACTGAAGTTCTGTTGAACCAGCATTTTTGCGCTGAACCCTCAATATTTTGGATGCACACAACAGCGGTCTCTGGAGATGGTAAATGAAGGTTATCATCCTCGGGCATATTTCGCGATGTCGTGGATTTATATTACGTTATATGATTAATCTCTTGTTTTGTAATGGGTGCAATATGCTGAAGGGAATTTGGGGCTCAATCACCAAACAGAACAAATATGTGATACAAAATACGTGGAAGGTAAATACACTGAAATGCCCACGGTATGGTATTGTGACGCTGTCACAACATCCAGGACTTATTTTTTTTTTCCATCTTGAAGTTTTGACGTTTGCATTCATGCTGGTTTGAGCCCGTTTCAGACAAAAAAAAAAAAACGGCACTTACATTACTAGTATACAACATTGCAGGCCCTTCTCTGAGGAAGGAACTCTTTGGAAATGGGTGTATTGACAGCCACTGAGACATACCACAATTTTTTTCCACACTTAAATGATTGTATACCGGTGTACTTAAAGGGATAGTACAGTTTTGGTTGAGATGAGAAATAGGCTTTCGAATTTTTGCAAGATACCAAGAAAACACTTATGATATAGCACAGAGCATACCATTTTAAGAGGAATTCAAAGTTTATTTGATGAAAATCGGGTTTGGAATAACTGAAACATCCAAAAACAAAGTAAAACAAAGCGATGGTTACAAAGTGTGGGTCCCACACTTTACTAGAATCGTTCTTTTTTGGATATCTCAGCCATTTCAAAACCAATTTTTATCAAATAAACGTTGAATTCCTCATAAAATTGCATGCTCTTTCATATTTCATATGAGATTTCTCATTATCTCACCTAAAAATGTTAGAAACCTGAAATTAGGTCTCAACCAGAACTGTACGATCCCTTTAACGATAAACATGATACCAAATGTTGTTCCAAAAAGATGGGTTCCCATGAATAGCCACGTACAAGGTAGCTGTTTTGGCTGCGAGAATGTATTATAGTCGCTTCCGACATAACCGATTGTTTTGTTCACTAAAAATTCAAACATATAGGTGCCCATGTATATAATTATGGTATAGGCCCCCTATAAGATTAGGCCCTATAAATGCATATCTAAATGCATTTGTGTAGGCCTATGTATATTCAAACCGAGAATACCCTTCTTTTCTAAAATGTTATCGAGTGCTTCTTTATTTTACTAATTATCTTAAAAGTTGAGATTTTGGCAAATATTCATCTCCATACTGTATACAAACACTTTCATGAAATCAAAACAATTGCATGATTCACTGCTATCGTCTTATCCTCATCTATTGAGTATTGATAATTATGTTTGACACATGTCATGATCGTTTCCTGTCTGTTTGTCAGTCCGTCTGCTGCAACAAATTGAAGTATGTTCTCGTGGGATGATACAGTGATTAATTGTGTTCATAGATGACTACATTCAACTTTGTGAATCAGTTTAAACACTTTCGTTCATTTTCTGCGGATTTTATTCCAGATGAGCGAGGGGTAGGACAGACGGACTTCTGGAATCCCAAGTGTTTGTACACGCCGATGAGACTAGTCGCCCACTTGAATAGGTCTTCAAGAAAACTATTACTGACGGCAATACAGGTGATATGATTTGTTGGTATTGGGGCGAGGCCTTGTGATACACACAGAGAGGGTCGGCGGCGAAGTGATGTATCCCTACGGCGAGTTGTCTACAGATGGGTATTCGCTGTCATTAGGGGACTCTAATGGACACTCCTGCACTTACACTGCTCTGCAGTACCACAATCGCGGCGAGCACGACATTGAGCGATCCGACGCCATGATGCTGGCGACAAACAACGGCAACGCAGGTTTGGAGAACGGCTACCACCACCACCCCCACCACCATCATCACCGCCACCGTCACTCGCACGTCCTCGCGCCCGTGTCGGGAGCCGAGCACGGTGAGCGCCGCTGCCTGCTCTGGGCCTGCTCGGCGTGCAAAAAGAAAAAGAAGTCGAGCCTGGTCGACAAGCGGCGCGCTGCTACGCAGAGGGAGAGGCGGAGACTGTGCAAAGTCAATGCCGCTTTCGAGGTGCTGAAGCAACGAACGTGCTCGAACCCGGAGCAGCGGATGCCGAAAGTGACAATATTGAGGAACGCTATTCAGTACATCGAAAGACTCCAGCTCATGCTGCATGAGGCCGACGATCAGGAGGCTTATCTCAGCTCGTACGGCGGCCTCGATTGTCGGGATATCGACATGTGCGACGAGGTAAGACACGGGGAGAGGTTTTCACAACTTTCACACTGTCCCTGCCGTGTCCGTTATGAAACGTCAGTTACTGAATTTGTTCGCATATCTGTACAGCTGCTGTGATGCGAATCACAGACAGTGAGTGATTCCTTACATAAGAAGACAAGTATCTCATAACTTTGTTGACTTTTGAGAGTGAAGTTCAGTAAAGTGCTTGTCTACTTTCAATGGACGTCATTGTGTGAGGAGTTAGTGGAATACGCTGCATGTGTCAAAGGCAAGCCAGGTCTTTTTCTGTGCTCCTGCCTTTATAGTGAAGCTATACCAAAATCTCAGGTCTTATGTTCACAGGCTCTTCATCAAATAATGGTGATTGAAGATAATGTATCGTGTGTGTGTGTCAGCTGTGTGAAGAGAAGCAGAGAGATTGAGCATGTTGAGAGTTTCGGGGAGTGGGGGAATCGAGTAGAATGAACATAATATGATAATTGCTACAACACTATACTCATCTTTCAATGATGGCTAGTGGATATTGGACGAAAACGCAACAAGATGGCATTATGCTAATCACTGCAAGTGCAACCAATACCTTTCACTTACGACTCAAGTCAGTTCGATCGAGCACGTTATTATAACTAGATGCAACTTTTCATCAATGCCAGTATCATAACTTTACTGTCGTCATTACTGATGTTGTTATTATTGTTATCAACATTGATATACCAATTGTATGGCTGTCATTATCTTTATTTGTAATATATCACGTCCATCACCGGTGACAATAGCGACTATAGTACTGATAGTCATTTACTAAATCAACATTATCATTTTCGGTGGGGCTGGAGAGTTGTTTGGTTAATTTTCATTACCACAATCTTCTCAACTCAAATACATCTTATAGAACCATAACAATGCGAGAAATAGTCAAGTTCATGAAATAACGATCATTGATAATTTCTAACAGTACAACTGTAGTTAGCAAAGCCAACAAGTTGCGCAATAACAATTTTGTGAGTGCTACTAATAGGTGGAATATGGCGAAATTTCTCCTTGTTGGCAGTAACAACCATTCACTGCTACTTGTGCGGTAGTCCATCATATCTAAGCCGTGAACTAACTACTAGTATCCTGCCACTTGTATTTCACTGCAGGCCAGCAATGGAATGATTAGAATTGGCATTATAAGACTTATTGCACAAAGTTAATGATTATTCGCAGGAAAACGATGTAAGCTGGGATGTCAAATCATCAAGATAATTGTTTTGGTTGTCAATTTGGAACTTCCTGAAAATAATTGCAATCCCTTGCGACACAACCAAACGATAGGGCCTACATGTTGTTCTTTTAATGTCATACTTACCCCTCCCCCTCCTTTCCCCCCCCCCCCCCAAAAAAAAAAAACCAACAACAACAACAACAACAAGGAAACAAATGTAAAGATTAAGTTTTGGCAGTCTGAGAATTATGAGTCCATGACGTCACCATTCTCATCTAATTTGCATAGGCGTATATACTTGCTGCAGATATCCCTGTTGTTTCTTTTATTTGAAAATGTATGTGAAACTGAAAAAAAAAGACACCAACTTTGTATCCGATTCTGATATGAAGTCTTCGGTCTATTAGTTTGATTTTGCACTCCATTTCTTAAAGCCATATTGAATATGGTGATAAATTTCAATGAAAGGAAGTTGAACACTAATGTAACAATATAGACCTACCTTGATATAATCGCTAAAGGAGAACTCTAAATCTAACACTAAGTCATATTATGATTGTGATTGCTCGAAGAAACAGATGGTGTAAATTGTAATTGAAAAGGTGCCATCTTTTTTCTTTTGACTTGAACATTACGTATCAGTCAGTATCAGAAGTGTGCTTGTAACAGCCAATATAGGCAGAATGCAAACTGAGTTACTTGAATCAATGTGATTACAATGGATATATTTCCAACGCAGCAACGCAACAAGCAGGTGTGGATGATGACCACATAATAGGGATGGACAAGGTCAGTTACCATGGTTACTGGCAGCACTGATCAATACATAGTCTTCTCAGTGTCAGATTTGAGTAACGTGGTGGAGAGATGCGAGAGACAGAGATGGAGAACGAACGCTTGACTGTTGAGAAGAGTGACAGATGAGATCTTGGACCCCGAGTCAACTGGACAGACAGGTGTCAAAGTCACACACCCGATACCTGTGACCAGTTCGGATGATGTTTTCTTCGAATTGTTGGAATTTGTAGGGTGAGAGATATGTAATACCATAGCAAGCGATATCTCTCCATCCCCTCTCCAACCCCCCACACCCATAAACCCCGCATCCCCAAGGTCTGCAACCCTAGGTAGTGAACTTCTGTACCGCTCGCCCTCCACAGACTCACTACACAGACGATGAGATAACACTCCCCATTACTGAAATATGAATGATATTACCGCCATGCTTTCGTACGCGGCGGCATTTCCCGTCCGTCGCTCGAGAATCTGTCCCATAGTTCTTTTTAGTGAGTCTAGACCACCATGTGCATTAAAGATTGCATCACTTATATAGGCCTATATGTGGGAAGATGTAATTAATCACTTCTATTCATTTCATACGAAGCACGGGATGCTTGTTCGTGAATCTTGAAAGCAATAAAGATAACCACATCGAGCGTCAATGTTGAATGATGTGTATCTTACATTCCAGCGCAATGATTGCAAACATGTTACTAGACTACTGATTAGATTTAACATATTTGATCATCTGCGCCAAAACATTCAAGAACCTTGGATTAGAGGAATTGATTCATTTACATTTTTAATACCAAAGATTACCAAAGCCTAAAATTAGCAGACCTCTCATTTCCCTTCTTTTGAGTGTTACGGTTGAAACACTAGAGAATCATTTCCCGTGTCACCGCTGTAGGCAGTGTAGAAACTGCTCGTAAAATAATTGCTTACATAACTCTTCCCCTTGCAGCAAAGCAAAGAATTAGATCTTCATCAAATATACAAGCAATAGTGACCTTCATATTGAATTTCCTCTGTCGGACACTTTTTCGGCCCCGCCGACCAGCATTGCCGTTGACCGCTGTCGAGGATGCAACGCTATACCATCAAGGTGTTACCCGGGCGAGCTGTTTGTTTATCTCGACCCTACCCAGAGCACTTTCAAGTACTCAGATGAACCGGGGGATTATGATCTTCATGTTCGACTTCCAGAGAAAAGTACAGGTGATCCCCGACTCTTAAAGGGGATCATCAGAACTTGCAGGAACCGGCGACCCAGCGAGGGTAGGCTTTCGGGCATGGGAGTCCAAAACGTAGGTGGCTTCACAAGATGATGTAAGGAACCTTTAAGGTTCAACAAACTGCATCCAGACCCCACTGCTTTTCAAGGTCTAAAAACATGGAATATATTTTCAGAGCCCAACAGCTATCGTATAGCTACGTGGGAACACGACAGCTAAACCAATTTTCGATATGACTTAATTTCATAATGGTATTTTTTTTCTTGAAATGAAATTACGGATGGGTAGGTTGTCAAATCCGTATATCTGCAGATGTACAGACACTCCAGGTCGTCGTCGATCTCCGGTTTTTTTTCTTCTAAAGTCCTCCTTTTTGCTGAGATTGTTAGATTGCTAGATTGCCAGATTGCTGGATTGCGCCAAGAGATTACATCGTAGAAACGGATGAGTAGCAGATTGACATGCAACGGACGGGACACAGAGCCATGCATGATTGTTGTGTTTGGTGTGGTTGTTTCCATCTTTTGTCAGACAATTAAGGCAACGGGGCGTTTTGAAAATAATTTTACAAATCTTTATTCTCTATGAAAAGCACATTCGTCAGACCTGTACTTCATTTTATTTGATTTCCGACGAAAGTATACAATATGACATTTGCATATAAACAAAGTAAAGTACAATGTGACTTTTGCATATGCATTATTGATATTTATTACTAATTTGAATGTCATGAAAATCATAATTTTGGTAAAATTCTTCTATTCTTTTAAATTGTTCTACTTTTGTGACATCACATAATGTTGTAAAGTTCCCTGTTGCTCAGATGTAATGATTTGATTCTCGATGATGAATTATAATGGAATCTTGTATGATCATTCAACAACCATCAACGCTTTTATTGTGCACCTTTTCTTCTCAATTCAAAATCTTTATAGGGAGCCAGAGGATGTGGTACTATCTTTATGAATCTTATTTGATTCCTTAAGTATTGCAAATTATGATTTATGTTTTTGCATCATGTTCTCTAAAAACCAAACATGACATTGCTTACAAAGTATTGTCTAGGAAGTATTGCTAAGGAAGCATCTAAATGTGATAAGATATCATACCGTCAATTGGTGCGATAGTTCTTACAGATATCAATACCGTATACAATTTCCATTCATTTTTTTTTTGTTCTTGAAAATCAAATGTTTTGAAAAGGTTTAAAAAACTTTCATGAAATTAGATATGGTGGCAAAGTTTTGTATCTGTCGATTTTCACTTGCCAAATAATTATGATAATTCAATTCATGCCGACTTTCATTCTGAAAAAAAAAGTGTAGAAATCTTTTGGTAATACATCAAAATAGCCATGATATACATCTCCAGTGAAATTTAGTTAACATCGAGAGAATTTGAATGCAAACACAGACAAAAGCGGAAAGAGGACGGGATATTGGAAGACGTGGCTTTGTGATCAGTTTCACGAAAATCATTTGTAGCTCAGACTGCTTGTCACTGTTAGGGAAAGTAATGGACATTCTTATTCAAAATCAATAGTGGCACTATGAGATGCATGTCTTTTGCCACATCGCTCAGATTACATCGTATCTATTTATTGCAATGAGAGCGCTAGAACAAAAGAAAAACAAATAATTATCTCCAACTCTAAGTGAGTTTTCATCAGCTATATACTTTAATGACGTGTAATACAAAGACTTTGTCCAGATGTTCTAAAGTAAATGATTTTACTGTGTAATTACACGGACGTCATTGAACTGGTGAATTCCGTTTTGCCGAGAAAAGAGGAATTGATAGCAAAGTAAATAGGCCTAAATCATTCTGATTGGTCGAACCTCTCCATCAGTCATGATTGGTTCATTCCAGTGAATGCCTTTTACCTCTTTCTTCCACTCGTGTGGATGAATCCGGATGAGTACGTTGAGTGACTACTCGTAACCAATCAATCACTCGACATCCAAAACGTTAGTAGTGAAAAATATGTAACGACATGGATTATTGTAGGCCTACTTGAGTAATAAATTAAGATATAATAAGATGGATAGATAAAAGATAGGACAGACAATCATGTGGCAAAAATGAAAGAAAGAGAAACATAGGCCTAAGACACAAACACACACACACACACGCACACATGCACACACACACACACACACACACACACACACACACACACACACACACTCAGTGACAATTACTTTGTTCGAAAGTTTCCAAAATCCTGTCCTTTGCGTCATTGCGTCAAAAGAAAGATAAATTGACTTGCTTTGACTTTGTTTGTTTCTGACAAAGATGAGTCATATAATAATAAAGGCATACTAAGACAGGTGAAGTTGACATTATGAGAGCCCCCTCTCCCACCCACCCCACCCCACCCCCCTAAAATATAGAAAAAATAAACAACAACAAGAAACCCATCTATGGCATTGGCGTAGAGCCGAAAAAGTGATTGCAATATGTCGTTCCGTAACTTCAAAGTAGAAAATTCATACCTTAGCCCTCAGGTGCGCCCGTAAAGTCCTGGACTTACCGGAGTGGAGGGCCCGTTAGCTCCCCCTCGGTGTTAACTCCCCGCTGATCGGCTAGATCAAGGAACGGCTGGAATTTCACTGTTAATCTGCTATCGATAATCTGCGAGGAAATGGCGGGTATAAGCCGCCGGGAGCACTCAAACAGCGGACGACGAACGCCGCTTGCATGTTTGTCCCTTACCTCCAATTGCGATGTTGCAATTTTATCATACCTAATTAAAAGTGGGATGGGGGTTAGTAAATTTTAGCAGTTGGTCAATGGGCATCAAAGAACACCAGAGTCATTGCGGTGCGAGAAAAGTTTGAATAGATGAAGAACTGACGAATGACCGGAAAATCTTTAGGACTAGCTTTAGAAACAATAACATCTATTATGCTAACAGGAGACTATGTTTAGAAAAAAAAACATCCAAAACAGACACAATAGAAATACTCGGGGCATATTAACCCTTTGTATGCTGTGAGTGCCGATTGTCAAAGATAAGCTCTATGGCGTTGTACACACCGTCCCAAGTCCTTGGCACAGGAAGGGTTAACCGGTAGCACTGATTACGTTGTCATGATCTGCGTAGACAGAGGACAAAAAAAAAAAATCAAATGTTGATGTGATCATTACCTCACATTGCTCAATGAAAGCAAGCAAAAACCTACATTAACTGGTTTGTCATATTTTTTCATCTGCAAAAGAGTAAAATGGTCAAAACAGTCGGACAGCCAACAAGCAGGGACCAAAATTTCACCTGCACGCGTTCAAGGCCGCAGCATACCACCGCAGTGTTCAAGTCTTAGCGGCTTGAAGAGAGCCTACCGGAGGTGTGAAGGAAAAAGACCCGCTTTATCCTAGCGAAGACTGACACGAGAATTCTTCTCAACAACCGGCGTCATATTGTCAAAAGTATAGAAAGAGATAAACAAAAAAAAAGGGGGAGCGATACGGAAGACAAAAGAAGAGAAGGGTGTAGGAGAGACGAGATGTGAAGAAGAGGAAGAAGAAGAAGAAGAAGAAGAAGAAGAAAGAATAGAGAAAAGAAAAGAAGAGAAGAGAAGAAAGAAGGAGGGGGGAAAGGAGAGTGGGAAAGAAGAGAGAAGAATATGGAATACAAAGCGGGAGAGAGATGGAGGAAAATTGAAACGTTATCTCTTGAGTTGCATCCAAAGTTCCATTCTGGTTGACCTTCGTCAGTTCCCCATTCATTCTGACGAGAGGGTCCGACAGATGCTCTAACCACATCTGAGTCATGTGGTGCCTATGTTATGATGGATTTTTGAACTCTTTTAGCAGCACTTTGATGTTTTAAGAGGTTGTTATTCTTAAGATTCTGTTTCATTTTCCCGTCATTTGAAGTTACTGAGGTCATATCAAGAAAACATCCGAACAGCTTGATTTACAATGTACCAGTTTTATACAAGGAACCGGTTGTGCAACCAACTGACCATATACTTCCGCTTTCTCTCCCTACAGCATCGGTTAGATTGGTAAACAAGATGTTGTGGTAGAAAGAATGATAACGAATTCAGAAATAATAACAACAATGTCGATGGTAATATTGAGACAATTATATCAAACTGCATAATGATAATGGTGTCACTACAAGCGATAAAAACAATTACATTTTGTAGGACTATAATCATCACAATCGCGGTGAAGCATCTTATCAAATTTACACATTATGTTTTACCATCTCATTTACCTGTTGAATATAGATTCAAAATAGGCCTTTAATATGAATATGACGAAAGTAAACGATTGAATACTAACCTTGGTACATGTACATACCAATAATTATCAATTTCTGCATATGCCGAAAACATACGTCATACCGATACTAGTAAGGCGATAAGTTTAGTACAGTGTTCAATATACCAACATAGAGTACTTGTACATTAAAGTCAATAAACTAAACAACTGAAATTTGTGTTAGTAACATTCAATACAGTGACGACACCTTAAAGTCAGCACTCATTTCTCGATAATATTGTGATAAATTAAACTGACCAAAATACACTTAATTCTATAGCATTTACCCTTAAAGCTGAACTAGGAAGCACTGCAAATTGTCCTCGACAACTCCAAATGGTATAGGCCCCTATGTATTCGTATGATGTAACGGCCAATTATTGCACGGACTTATGCGATTCACTTTCAGCATTTTCTTATCAGGGCAACTAAAAGACAAATCTTGCACCAAATAGAAATAAAGATGCAAGACGTATGCCTATGTTTGTTGATATAGAGTCGACAAAAGGCTTATGTTAAGGGAAAAGAGACAAAGAGACGAACAAACAAATAAACTTAAACTTATAAATATATTATACCACCATCATACATCACAAATTGGCCTCGAAATCTCGTATCCGTATAATGGCAAATGGGCTGTTACCCTCAAGAAAGTATTGTTCAACACTTACTTTGTCGTTGTTATTTTCTTCTTTTTTTCATTCAGATGAGACTCAGCGGAACCATTCTAAATGGAGGAAACCATTCAGGCATCACTCACGACACTGCCTGTAGAAGAGGTAGGCATAATATTCGTCGTAGAGTAAACTAAGCCTATACTTTGATTGGATCTGCCAACCGACATTAGTTCATGAAAATAATGAGCAACTCGATTCACACCACGTCCAATTTGGCTTTAAAGGGGAAGGCTAGTAACTGATCAGTGGGAATCAGTGGAAATGCTGGGAGATGATTGTTCCCATCCTTATGGGATTTATTCAAGAGTACATTGTATATCTATTGTTGTGTGAAAATGATTTGCTTCAGAACGGTCTCATATTCAAGTAATGTGCAGATTAATGCTCCGTCACTGACCAGGGACGCTAACCTGGAAGCATTAAACTGCACATTACTTGAATATGAGACCATTCTGAAGCAAATCATTTTCACACAACAATAGATATACAATTAACTCTTGAATAAATCCCATAAGGATGGGAACAATCATCTCCCAGCATTTCCACTGATTCCCACTGATCAGTTACTAGCCTTCCCCTTTAAATGAATAATTTATAAAAGAAATATTTTTGGTCCAAATCAGGGATTTAATTTCTGTTTTGACCGTGTTGATTACATTCAATGGTAGGACATGTAGGGCCTATGCTTATTGCTCTATAAAAATCTGCATAGTAAATATGCAGTGTACGAGTACATCCGAGTAAGTAATGAGAATGATTGACATTACTATCCTACCGTAAATGTTTACTTGAAAACAAAACTACGCTTTCAATATAAGGCGAGAATCTTCAAAATATACAAACACACAGAACGAACCATGGTCAGAGCACACACACACACACACACACACACACACACACACACACACACACACACACACACACACACACATACCAACAAACAAGCAAGCCAACCAGTCTTTTGAATTCTCACAAAAATGTGGTTGACCTCGGGTATGCCGATAATATGATAAGCGGAACCCTGTTCGGGATGAAACATTGCGCAAAAAATTGCTCTGTTTAAAGGCCTGCACCATCTATTCTTTTACCGCAACAAGGAAAGACACAGAAGATATGGAATTCAGAGCTCGAAGAATTCCCCCTCAAAAAAAGAAAAGAAAAGAGAAAGTTCTATCAATTCATCATGAGTTTTATCTATAATAAGGGTGACGTACATCGAGGAAGCAGAGTCCCCAGAAGTTCTTCCATCATAGCCATCATCACTGTAATCGAACATGAGTTAGTGTTTTATCGAGTCTTCCAAATGCTTCCAAACGTCTCTTTGAAAAAACATTACAAAATGAAATACAATTTTGTTGAAATTTTGAAGGCCTGTCGGCCGAACGCCGTTCGTCTCTGGGGACGAGGTTGTTGTCATTTTCGTCCGCCACGGCTCGTGAATCAAGCTGGGCGGCGTGCGCGTGTAGAGCAAGGTTGATATACGACAACGTACCGGAGTAGACTCCGGGACGCCACGGATAGCTGGCGTGCTAGCGTGCCGCTGCGCTCCCCAAGGCTCGGTGTGCCGTTAATTTTGTCCTTAGAATTGCGTCGGTGACACTCATCGTCAGGCTCAGTGCGTTGACGGTTGCGTGAGAGAATCAAATTATTTCCGCACGGAAAGGCAAACTGGTAAACATGTTGCATGCGGTAGTCCTTCATATCGCTTTTGAAAGCTCGCAGAACCTTGATAAAAAATAGTAATAAACGTTTCATATCAGTATATTCTCAAAAAATATTCTCTGACGAAATTATTCAAAATGATAAGCTGTCTCTTTTACAATCGCATATCCCATACCTACAAATTCTACTGGCACACAGTTTAATATGAGTATGAAAACAGTAATGATATTCGGTCTCCTTTAAGATGTATCTACAGTATGTATGCCAATGAAAGCATCGACAAACACAAGAGTATTGTTTCCATTTTGACACTACGCGCACATTACGTATGGAAAAAGTGACTTTGATTCATTAATATGTTCCATAATTTTCTTAATACACATACACAGAATTAGGTCGAAAGTCGAAAAACATAATAGTTTAGTCGAAGTAAAATCACAACAATCATAAAATAAATATAATTTAAAGAAATACGTAGGGAAAAGTTTCAACTCATTAAGACTTAGTTGAAACTTTCGTACTATATTTGCCAACCTTCAGAAAAATTGAACCCTCTTTTTTTCCAAGGAAAATTCACCTTAAAAATGTTCATTTGATTTTACTATAAAAAAATGTATTTGTGCAAGATAAAATAGAACAAAAGCAATATGTCTCACCATGCACGACGGTGTACATGATCTTTGGTTGTCAATGGTACTTATATAGAAATAAAATGAAATATAAAGCTGAGAATGCTTGTCCACGTGTGAGCAGATGTGGAAGATATCAAAGAAGAAACTATAATTGTTTGTAGGAATATCTAAAGAAAAACAAAATATGTATTGAAAGCTTTCCTACTATCACTCAAGTGGTTAACTAAACTCCTATTTTTCAAACGTTATTAATTGAATTCTGTTTCTAATTATGATAGTCTTTTGGCAAATTCCTCTAACAAAGCACTTAGTGCACCTTGCGTTATAATGTGTTGAGTTTTTAGACGAGTATTTCTATAGTATCTTGAAATAAATAATCTCACACATTGTATATTGTGTCATTGAGGTTATGTCCTTTCGCATTTTTTAGATATGACCTTCCAGCACAACTGTTTTTAGAAGTGGAAACGATATTATATGAAAGAGAAACAGTGGTTAAATGGATGGTATAGTAATGGTGGAGATGAGGATTTTAAGCTTTTGCGAGATACCCAAAAATCACTTATGAAATGATAGAGAGTAGGCCCTACTCCATTCCAAGATGAGTGTTAATTCTATTAGATGAAATCGGTTTTGGAATGGCTGAGACATCAAAAAACAAAGTATAATAAAGCGATCCCAATTAAAGGGGGGTCCCACCTTTTATTGATAAGGATTGCTCTGTTTTGGATATCTCAGCCAGTTCAAAACCAATTTTTCATCAAATGGAAGTTGAATCTCTCTTGGATTACATGCTCTTTCATATTTCAAAAGAGGTTTCTCATTTTCTCAACGAAAAATGTTGGAAACATAAAATTAGATCTGAAACTATACCATCGCTTTGAAATAAGCGGCAGTGTGTTCTCTAATACGTGACGGATGATTATGGTTTGCAGTTTTCATGCAGCTGTCAAATATAAAGATCTCATCCAGCTGTCAAATATGAAGATCTCATCAGAATATGTCTCTGCTCTGCATAATACGTAATTATATGAATTGCAATTTACAGGGGAGGGGGCACCGGAGCTTATCTTCTAGTTGCGTGTGTGTCTGTGTGTTTGTGTATCTGTGTGCGTGTAAAGTATTTCCTGCCATCTATATATTCAGGAGCTTCTGTAAGTTTCAAGTCAAATAGTTGACTACACATATAACATGTTGAATCAAAACTTGCCAAGGTTTCTTTTGGAGGTGTAAACTATTTTGAGGTGTCTCAATAATGATTCGAACGACCAACGACGGCTTTCGTTTAGGTTCGACATGATAGATATTTAAGTTTGGAAAAGCTAAAAACTGTGTGCTCCCCCTCCCCAAACAAAGGGGGAAAAACCCAGATGTTCTTTTGTTTCCTTCAACTTGATCTGTTTTGTCTCGTTTTACCGTTGTTTGATTTGGTTTGATTTGAGATGATTTGTTTTGTTTTTTTTTGCCGTGCTGACCTTCCGTGTGAGCAGCAAAAGTGCAAAGAACGAAGTCTATGAATGTTTCCCTTGAGGACATGCCGCCGCAGACTGCCCTCAGCCGCACAGAGAGGCTGAGGGACGGAGGGGGGGGGGGGGTTAGGGTGGGTGTCTGCGAGGACAAGTTGCATGGGTATACAGTAGTACATGTCGTCAAAAATCTACATCCGAAGTGGGGCAAACGGACCTTAATCCCAGAGCGCGCTCGAATATGAACACATGGAATTAATGCCAAATACCAAAGATAGTTTTTTTAAGCATTCTTAAATGTATACCCCATGAAACGGAATGATATTCATAAATTGCTACATCATTCTCATCTTTGCCTTCTTTTTGAGTTCCTAAATTTCTTCCTCATTTTTACCTGTATCCCTCTACTTGTTTTTGTTTTTATTTTTTCTTTCCCGATAATCCTATCATATAGGCCTATACTATCCTTATTTTCCCTGTACTACTGCAGTCTGACAGTATTGATATATTCCACCATGTCCATTCCCCCGTGTTATTTTTTTTCTCTTTTTGTCCGTACTGCGATTTCGAATCAATTCATTCCATCCTGCCAATTATCATGTATCTTCTTTCTCTCTTTCTCTATCCTCTCTTGATTAGGTTCATCCTGATTTTGGAAGATACTAAACACACTAACTTCGTGAATTTCTGGTCCTATCCTTTCTATAATAGGCCTACATAGTTCTAAAAGTAGGAATATTCACTTATTAAACGTGATGTTGGGACTTAACCGTAATTTTCTCTAGTCACTATTACATAAACTACATGTCAAGTGGAGTGATAGGCCTAATTTTATGGGTGAATGGCAGTATATGTATCAGCGGCAATATCATGAGTGTTTGAGTGGGAATACGGCATACTATAGTTATACATTATTACAGGAAAAAGAATAGGCACAACAAGTTATATTGCAGCAGAGCAGTGGCAGTCACAGACAAATTGACAGTATATACTATGTTCACAAGGATGAGAGCAATAGCAGCAGAAGTCGAGATTTTTCGAAAGAGCATTCTATAGTTTCGGATGTAATTCAGAAAATTTCTGGTGTCACTGTGCTGTAACTGTATAGTTGGACTGGTGTGGAGAGCGTTGACGAATGACTGTTGCGGTTTCTATACCGCTTCACTGTTACCATGGGTCCATGCTGTTACCAAGGAGATTCTAGATACTAGTACCACCAATTCAAATTCAAATCCATCTATTGTAAAGAATGGTGTACGATTACTGATCAACAGGATGCATCTTTCAGACCGTTTACGTTAAAATGCATGTTTCGCGTTACAGGTAGGCCCTACATCAAATGAATTACCCGCACTAGGCACTGATGAGCTATTGATCTCGAGCCGAATTTTCTTCTTGGTAACCTTCGTCATCGAAGTTCTCAAACAATGACAACCCAATATAGCTTTCATAAATTGTCCAGAAAGGAAATTGACCTTTTCTTTCCTCCCAAGCATGGTCTATGAACATAATATTTCCACCGACGCTTGAGAGCGGAAACAGCATCCTTCTCAAGAGCTTATTACGGGGCGTGTGTCAAGAATTGTTTCGGTTTTTCTTTATAGCTCGCCAACAGCTGAGAACCATTCGGCACGAAGGTCGTGCTCGTGCACAAGTTCGCATAGTTGGCCATTTTCTGCCAGTGTTATACTGTTGTAAGCTGTCATCAGGTAGGTAGGAGACCAGTCTATGGAGATACCTCCTTGGTTTGTCCAGGAAGGGTGACGAGCTGGTTCGTCAACGCTGTGGTGCACGAAGACTTCTAATGCGTTTGATCTGAATAACTTCACGGAATGGTTGCATTTCATAGTTAGTGTACCTGACTGATTTATATCATGAGATACGCAGGGAAGAAAAATAAACACACATTCTTAATTACACGATTGTCTTAAGTCATTCTTATTGATTATTTCTGCTCCATCATTTATAGGGGTCCGTGATAGAGAATGATTCTGATCTGTACTGAAACGCATTTACTCATCAGTCTATTTTATGTTGCGCAATATTATGCTGTTGCTTTTGAGGAGCCAAGATATCAATGTTTATCATGTATCTTTGATTTTACGCGCACACACGCACACCCACACACGCACACACACATAAATGAATAAGCCCGTCTGAGATAATTAGGCCTATAAATCGTCAAGACTCCTAACAGCATGGCCGCGTGCTCGTGAACTTTCCTGATATCAAAATTACAAGTTCAAATTTTCTATGAAAGTCCCGATAACTTGAACAAGTGCAAGAGAGTAGGATAAACGGCGAAACAGAGAGAGAGAGGGAGAGAGAGAGAGAGGGAGAAAGAGGAGAGAGAGAGAGGGAGAGAAAAGGAGGGAGAGGAAGAGAGGCTAGCGTCTTGCCAACATTACGACTGGTCGTTAGAGCCGAGTTGGGATTTTACATTGGTAAGCGCGTTGGGGGAAGCTGTTTACCGTGTGCTACGCCTCAAGGGCGGCCCGACTCGCGGGGCAGAGGGTGAGCAGAGATCTGCGGCTAGGCTTGCCAGCGGCTGCTGCATTCGACCCCTGTGAAAGGGCGAAGCCGAAACGACTCTCCCGGGAAGGTGCGGGGGTAAATGTGTTTTGATGGTGCTGGCTGCACGAATTGGGCTCAATCGGAGTTTACCTCCCCATCTTTATTCTAACAAGTTGTGATCTAGTTTACAAATTTCAAATGGCTGACTTCTTTAGTAGACGATCTGATGATCAGAAAAGCATAATTCACGCTTACCAGCTTGATTGACTGTGCACTAGCTCAAAATGCATCACCAAAAAGGTTGTCCATGGCATTCAAATTGGACCTCTTGAAGAGAACTTAACAAGATACGAGGCTTGCAAAGCGAGTCTCAGTAAAAATTATGATGTTATCACGTAGAGTCGCAACCTTACATAAGTATATGTTTATAAAATACTATTTCTAAATCATTGTAATTCGTGAACGATTAATTTTAAATTACTAGCTGACTTCATGAGCAAAGCCTGGAGAGAATCACGGAGTTATAGAAAAAATAAGCTTTCTTTCTATTTCCATGAAAGAGTCGCATCAGCACTTTCCTACACCATGCCAGAAGCAAAGTAGGCCATATTAGTCAAGCCATTACAACCTTTTTAGCCCACATTGGCTTTTAATGTTTTTACACTCCTTAATATAAACACAACTGCATGAATTTAACCAATATAGGTCCTATATATATATATATATATATATATATATATATATATATATATATATCTTTGCAGTGTTCATTTTAAAACAACATTTACCCATTTCGGATTTGATTAGTTTTGACAAAGCTAGCTCAGAGAGAATATTTATTGGCTGGGTGATGATATGATATAGATTATATGTATTGATGTATCCGGTAACTCTGTTAATAAAGATAAACATTAAAAGGTTTTTCGTCATCCAACATTAGAAAGAGTCATGAGGGGACTTTGAGAAGCAAACTCATATCTAACAGACGACAGCCCATGCAACTTCTTCGTTGTCCTGCATTTGATCTAATTTTGGTATAATACCAGAAGCTGTAGGGAAGAACATAACAAGGCAATACAAAAAGAACCCAGCGAGACCCCAGAAAAAAATCCAGACAATATGATACCTCTCCAAATGGACAGCCATATGGGACGGCAAGAACAGGGCAAGATGAGGCATCATTTATGACTGACCTTCCCTTATCTCAACACCACGCATGAGCAGCGAAATGTTAGTGACTCTGGTGTCATCGAGATGGGAAAGGCTACCAGATGACTTCCACCATTAAACTCTTTTAGATTAATTCTTTACCTCCCTCGGGGTCTTCCCCACATCTTTTATGATCGTGTACTTGGATAGTATTGCGTCGTGAGAATCATAAATGCTAACTATAAGAGGACAAACATCGGAAAAGGAGCAGGCGGAAGGAAGGGGGAAAAGATGACGAGATTGGCGGCGGTTCTTCTCTTCCAGAAGACTGTGAGAGATGCAACCCATTTCCTCATATCTGCTTGGTAGTCAGGCATCAGTGGACAAAGAGATAAAACAGAGAAGGCAGATTGACAAACATTTGATTGTTTAGCCACATGAGGATCTAGCCATCTTAACTAAATGCATTGTGGTTCACAGTAAATGGTACAGTTATTGTGATGGATCACTGGGGGTCCATTTCCTCTGTATTGGTGATGAAAGAGGCGAGCTTTGGTTGCGTCATTAGAATTCATTTCATATTTATGTCATACAGATACTACAAAATTCATGTACTGTTGCGCTAAAAAAGTTTAAAGTGGGGTCAGATTTGAAACAGATTACTCATGTGTGAAACTGCTGCTGTAAGTGAATGATGTTATAGGCCTCTAAGGCTCACATTTTTGAGATATCAATGTTCACACATTTTATGTGTACTCAATATGGTATATAGTTGTATATTTATTTATTTATCTATTTTTGATATAATTTGGGTTCATATATCTATTTCATTCAAGCATGAAACCTATATTATATAGGGTCATGGATAATGACTGCATGGAACGCAGTATCAAACAGGACATCTGAAGTGTAAGTAAAAATTATGTAAATCGTAGTGGGTGCTGTTCGGAACGCATAGAATTGGTATTGGCGTGAAAAATTGTGAGTGAAGATGTATTTCCACAGACTTAAAAACTGATTTGTCTTTTAGGGACTAACAGCAAAGTTGACCATTTATACCACACAGGGCCCTAGAAAAAAAATACCATTGAAGTAAAGCATTGTCTTTTCGTCCGTTTATATATATATATATATATATGTACAAGAGGAGAGGAGGGGTATAATCATTCTCACATTTATTTGATGGTTTCGGTAGCGCAGGGATTTCACTTGAATGTTGTTTTCCAAATTATGCCACTGACGTTCACGTATTGTCGGCTTTGTTGTACATTGCATCCGTTTGACATTCCGCTAGTTTTGACGTCTCACCGTAAACACGTAGGCCTATACAAACTTTCTGCATTTCACCTGATGTAGTCCTACAATTTAGGAATGAGCCCCTCGCGACGATGGAGATTTCGGTCGACCTCTTTGAATGCGTTTTGAGGGAGCGATATCATAGGGGGACAAACCCGGGCCACGAACCGAGGTTCTCGTCTGTTCTCCTATGCGGGAAGACCAAATCCTTCCAATTTAGGCAAAGAAAACAAAGAGGTGTGAAGCTGAGCCTTGGGTAGGCTTCACTGCGCAGTCTCGTCTGGGAATCGATGTCCCTGTGTATGTCGTCCCCTAAAACTTCACTCGTCCTGTATACTTTCAAGGCTTCACGAAGATGTTAAATATTTAGTATTTAGTTGAATACTTAATAGTATCACCGTGATCTGATTTTACTATGAATCAATGCATCTACATATTATTTGATTGATTGAGCAAGTTGATAATGGTTCATTCGGCAGCAATACAGTGCCGCCTCGAATTGGAATTGAGAACTGTTTTACACCATGAACATTGAAAGTAAAGTTTAAAAATGCATAGTAAACAATAATAAACCTACCAATCTTAATTCCCCCGTTCAATAATCAATTCCTCTTTATTTTATGCATTATTAATCAATGTATATTCGTCATTAGCCTAAAATGCAAGCAGGAGTGGGGCCTAAAGGAAATTACCTCAAAATAAATCGGTGAAAGCTGCAATGTAGTAGAACAAACACAAACACAATTTCAAGTGTTTTCATCTCGTTAAAAAAAAAAAACCGGGCATTTCTCTTGTTCCTCACATCATACATCAATCATGACATTTGAACGTTTCGCACGTTGTTGGTAGAGAGACAAGTAAACTGCTAGGACAGTTTTTGCCAGCACTTCACATGAAGTCCCACTTAGCGACGGGGGCATACTGAAAATCCTTTCTTAACGGCATCCTTTAGAAAACCAATCTTGATTCGGAGGAAAGAGGGTGGAAGGTTGACTAAGCTATTCCCTGAACCGAGAAGAGTTTGTGTGTTTTGTGGTTTTGAGTTTAAAAATCTGAGTTTTGGGTCACATACCTGACACAACAGTAAGTTATACTGCAATGTTTGTACAGGAGTTACACAGAATCTATACAGTATCGTTGACTTCATAAGAATGCAATCAAATATAGCGAAAATTGTGCCTATAGGTTGAATAGATCTGATTCCACGTTTTGTAATTGCACAGTGAAATAAACAAGAAAAAAAAAACACGGCATATCATGGAAATAATGCGGAATTCACACTGTATCATCTTTAAATGGCAAATATAATGAAGTAGATAAAAGCATGATGACAAAAGTGGTTCAACCTAGAGAAGATAGTACAAGATTGAAAGTTCTTCAGAAAAGACCATTTTATTTATTGTTAGGATGAAATGATACAGAACTCAGGTGATTCGGTAAAACAAATAATACATCTCGGTAGGATGTCAAAATTTAGCGTTTTCACTAGACATTCAATTACTACACTCTTGGAAGAGTCTGCGCATCTGAATGCTTTATAAAACAGATGTATGGCGCCATACAAATGCTGTAAAGAACCATCATCATCATCATCGTCGTCATCATCATCATCATCATGTCAGGTTATCAGTTTCGTTTTTGACTTCATTCTCGAAAATGAAAAGCGCGAGTATTGTCTATACTCATGAGAATGCGGTGATCGTGCAGCAAACCCCTATGTCCACTTGCACAATAAAATTTGTGGGTAACTTAATTGCAATTAGTAGAGTTTCATGATATTATGTATTTTCATCAATCGAATCTCTGCAGCATTTTCATTTTGTCCCACTCAAATGTGTATTACGTTTCGTGGATGCAAGCATCAGTGAAACCCCTTGCATTATTTGAATTATTCACCATGTTTTTAAAACAGGTATCGGATTTCCTATACTCACACAAAATGTTACTATGACAACGAAAATTGTAGTTTCAACGTTTTTGTTTTTATTTCTTCTTCAAGCTGTTGAATTTTCAACTACAGTTTGTATAGTTTCGGATTATATTCCTACTCTCTTCCACTCCTCAGAACAGAGAAATTGAATTTAGATCAAATTGGAACTGAACCCCCCCCCCCCCCCAAAAAAAAGACCAAACCAACAAACGATTTGGAGGTATAAGTTTTCTTTTTTTTTTTTGATTTACAAAATTTTAGCAGTACTGGTTGCACCACATAATTCAAATCAAATAAGGCTATGAACAATCTAATCTTTCAATCCTCCTACAAGTTTGAACGCGCGCGCGCATACACAGCACACACATACACACACCACTTTACAAAATACAATGTAATGTTTGGAGTGTTGAGTCAGCAACTGCATGCCTCCTCGCTAGCATTCTATCATTTTAATGTTTTAGCAACTCTACGATGATTCTCTCTCTCTCTCTCTCTCTCTCTCTCTCTCTCTCTAAAGTGCACCATTTTCTTTATTGTTTTATCGGGTTATTAATTCATTTATGTTTATCCATCTTCAAAAGGCCGGTCTCTTTACAGCCATACTGACTTTCTTTTGTAAGGAAGCCCCGGGCCAGATGCATACTCGACTTAATTTCAAAAACAAATTCGCACAATACAGTGTATAGTAAAGTTTTATAGGGAGACAAGGGAAGTCTTTGAAGACATCATAATTTAATCAAATCTGCATATCATTATGTGGTTGCGGCCAGCATTATTGTTCGGTGAAAACAATGTGAAGTTTGAAATTCCAGAACTTTCTTACTTTCTATCCGATTTCAATTAAACTTTTAGGGATTCCTTTGCGTGTTTCTACTCTGTCTATAAGAGGCATCTTTGACATGGAGTGGAATCGCACTTACACAATTATGATTGACTTTATACGTACCTTTAAGGTTACGGGCTCGCCATTACATTTTGTTCCTGCTTCTACGGGTCGTCATACCTCCCTTGCTCGTGTGTGTTCTAGCTTGGGGCTAAGTACGGCGTTGGCGATGACATGCGCTATTTAGTCAATGTCGATGGACGGATAAGACGCCATGGTCTAGAAATATCAAAAGGGGGAAAGAAGACTATTGCCCTCTGAGAAAGTACTTTTCCAGAGAAACCTTCACTACTTTCGTCTTACCCCGCACTCGTCCTCCCTCTCTCTCTCATTGTTGTCCCAAGTATTTTGCTAAGGTCAGAGGGATCTGTGTATACGTTGTGATGGAATGAATCACGAATTAAGATATAAAACGTCTTCTTCTTCTTCTTCTTCTTCTTCTTCTTTTTTCATATCATTTTGCAAATACATGTATAGCAGTACAATGACTTTATGATAGACTAGAGGGCGTCCGAGGAAAATCTAGTGTAGATTCCTGCTCGCCATTTTGTCGCTCTTCCTCTCTTTATCTCTCTCCCTCTCTCTCCCCCTCTCTCTCTCTCTCTCCATTTCTTTGCCCGACTCACCTTTTCCCAATTTTATCTCTATTCCCTCTTGTGTGTTTCAGATAAACGGAAAAAAATAAGTTTATTTGTTAATGTCCAATTCTGCAACGGCTTTAATCCTGCGATGTTTTGCTTGGCCAACATTTACGCGTGGCAATGCATTTTCCATTTTAATTATGACTGTAACATTTCTCATTTTCTTCTTTTTCCCTACAGTTAAAATTGAGGAACGAGTGTCAAGCTTGGATCACCTTTCGCTGATGGTGGAAAATATCAACACGCCGTGCACTTTTCCAGGGGCGAGAGAGACCAGCGAAAAGTCCAAGGGCGAAACATAAAGGGACAACACCGTGTTTCTTTCTTTTTTTATGCCTCCGCCCGAAGGGTGCCGGAAGCATTATTTTTCATCTCTCTTTTGTTGATTTCGTGTTTATCAAATTGGCAACGCAGGCAAACTATCACAAATTTGAAGATTCAGAGAAAGTCCTATGAGTAGATTTGACATCATCGCTTATGTGTGCCTGTTGGAGATGGAGCGTTGCCAACAGCCCCACCGGGATAATAACATCCGGGACCTTCGTGCAGACAAGACCGAGTAGTGTGATGGGTATGATGGCGCTTTTTCTCTGCAAGCGGACACGGACATCTAACAATCGCGCATCCGTATTCTGAAACTGCTGTGTGCACTGTACATTGCGGTCGAAACAGATGAACTGAGATGAAACAGCAAAGCAAACAAGTTTTTTTTTTTAATCTATTCTTAAAAAGAAATCGGCACCAATGAGCAGTGTTTGATTTTTGTTTTGTGTATTTTTTTTTCTGTGCGTGTGTGTGCATGCTCTTCGAAACTACAACAATGTCCTGTTGACGGCGGAAACAAAACAGATGACCACAAAATAGGTCAAAGATGACAAGGTATAAAAAACCAGGTATAGGCCTAAGTCAAATCAACTGTGTGGCCCATAAAACAGCTTTTCGTCATCTAAACATCGTCGCTTAGCTGTAGTTTTCACGGCTTCACGGCTCATATCATCATCAATGGTAGCTACCGGCTATGTTTATTTTTTTTTCTCAATATTCTGCATTAACATGCACTGATAGGCAAACTAAAAGGTGTCGCTCGTTACTCGAACAAGAAGTGTATGATATGAATCTTATCACTCATGTGCACGACATGCACAGACCATGGAGCTACAACACGGTGACTAGGGGAAAACGGTGTGGATTTGTGTTTCATTCGTGCAGTGTCTTATTCGTATTCTCGTTCCTATTCGAAATGAAAATAAGTTGCAAGGCAAATTCTAAAGACTTGATAACCTTATACTCCACTAACTCCGCAAGGGAGGATTTGAAAATACATTGTAGATGGAAGCAGTCCAGAGGCTGATTTCACTTTCCTTCTCATACTTACCAAAAGTGTAAACAGTACTTTAAGATGGAATCGTAGTTTGGGCTTCCAAAAAATTGTCCTCGTGTGAAACGGTTTTTCTGTTCTGTTTTGTTTGTCTTTATTTTTATTGTCTGCTACACAGATTCGGGAATATAAAAATGTGAAAAAAATACCCACCTATGTGAGATTTGCTTTGATTCACATACAATCCGTTGACAGTCCGCTAATTTACGAAACTTGTGATATCAATTCATCCATGTCACGTAAAGTTGACCCAAACTTTCAATCCAGCGTCCTGATTAAATTTAACATGTCTATGAACTTCAGCAGATCAAAAGCAATTTTTTTACAATGATTTTTATTACAAGAGTCTATTCGAAAAAAAAAATTATGCGTGCTTGCTCAGAAAATCACAGATACAAAAAGAATGAATTCTTTTTTAAAAGATATGATGTGTTAGGATATCACATTTGATCTCAGTGGAACATTATGAATCGAAATGTGGAAATCCTACACAGTGAGTTTGCTTTTTTGTTTTGTTTTGTTATTTTGTCAGATCGGTTCTGTGAGGTTAGCTGTATTTAGGATTTTTTTTTTCCTCCATAAAAGATGGTTTCTCGTTTGGCATGCATCAATCTATGTAGGCCTACTTTCCTTCAATTTACATGTGTTAAACTTATTTGTTTGATAACAGAACGCATTCCCAAAATATGAATGCGTTCTTTAGATGTCTGTCACATTTAACACCTGAAAGTAATAGTTGTTATGGAAGCAACTATAACACAGTAAGAGGTTTGTCTTATGATGTGTTTTTGTTTTGCTTTTATTTGTTTGAGATATTTTAGTGTTCAGCTTTGTTGCATAAAAAACAATAACAAACGAACAAACAAATAAAAAAACAACCTCACGTGGACTCCACTATAACTGTTTCTGACAGGATGACATGGACATTGACGGAGTAAAGGACTGTGTCACCACGCCCTCACGCGGATGTTCCTTGTTTTTATTTTTTTTAACAAAATAAAAGTGTGTGTCATCCCTGAAAAAAAGGGGGCAAATGTTAGCGCGAGAACATTCAGAATGTGTCACTTTTTGTCCAGGCATGGAGCCAGATGACTTCTTATTTGTTTTGATTTTCTTCCATCTAACCATCATCTTTAATTGCATGTGACAGCAATGATGAAGTGCGACGTGCCAAGCGATTCGAAACAAACAGGAGTAACATTTTAATTTCTTCTTTTCACTTTCGTAGAAAAGGGAAATCTGGGGACAGGTTATCGAGACTGATGATCTCCTCGTGAAAATCTCGACTTTTGGGAGAAATATATCATGGCATTTCCTCTGAATTTTAAAAATATGTCAAATAATGACTGAAATGTCAATTATGAATATCATTTTACAATCATTACTAAAAGCAAGGCAGGTATTGAAAGCAATATTCACATTTGTACTCGTTGTCTTATGACACTCAATCCACGATTTGCAAAGTCTATGCCAAAAATAAACAACCCAATTGTGGATTGGTACATATGACAACGGTGTATTCCAATAGTATATGTAAATTTTGTTGTAGACACTTTAAGCAAAGTAAAAGTGTCAAACACAACCATGTGATATACTTCTTCTCTGTTGGAGAGCTGGGCGGTGTATCTTAAGCTCGTCCAAAGTTATTAGTTTATATATTAATTCTATATTTTCATTCAACGAACAAAAAAAGAGAAGCGTAATAGGAAGCACAATTTCTGGGACAATAAGATACAAATTACCTAAAGAAAATCATCACTGTGACATTCTGTAATTGACGATAATTGAGTTGATGTTTATGTAACAATTTTTTCGATTCGGACCAACATGTATTTGAATGACAGTACAATGTAATAAATATCTATTAATTGTTATACCTAATTTACGATGCAAGGAAATGCAATATGACGCCTTTACAAAGAACTATGCAATTAACTGGGAGTTATTTCGTGTGTTTAATTTGTCGTTTGTTTCTGTCTGTATGTTCACTGACGTGTGCGTGTATGTGTGTGTGTATATATGTGTGTGTGCGTGTGTGTATGTATGTGTGAGTGCGTGTGTGTATGTGTGTATTGGCTAGTTTGAAAATTAGTCTCTGAAGTCTTGACACATGCGTAATGACAAATTGGTAAAATGGGCACAAGTTGTAAAGTTATTTACGTATTTTAAGAAACCATTCATACAACCATTCAAGTTTTTGTTTTTTGTTTGGAAGTAACAATAATATGTTATATCATATCACGGATAATATTCGTAATACGTAATATGAATATGATACAGTTGTATATTGTATCATATTCATATTCGTAATACGAAAAACGGTTGATTGATTTCTTATGGTTCATCTCTTTATCCACTGCTTTCAATGAAAGAGAGAAAACATAAAATATTTACCATATTTTTTATTTAATTTAATTTGATTAGATTTAGTAATTGACATTTAAAATGGTCTTTCTTAACTCCTAAAATGTTCTAATGGCTGGTTCTTAGCATTCTCGTGATTTTTTTTTCACTGAAGATTATAATACTTAGTAGTCATATATTTAATCACAATACGAAATCGAAAGAATGGTTTATCATGAATTAAATGAACCGCCCTTAGAATCATGAAAAAAGGGGGGTTGTTTTATTCGTTTCATGTGATTTATGGCAGGTCTGAAGCTAGGTTTACATAGTCGTTCGCATTTTGGCTTTCCTAACCAGGATGGTGCCTGTGACACAATTTTTGTGTTGGGGTCAAACAAAGGAGGTCCATCGCATTTAACAGATGTAAAGTTTTTAATAGCATCATACTTTCGTTCTACCTTGTTGGCCGTGACCGTCGGCTGGGGTGTCACCGAACCACACTCACGAAAAAGTGCCGTGAACTTTTTTGCTCAGGGGGGAAAGCGTTCTCAGACCAATTTACGAAGCGGATCTCCTAAGATAAAAAGTGGTGAAAACCCTTCTTTAAAACTCTCTCGCTGGCCGCAGAAACAACAAAGAATCCTTCCGAATTTTAAGAGTGCTGCTCGGAAAGGGGGGACCCTGTTAGGGAAGAGCGGTGGAAAACAAGTTCTCGAAAGTGTTTGTGTAAAAGTCCAAAATAAACAGACGGGCGGAAAAGGGGATCAAGACTCGAAATGGAAAGGGGGCAAGAACCGTTCTGGTGTTGGACAGACGCTACCAATAGATGGCGTTGTGTAGGGTACCACTAATTTTTTTTTACAAGTGGAATCGTGAGATCAGTGTATTGAAAGCATTTATTATACCCTTCAGGACTCTTTTCATGTAGGAACTTCATCAGAGATGCTCCAATGTGATTGATAACACCGAAATGAAATTGAAATGGAAGTGGTGGTTTGAAAACAAGTTATGGTTGATGAGGGGTCCATTTCTAAAATTCATTCCTTTAGAATCGAAGGAACTAGCGTAGTCAGGTGTGTTTTTCTGTGGAATCACGTAGTGTGTACGAGATATAGAAATATCTTAAAGCAGACATGATTTCAGACTTCTACATATGAACAACAATAAATTGCCAACACTGGGTAAAGAGTTTCAGAATTTATAATGATTGGGGTGAGGAATAAGAATGTTTTCAAAATTCATAACAAATCACAATGAACAAGGATGATGACATGGCAGCCTCATTAAAAGAATGAATGAGTAGGGGCTCAAGGAAGAAGAAAAAAAGAAGAAAGCATGCACAGATTTCCCACAGGTGAACTTGTTTAGTATGTGGTATTGTAATGGAATTACATTGCTACATTTCTGAAATAATTATGTGAGACTCCTATATGTCATCATATTTTTTTCAAAGTAATTTGTTTTGGATTTTTCAAAGTATTGATTTCTCTGCTCAAGAACCACAATAAATTCCACAAATCTGCACATAAGCTGTTGATTTATGTACTCCATGATGTGAAATTATGAAAATCGTCTGGAATTCCCCTTTAAATTCAGGTCTAATTTGTTCGACCGGATTCACAGAGGGACACAATGTAAGATGTCATTAGATTCTTCAACCAATGCATATCATTGGTAACATAATTGCCTGAGATGTTATGAAATGATTAAGATTCCCTTGTTTCCGGGATTTGGGTCATTCTGCATACAGTCGCAACTACAAGCATGTCTGACGTTGTAAAAAAAAATAGTTTTGAAAAGATTAAAGTACGTACTGTTTGAATAGTTAAAGAGATAGACACATAATATGAGGACAACAGTGACACTATAGTTACGGGAGATCACGAGTTGTGAATGTATTCCACTGGACAGATCTCATTTTGTTTTGGGGGAAAAAACACTTGAAAGGGACCTTACATAATTACCAAACACGTATCGTGTGCAACGTGTGGCATACAGCCGCATTCAGAATCAGAGGTAATCTGAGGTAATGGGCAAATACACAGACAAGGAACAATTGTGTTCGGAAAGGTTCTTTTATTGTAAGAGAAGGCAAGCAGTGGTAAGCTAACTTCACACCACGTGTCTGATAACCACATACTACCCGCACAGTATTACTCAAGATATGTCAGCAAGTTAATCCCCAGATAATCTGTTGTACATAGAATTATGCTCTATTGCCCCGACCAGCCTCGATGTTTCTGGGGTGAGGTGAGCGACGGTTGTTTCTGACGAGACGTTCCGTGCGGGCTGCTTGCCTGGGCAACAGCTGTGTGGCCCTAACTATTGTGTTATACAAAACTCTGCGGCGTAAAGATTGCCCTCAACGTGATCTTTCACCTGTCCTTGCGAGACACGTGGCTAACTGACATGACGACTTCCACGCGAACCCCCGTGACAAGTGGGTGGGGTGGGACGGGGAGGGAGTGTACAAAGAGGTAGGGATTTCTCCGCCAACGATTATCACAGTTGTGAAAGGAACTCAACAATCTTATGATATCATAAACAGGTCGGGGTATTAGGGGGTTCTAACCAAGGGGAAAGGAAGTACATGTACATACTCCAAGTGTGAGATGGAGAGAACAATTTGGAAGTTTTTCTTCACCGTCGCTTCCTTAAAACAGAGACTTAAAGGGATGATAGTTTTGGTTGAGATGGGGCTTCAGCTAGATTTCCAACTTGTTTGTGAGATAATTAGAAAGCTTTTATGACATGTGAAAGAGCATGCAATTCTAAGATGAATTCAACGTTTATTTGATGAAATTTAAAATATTGGTTTTAAAAAGGTTGAGATATCCAAAAACAAAGAGATCCTAATAATAGGTAGGACTGGAGGTGGGACCCACTTTTAATTAGGACCACTTTCTTTTACTTTGTTTTTGGATATCTCAGCCATTTCAAAACCAATTCTCATCAAATAATCGTTTAATTCCTCTTAGAATAATATGCTATTTTATATTTTATAAGCGGTTTCTAATTGTCTCGCGAAAGTTGAAATCTGAATCCCATCTCAACCAAAATTATACACCCCTTAAAGACTGTACGATTGTCATACTGCTCTACTGCTCTATTTACCCTTCCGCTTGCCATCAGCGATAGCTGAAATCTTGGTACATGGCACAATGATCTTTTCTCATCAACACATCACTGTAGAAAATGAATAGTAGATGAAACTAGTTTTTTATCCAGTCACCAGAATACTTCGTTAAGAGGTGACAAACAGTCATGTCACAATCACAGGAAATGTGTGTTCGAATCCATTGCAGGTAACAGTTAGTACCCCCAGAGTTCCATCATTAAGGTAATCAAACATGCTTAGACTACCTGTATATTGTCATTTTGTCCCGCTCTGTTCGATGGGAGGGGTGGGGGTTAGGTCAATACTATTCTTTATCACAATCTTGTACGCAGACGCCTGATTTCTAACCATTCATCTTTTGTAGGATATTGTATCAATGCTTCTCAACTGTCTGCCTATTACGCAGAGATTGATTTGTTTTTTGTTTTTGTCCGTTTGCCAATATCGGGCAAGCTTGCGCAATCTGCATCCACTTGTACAGAGCTGCAATACAGTGGCAACAGTGAAATGTGACCGACAAGGCTCAAGAAGTAGCCGACATGTGCGACGAATTGTCATCAGATCCTGATAATGGTTTGTCGAAATCACTATTCTCTCAGTGGTCGTGACGAGCCCGGATCAACGAGGGCTCGCCAAAGATCAATAGCGCCATCTACGCCGCTTCCACGGTTTCGCTGGACGATGTGCCAAAGTACTCGTGGAACTCCCCGGTCTGACTCAACCTTTGATGATTCAACACGTGCAGGCCAAGGTTATCACATTGACTTTGCCCTCCTCGTCAAGATGCATAGAAATAAAGTGAGACAAACAGTCATAGAGACCACAAGAAAGACAACCGGATTGACAGACAGAACACAGAAAATACAGAGCATACTTAAACTTGTGTATGGCTTTTTATAATGTATACGCTTGTAAAAGTGTGTGTGTGTGTGTGTGTGTTTGGTTTTTTTTTTTAAGGCTAAGCGCCATTTTTTACAAACATTTTAAAGTAAGTCCATCATCACATTTAGAGATATTTGACCTTTCCAGTAGTACCTGATTTGTTACATTACAAAGTATATTCTTGGAGCTATGATTAAGACTATCTGGTATTTTCTTATTAGTTTCTTTGTTTTTTTTAGCAGCCTTAAACGCAAATAGCTCAATTCAACAAGAATGGATTTAGCTCTTTTTGCGATAAAACTCTTCACATGTATGTATAAATATGTGCGTGCGTGTGAGAGTGCTTGAATTATTCAAACAAAATATTAATTCGATAAAGATATGGTGAGGTGAATAGCATTTTTACACAACAAACAAACACTGGTTCCGTCTTTTAAAGAAATATCTGCCAAGAAGGAGGTTGAAATTTTAAGATTCTCGACACACGAGTTAAAAACTGTAAATTTGTGCTGTTTCCTCTGTCGCTGAATCTCCTTTTAATCAAAAATTGTAAGATTTATGCTATTTGATATTCTATCGTTATTCCATGTAACAATGTCCTGTCACTTTGTTTGGATCGAAGTGATTTTCGTTCCTTTTTTAAAGTTTTATGTGAATACTAAGGCTATATCAAATATTTTATTTGACTTGAAAATTGATTTGTCTATTTCTGTCCTGTGTTCCTTCCATCCATTGGTGCGAATAGAGTAAATTGTAACCAGATTCTATATCCTCACTTTCCACAATAAGATTAGCCAATCGCTCATGTGTGGCAATCTGATTTGGAACTACAAAAGAAGCAAACTTCACCGATATCTTCCAGCATGAGATTTCATGTGATATTCAGGGTCTATTTTGTCGATTGGGGAAAAAAGGTGGAAATCTAATTTAGCTTTGTCGGAAATCCCACTGGTTGTGACTCGATTTCTTTCGTATAGGGATTCATCATGATTTTGTACGTTGTCATCGCAGGCGCTTACTAGCTGATTTGTCGCGATTGGATAAATTTGTGAGGACACCGTTGCCAATTTGCTGCGCTGTCACCTTTCGTTTCGGCGGAGGCACGTCCGAAGGAACTCTTCACTTGATCGATGTGGCGGTAGGCGACTATCGTCTAAATCAAATTTCCGAGTGCAATACGGGGGTCCGGTGTGGACAGGGCCATTATTACGTCACTGACGCACCCCTCCCCTCTCTTACTTTCCTATCTTTACTGTTATGGTAATGTTTTTCAAACGATACTTTGAGATGACTCATACATGCGCCATGATCAGTAGTCTCTTCGTCAATCACAGGCTTGCAAACACGGAAAAAATACAAAATACAAAAAGCTAAAACAAAATCATTTTTGTGTCATCAAAGACTCAAACTGTGATGCAATCTTGTCGTCATCTCGTACAGAAAACGTTGTTAAGTATTGTTACAGTTTAACATGATGTGTGGTCAAACTTGTCATGATGAATACTCATTACAATAAAAAGGATTTTCTATCGGTGCATATAGGAGAACACCACACCCTTAGACACGCCCTTGGACACACCCTTAGACCATGTAGGTCCATGCTTAGACACACCCTCACCCCGTAACATTTCTTCTACATGTAATGGTAGCCAAAAACAACAACAACAACAGATTGGTTATGCTGCCAAAAGCAGAAAACGATAGACGTCATATTAAAAGTTATTAGCTATGTTTGATAGCTCTAACAAATTCTTCTTCTTTTTTTTTCATGAGCGCAAATGTGATATTGTCCTTTTGCGGCAGCCGCTGATAAGAATAGTTACTGTCTTACATATCAGTCAACTACTACTATTAGTTAGCTACCCGTTAAACTTTGTATCATTGTCAATGTATTATTGGTGTTCTTTCATTCTGTCAGTCGTTTTTTTTTTCATGAGCATGATATTACTATAATGAAACAACATAACCCTCCCCTCTCCCTAAACCTTTCTTTGTCAAATACTTGCTTGTTTGTTGTTCCAAAAGGAAGTAAAACATGATAACTGAAAACGTAAATCGAAACAAAAATGATTACGAAAAACTTTCAAATATAACATGAAGTCACATTTCTTCACATTAGCATATGGCTAGATGATGTATTTGTTTCTCTTTTTTATGTTTGTTTGTCTGTTGTTTGTTTTTGTAATTTTCGCTACACTGCACTGCGCTTATTTGAGCACCTAGAGTGTGTAAAATAGGTACAGTACTTTTCAAATATTCATGTCATTATTCATTAGTAGCATCAACCAACAAGGTTTGGGCGAGAAGTTGCATTTTGGATCGTTCTGTGTGCCGGGCCGTTAAAAACATTTTTTTTAAAACTTTTTGTTATGGACGAACAGATATTATGATGCGTAAAGAACACGTGCTCTGTGGTATTTGCAATGACACCCCCTTTTGTTCTCTTAATGGGACATATTCACTACCTCTTATCGGTATAGTTCCATCTTTTGATGTTTGTGTTGTTTGAGGAAAAAAAATTCGTCACATTATCCATCCACATGTTTATCTGATACATATTTTGTAGTCTTTCTTTCAGGTTATTCCTAAAATGGAAAAATCACGGAAAAAAAGCAGAGGCTGTATTTTGGGAATGTTGCGGTCGTTGCGGAGCCTGATATAAGGTACAATGTGCTGATGTCCATGAACCTCCAGTTTCTACTCGCACATACAAGCAATGTCATCTTCCTTTTGAAATACAGTGTATCGAGTAAACTTTGCAATATGACTGAAAGATCATCCATATTGCACACTATCACGTGACCATGCACCTGTTGGCATGTTTACGCTTGCAGTCTCTTTTTTGTTGTGTGCATGTTTTGTTTGTTTGTTAGTTAGTTAGTTAGTTAGTTAGTTTGTTTGTTTGTTTGTTTGTTTGTAAGCAAGCCACCAAACTGGTAGTCTTTCTGTTTTGTTGTTCACTTCTTTCTCAAGTATCCCCGTCAAGCTACTGCTTAAACACCGATGGCGGTTTTCGGTCTCTTCATTTTAGCTCTGAACACCTTTCTTAGTTAGATTACGACAAGAGAACAAAGTCAAAGTATTATAATGGTTTAGAATTAAAGAAAAATGTCCCCTACATATTTCATTTGATTTCAATAAAAAAAGTGAAATGAAACAATTGAATGGTGGAAATGTCATCAGAATCTCACTAAGAATATAAAAATTGTAATACTAAAAGTTTCACGTGTTTTCACGAAGAAGTACTATTGGACGCGGCCACTGAATATAAAAGACATTATTCATTGAACAATGCGAAATCAAAATAAATCGCCACATTCACTGGGTATTGTTTGTCACTAAAGCTAAAATTGGGCCAATATATTCTACAATGACACCATAACAGTTTCAAAATACACGTAATGTCAACAAGTTTGTGCCCTTACTTACTTCAACGCGTTAATCTAGAGTAGGTCAACTAGCTTTCGAGGTATTGATTTTGTGAACGTAAAAAATAAATAAAAGTATCCTTCTTTGTCCAAACATTCAGTTCAGTTAAGTTTGATTTTATTTCTGCATTTTTCTAAAGGAAATCATACATGAAAATGGCAATACGTGTATCTGACAACAAAATAGGAAAAAAACAGTGCTACATTCATAGTATAATAAATCACAACAGTCTTTATAAAGTTTAAACATAACGACAATGAGACGAAATGAATATATGATACACTATTTCCAGGTAAAGAGGAAGAAAAACTGCAGGTGCCTGCAATCATAATTAATTTACACCTCTTCCATCTCCTCCCACACACCAGCATTCATACTGATCAAGTCATCCCAATGGAATTCAGTGAGATAGCTTTAACCATCATCAAACTGAATCATGAGCTTTTTATATAAACTGAAAATATTTCATCCCTCTCCCCTACCCCAACCCCTCTTTCTACAGACATCATAGTTACATTTGACTTATCCCCTCACAGCTGTTTATAGAAAGAATCTTGTCAACGTATTCCTACAATTTGATACGAAATGTACATTTTTAATGTCGACTGAATGTCAGAAAACGGGAGGGGAGAAAAGATGCAAACAATAATCTTTCAAGTCATGCGAACTCAAACGTCGCGACCTTCTCAAAATTGGGTCATGCATAGCCTCGGCAGTAGATGGCGCTAGACGAGAAAGTCTCTTTCGACCTGTCAAACCTGATTTGGTATGGTCCTCGTTACGCGCTCGCACGGCAGCCCAGGAAATCAGCCATTAGTCCCACTTATAGAAAATCCCGTTACCATCCACCCTCCGCATAGCAGCATCCCGTAATACGCTCTGACGTGTGAACACCTATCCTGCCAGGTCCTGTTAGCCAGACCTCGTCCAAACGAGAGGGCTAGGAGCATGACTCGGTGAAAACTCTATCTCCAAAAAGCGAAAAAGGGAAAACTCTAAGCATTATTTCCATGACAAAACCAGCAACTGTCGGGGTAATAATGCATTCTTGGAGCCATGAGGTGATTGTACTTTCCTATTGTCACGCGATTTGCTGTATCATCCTAAGAAGTGATAATCTTCGGTATGTGAGGGAAGAGAAGGGAGATGATGTATGGAAGAAGTAAAATCTATCATTTCTTGTCGATGAGGGGCAGTATTGTCTTTGGCGTATGTCTGGATTTACACGCCTTCATGTTACCATGTTTGCCTAAAGCGAAACTAAGAGGTCATTAGAACGCACACGCATTTCCGCGCACACGCACACGCACACGCACACGCACACACACACACAATATATATATATATATATATATATATATATATATATATATATGTATATATATACATATATATTGTGGAAGATTTTGAAGTACGGTCTCTGTCATAAAGTACAAGATAATACCTTTTAAATGATATATTGGTCACGACATATAAAGGTACATTTTTAAAGTTATGGTCAAAAGAAGCAAACATTTTCTTATTATTCTCTTCATTTTTCTTGACCTTTAATCGCAAATATCTCCATTTGGCAAATATGGACTTATCGGTTTTTGGGAATAAACTCTTCATATCTATTCATTGTCAGTGGTTCTTATTCTTATTAAGGAGTCACAATGATTTACTGTTGATTTTGCATTTCTTTCTCTTCTTTTAACAAAAGGATTAAGAAGCATGGCAAAGAGACAAAAACTTTTTTCCCAAGTTGGTTCTCTGTTTCCCCGAACTCATACCAGAACCCATAGTATAACCCATGGTAATTGTGAGTCTGTTCGTGCCATCAAGGATTCGTGTGAATACACACTCTTCTGTCCCTGGATGAGTGTCAAGTTAATGATAATATGATTATAAATGTCATTAGTGCCTCAAAAAGAAATTACAGCCACGTGTATTACACAATTTCTGCTTGTGTTGCTTTGCGGTTGATGAAATGCACTGCGCTTCACTTGTGCTGAAGCCAAAATTACATGGCGCCACTCGCTCCCTGGTTTGTGGGACTGAGTGATAGTACATTCACCTATTTGTGGAAACTGCATTTTCCTTTCAGGAAAAATCTTCGTCAGCACTGCACTCACTGCTCTTGGTGAAGATTAAAAAGAAACCCGAACAGGATATCAAATACGTGCTCTCAAAATTGATTGCATAGCTGATTGCCTCTGTTTTTATTAACTCCAAGTGCTAATATTCTTTTCCTCGATCTTTCTTTCATACAGCACTAACCTTTGGGAAACCATGCCTGTGAGATTCACACTCATACGACGATTGATATAGGTGAACTGAAATAGACGAGACACGTTTTTTTTATGTTAGTTTGAAAAGATATCATTATCAAAGACTTTTGTTTTCAATGCACAATAATAAAACTGAGGACCTTTTTTCACGTATGATAGAAAAAGACATTTTTTCGATGATGACTAAAAATAAGGTTATAATTGACAGGAGAAATAAATAATTATCAACTATACAAAATAACATCACATTTTGAAATACCAGTGCTCTTTTTTTTTTTTGCATTCATACAAATCATACGATGCTTTAACCCAGATTTAAATCGTCAATACCATGCACCATTACATCTATTAGCACTAAGAACGATGGGTATCACCATATCACTAAAATCAATGAGCAGAACGCATTACATGAACCTGACAACTGCCTGCAAATCGAGGTTCTTTTGAGAGAAAAAACAGAAAAAATGAAGAGGGACATAAACTATTGTTCCAAGCGTAAGAACCCAAGTTCAAGCCGACCCAAGTCATCCAAATTATGCTACATTTTACACATCAAAGAATCAATGTCATAATGCTGCTTAGACAAATTTAGAGTTTAACGAGACAATTTCAATTTGAAACAAATAAATGCGTTAATGCCAGCGATAGTAATCGGCAATAATTATGAGATTTAGTGGTGGAGGATAGTGCACACCAGACAATAACTATTGATTTCCTCCTGAAATTAAAAAAAAAAAAAAAAACGAGTGAAGGCCAGCTCATCGAAAGAATAAATCGAGCTCTTATGCTGGGTAGGTACTAGGTATCATGGAAGGGTGTAACAAAAACAAAACAAATCAATGAATTCAATCACAACTAATGATGTATACATACACGTGTCTGTGAGGATTGGGTGTGTATTATGTATTCATACTGCCAGGGGGGTACTCAAAAGTCATTTTCAGCAGAGCTATCAATTTGTCTTTTATATTTCATTCACACGTCAGAGAACACAACAGCGTGTTATCAAACTCATGATGAAAATCAAGAAAACATAAGTGCACATTTTGTTGAACAACATTTTCTACAACCTAGGATAAACAAGATCACGCATGCTTTCAGTTTTCCTGTGATTGTTATAAGATTGCTTTCATCTTGTGTCTAAAGTCGGCAGTTTAATATGATTAGTTCAAAATAAGTTTTAAATTTCTGTATAGGGCTAGAACTAGAAAGAGCATTCTATATGAGAGCGTGCGGTCCAGCACGGGTCCCGAGCGACAAGGAGAGGGTCTGTTTCATGCAAAAACGCCGCCGTTTCCTGGTTCAGCACTGCGTCACTATACTTGCGTAGGATGTAGGCTACATGCTTTCGTGGGCCTGTTTGTGCCCCAAAGTTCATTTGATTCCAAAGCCCAACTGTTGGTAGCAGGTGTCGGATTTTTGTATGTTTTTCACAAGTACTCTTCCCCATCTTATCCCAGGTCTTCATGTTTGTCTATACAGTTGACGACATCGTTAAAGTTTCGCGCCCACGTGACTAATAGCTGCCTGTCATCCTGGCGCTAAGTAAACGCAGACGATACAGGAAGAAAGCAAAAAGTGGCGGACAACTTTTGATGTCCCGAGGTTCATGTTTTCAGCGACGATGTTGCAATCCGGTGGAAGGTGGAATCCGACCTTACTATAGATTGCGCAGAAAAAAAAAACACTGAAAAGGCGAGTAGTATGAGTGGAAGTAAAGCATAATTAGGACCAAGAGTATTTGCAGCCGGCAGGAAAAGAGTAGTTGCAATTAATGTTGTAAAAGTAGCCACAGTAGCATAGTCGCATTAGTAGCATTGGTAGTTGGGAGTAGTGGCAGTAGGCGTGGTAGTAAAGGTAGAAAATCTTTCAATAGCATAATTTTATGACAGTAGCGATGATGGAAGTGGCCCCAACTTGTGTTCGATGCAACAGTGGTAATAACAGAAGTCCTACAAATCAAATTAAATATCAGTTATCGTTTAAGGGTAACAGCAACAGAAGTAATTGAATCTACAGCAAAAACAAACAGACAAACGGAACCAAACAGAACAAATATTTATTAATGATGTAGTAGTAGTAGTAGTAGTAGTAGTAGTAGTAGTAGTAGTAGTAGTGGTAGTAGTAGTAGTAGTAGTAGTAGTACAGTAGTAGTAGCAGCAGCAGTAGCAGCAGTATCGTAGCAGTAGTAGTTGTAGTAGGAGGAGGAGGAGGAGTAGCAGTGGCGGCGGTGGAGATGGTGGTGGTGGTGGTGGTGGTAGAATCAGGATCCCTAAAATGATGCTAGTTGATGATACAAACATGCGGCATTCATACGGAATGAGAATGACAAAGATACAATTTGGAAACTGAAGGAATGAGAGACAGCAAGGAAGGAAGAAAATACGACTGTAATTGTCAAAGAAAGAGAGAGGGGTGATGGGTGGGAACGACTTACAGAAATATAAAAAATACGATACAACAAACTAGAGACTAGCAGACTGGAGAAAAATTTCAATGTGCAGTGCAGCCTCCGTTCAGTTCAGTAATTACTTTGTTAGTGATATTATTCATGTACTTCAAAAGGAACGCCTTCCATCAAATTTGCCCCCCCCCCCAAAAAAAAAAGGCTTCCTTTCAAAACTTTGCCATCTTAAAGGAGCAGAAGCAAGCGCGCGCACAAGAAAGAGAGAAAAAGGAGGAAAATTCCAAGACCTTGTCATGGCATGTCTCAATAATCAGCGCTGGATCTAGAAGGGATTCGGAAATGCTGTGGAAACTTTTCTCCGAAGGATTTCGAGCGCGGCAGGGTTAAGCTTGGATTCAACAGGTGGGGGACCGTGACGTTGCGCACCTGCTTCGGAGGGGCGCAGCTGCCCACCGCAGACGGCGCAGCGGGGGTCTGGTGGCACACGCCTCCAAGGAGGCTCTCCTCCTCCAGTTCTTGACTTTGAGGAGGACGCAGGAAGAGATACGTGGTTGCCGTTCAAGTTCGGTCCCTGTCTCAGATGATTATAAAGCATGACACTAACGACATACTCTTGAAAGCTGCCCTCTTGAATTAAATGCCAAGGCGTTTTTGCTTTACTCTGTCACTCGACACAATGTCTCTACAAATAGCAAGCCATGCAACCGTACGTGTACAGCTAATAACTTCAGATGTAATCCCAACTCTTCCTTCTTCTTGCTTTTTCCTACGCCGCACGCACACTGGAATTCCTGTATCCATATTCCAGAGATATTTCAGCCTGTATATTAACACAGGTGGAAATCCAAGAGCGACAGCCGCCAGGTAGGCCGGCCCGGGAAACGATGCTGACGAAGAACGTTGGGAGATGTTGGATAGTAAAGTGTGCATTTGCTTGCCAAGCTTGCTTTCAGAATAGTTTTAACGAGTTAAAGCACTTCAAACATATCTCTACTTTTGTTAAGAGTTACTTTTGATAGGGGGCCAAATACACCTTACATCATAAAACAGTCATCAGGTAAGAAAATAAAGTCGAACATAAGCTTTTCTTTTACTTTCATTTTAAGATGTCGACCAAAAAAAAAAATCTATTTTGTTTGTATGGCTATACCACGCAAACCGTTGAATACACCAATATAAATATGGTAGAACTGGTGCACTTGAACAAAAATAAAATCATAAAATTTGTTAATAAAAAACACGGTATCTAGTAAAATTGTATTTACTGTGAAACAAATCGGCTAGGCAGGTCAGTTATTCATCTGTTGGGGTTTTCCAAATATTATAGGTATTTAAAGAGACTAAATTAGTTTGTTTTTCATGAGGCATTGCCTGTTGCGTCAACTTTTGAGAATGTCCCGTTTCAGAGAATAGAGTGTCATGTCCTATTATGGGTATACGTCTTCCAGGTACATTTTTTTTTCAACAGTTCGGATATCGGGTATCGCGAAACTAAAATTATGCTAATCAGCATTTCCAGCCTGAAATGAACGTAATTTGCACTTAGGGCTATGTTTGTTGGATAGTCGAGAAGTAGCTTCTCCTATTCGGCAAAGTCTCTTATTCGGCAAAGTAACGATGTAAATCAGAAAGACAGTTTATTTAGGTTAATTTCGATGGAGCCTTCCCTCTTCATAGGTTGGTATTTTTACCCCTACAACCAACCCCAAGCACAATGAAGAAGAGTTACCACAAAATAGCGGCGGTGTAGCATAGTCATCAGAGTAACTTAATTTATCGATAAGATCATTTCGGCTGGGGACACGAGTGGGTACATGGATACATTGTACTCTTTTCAGTTGCCTCTGCTGCATGCAGGATGAATAATGAAATCAGACCAAAATACATGCGAGTGGGATAAATTTAGTCGGCTATTACTCTGTCGCTGCAAGCTTGATCTGATGAACATTCGCCCGGCGAGTTGCCGCTATGGTGCACCCTGTTTGCACCCTGGCGTGCCTTTACGACAGCCACTTGTACATCATGAAATGCGGTTAAGATCGCGAGCAACCTGTATAATTCGCACGCGACACCATAGTGAAGGGGTTTGAATGAAAGATGGGATGAAAAGTAGGGCTGGAACCTGAAGAAGAAGGGTCGCTCCTCGGAAAAGTGGAAACATTACATTGCAAACAGGGAAACAAACTGACCACGCGCTTGACGATCATTATAATGAGAATATGTAGCTTGGAAATGTGTCCAATGTTAATACGACATCATCAAAGACATCAGGAATTAAAACCTTTTAAAGAGAAAAAAGTAAATCTTTGTATAAATGTATATAATACGTTTTTTAACGCATATTTTTATTATATATATATATATATATATATATATATATTCACTTAGCGTAATATATATATATATATATATATATATATATATATATTCACTTAGCGGTGACCCAGTGCTCACCAGAATTAGATGTATACTTATGGCCAAAATTATCTGAGAAATTTATGTTTTTGAAGCCCAATCGGACCCCAACAATTTTTGAGTATGCACAATGTCTTCAAGTGTTTTTCTCATTAAGAATAGGGGAGAATAACTCGCAGCTCATTGCTTACAAGACTGCCGCTAGTTTTCAAACTGATTCTATTTCACTGCAAAAATAGATCAAATTATCTTATAATAAATTCATGACTATGTGGTGTTATGGAAGTCATATTGATGCCTCAATTTGATAGCATGAGAGTGAACATAGTCTCAGTACTTTTTACATATCTGTCCAATTTCACATATCTTAATTATAATCATTTTGTTGTTCTATTTAATTATCTGAAATTTCAAAGTGTTTTATTTTTCTTCAATACTTCTTATTTACAGTAAGTGGTATTTAGAACCTTTTATCATACCTGCCCATTTTCACATATTTATCGTGGCTTGTAATCACTTTGATGTTTTATTTCATTGTTTCATTTTTAACTTTGTTGCCTTACTTCTTAGTCATAGTACGTGGTATTTGCAGCACTTTCTCATACCTGCCAAATTTTACATAATTTCATTGTTTATTGTATTTTTCATGTTTAATTAAACTTTTCATTTTTAGTTTTTTCTTCATTTTTCAAGCCACCAACTTTCATCGTCTGGCCAAAAAAAAAAAAAAAAAATGAAATTTGATAATTTTGGTGTCCCGATCGATCACCACTACCACCACCACAAATAATGATAATGAAAATAATCTCAACCTTTGATACATATATATATATATATATATATATATATATATATATATACGAATGTGTTGATAACACGTCATATAACGAACAATTTGTATCCGCCTGATGTGTTTTCTGCTAATCCCCGCAAAGATCTGGAGAAGTGTTTTGCCAGCAAGTTTAGCAACTTGTTGAGTATCTAATAGCGTATACAGTCATCATTTGTGACAACAGATAGTGAATTATTCGAACACTGGTCGAAAAAAATATATCAAAGCACATCGAAAATCTTTGTCGTATGGGGTTCTCGATAAAGACAAAATATCCACCTTGAACCAATTCTTGTCATCTATGTGAGTATTAACTGCGTTTATTGATACAATAGAAATGATTTGCACTCATATTTCTGCCGTGTCAAAATTTCAACTCTGAATCCGAGTCAAAAATTTTTCACTCCGATCCGTGTAAATTTAACACCAACCGTGTACTTCTGACTCAATTCCGAGTTATCATTCTGGTTATCGGACTTTTTACACCTGCGCAGAGTCACATCAGAAATACCCAGCGCGGTGTACATGACATACGCGCGCTACAATTGGACAAAACATGTCATGTGTCCCATGTGACGTAGTACCCCCGCGAAAAAAAAGCGTCATTTCTCGACGATCCGCTGCGGCAGCGAGATGTCTTGCAACTTTTTGTCTTCAAGATGGACAATTTTGTGTGCACTTTTCTAGAGGAAAGCGGAATGGAGGAATACATATGAGCTTTTATCGGTAAGTACCCACCTCATTCACAACACTCATATAAATAATTGCCTGAAACATGGTCTAAACAGTCAGTTTTATTTAGGGCAAAATGAACTTTCGACACGGACACATTAGCTGGTAATGGCGTAGCCGTAGGCGGCCGTACGGTAGCTCGTACCTTTTGTACGTAGCCCTGGGCTATATGCTATACGTTAGAACCAATCTACAATAGATGTGAACCTACCTAGCTACACCTCCACTGTACCTGCATAAAATACACATACGATCTTGCTAATTCGAGCTACCGTACGGCCGCCTACGGCTACGTCATTACCAGTCAATGTGTCCGTGTCGAAAGTTCATTTTGCCCTAAATAAGACTGACTGTTTAGACCATGTTTCAGGCAATTATTTATATGAGTGTTGTGAATGAGATGGATACTCACTGATGAAAACTCCTATCTATTCCTCAATTCCGCATTCCTCTAGAAACGTGCACACCAAATCCGAGTCATTACTACACCAAAATGAGTTACTTACAATGCGGGAAACGACACCGTATCAGAGTGAAATTGTGATCATTTGATTCGGAAATTCGTGTCATTTTGCTGGAATAGATTGCACCTAACTGACCCCATTTCCGAGTCAAAGTTGACACTTTCCGACTTCATTTTACTCCACAGAAATGACTCGGAAAGTGACTCGGAATCCGAGTGAAATCATTTGACTAGGAAGCCCGAGTAGCTTTCACTCGGAAGGAGTTGACTCCCAGCTGGCGCCATTCATTTCCGAGTCACATTTCACACTTTCCTAGTTATTTTTGACGCCGCAGAAATAAGAGTGTGTTTGATTTATTTGTTGATTGATATGAACTTCGCAACAACTGGCTATAATCCAAGAGAGTACTTTATGAAGTTGTTTTTTTAATTTGTTGCTGTTGTTTTCTTGTTCCGGAATGAGGGATGCCAAACAGAGAATTAAAAGTGTGTTGCAAGTTTTTGTTTATTTGTTTGTTATTTGTTTTTGTTTTTTATTGAATTTCTTTTCATCTTTTTTTCTTTGAAACGGAATAAGTAAAAACACGAACATTTCAACTTACAGTTTAGAGTTTCATGCCCGACATGCCCGAGTTTAACGAAACTTTTACTGGTTCATGTAAAGTCAGCCTTAACACGGAGTGGATTTTCGCTTTTAGTGTCCAAGTCGTAGCATTTAATATGCCTATAAGAAAGTGTCTCGTACGTCTCCTCTAAAACAAAATAAAACAAAACAAAACAAAGCAAAGCAACAACAACAACAACCGTGTTTACAACAGCAATCATATCGATTTAAGTTTAGTCTTTTTAATATGTTTACACCAAAGATATTCAGCTAATTGCTATTAGTGCACTTCCAACTTGAGCCGTCTGAGGTTAAACTGATAGTCGCGTTTGCTTTTTTTTTAACGTTGAAAGAGTCGTGGACCATTGTGACGCAATGCTGTAAGCGAGGAAAAAAAAAGCAACCTACAACAACAACAACAACAACGACAACAACAACAACAACAAACGTTCAGCTGACCCACGAGGTACTGGAGATTCATGCTTCATCAGTGCACGCTGCTATGAGTCGAGAACCGGGTTACAAACCGCGTGCACGCCATGAATGTAGTCGCAAAAGAAGCACGACCATGTCGTCGACATCAGCCTTAATTAATGGTAAATGTGCTTACACAGAGACATTTATTTTCCCCCTTACTGATTCTATTGTGACCATAACGAACCCACAAAAACCGTCCACCACCACTTTAAGTCTGTCGAATACCTCCTTGAAATCTCCCTTTCCGGTAAGCCCTTGTTACATTTTATTGATAAGACGGTATCTCTCGCACGCACACTTTCGTCAACGCCAAAAAAGTTGAGTCCTTGAACCTTGGATTTGTGGGTGCGTATGTAGGGTAAAAGCAGTGTAAAAAGGGTGTGAATTTGATCTTGATGATCTTTTGGATGATCTCATCCTTATTGTCACCATCGACAGAAAAAAAGGTGAGTTGGATTGCAGGTAACGATTTCTTGTAAAGCGCCACAGTCTTGCAGTAGATTGCCAGGAATATAAAAAGCAGCTGGCGTTGCAAGACTCGCACAAGGAACATACAAGTTTCGAGAATTTCAAAATCAGTAAATGAACCTTCAAGGCTATCGAAAAGTTTATTTAGTTCTTTATTATTTATTGCCAATTCTATATATTCGTTAACCCGTTTTGTCAGAATGTAGTTTGATAAGGTCTTGTTTTAAGGCAAGAAAAGTCTTCCGCCACCATTTTTTTTTTACAAACAGCTGACAAAGTTACTCTGAAGTCACGATCTTGTTCGTGTAGTCAACGCATGAAGATTTCAATACGACATCATTAAGCAACAAATTTCTCGCGATTCCGCCCATTTGCAAACACCACCACCATAACAGCAAGAGAAAGGAACATACATGTATTAAACTGTGGGGATCGCTATAGAGCGTCCAGTCCAGTGCGATTCGATCTTTAAGATTCTTTAAGAATAATGCCTCAGAGTGAAAGGCCAGTGTCGTGAAACAGAGGAAAAAGAAGGAGGAGAGCGTAAGGCCCCTTTAACGCTTTCATGGATCGCGTCAGGGATTACCCCGGATCGTCGCTCCCGGATCATCCGTGTTGTCTCCGGGGATCCTTGGGATAACAGCGTTGATATTTCACTCCTGAAATTTTGAATGTAAAACAATTGATAAGCCACCCATCAGCATTCAAAGGGTATCCAGGTGTAGACAACCCCACACGTCCGTGTAACGACAATAAAAGGACCCAGTGGTTTCCGTGCTCTTCCTTGAAATTTGTGTTAATTCCGGTGTTGTCCTCGTTGTTACCTTGTTTGTCGTTGTATACACTCAGTTCAGCGGGTGTCACTCTGTCCCGAAATTGAGCAAAGATGGATACACGATAAAGGACAGTTTTTATTCAAATTCGGCTCTGATCTTATAAACATCCTGTCTGACCGCTAATGGAGATTCTCAGGCTCTGGAACAACTTTGGCAAAAAAAAAACCACCTAAACAACAACAACCCAAAACAACAACAAACAAAAACAAAAACAATACAAAAACAAAACAAAAACAACAAATCAACAAACAAACAGAAAACGAAGATCGTGTTTACTATCATTTTACAATAAAGATTCACATCTTTGTGTAGTCATCAGTTTGAGTGTTATCGTCTTGTTCCGTCCTGTCTTTGCAAACAAATATGTTCACATGAATCCTTTGAGTGGTTCACAATTTACAAGCATGCTTTTCAGTGGACTTTTCAATTCTTTTTTTTTCTTCTCCAAACATAACTTTGTATTTTGCCGGTATGCATGTATAATTTTTTGAATTTGTTAACCATTATCTATCATGTAAAGTCGAATACATGCCTATGTTATACCGTCTGATTCATTTCGTGTTATGATTGCTGAAAAAAACCACAATGATATAAATGAAATGAAATGATGATCGCATAACCTTCTGTAGGCATCGTATTTGCTTCGGTTCTTCGGTTCTTGATTGGCTTTTAACCATGTTCGGCACTGTTCGGGGCCAATTGAAAATTCCATATACAGTATTCGTTTAGACATCTTGTTCCCACCCTTCAGAGCGTATATTGCAGGGAAATTGCAGTGTTGCACGCCGGATCACCATGGATTTCGATCCGGGATGATCCGTGGTAAGCCCATCACTCATTGATTAAATACTAAAAAAAAAAAGAAGAAATCCCATCAAGGTATAAAAGGCGCAAAACCACCACCATGACCACCACCACCACCACCACAACAACAACAACAACAAAAACAAAACACACACACACACACACACACACACACACACACACACACACACACACTCAACACACCCTTTTCCCCTCATGACATCTACAGGACTGGATTTGTGGAAAGTTTACTGTAAAATTGATCGTCAAAACAATTACCATACGAACACCAATGCTTGCCGTAAACTGATTAATTTTGTCCTTGCTGCATTTCTGTTTAAAAAGAAACAACAAGAACACGATGATGATAAATGGTGACTAAAAACGGTGAAAGTGGGAAGTTCTCTAAAAATTTAAAATGGCCATAATACTACCTCTCAATGCCATTCTCTTTGTCCTTGCTGCATTTCCATTATATGCATGTGCATTATACGTCCATTATATATTAGTACGAAGCTTTCACAATGCTTAAGATGAAGGACGATTTTGACCTATTATTCATAGTGCTGAGACTAAAACGGCTAGTATGGTGATTTAGGAAAAACATAAAAAACATCATCACTCGATGAGATGATGTGAATAATATTGTATCATTCATGATTAATGCCTTTGGCACCAGCTAACTTCAGGCCCCTGGACTGCCTTGATTGATGGCCACTGTTGTCTTTAGCAATGGACGTGAAGACGGAGCGTTTTATACAACAGGAACAGGAACTATCCCTCCCCTTTCCACTTTCCTCATCCATCCCAACCCCCATCCCCCTCCCATAATGGTACTTCTCCTCTCTGCCATCGTCTGCGCGCAGTTCTGTTTGCGGGATTGTTAAACCGCGAAACATACGAAAATTTCGTCGTACTGATTTCCCCCCTTTCCTCTCTCTCTCTCTATGACATAAAACCTTGACTGTCTGACAGAAGCTATTTACCTGCCAAATCCTGTTTTCATTTTCTACCTGATGTGAAGACGACACACCCTGATCATGTTCATCACGCAAACAATGTTTAAAAGAAAAAATGACTTTGATCTAGGCCTCGGTGAGGAATGACGTGCTATGAGAGGGAAGAGAGAAGACAATAAAGAGTAAATGTCATTTGAGGTTTGATGTCTCTTTTCCTTGGTGAATAGGACGCAATTTGTCGATTAGATTAATCCAGCAACATTATCCAGAGCAGCTCAAGGTTTCGACGTTTAATTGAATCATACTCTTAGGCCTTTTCGAACTGTGGAAATACTTTCTATTACGTCGTCGTCGAATAATTAATTTTGGAGGGAGCGCAGGATAAGCCGCCAGCCTGTTGAGTGATTTATCTGCAAACAACCAACTTTTGAGTAGAGTCGAAAGACTTTTTGTCAAAAATAATGTTCACGTTGTTTGTTTGATTTGCGGTGCAGTTACTTTTTTTTTTACATTTTGCAAAAGCCGAGTGAAATTAATCTTGCGGCCTGTAAAACGAGCAAAATCTCGGAAAATGCTCGTCTATTTTTTTTTAAGGTCCCTTTCCACATCCACATCTAATTTGGATGTAGATTTATTAAACCGTTCCTTGAATTCCAGTTGCAGAGGCATAATTATTATTCTGTTCCTTATCCATCTATTCGGTATTCTCTCCCCCCCCCTCTCTCGCTCTCTCTTTATATATATATATATATATATATATATATATATACACACATATATATATAAATAATATATATATATATATATATATATATATATATATAATTTTTGTCTGATTTTCATCAAATATTTACTGGTAGAGTAAATTGATAAGAACAGAAGAAGACAGAAAAATTGATTAAACTTGGCTTAGAATTACGGACTTTTCGAAATTAAAATGTCTTGATTGGTCCACATGAATATGCGAATGAGTAAGTTGCCCAAAGTCTCAATTCCTAATGATATCTGCCTCATCATTATTTTTAGCTTATTCAGCCAGAAATAACATCATGTTTTACACTTTTATTGGAGAAAAATTGAATTTTCGTCAACATTATGGACACAATCAACCATAAAAATGGGTGGTGATGTCACCATCAGCTAATTAATTTGCAAATATGATATTAACGGTTCGAGAACTGTTTCTCAAAAGTTTCTAGAATTTCACAAATTCGTAACTTTCTTGATTTTTGTCAGATTTTCATCAATTTTTTTTTCACTCTTTCTTTTCAGACTAATATCAAATTGGTCTGGAATTCCCCTTTAAAAGGAAATTTAGTCCTTGATCGGTGGCATGACAATACCTAATCCTTGACTGATTGCATACAACTATGATTATTTCCTTTCAAGGTGACATTCTATGTATCATTCCTAGGGTACTTTGTTTACATTGTTCTCCGGCGGGGGGCCTACGTCAGTGCCTGGTCCAGGTCAAGGACGGGTAACCTATTTCATCGGGCTCATTTTTTATAGGCACAACTGAATCACCGTGCCATCATAACATATAGTGTATACGCCTGTGTGTGTGCGTGCGTGTGTGTGTGTGTGTGTGTGTGTGTTTTGAAAGATTAATACAAATGCACACAACACACACACACACTCGCTCACACACAAATACACACAAACACACTTCTGGGCCCTGTTTTATGAAGAGTTAAAATTGATAATGATTTCAACTGTAAGTCTATGGCAGCCTGTGTGGTGAGGAAATTTAAAATCGATTTTATCTTTTGATAAAACGGCCTGCACTCTTATACTTTCTCGCACTGGCCGTCGTATCGACCTGAGAATGTCACCCATGCGCATAATCAAAATCCTAATTTGATACACTAACCAGGGTATTTTCAAGCTCTTTCATTATTGCTTCTTACTGCACAGTTTTGTTTTTCTCTCTCTCTCTTTCTGTATACTCTTGCTCAGTTTTTGAGATTCGCTATTGTGTAGACATGGTTGAAAAGGACATCATTATAATAATCTAATTCTTTAAAAAAAATAAAAAAATAAGCAAAAAGAAATCGTACATGGCCGGAAGTACGCACCTATAAAAGGACATGAATATAATGGCAAAACATCAAATGAACCATAAACAGACACTAGTTTCACTTTGGACTCGGATCAACACACTCTTGGACCTGGACATACATACTAGTTGACAATTAATAAAAGATGCTATAGAGAGATTATAAGTCGCCTGACATCGAAGTCTCAAAAAGCGAGATTATTCCAACTTCATTATATTCTCTTTTCTGGCCACATTATTATGTTTAGAAAATGATTATGGTCCTTCATAACATTCACAGGCAAATCGTACTGATCTATATAATTCTACACACAAACAGAAATACAACTTCTTACAATTATATTTCTGTGGTTTTGTTTGCTGAGTTTAGCCATTTTCATTTTAGTACTTGATATATGTTTCCATAGCAAGTGACGTCATCATTATCCATACATTGTGAAGTACAGAATTTGTACCTTTGAAACAAAACATTGAAATCTTCGCAGAGACTAGATCACAGAATCTATTTATTATTTTAATCTATTGGTATAGATTATCCATCATACCTTACAGTGCTTCTCGCATGCAATGAAGGAGTTACAATAGGAGTAATTTCTGTAGATTTCCTAAGCCTTGGAAGGTGGCGCACTTGCGTTTCCGTGGATGACGTCATTCATAGAGTATGGCTTTAATTTCCCTGTCATCCTCCTTTATTATACTTATTATCATATTTGTTATTTGTTAATATCTAATTTGCTATATATTTTTTTTTCTTTTTTTTTTTTTGCAAACTGATACTCTGGGTTTAGGCTTTGTTTTAAGTCAATCTTAGTTATAAGGTGTTACACAGCATTAATGCAAAAATCAAATTGAATGCACTCTCAGGGTCCTGTGACACTGTAACATTATCTAAGGGATTTTCTTTTTTTAAGGGGGGGGGGGGCTTTCTGATTTGAGATCCAACAGAACTTTATAATGTGTGGAACTTTTCGGCTTCCAAATGTCTATCCTATGTCTAATTCTGATTTGACCGGCACGTTCATTTATACGTCTTGTTCTGGGCAACGCATTGAGGTAATGATTTTGTTATTTCTATTGTAGTTGTTCCTTTGAGAAATACGGTCTCCTAAGGTACAGATATACTATAGCCTGCTTTTCTTGCGTTTATCTTTTCCAATGAAAGATAAATGGTTTCAAAAAAGTACAATCAAAGTCAAATTAATCTTGCTCATAAATTAAGTAAAGAGAATTGAATTTTACAAATTTGCCATATCAAATAGTACATATGAGGACTAAGAAAAAAAGAGAACTAGAAAATAAAGCCTCAAAGCCTTGGTACGAAATAGGTTATATTAGGTAGTATGAGTGCTTATAGAGGCACACTGAATATCATACAATTTCATGCATTAAAAAAGGCCCATACAAATGTGAGAATTATACTATAAAAACATGCATGAAGAAGATACCTTTTTGAGAGATCTTTGAAGCATCATAAAATATCTTTTTAATGTGTATTACTTGGTAAGGATTCCAAACAACAGGAAGATTGAAACAGACGGGTTTTTCCCTTTTTTTTTGAGGAAAAGTTGTTATAACTTTAGAACTATATGAAAAAGGTTGCTATTACGAAAATATGGAAAACAATTTTTGCTGTATGATATACAAATAAATCATGGAAATTAAATATTTTTAACTTTTTAAACACAGGGCCTGAATGAGCGATAATATAATCACTATATACCAGTGCAAGTACGTACTTCTTTTTTTTCTTTAATTTCACCAGTAAATCTACTTTAGACTGGTCACAATTTCTACGAACAGATACACAATATCTTCGATGAGGTAATATCAACGAATTGTAAAAAATAATAACAACAGGTAATGTTAGATAACACTTTACTTTGTGCAATATATTGACACACCTTATGATTTTGCTATGATCTATGTCAGTTGTAGATACCTACAACTAACAAATTTAATACTATCTAATTTTATCTGTTAGAATCAATTGAACTTGTAATATTTTCAATAAATCAGTAACCTTACTAGAGATCTATCATAAAACATTGCAAAATTAATCTTATTACAATTAACAACAAGACTTATTTCTTTTAAACCATTAGATGATACTAACTTTTCTTTTCAAATTCTAACTTCAATAAATTCTTCTTTCAGATTCCCAGTACCAGGTTGGGTGTAAAATAAAGTGTAGAATTGATAACAATAATTAATATGTATCCAAAATAAAATGTAAGGGACCTAAAATACAACCTAGATGGACACCGTGATTGATAGGAGTTAAAGATGAAGAACAATTTCCAAAACTTTTGTGTTGGAAGCGGTTAGTTAGATAATCGGAAAGACACATTGAAGGGGTCGCATAAATACCCTAATAATGTGATTTGTACAATGGTATTTTGGGACTTACAATATCAAAGGCCTTAGAAAGGTCCGTAACAATTCAAAATCCAAAATTATTCATATTTAAGGCTTTAACAAATGGATCTTGGAGTTTTATTAAAGCATGTTCACTGCCAAGATTTTTTTTTTCTAGAACCATCAACTGAATGTTACAAAGTATATTAGAGGACGCTGTTGAATAGGCATTATTCTAATCATTTTTGAAAAAAATTGTAATATAGCTGTGGAACGGTAGTTATTCAATAAGAATTTTCTTCTTTTTTTGTCATTGGGTACTACTTTTGCAATGTTCAGTTTTAAGGGAACTGTACCAGTTTGTAAAGATAAATTAAATGTATAAAGCAAAGATTTCAAAACTAACTTAATAATTTGTTTCATTAAAATACACATTTGAATAATCAACATCATATGACAAACTGTTTAAATGATTCACAATGCTTTTCAGGACAGTGTTAAAATTATTGTAGGTCGGGATCCCAACTGCATGCTATGACCCTAGGAGCTTGCTTCGAGCGTCATAGCGTGGTCTCCTACCGTTCTTTGATAGTCTTTTACCATTTCACCATAGTCTTCTACCGTTTTAGAAAAGCCTTCTACCATTCCATTTGTTTTACCGGCCTTCGTTCGATTTAAATCAGATTTGAGCATTGAGTGACGTTTCACTACAAGGAGGACTGCATTGGCATCACGTGCGTACCAGGTACTTGGCAAGTGTCTGTAAACCCACAGCGTTCATGGCTACCCACGCGCGTGACGTATAGACCGGGAGACAATAACAGCTGTAGCATATGTCACTTATACACCTCTGTCTGTTAACGCTGTGGTTCTGTCCTCACCCCCATCTTTTCTAATCCATTTTCCCGCTCAATATCTCCTCTAAAGATTAAAAGTAATTTGCTCAATGTGACAACAACAACACTTACACCGTTGCTCGAACGAACGAGCTCATTTGCAAAGATCACGTTTTCTCCTGAATTGATGTACCTCAGAAGCGCTTAAAAGGATCAAGCATAATCAGATACACCCTGAAAACTAGTCCAATAAATATGGCTCTTGGAAACGAAGAAAAGTCAAGTAGGGTCATTCGATGTGTGACCTAGCAGTACAAGTTAACCTGACATACAGTTTATTATTTTTCCAACCTGCTCTTGGATTTTCTGACGTCATGAATATATCACTTTTATTCTACCATGAAAGTATGAGTATGCGGTTTGTGCCTAAGCGAGTAAAGTTTAATCTCCCTTAAATGTCATTGACATGACAGACAACGATATATATATATGCTAATAAAGTAAAATAGAGAAGTTAACAGAACATTAACCTAGTCTTCCCATTATCTTATTCTAAATCAAAGGTTCTGTTTGATGTGACGACGAAACCACTCACCGCCTGAAATCGGAAAATGTTAAAACTGAACGAGTAAATCATGATGGCCTGTAGACACTGGTCACAGTACGATCCTTTTGTGAGCAACATGCGGAAATTGTTGTCGAGCAGTCCCCAATTTATATTTTTGAGTGAATTTGTGCACTTTTGGTAACATTTGGACATCGATCTGTAATACTATCTATCATACTACGAAGTAATTCACTGCCTTCGTGGAACAGCATCCTCACAATAAAAGTATCTATTACGAAACGATCTATACTAATCGTTTCGGGAGCTTATAAATGCCTATTGTCATCAACATCGTCCGTCTATTAAACATGTTAAAACGCTGGTATTTTTTGAAACGTCTATGTTAAAACTGTTCTCACAAATTCTAAATTGCGTTGGTATAATGATGCAGAGTGTGCCACATCATGTACTGACACGTCTGTCTCACTTCTAGCACTTTAAAGGGATGGTGCAGTATTGGTGGAGATGAGAATTGGGCTTTTAACTTTTTGCGAGATACCAAGAAAACACTTATAAAATAGTACAGAGCATACCATTCTAAGAGGAATTCAACGTTTACTTGATGAAAATCGGGTTTGGAGTGACTGAAACATCCAAAAACAAAGTAAAACAAAGCAATCGTAATAAAGTGTGGGTCCCACACTTCTTAAAATCACTCTGTTTTGGATATCTCAGCCATTTCAAAACCAATTTTCATCAAATAAATGTTGAATTCCTCATGGAATTACATGCTCTTTCATATTTCATAGGAGGTTTCTCATTATCTCACCAAAAAATGTTAGAAACCTGAAATTAGGTCTCAACCAAAACTATACGATCCCTTTAAAAGATTACAACACCTACTGAACTCTAATCAGGCCACGACTCTAGTGACCACGGTGACAACATAGAAGGTTGAAAAAGACTCAGTTGATATGAAATGAAATTCTACCTGTAATTGTTTGCGTTTGGGGATTCCGAAGACGTTAACAATGACTGTGACTTACTTCATATTCAAAGGTACTTTTCATTCTTTCTTCATATCATAATCGTCTTGAGCAGTCGCATAGAAATGGCCCCGCATGTCTGTATCGATAAACGAGATAGACTAGCGCCGCCTGTCTTTTACTCATACCTGACTGCCATTAATCGCCCTATTGTGCCCTTGAATGTAAATAATGATTCACGATTACATCTGAGATTGGCATCTTTTGGGCAGCCGCGCTCATTATGTTGAGCTTTGGGGGAACGCGGATCCGTCATATTGCACACCTTGGGCAAACTACCTACTTGCCATAATTAATCAGTCTCGCGTGAACAATGCAAGTAATATGGAAGTCGCAATTTTTTTTTCATATCGAGATTTGGCGCGTCGGTTCACAATCTAAAAACTAATCAGGATCGTCAGTTTAGTTTTTTTTTTAAATCTAAGAACAGTAGTAGCTATGAATGATATCTACAACACATTATAAGTTTTGTAGATAAAAAATGGAATAAAATGCCAACCACCCCCAGCAAAAAAAAACCAAAAAACAAAAAACAGGTCGACATTTCTTTTTTACATTCAGATGATATGAGTTACGAACAAATTGATGATTCTTTTTTTGTTTTCACCCTTCCCCCGTCCTCCTTGAACCTCCATTCTCTATTTCTCCTTTTATACTTATTTTGTATTTTTAAGTTTCTTTCATTCTATAATGCCAATGTTTTTCTTTTTATTGCTTTTCATCCCTATCACTATATTTGTGTGCAAAATAATGTTTGCAGATTTATGCGTCTTCTTTTTTTTTTTTGCATGATTTTTTTTTTCAATTTTCGTTGAGTGTTTTGTGCCGCAAAAACGCTGGTCATTGTTTTCCTTATGTCGTCTAAACTTCGCGGAGTCACTGCAATTTGAAGTATTCAGTCGTTTCTTTTTTATTCACTTGTATGAAACGATCAAAAACACTACATTTACGGACGATGTTGGTATTGTTGCCAGTACAGATTCACGGTAACGATGTTTTCGACTTTGTAATTCATTCTTGGGAGAGTTAAAAGGGACATGAAAGACATTGACAGGATTTGAAGCGTGCGACAGTGGAATCGACGAAACAGCTGACGAAGGAAGATTGCTAAAGAGCGCCATCTACTGGGGTCCTGCATCCTCCATAACGTCGAAATGGTGATGATGATGATGATGAAAGGATGGAACGTCCTCCGTGGGGTGCAGTCAATGTCTGGTCCTCACGAGGGAGTGGACCGCGCCAGTTCTTTGTCTTTTGAGGTGGCAAAATGTTCTAAGATGATGCAAGTGTTGGAAAAGAAAGGTCACGTGGACTATGCCCTCTGTCAGAGATGTTTAGAAAGGCGTGCTTTTCCCGTGACGATAGGCGTCTATGTAAAAAGTTCTTTGAGTAAAGCCTTTTCTGTACCTGACACGCGTTTACACTTACATATAGTATTATAATTTCGGTGTATAATCACAGTGTTTGCAAAAACAAAATAACAACAACAACAACAACAACAACAACAACAACGAGAAGCAAACAACAACAACAACAACAACAACAACAACAACAAAAAACCCAGCAAATTACTATGTCGATTTCTCAGAACAATTTCCAGTTGCCCGCGCTCAAAAAGAGTTGTCAATCCAATATATTACGCACTCTGCTGTGGAATTTGGCCGTAGTGTTTCTCTGGTCCGAAAAAAAAGAAAGAATATTAATAAGATTCATCACCAATGACTGAAAATTTCTACAAACAGATTGATGGAAAGATAGATAGAGAGTTGGATAGCTGAAATACATCAATGAATGAGTAAAAAAGATACATGAATAAATTGATAAATAGATAAATATAGATTAGTGAGTGCATGAAGAATAAGAACATATCAGTTCTATAAAGTGTTTTTTTTTAATTCTTTGACACTGTAGACTATTGCTTATATCTTTTAAAAGGACAATGAACTTTGTATGTGTGATTAAGATCTGCAGTTAACAAGTTGGACGACCATATTGGTACACCTCCACATCTCTGGCCTTTTCAGCATCTATCCTTCCACATGAGACAGGGCTTAGTGTATGTGAGTCTAATGTCAACAGAATTACATTTTGTTATGATCTATCTGATACATATAAACCTTTGACTTCAAATTAGGAACTTATTCTTTGTTTCGAGTCATTCTTAAAGAGTCTTTCAGTCACATTAAGCGCCTTTACGTGTTGATTAACATAGGTAATCATATATTGCAATATAGGAGGCAGCATTTTCTTGAAAAGAAAAGAAATGAAAAGAGAAATGATAATCTGGACTGACAACCTTCCCCTTGTCATCGAGGACCTTAAAGGAGTAAGTCCAGCCATTTGGACTTGTCCCTGTGGACTCATTTCCGGAAATCAACCGCGACCTTTGTAACTGGTGACTTTCTTTCTGCAAATATTCCACGGTCACAAACTGTTGATGTTCGTGTAAGACCATTGAGGTAGTAGGGGAGGTTCGCCTGGGGCCAAAGTTTCAAAGTTTCCACTTAAACTGAACTCAAATTCATGCTAAAGTTTACGTTAATAGGAATCAATAAAACAGGCAATCTTATCAAAAATTAAAACAAAAGAATAACATCCGGGTAATGGAATTTCAGAAGTTTCGCATATCTTTATGAAACCGTGTTATCATTTGTAGTCTACTCTTCAAATCGCGAGAAACGATGGTATCACATTCATATTCAAATTTTCCATCAGATTGTTCGTTAATCAGTCTTTGTAGAGAATTATTGATTCATTTATTATTATAAGCATCAATTATCATAATTACCTAAGTGTTATAATATCCTTAACACTCTGAATTAATGATTCGATGCAAAAGATACAAATTCATACCATTGATCATTTCTTTGCATAATTGAACTTTGAATGATTTCTGCTTTTGAAATCATACTTTTTTAAAGAAATTCAGTAAAAATTTTTGTCCAGGCCAATAGATTATGTCAGAAGCAACGGAATTCTAACATAATATGTAGAGTATATGTTTGTTTTGTGAAAACATAAGATTATGTAAACCTGCAAAAAATTTCTTTCGTTAGTCCGAATATTAATGAAATTCCATGGCATGTTACTATGTTTATTTTGGCAAGGTCAACTCCAATAGAAAAGAAAGTTTGAACAAGGAAATTATAACTATCTGGTCAGAGCAATGAGCACAGGGGATCTCTTGAAAGAAGAACGAGAGATGTTTTTGTTTCTCTTTGATTGTTAGATTTTAAACATATACATAAGAATTACATTCAAGTCATAATGAAAAAAAATACTTGGCGTTATCCTTTCTGTTTCTCATATTTCTAATCTAGCAAGAACACAAGAAACTAAGTAACGTATGAATTTAACATAGATATGTATGGTTGCATGAGTTTCATTGCTGCAAACCTGTTGGCTGTTGAGTTCTATATATAAACTTAATAGAACTTAACTGACAATTTGAAATTTCAATAATAAGCACACTTTTTTCATTAACTAAGAAAGCATACGCCTAAAGAACATGATCATCATGATTACAAAAAAAAAGGCAACCAAACTCTCGACAAGCAAACCCAGTTGGCATATTTCTGTAGCGCCATGCAGCGAGGCATTTCAATTCGTCCTCACTTCTGGAATCGTTCATAAATTGGAATGCGGAAATATTACTTCCTCTCGTAAGCAAAGTGAGCAGCACAAGATCGATTTGACCCTCCGAAATCGGTTTCGAAAGTTCAGCTCGAAGTGCGCGCCGGGCAGTAAACACACGTCCCTCGGGTGTCGTAACGTCGCCAACCAACGACTCTTTCATGACCAAGTGGAGGTTGAAAGCACTCACGTTAGCGCCAATTTCGCAGGTACACGAGACCCTATTAACATCTATTAGAAACGTTCGGTACATTCAGGGTCGGCGAAAAGTTCTAATTCTGCGGGGGAAAAAAATACGAAAAATTAAAAGAAAGTTGTTTTATTCGTTATGTCTTCATTTAGATTTGAAGAAGGTATTTGGGTCGAGGAAAAGAGAAACGATTGTAAACGATGTTGAGGCAGTTTGATTATTGGAGGAGACAGACATATCGCAAAGAGTATTAATGAAACAAGTTTCAGAGAAGAAAAAACTATTCAGGATTTTGATTCCTCACACTTCATGCAAGGCGTTGTCACGAAATACATATTCTAGGAAGAGTAATCTGCAATGGATGGGGCAAAATGCGTCTTTGTGTTGTCCGGTCAGTTGTGTCTAGAGGACGTTCGTCAAAGTGAAAGAAACATGCAACTATTCAAAGCAAAACATACAGAAAAAATAGTAAACATAATTGACCAAAGTAAAAAAAAAAAGAAACAAAAAAGAAAACTCAGCTCCACTTTCCGATGGATGGATTCAAATAATTTCCAAAGTTAATAGTTTGTTTTTCTCCGGAATTCAATCAAACTTTATAACCGTATAGCTACTTCTCTAATCAAAGTCACCCGGAACCTTGGAAGTAGGAAGTTGTACTATTGTAGTTGCACTGTACACGTGTATCTAGAGACCAACTTATTAGTAATAAGAAAACGACTTAAGATTGACCTAAATGATTAAAAATACACAATTTGTAGATTCACAGATAAAGAGCTTACCTTGTCTTAGGTTACAATTTGCTCATTCTATTTCGGTTTCGAGCCCAAACGTCCAAAAACAACAGTACACAAATGAAATAAAGCATGAACATGATGAAGAGATAAAAAGGTCTGCATCTGAAGACTACCGATTGTGCAACGTTATTGTATTTTACAAGTTTCGTGGGTTCCACGTCGTCGCATGAATCGTATTGACACAAATCATTACCAGGCCCTTTCCTCATCTAAAAATTAATTTCATAATTATCTTTGTGTTGTGATGCAAATAAACTTATTGATTTGTACAGTACTGCTGACTTCGTTCTGCATTTCTTCATGAAATGTTTACTTTGAGGCGAATAATATGCATAAAAGGAAAAAAAAACTACGATGTGATACGATGTGAAAAAATAAGACATTTGATTGTACTTCATGTCATTGAAGAAAGAAAAAAGATATATCTCTGGAGTAACAAAATATATTAGATGTTACCTTTTTACATAATATACCGACAGAACAATATGAAAAAGCTGTGTTATCACATTGTCAACTCATCAGGTTAGCTTCCCCTTGTGTCTGCCATGCATGATTGAGTGAAAATGATGACAATGTGTGCTAAATGAACGACGAATTCAGCCATTTCAATGCCAAGCTTGGCAGATGTAGTGTTTTGAGACCTCAACGATCTTTTACTATCCAAGGTGCGAATACATGTACATTGTACTATGGTGGAAAGAAAAAGAGCGGTCTCAACTTGATATGATATTTCATAACAATGACCATTGACATTCGTCATCAGAGTAGATCATAAATAGATATTACTCTCTTATGACTTCTGTGACATCTTCAAGGCAGTCTCGTCGTTACATCACAGTTCACGTGGTCAAGCTACTGTAAGATGGTGCGAATGTTTGACGCAAAGCATGGTGTAGTATCGCAAGTCATACAGCTATTATCTATAACTTGTCAGGTAGAAACTAAATGGTACGTTGGCACGGTAGTTTTTTAATGAAGGAAATCACAAAGAGACACACACAAACACACTCACACACTCACTCACGCACACACACACACACACACCACCTCAAAGTAGGGTGAAACAACAAGAAAAAAAAGGAACAACAGCAAAAGTTTTAGAGGCCAGCGTAATTCGGCTTTTATTTCCATTCAGTAATGGAACCGCTCAATAAAGTAAAGAGAAAAAAAAGAATAGTGCAGATGATGATAACGATGCTTTACCTTTCTAAGCAATCGAAGTATTGAATACAAGTGAATAAAGTAATAGAACCAATAAACGTGATTACTACGGTTAAAATAAAAAGGAGTAAAGCATCATGGATACACAGCGGAACGTGAGGTCTGGTGCTACTGGTTTATCATCGTGCTTTTTACGACAGGCCGCAATGGTCGAATGGATGTCTTTCGGAAATACATCTGATTACTTTTCGAATGTAGTTTGCTTAGAGGTGGAAATGGCCGAAGCCTTGGAAGTTGCGCCTGTCCCATTTCTGACTAAATCCCTGAGATGATTGCTTGAGACTTGGCTCTAAAATATACGACTCTGTTTACAAGAGGGCGAGCGCGTTTTCCCGACACTTTACTGCGGCTTGTTAACGGTCTACGACCATGTGCTGCATGGTACTGAAACATAACCCCCTACTTCTTCTTCTTCTTCTTGTTCTTCTTCTTCTTCTTGTTCTTCTTGTTCTTCTTCTTCTTCTTCTTCTTCTTCTTCTTCTTCTTCTTCTTCTTTTAATTCGACATAGATAAAAATTGATCGTTTTCACAATATCATTCTAGGTTTACAGCATTAAAACCTGTGTGTTGATCTAAAAATGACAAAAGTAGAATTGAAAAATGGATATGTTGTCATTTCATTTCATTTCATTTCATTTCATTTCATTTCATTTCATGTCATTTTATTTTATTTCATTTCCGACAAAATATTGTATGATATATACATGTATTGTATGTTGTACACAATACAATATGACATTTGCATGTACAAAAAAAAAGTACAATGTGTCTATTGCATATTCAAGCGAAATTAATGCAGATCACTTTTTTACAATAAAACAAAACATAGCTTAAGGAAATGCATAGTCAAACTGTAACTTAATCGTATCAAGGTAAAGATGTCGGAAATGGAGGGAACTACTAAAAAGCCTAGCTTGTAGAATGCAGTCCCATATGTACATGCATAGATATTAAGGACTTACCTAATAATTTGGGATGACCAAGCTGTTATCAACTTTTTGGAACAGGCGAACTTTGAATTATGAATTCCGATCAGAATAAAGATTTGGTATTCGTTGTTCTTTCAAGAGACCGCGTAAATAAAATCGTTTTGTAAGATTTGTAACTTGAATACATCAAGGGGGAGACAGAAAACGAATTAGCAGAGGAACAAGGAAGAAAACAAACCAGACAAACAACCAAACAACAACCAGCGTAACAAGAAGCACGCTTATTCGTGTAATCTCATGAGTTTCTCTCAGAGTTCTGACTTGTGGTTTCCCTCCGTCCCTCCCTCCCTTCCCTCTTCCCCCCTCCTTGCCACGAGAGAGAGAGATGTCTCAATCTCCTTGCATGGGGCTGACATCTGAGAGGTTTAGAGAGAGGGGGAGGTGTGTCTCCAGCCCGACTCTCACCCTTCACCATGAAGATGGTGATAAAAAAAGAGGACACAGTAAACACCGGATCAGGAGAGCAAGCACCGAACGATGGAACAGGGCATCGCTAATTCTCGTCATAGAGGTTGCGCAAAACTTGGCTAGTCAAGCGACAATGGATATTTTTTCTCTGTGTGTGTCTCTCCCTCTCTTCTTTTTCTTAAAAAGAAAAGAAGAAAGGAAAACCAGAAAAAATAGTCCTAACAGATTGGTAAGCGACGAAAGAAGTGTCCATCTCGATAGAACTCTGTTTTATATGGTTATGATTATCGTGATTATGGTTACATCTCGTACTGTATAGCTACGTTTTTATAATGAGGAAATACGAGAAATGTGTTTGCTATAAAGGCTCATTTGTTGTTGCTCTGCTTTGTTTTGTTTTGTTTTGTTTTTTGTTTTGGCTTTGGTTTTTCTCTTCCATCTTATACTTCCAGATCACTGTACATTTAGAGTGGTGAGTTTTCACTGTTTTCCTTCTTTTAATATGTACAGTGTATAGGCCTACAAGATAGGTAGTGTCGCTACGTGCAAATTGGTGTAGCTGAACTACATGCGGTTTGCTTTTTATCTTATGTGTGTGTGTTTGTGTGTGTGTGTGTGTAAGTGTATGTATGTGAATGTGAGTGTATGTGAGTGTGTTTTTTCTACACAGACCAGTTGTGAAGAGAATGCATGCGCTCACACACACAATTATTTATCATATTGATATAAAATGCAGATCATATATTCACATTCACATTAAAGGCCTATATGTACTACAAGTATATATGTTTGTAAATATTATATAATATATAACATATAATTAACATATAATCAACATATATATATATATATAATATATATATTATATATATTATATATATATATATATATATATATATATATGTGTGTGTGTGTGTGTGTGTGTGTGTGTGTGTGCTCTTTCATCTGTACGTATCACAAAGGTAAAGTACTTTTTATCAGCATGAGAGTGAGCAAGACAGAGACAGAGGGGGAGAAAGAGAAAGAGAGAAAGAGAAAGACTCGTCGGCCGACTGCCGGTCTTTCGGAGATTACATTTTACGAAAACATCGTCATTCGTGGTCTCCAAAAACGAGTATGATATATGACGAGCTTAGTCACCGGGACGTTATGGATTTAGATTTAGAAGTAATCCGAGCTAGCCTTTCGCCGGTACGCCACGGTTATGATGAGCTTACCAGCCGCCCGACAGTAATCAAGCAACATCATATAGATTTCTCGTCATTAAGGCTGCAGTATGAACTTTTCACGTCATACAGCAGAAAGCGGACACTACAAAAGTCAATATGCATTTTTTTAATCTTTTATTTTCATAGATTAATATTTTTCTTTATTTTTTTTCTTTCTTTCTGTCTGTCTTTCATATTCGACGAACGGAAATTAGAGAAAAGTGAAAAATATGAGAAACAAAAAGAACAAATGAAAATCAAACCATTGCATTTTTCTTTGATTTATTTTGTATATCAAAGATTTGTTTGAAAATCCCTTACGACAACTCATTCTGTTACTTCGAGATCCTTCGTACTGCAGAGCTAATAATTAAATTGCTGTAAAGTCGTTATCCAGATTACCTGATAATTTGTTGAATGTATTTCATTTTGTGTTGTTTCGCCACTCCTTTGTTGCTTGAATGTCAAATGCACCCTTTAAGTATTGAATTTCTTCATTCCTTTACAAATTATTTTTAACAGCGGTACCGTAATTACCCTTCAGCAATATCTCTTTTTAATCAATTTTTCGTATTTTTCGAGTACAGCTGGTATGTAGGCATCTGATCAGTGAATCCCCACACACGCGCGAGCACACACACACACACACACACACACACACATTATATGTATATATATATATATATATATATATATATATATATATATATATATATATATGCATTATTTAATACATATGTACGTATATATATGTATTATATTGAAATATTACTTATATACATTTACAAACGTCTAAACGTAATGTACATAATCATAATATTGATACAGCCATTACACTTCGCTGCAGACATCTTATGTTTATGTGTGGAAATAGTAACACCTATACGTATACACGCATGTATCAAATTGACATTTCTTTTGTTTTCCATCTTAATTACCATCCGTTTTCAGCTCTTCTTATCATTCATTGTCATCGTTCTCATCTTCCTCATTTTCGAAAAAATAAGAAAAACTTCTTGCTGAAAATAATGCGCAATTCTGAGACAATCACGTATTCATTTTGAAACGAAACATGTTTTTAATAGTCGTGTTTTAAAGAACAATATACAATGGCATACGAAATAAATACACATTTCCATTCTAGAGAAAGGCATTGTTATCCTTATGTTCTATATACAGTTGGATATGTTAAATGTAGAATATTTACACATACTAATAAAAATCTCTTCTTTTTTCCTGCTCAGTCTCATAGATACATAAACACGAACATTATAATATCTGTACATGTATAGTATTGTACTCGAATCTCAATCACTTCGCATAGACAACAGTATAATTCAAACATAATTCTTAAAAATCATTCCAAGAGACAAATACCACAAAAAATACAGTATAAATGACTTATAATCAAGATATGCGAAGGTATATGGACGGTTTTAATCTCTATACAGCGAAGGATTACCTTTATCCTGTGTCCTCGATTTATCGACGTATAAAATCCACTGTCTGTTTACCTATGACCATGCATACACAGATGCAGGAGTTCATCCATCTGCATGTTTAGTACAGGTGTACTTGTAAATATTTTTTGTTGAGATATTAAAGTTCGATTACATCATCAAAATTTTCTCGTTGTTTGAATAAAAATCTTCAGCTAAAGGTGTCTGCATTTGTTGAAATCTTTCACATTGAATTGGGACCGATACAACTGCCATATGACTTACTAAACTACAAGAAACTACATCTGCGGGGGAAATAAAAGAGATGTATATTTTACATGTACAATTGTTGAAACACAGGAAATACCCTGAACTCGCTACAACGACTATTACAACAACCAGGGAGGGGGCCACCTCCCTGCAACAACAGATATTGTACAATGACAACATTACACATTCATCCAATACACACTTCACGCAAAATATGTAAAAAGGTAAGCCTTGCCTTCCTACAAGCGATTGACAGTCGTCTACAACTCAGTATTGCATGCATGGGACAAAACATTGGCACTGTATGAAGGCACGCAAATGAAGCAGTTTTTCCCCTTCCTCATCACAATTTCTTCTTTTTTTGTGCATAGAAGTAAATAATCTATTAACATTAATGAAGAGATATGCTTTAGTCTTTGAGTAAGTGATATCATTAGCACTGAGGAAGAACTGATGTCATAAAAGAATACAATATAGTATCAAACTTTTCACCTGGAACTGAGACGCCGAGGGAAACTGAACGTTATGACGATCGAACAAACCACGTGATGAACGGTATATCGGAGAGGCCTTTACTTGGTATATTTTTTTGCCGAGTAGTTATGACAATAAACGACAAACATATAATCTACGTCTTCTTCCCGAGCAAAACAAGTAAGGTCTTCCTCAGCCACACCATGTGCATCTGATTCTAAAACAAACAAAAACATTCCCTGAATTCATACCGAGAGATTTTTTTTTTAAAGGATGGAGTCGATGTAGTTCATTTGTTTTCTTTGTTGTTCTTCTGATATGCAATTCTGTCTGTGTGCTGGAATGCAACAAGAACCAAAGACGAGTAAAAACCCTTCAGAGATATTAAAACAATTAAAATGTTTACACCAGACTGACATGAGTGTGTTATAGTGTGTCAGTATAGCCTTCTTCTAAAATGGTTCAGAATTCGGCAGTTTTCATTTACTTTTTTTCCCCTTCAGTATGAAGATGTAAAAGGCAAAACATTTTGTTTAGACGACCGCAGAAATGTTACTTGAAAATCTATAAAGATGAAAGCCGCTATTCAAGACAAAAAAAAGCAAAATAACACGAAGCAAAACCAAAAGGTTAGAAAGTTAATATTACGTGATCTGTTATTAGATTCACAGAGACAATATACAACTGTTCTGTGTATCAAATAAGATTGATCGGAAATATTTTTTTTAGTGTATCAGTTATTCACATCCTGTTTAAATAAAAAAAAAAACACACATCTGATTTTGACGAGTATAAAGAAGGGTCATCTTGGATACTTATCACATCAACTTAGTATGTAAAAGAACTTTCTGACCAATAAAAAGACAATGAGGAACAGCTTTATATTGCCAATACTTTCAAAACATTTTCAAAATGTGAACCACTATGTTTCTCGATATGTAATCGCCCAAACATGAGACAATTTCATGTGACCAGATGAATAAAGAAGATTCGTATCTGGTTACTGAATGGATAAACCAAATCATAGCGTGTTGTCTGTTCGGGGGGGGGGGGGGGGGAGGAAGAGCATATCTTCGTTGAGAGCAGTTTATCTGTTTATCGTGTTTTGTAATGAGAGATAAGTTACAGATGCCTATGACTAAGATATTTCTCACGAAAAACGATCTGCTAGGGTAAACAGTTAGAGCAACAAAAAACCCAACTTTTTCTTCGTCACGTCGGTGAAGTAGAGATTGCTCCCGTAAAGCTCTGAATATGGGTGTTATATGGTTTGTGTGGGATGCCTGTAGATTACGGGGAGGGATGAAACTTGATGATAGTCGTCACTGCCACGAAAACGGGTCTTAATTCTCATGAATCAGGCAAATTGTGGATTAGGAGATGAACTGGGCTGGAAGGGGAGGGGGGTTACTCTCGTGCAGAACTCTTTTTGTTTGCTGATCACGTGGTAAGTGTAAGAAGGAAAAGGCGCCTCCAAAGGGTTAAGGGCTCTCACTGGTTTTGCTTTGTGCATATCTTTGTTTGTCTGTTGTACGCAAGGCGAAGGTTGATTCTGCAGATTCGTCACACAATTCGATCAAGATCTTGCCTTTGATTAGTTCAATGTGAGAATCAACGAGAGATCAGAATTAACGCGCAGATTAAAAATCTTGTCTTGAGTCCCCTTCATGTTTTATTTTTCCTTTCTTTCCCTTCAGCTTTCCTCTTATTACGTTCCTTCTACTAAAGCCCTTTCTACCCCCTGTGTCCCCACGAGTAATCCAAAGATCCGCATTGGGTAGGCGACAAGGGCTCAAACGAGTTGCGAGATGTAAAGGAGAAATCCCCACCTCCTCCATGTCAATGCTCTCTGGGCCCCTCCAAAAACTTCATACGCTCTATCTGACGCAATGCCCGGCGTATTAATATCTAGTTTATGCCAAAATCACGCATTGATGTAATTTCCACAAAACCCCAAACGACACAGACAAAAACAAACAATCCACAACATGTCTATTATTTCAATCAAAACTATTTTGCTGACAGGTGCAAACATAGTGAACTGATTTTATCTCTTGCTTCAAGAAGACATAAACAGAGCAAGCAATGTTGGATTAGCGGCATACTTTGAGCGACATTGACTGGTCTGGTATCCAAGCTTTTATACTTAGCCTCGTTTCAAGACTGCTGGCAATAATCCACCAAATATCCCGTCCACAGCATACTGCATCTCTAGGATCTAACATCATTTCGGATTTGAGATATATGAAAGGGAGTAGTGGTAATCACTCTCTTTGAAGAAAGTATTTATTTTCGGACAGGGTGGAGGAGCAGGGGTAAGCAGCAGCTTGCAGCCTGGAAATAAGGCTATAATATACACCTACTATGACTCAAGTAGAACGTCAACAGGAGAGAAACGACAGAAAGAGAGGGAGAGAGAAAGAAAGAGACAGTGGGAGAGAAGAAAAAGAGTCTGTCTGATTCAGTATGCGACGACTCGACGTCGGATATAGCACGAAAGCTACTTTCATCCGCTGCGGTGCCGCGCCGACGGGCTGCGCCGAGATCTGGGGGGATCGCCCCTCACTTGACTCACTCGCTATATTCCCCCATTTCTCTATTTTAGCTCTCTTGTTGATAACATTATAGAGAGAGGCTTTCCCGACTTATTTCCCCCTGCCTTTGTGCTGTCAGAAGTGAGGGAGGAAATGCTTATATCCACACAAGGTTTTGACGAGTCAAAATAAAGGAAGGATAAAGGTAAACTGATCAAAATGATAAAAAATAGACGAAACTGATCCTCAAGGAAGGGGAAAGATACGAGACGGGGGATATCATCACGCTCGCTGATTCTCCGGTAATACCGGATTAGGCGGGAGCAACGAAATACGCATCTAAAAGCATCTAGAACGGTGATAAATTAACCTTAGTAGCAGAATCAGACGGTTATCTACAAATTGTCTTAAAGAAGTGCGCGCGCAAGTTCATCGATCCCGGCTTACTGACTGCCTCTTGCATCTTTCGTTAACATTCTGTCATGCGATATCTTAATATATCTCCGTCACACTTCGGCCATGCTGCTAAGGATTAAGAGCGAAGCACATGACCACATTACACATGACCCTCGAAAAGTGTGTTAAGAAAATCTAGCAGAAAGCATACAACAAGGCGATCGAATGTGAGCAATATAACTTACAAACACTGCAAATCATCAAAAGAAGAAGGGGAGGAAATAGAAGAAGGAGAAAGAAGAGGAAGAAAAAGATGATGATGATGAAGATGAAGAAGAAGAAGAAGAAGAAGAAGAAGAAAGATGTGCCTTGCTTTTGCATGAATGCATTTATCGTGTGTGTCCCGAGTCATTGTACTGCGCATGCTTCACTTTCTCTGGCGTGACTTTCAAAAAAAAAAAAAAAACCCTCAATATTTCATGGGAAACGATTTTCCGAATGTGTTTTGGTACCATGTTTAATCATTACACGGTTCTGTCTGAGCTAGACTAGACTAGATTTACAGGATTACATACAAACAGAACAAACAAGTTTGCATCAGAATACAGTATCTCACAAATACACAAATCTTGAAACATCACTTATATTGCTGAGTAGAAAGTCAAGGCATATGTATGTAACATAGAAAATTTACATTCTCAACTTAGGCCTATATGAACCATTTACAATCGTTTCATCATCTATGTTATGGTTTAGAGCACCTTTATCAATATCTTTATCAGTAGTTGATATATATCTATCAAACCATGCATATTCACAGTAATATGCTTATACATTTTTTTTTGCAATATTCTACAGAAAAAAAAATATGCGAAAAGTAATGGTAAGAAGATTTACCCAAACAAAGAAAAATAAACATTGAACACTTTAATAAAGCTCTTACAACTATTTACTGACATTTCATATTGAATACACAGTAGGCGCTATACATATGCGCATACCTACGTTATTTAGTGTATAAGGCAAATTTACAGTTGATCCTTTTATATGCTCTAAAACTTCGACAGCGCTGTACACACGTCTAACGATCGATCGATGCCCTGAATCATAATACAACCTGATGCCTTTTCGGTCTCCGAGAAAGTGGAAGAGGGAAAATTCAAATATTATTATCTTCCCAATTAGTCCAATTAAAATCACATGGCACTTTGTCAAAGAGGCCGCTTTGCTGATTGCCTGGAAAAGTGTCTTGTACGACTAATCACCGACTTTGTCTTAAGTACAAACTCGCAAAAAACATGGTATACATGCACATTTTATTTTTCTCTGAACCGCATCACAAACCACCCGCATAAACACCCTTCATTCTTCCTTCAGCCGTCACACGTATAATCCCCCCCCCCTTAATTCATAACAATTTGAAACTTTAACTGAAAAGGGGGAAGATAAAGAAAACTGTAAGAAGGTCGAACATTTCTACTCTCATTGACCTGCGGTTCAATGATGGAACCAATGCGCAATTTGGCAAGAATGAGCAATTAATTCCGTCGACTTCAAACTACGTAGGCCCTACGTCATCAGGTTTTACGGAGCTGTAAATTGCGTCAGTTTGTTTCGGCGACAGTATAGCCGTGCGTCGACTACGCTACCGTGAAAATCCAGGTTGCCCAGTGGCCATTACGTAGCACAAGTAGTCAGTCATTTCACAAGTGGTGCGTGTGAGGCAGACGATGAAGCGCGAAAGAGATATATATATATATATGTATATATTATATATTCGTATATCGCGTATAGTCATCCAGCGTTTGTTTCTTCTTTCACACCATGCACAGTCCGTCTGACGTCGCCTTCTTCGGGGACGTGATGGCCTTTCCCTTGTTGGGTGTTATGCTCTCAACGATCAGCGATAAGCAGTCCAGACTGGAGGCGTTCGTGCAGCTGTAACCTACAAGAAACATGCAAAAAACACAGAAACAAACGAAAAAAGGATCATTACATTTCATTTTCCCAAAACATTCAGCGATGACAAGATAATGATAAACTTCTACGTCCTCAAAGCAGAAGCCGTTCTTATCAACGAGATCGTATTGCTCATTCGTGCGTTGGGCTTTTCTCCGCGATTCTTCCTATTGGGAAGTCAGGTTTGAAGGCTCTTTTCCGTGAATGGGAAGTTGATAGACTATCTGAACAAAGCACACTCACTGAACGTTATTTCCTTGACTTGTTCATGTAAAACCACTCATAACATCAACTTCACCATATTGATGAATTAATGTTCAGATATGTCCAAAATTAACCTGTTTGATGCTTTTCTTTTTTCATGGAAAGACCATGGGTGATGGCTTAGAATTGCTTATATACATGTTTCAGTAACTTGTCAGGAAATTGTTTACATAAAATGTGAGGACAATACAAACAAAAACAATACCCACACATGCATGACAAGAAAAGAAGTTTTCTGCTTGATGGAGGCATAAGCCGATAGACTTATACCGTGACACTACACGAGCATATAGGGATAGCATTATATCACTTACAACAACGCTGGAAGTAAATCTCAGTATATAGAACTGACAGTGTATTGGCGTGTTATGATGTGCGATTATTTGCTATCGCCGTTTCCTTGTTCATAAGAAAGCGATTCACTCTTTTCATTGTCGCCACAAAGACACTAGAATAGACCCATGGTGAGCTACATCACTTCATACGGATGTCTTGAAATAACCCTCGCGAAGATGGAAATGTTAAGAACCAGCAAGTAAATGTGCTTGTTGTTTTTTTCTTCTATTATTCTCATTTTTTTGGTAGAGGCAGCAAATTCAGAAGATTTATAATTCGTTTACATATCGTGGGAGAAGGTATCTGAATTCTCGAGGGGGAGATTCCACAGCGCGCGGGGACGAAGGTTGATGCACTGTCTGGCGACGGAACCAAATCACTTTCATACACGAGTGTGCCATTAAACTCGTGTTAACCCTGCTGCCGCCGAACACCAGACAAATAGCGGGTCGTGCTCGAGATACAGGCTGTCCTCTGGGATCCGTAGGGTTAAACGAGCGGGTGTCTCACTTGTGTCATAAAAATTGGCGGGAAAGCTATCAACCGCAGACGATCAAACTGTTTTCGTTATAAGGTGGGTAACCAGTACGTTGTTTTCTAGTAAACATGACCCCTTTACAGATTATTCCTTCACCCTTTCTCTTATCATGAACCCTGCTAAAAATGACCTTCCTACATTTTGCTACCAATCTCTTGCCTCCACGATATCGTTCATATCGATTCGTATACCCCTTTAGAAAATCATTGGAATTCTATTTGTGCCCTATTCCACAGAGTAACATCGAGAGAGAGAGAGAGAGAGAGAGGGGGGGGGGGGGATCCCTGCCTGATGATGAGATGAAAAAAAACACCGATTTTAAACTTCTGTTCACGTTTCAAATGAAAGCCCGCTCCATCAGTGTCCATGGCCAAGGCAATCACAGCAAGAGGGCAAAACCTTACAATAAAACCATTAAGAGATTCATCATAATTGGACTATAATGTATTAACGAACTAAGATTAAACATTTATTTTTGCAAAACACTGATTACCCTAAAATTAGACATAACGATGACGTCACTGCCTCACAATTCTCTTTAATTTTGATGAAATATTCGCTGTTTATTTCATGTTGTCCTATAATCAAATTCACCTTGATCACAGAGTAATTCTAACAGGTTGCGTATATCCATCAACAAGTTGCGCACTGACCTACGACAAAACTGTGATCAAACTGATCGAATTATGTCCCTAATTCATCGCAGGCGAAATGTACTACATTCTCATCGTGAATGGTACAAAGAACTGGGACGAACAGACAAAAGTGCATCGACTTTTCTTCTTTGTGGAATAACCATTCTATCAGCGAAACCATATAATTAGTTCGGGCGTTTACCCGTGCTATTGTAATCACAACATTCACAACCCTTTGAGCGTTAGACGTGATGTGTCTTCCAGACATTTCGTGAAGCTGGAGAAATGAATAACAACATGTAGATGCCGGAGACTGGCTCTGAGATTAAAAACAGAGCTTACTAATTGCTGGCTTCGGCTGCTCCCATGATCTTTTTTTTTCTTAAGCACGTGAAACAAGAGGCGTAGTCACATCATAAAGAGTGGCAAGTTCATGGACTAGAAAAAAAAATCATTTTGTACAGGGCTGATTGCAGAGAGAGAATACGTCGCACGCTCTGACGCTATATTTTTGTTACAGGAACACTAACGATTCATCGCGTTGGTAGTTTGTATGTGTATTTGTTCATTGTTGTTTGTTTCTTTGTCCTTTACCAAACTTATGTGATATTATGGTTTCATACCAAAGTCTTTCAAACAACATAATTATTTGAATAGATTATAACGAGAGTGAGAACATACAAAATATTTCGGCACAGGGTTTGAAGTGTTTTAGCTAGGTTTGTATGTCCCGAGATGAAGTCAAGTGATATAATCTCCTTGACATATCCTGAGATAAAGACACTGTGGATATTTCCCGCAGCATCAGTCAGCATTATTCTGTTATAACATGAGGTTGTCAAAGTTCTTTGAATGTAATGAAATTCATTTAACTTTTACAATCAAACTGGCAACCATTTTCCAGCATCACCAACAGCTATGAAAAACACAGCTCCAGTGGTTCTCTTGTGTCCTTGCTTTATACGTTCCCTGCTCTATTAATTCAATTCAATTCAATTCAATTCAATTCGATTCAAATTACCAGGTGCTTCCCTAAAATCATATCTCTAAATGCTTCTCATTGTCATTTCATCGGATGATAAGTATCTGATACAGGATACGAGATTTTATTCTGTCGATTGTCTGAAAATTGTCATCGTTCTATTGTTTGGTACATTTCATAATTAGTTTTTTCCCAACGGGAGAACATCCCAGGGTGTTCTGCCAATGGGAAAACAATGTAAAGCCATCCACTATCACGTGATCCTAAATACTCAATCGTTCTTGGTCTCTGACTTCCCCAAAATGTATTTTGATAAACTGTGATTAAATTTTGAGAGCTAAAAAAGCTAAAGTTTGGAACCATGTATTGATGTATCAATATACCAGGAGAACATAAGTATAGTCACGTCTTTTACCTTCAGTTGACCCTTGTGACTGCAATCCTGTCTGCCACTTTATTGCCTTGCACAAAGAATAATGTCTTTAACACGATGAGGTTACCAAAGAAATGTGAGGGTATGTTATCGATTCCAAGAATACGCCTCGGGACCTACATTATTTTGCCCCTCCCAAGCAGTCAAAATACTTTGTGGTGTCGCTATCTTAATGAAAGCGAAAATTGATAGAGAGATTCACTAATCATTTAGTAACTAAATTTGAATTTCAGTTGTACCATTATTGGCTCGACATTAGTAATTTAGAGAACCTATTTTGGATTTGAAAATCAATTTCCGATTTTAAAATGGCCTTTATGTGGATTTGGCCAGGTCTGAAAAGTCAGCCCACCTCCCAAGTTGTAGGTTAAAGGACAAGTTCACCTTCATAAACATAAGGATTGAGAGAATGTAGCAATATTAGTAGAACACATCATTGAAAGTTTGAGGAAAATCGGGCAATCCGTTCAAAAGTTATGAATTTTGGAAGTTTTTGTGCAGTAACCGCTGGATGAGAAGACTACTGCAGTGTGTGAATAACTTAGATGTCACATGCGTACAACAATGGAAGGAAAATATAAAGAGAATTTCACATAATTTCATTTTGTATAAAGGCTAGAATCATCAATTTAAAAGCCACTTCACTTCTAATTTTTATTTATATTTTCAAGTGGTTATTTGGTTTGTTTGTATGTTTGTTTGTTTGTTTGTTTGTTTATATGTTTGTTTATTTATTTTTGGTTTTTCGGCACGTATCGGTGTGCCTAAGAACGTGCAATTAAGCTGGCTAAAGTAGTGAGTGTATGTGTGATTGTTAAAAACCTTCTGACTTTTTGAAACAACATTATTAAGGTACTAAAAAAGCAACTGAGCTCTTTGTTTACTTTTCTATGCGATCTGTGTCCCCCAACCTTCACGGATTGACAAATATGAGTTTCTTTTTTCTAAATGAATAGTTGGATATCTAAATTCGTGAATGAAACCATGTTACCGTGAAACAAGGTTGCAAAATACAGGATTAGGAGTGGGGAAATTATAAGAGAGAGATGTTCGCGTGAAAGCAACAATATCCAGATGCTATTTCAATAAAGATACGCATGCACTCGTCTTTCTTCATCATCTTCTTCGTCTCTCGTTGTTGCTGTTGTTGTTTTTAATTGACAGTCTTCTACGCGCTATTAAAGAATTAATGTTCGACATCCCGCCTGTTTCCGGGCGTCACCTCCCGCTTTGCCCCTCGTCTGCCCGCCAGTGCCATGGTCCTCAGAGTCCCTTGATGGCACCCGCGAAGATGTGCGGAAAGCATCATCGAATTATTCACTCGATTTGGAGAAGACATTTTCATTACCGGCCGACAGTAAAACGGCGAGCCACTCTCCCTCCTTGCTCCTGCTGCCGATGTTGTTGATTGTTCTGTTGTGTTTACTTTTGCTTTACTAATTGTAATTCTGTTGCAGCTCTATGGTGTGAGCGGTCTCTTGATGTAGTATGCTTGCACGCGACAACGTGTGTGTGATGTGCTGCATCGTATCCCAAGTAAGAACACCAATGTGATAATTAGACGTTTGTGCAAGCCTATGTCTGTACACCTCACATTTTGGATTGTTTTTATCGATGCTTTCCAGATCGCGTGTGTTCCTTGGCGTGATTCAATAAGCGCCGGTTTAGGAAAAGAGAAATCATGGAACGCAACCAAGAATATTGTAAAATTGTTAACACCAAGAGCTCCTAAAATAAAATCTTACCGTTGTTTCGCATTTCTGCGGAGATAGTCTGCACAGATCAGAGTAATTTGCTATCAAGCTTGTGTATTTTTTGTTTATTTTATCGCGTGATTAATCAAAGAAAAGTTAGTTCGCCATTGTAAGTAGCAGTTCGCCGGATTCACCGTACTCGTCGTTTGAAATATACAGGAGAATGCTATTGTCTTATTAGATAGACAAAGCAAAGAAGTCATGCCTGTGGTCAACTGAGTAGAAAGAGAATACTACTATGTTTTCATGTTACGACGCATTTCGTTATTGAAATTATTACATTACGTCATGTACAAGAAATTGTATCAAATCACATTTTGTTACACATATTACATTATGCAATGTTACGAAATTATCATATTATACTATGTTATATCATATTATGTAATATGATATCATTTCGCAAAATTCCACATTCTTTTCAATCTATGGCATCGAATACTATAATAGGAATCATACTGTCCTGTCTGCTCGATGCAAGCAAAAACCCCAAACTTTTGTTTGATTTATTTGTTTGTTTTTGTGAATCTATCTTTCTGTCTTTTATACCTACCATTGCTTCGCATTACATTGATTTCATGAAGGGGCAAATGAATGTACATACATGTAGGCCTATGTGTCCTATCAAAAGATTGAGATAATGAATAATAAAATGAAACTCACCGTAGGGTGATGACACATCGTAACCATCCCCATACTGCTGCACTTTGTCTGATGAGTATGATCCTGGACTGCTGCCGTCCGTCTACATCAAAAACAAAAAGTTTAAAGAGAAGAAACAGACAGATAAGATAACTACGCCATCGAAACATAACTTTCTGCTCGCATCAAGTGATATCTTTTAATCTTTTCATCACACTCTTTTTTACGTCGTTAACCAGGCCATGGAATAAGTCATTCATGATATTACGATATTAGGAACAATTGTCCATCCGATAGTAACTTTTGAACAGCTAGAAACACACGAGGCGAAGCCGAGAGTGTTTTGGACTGTTCAAAAGTTACGGGGGGACGATAATCTTATCAAAGCCGACCAAATAATGTGCATTATTTGTTTTATAAAAATGGTGACATGTTTCAAATTCGGCGGCAGCCATTTTCTCAAGATTCCCAGGCCAGCACCAGCTCCAAGCTAAGCGAATTGCACACAGAAACAATGGAAAGGCATTTGTAATACACAAGCGATGCAACTGTGGTCGTACTAACGGTCGTTAGTTGCCGGTCATAACAATACCAACGCCCGATGGAAATTAAAGTTGGGCCTTCATAGGCAAAACAAAGGAATGGTCAAGCAAATACATTTCAATAGACACAGCATAAAGGATTCTAAAACAATAGTCGATCGTTGATTCGAACTTTTGACATTGCATCCCAAGTTATCATTGTTCTCGCCTTTCTCTTCTTCTTCTTTGTTGGGGGGGGGGGGGGGGGGTGTGTTTTGTTTTCCAAACTGGCAGGATCATAGTCTGATATAAATAGGATGGCAGTCTTCCCCATGGCGTGACCAAATGTGAAATACATAAAGTAACAGAAGAACACAAAGAGTCTTTCTCATCTTCTTTACTTGGTGGAGAAGAAAATACCAACAACAAAGGGGCGCTCCTACACCCATCCATCCCTCCTCCCGCCATACACACTTAGCGGAGACTCCATTCAAGTTCTCCCGCCTCTCGGGGGAGACATTCATAAAATGGGGTAATTTTTACAGCTTGTTTACGAAACCTTGTGTCGTCAGTGGGCAAATCTCAGATGGGAAGGTCACGCAACACAACCATCGAGTCCATCTCCTAGGCCCAGTTCATCTCCCAGTAAACGGTTGCTGCATAGTTTTGTCTTTTGATGTGTCTTCGGTCTACACTTTTCCCTCCGACTGGAGGACTAGGAAACTCGACGCTTCATCGCATCATTGTTATTACATCCGCCTGCAACAATGAAAGCATTTTCTCGTCACGAAAAAAAAGCGAAATGTTTCAAAAGAGTCGCCTGCCATCACGTTTTAAAGATCAGACCCAAGACATCATTTAGGAAACACATGTGTTCATTTTCGGGAAAAGAAAAATACATCTTAACATGGATCTACTTACTTATAGTAGCTCCATGATCTAAATCATAAAGATGAAAAATGTGAAATTTCCGTGCTGGAAGCGCTAAATGCCTTCTATCTATTTATACACTTTTTACGTCTCTATTTTTCGAGTGAAAGCCAAACCTACTTGCGATTGTGTCGTCTTCCGAAGAGGAGTACGCACGGAAAATGCCGTAATGTAACTAATAGTAGTCAGCTCAATCTTCGATAATCATTAATAAGGACTCTCGCCAATTAAAAGATAATGTTAACACAATGCAAGGGGCGTGAGGTATCTGATTGCGTCATCTTGGCACGTGCGTACCAGATAGGCCTAAGTGACTGGATTGCTTGGCTTTTCTCGCTACCTCGCTCGCAATTACCGGTCTTATCTAGAAGTGTGTCGGGTCATCTTCTTCATTCAGTTCCTCCTGAGAGGTACGTACGCCGTGTCTCGGGCGCCCGCATTTTCTACACAAACCATTGATGAGTTAGTTTGACGTGAAAGAACGCAAGTCCGAGAGTGAAATATGACATGAAAGAAACTACCATGCCACTTTTTAAAAGAGAATCCTGATGGTTTCTTGCTTTTGAAAGTTATGAATTTATCGGGTGTCTAACAGCAGTAGAATGCAGCGTTAGTGAGGATTATGGAATAGTTCTTCCTTTTCATGAGGCGGTTCTTGTCGCCACCTCAACACCTGCAAATAAACATGGCCCAATCTGTGAACTTCAAAGAATCTTTTGCGTTCTCAACACATGCTGGGCATGCAGTTTGTCTTTTTTGTTCTTTTCTTCGAGGGGGTCTCTTCTTCCTTTCCTTTTTTCGTCTACAGATAAAGGGATATCACAGGGGTTGGATGGGCTTGCGAGAGAATACCGCCAATTTTTTAAACGATTCATCGTCAGTATATGAAAACAGTCGGGTGTACCTCTGTCAGGCATAATTCAAACAAAACTTGTTCATCGACGCTGTTTATCTGTACGCAAGTGCCCTTCTCCTTCTTAGTGTGTTCGATTTGTCTAGGAGTCTTGTGGATGCAGTCATGGCATTTAAGCGTAGAGTGATGTAATGATTTGCCCTTTTTCCTCTTCTACTTGGGACCCTCTCTCTCTCTACCCTTATGCTCGCGCCGGAACTGAAACAACAGTGACACCATTACCAGCTTTAAATCTCTAAATCCAAACTACATCTAGTTCCGCTAAGCCCGAGATGCTATCTGAGACGTTGGACAGTGGTGCAAACCCAAGCAGACACGGGGAAAGGTTGCCAGCCGAAACTGGGGCGAGATATACACAGGGCGTTTTCGGCTGAAAAGTGGGCTAAAAATGCGAACGGGATTGGCAAAATTTGAGAGAGAAAAGTTTGGTGGGAGGTATTGACGGAGAATTGTGGGATGTTTAATTATCCTTCCTCAAGAAGAACAAATACAAGACCGAGATGCAAAAATAACAAAGGTTATCTGAAGACACGCTGCTCTCCAATGAAGAGGGCTTTACCACTTGGGTCACATAAATATCACTTGTTCGTAGTAGTAGGCAGAACTAGTTTGCACTTGACAACTTTGGGAACCCGTCACAGCCCATCATTTAAGATGTTTGTAAGTAGTTTTAAGTTGTGATAATCAAAGTCACCACAGCAATAGCTCAAATGGTATCGGCTGATCTCTTGACAGGACTGCCTCAATGACAGCAAGAATCACAACTTCCCATAAAAGACTGCAAAACTCTGGATGAAACGGGCTGAGGGTATCTTTCATTTATTACATGCCCCGTGAAATGACCAAAACTAACCCATTTAATCAACGTTCTATCAATGAATGCATGTATGTATGTATGCATGTTTGTGTGTTTGTTTGTGCGTGCGTGCGTGCGTGTGTGTGTGTGTGTGTAAAGATAAATATAAATCAAAGATAATGATAATACTTACTGAGTGTCAGACAAGCAGGTAGTTGATGCTGAGGTTATTGAGTATGTTAAAGTCGTTCGACTAATTATAATTTGAAAAAAAAAAAAAACTTCTTGCCCTTGAAAAGCAGTTCACATCTCCACGTCCGACGGTTATCACATCATAAAATCTTATAGTTAGTTGTAATGACACGCTTAAGGTCAATTTTCCGCCTAATGGTATTTAATAGGGCAAATAATTAATCTGCCATCAGGGGAAGATGTTGACTTGGAGGAGGGAAGAGAGCATCTCTTGATGTTTGTAAGTATTTTCCCTCTTGGCGGAAGAAATCGACTGGTTCACAATTTCCCGCGTTTCCCCGATGTGTGACCACACATTCTCGAGTACAAATTGAAGCAAACTAACCGAATTTCCGACCGCGCCAAAAGAACTCGTCACCGCTTTTCCCCCAACTCCAAGCGCTAAGGCGTAGTCTGCAGCAAAGGCGCACGAGCCACGGTTACAGGTCGGTGGCAAATCAGCTGCCAATACTAGTAGGCCTATGTGAATTAATGCAATGCACAAGGATTACCATGCATTGTTTGCTGGCAATACTCCGTCATGTAAGGGTCTTGTAGAGTAGCGTCTGTCTCATCTCCGAGAGCCTGATCGCACTCAAGGTTGAAGAGGGTGTGAATTCGGAGACTATGACGAATTGCGTCCTCACTTTGAGTAAAGTGGGAATTTACTCACCGCGAATTTCCTATTGGAAGACGCCAAGCTGTGACTACATCATGACATAAATGTGATTTTTAGACTATTTTTGAACTATCTTCTTTTTCTTTTTTGTTTGCAACAAAATCGTAGAAAAAAAAAAGATAATGAAGGAAGAAGATAATGGTATAATTCGTAATCAAGAAGATATCTTTGTTCAATATCATTGATGGTTTGAAATGTTATCTTGTTCTTTGAGCAACTGAAAATATTCACGCGTTCTGTTCAAGATGAAATAAAAACAAAATCTTCTTTGAATGATTGTATACCAGCGGTCAAGGGTTTGAGTTGTAGCATGCTTTGGGAATTCGGGTCAAAGTTTAACGAACTTTCAGAAAAAGAACTTCCATCTTAACATCTCGCAGCGTTTAATGTCTGTAAATTATTCGCAACTATACTACGTTAATAGGCGTTATACCACGCGAGGAGAATATCCAATGAAGATACAATAGTGTGAAGATCATAACTTCAAATACCAGCACTTTTACGAAAAGAACGATCAGCGATCTTGTTTTGCTGCGCCCAGACATCGCCAAGGTTTTATTGTTCCTGGAGCTTAAAAAAAAGTACGAAGAAGAGAAGAAAAAAAAAGTAAAATAGAAAAGAGAAAAGGAGGAGGATGTGGGAATGTGGAAACCGGAAAAGAAGCCTCCCGAAACAATTCTCTTGACCTAGCCTAGCATCATCTTTAGTCACTCTGGAAAACTAGAAACCGAAGTTTTCTTCCAGTCCATTGGGTCAATGGTGGGGTAAATGGGTATGGGTATAAGCAGGGTGGTGGTATCCACCTCCCTGGTATAAGCAAAGTCATGTACCCCAGCGGTAGAACCAACGCACACGTTGCCTGATCTGCGCGGTTCACGTGCACTTTTGTTCGGAGTTCAATCGACTGCAAGTCTTCTGACTCGGTGAAAACATCCAAACTCCAACAACACTGCCTCAGGGCGCTTCAAACTCTATTACGGCCCAGGAGCACTGCACTTTTGTCTCCTACCAGTACACCTCTCAACCGCTCCTCCTCCTCCTTCGCCCCGTTACCACCACTATCATCTTCGAAGATGGAAACCAGTTTTCAAACAAAACTCTTGTGGTATTCTTTCCGAGCGAGACGTCTTTATAACCTTGTTATTGCTCACAAATGAAAGAAAATACTCGTCACGCCTGCCCTATATGTTTGCGTGAAAAACAATTGGTCCTGCATCCCGCATCAGCTGAAGATGTGGACCGGTGTTTCAGCAGGGAGATTAGTTCAAGGACCATGCGAAATGGTAGAAAAACGAAAACTTAAGTCCATCCAAATTGCCATTGTTCTACTCGTTTTGACTTCTATTCTCACCATCTTTTCAAATCGGAGGAAAGGCAAGATCCTTTCTGTCTCAAGTTCTCATGGGGGAAAAAGGGAGTCTGCGGGAGCTAAGATCAAGCATTTCTCTAGAATGTGAAGTATACCAGCAACAAAGTTAATTATACCAAGAAATGCATGTGTTCAAACGAGGCACAGTGAGTTATTATAGTTTATATTTGATGATAACCACTATGAGGTGTATTTTCAATCAAGCAACAAAGATTATGCGTCTTTAAAAACGCCGATGTCTGAAAAATGTAGTAATAAAACAATCTTTAAAAAGTTTGATAAAGAGATAAAATGTTTAAACTTATACGGAGTTCTTGGACGCTCTAATCATCTACAATAAGAATGGCAGGATGGGAATGATCACACCGATATTTATTACTTTAACTCGCCCTATAAAACACTGTCTCTTTCGATTAGTTTTCAAGGTGTACGTAATGTTGTTAAAGTTACTTGTATTAAACTATGGCACAGCGATCATCAAAGGTGTTTGTACAATATAATTATGTCATAATGTGCGCACATTATTGAGTGTACAATCGCTGAACTAGTCTGTTTCTTGTAAAATCTATTTTGAACAACATACTATCAGCTTTGAGTGTGTTTGTGTGTGGGGGTGGGTGTGTGCTTTGTTGTGTTGTTGGGCATATTTTAGTACAGGTAATTAATTTTGGAGAATAATTCACAACGAACAACACTGCTAAACGACACTACCAAAGGTATTCCCGTAAATGAGCTATATTTGCCATGACATCTTTAAACTCAATTAAAAGGTGACACCAAACACACCCAATCTATAATGAGCCACTTCCATCTAACCTGTTCAGTCGGACTTGAGACCAGATATCAGATGGTGGTACATGAACTCTAGGGCTGGTCCACCAGGTTAGAAGGGGGTAGTGCACCCCTTAATCCGCGATGGTGATCCAGGAATGCCCATCTAACACTGACCTGCCGGAGAGGGATTACTCGAAGTGGACTCGACGAGTGGTGGCGACAAACAGCGCCATGACAATCCCTCACGCGACCCTGCGCGCGGAGCGGAAAAGCAGCGGCCCCTCTACGCCCAATTTCAACTCCCCTCTCCTACCCCCCCCCCCGTCTTCATTCTCTTATCCCTTTAGCTGTTCTTTTCCCTACTCTTTATCATTCTTTCTCTCTCTTTCTGTCTGTCTGCCTCTCTCTCTGCTGCCCCCCCCCCCGCCCGATCATATACACACTCACACTGTCTAACTCGCTAACACCCAACTAAAGCTCCCCCAGAATAATACGACACATAAACGAATTAATTGTGCACAGGATATTGCTGAATACATATCAATTTCCGATCGGCGAGATCTCCAACAATCCCTCACACCAGGGCACAGACTAACGCTAGTAGAGAGAAAGTGAACATGCGTAGCTGACGTGTCGCCGCACTTGCACATCCACAAGCGCGCATCTCGGCAGGCGCTTCGTCAACTTTTGACGTACGACGCTCTTCGATTAGCACCGGCGACTCCCACTCTCTCTAACACCTTTTCACTCCGTGCTCCAATAGATCTCGCAATTCCTAACCTAATTTCCACCAGTTAATTAAGTTTTCCGACTAATTAACGCGGCTCCACCTTCGAAATCCCCCCAACGTGACACTATGTTTATAGATGACTCTCCTTATAAAACCTGATCTCTGATTGCTAATCCAAGTGCGCGCCACACATGGAGAGAAGATGAGAGCGGGGAGAGCATTTTCTTCGTTTACTCTCGAGAAATGGAAGGAGTGTTGTTATTCGCATACACCCCTGGTCGTACAATCTCCCTCTCTCTCATCAGGAGTTTCACTAGGCTCTGAAGCCATCGCCAAATTGGAATGATCCGACGAGGCGGGGTAGACGGTGCTGCAAGATCCAATGAATAACCTTAATTTTGGTAACTGTTTATGGATGAATTAGCTGTCTCGAAAGAAAGGGGAAAAAGAAGTCCTGTGATAACTTCGAGGGGATTAATGATCCGCGTGATCTTTTTAGAAGGGGGACTTATTTCTTTCCCCCACTGGATCCTCAGGTTTTCTCCTCTTTGCTTACTGGATTAGATGTTTACAGCCAATATTTCTATGATACAAAAACCCACTGCTGCTATGAAGCTGCAGTGCTAATCTGCCAAAAATTGTAAGGCTTGTACCTTTAGTCGCGTGATTAATAATCATTGCTTTTATTTCTAACAATGAGAATATTTTGTAGTGTTAAATAAGTGTAGTGGTGGTGTTGGTTACAGAGAAGCAGTAAGGATAGGGGGAGCAGTAGGGGTGGCATTCGGTGGTGTCAAGAAGGTTGGTGGTGATTGGTGGTCGCCGTGGTGGTATAGTGGTAGGCCCCTTTGGTAGAAGCGGTAAACCATTGATTTTGCGCGTCAGCACCACTGCTCATCACCATCGAAATATTGGAAACATCCAGCGCATTTGCAAAATGTGGATCGATTTTGACGTGAATTGATAGTTTGGAATGGCTTTACTTCTCTCTCTTTTTCGCCATCATGCGATCCTAATTGGATATTTATCCGGAAGAAAGACAACGAGCATGCGCATACATCATGTAACTCTCACACACTCTACTCGCGATGACGCAACACATTTATAATCGATGACAAATATCACAGATGACACGCAAATACACGCACAGATATCCGACTGGGGGGAAATATATATTGCGGCCTATCAAACTGACGGGAAACGCAGAATTATATCCTTCTGGTACAAATTCTGCAATGAAACAAACTTAATTTGGTTGATTTGATTTCGAGGCATGTAGCATTAATAAGCACCCCTCGACTCGGGCCAAACCGTCGGTACTTTTTTGCACTTTTATTAAACGTAGAGTGACTCTTGCTATCCTCAGCACGCAACGGACCCTCGCCCAGAAAGAAAACAGATGAGAGAGAGAGGGGGGGGGGGGGGGGAGGGGGAGGGATAGACGGGAGAAAGAGAGGGAGATATGGAGATATATGGAGAGAGGATAGTTGGAGAGAAATGGGACATATGAATGAAATGCAATAATAGGAGCACTTGGAAAGGTCGGAAATAGGTAATTTGCCACACTCTGTGAGAGGGGAATGGTTGGGACCAGTACCAGCTATGAGAGAAACAACGACTACTAGAGTACTACAACCCAACTACCTCTAAAAAGTAAACTTTTTTGATCTCTGTTTCTTCATAGTATATACTTTTCCTTGTCTTATTTGTTGTTTCATTTCTCTTCTGTTTGAATCTTTTTTTCCAGCTAAACAGGATTGACCAATACAGGAAACTCGAAGTGACTCTTTTGTTTGTTTGTTTGTTTGTCTGTTTGTTTGTTTGTTTGTCTGCTTGTTTGTTTGTTTGTTTGTTTGTTTGCACTACCTTGCTATATTTGTTTCGTCTTTCAGATGACGACACAATTTCTTACAAAGCTTCACTCTTCTTTGGTATTTTACTTGAGTTTTCTAGAAATGCGCGAGAAAAAAAAATAACAAAAACGACCATCGCTCTTCCAACGACGGACTATAGTACGGACAGACATTGTGCTGAGGAGACAAACTTATTTTTGAAGGACAAGTTAACTTTCCTAGACATGTGGTTTAAGGGAATATGGCAATATTAGTGGAATACACGAGTGAATTTTTTTTTGGAAAAAAGTGCATATTCCCTCCAGTTGTTACTGGTGTATGTTAAGGGTAATATCATCCCCTGCCTTTTGAAAGAGGCAAATCAATTCAATTTCTTTTACTATGCGAGAAGAGTGAAAATATGTTGAATTTTCTTTGTATTTTTTGTACATCGTTCTACACATAACATTAACACATAGCATCACAAGCCGTAGCAGTCTTCTCATCCAACGATGGCGCCATTAAAACTACAAATAAAATTCATAACCTTTGAACGGATTGTCCAACTACCTAAAACTTTCACTCGTGTGTTCTATCAATATTGCTGCATTCCCTCAATCCACATGTATAATATGAAGGTGAACTTGAGCTTTAAAGCACCAACCGTCACATTCAGACGCTCTAACAAACATAGGCCTACACATATGCATGACTAGCCCAAGAAAACGATAAATTACCAGATACCTACGAATATAATTTCCTAAAGTGATAAAGCGTTTGTTAATAGTGACTCTGTCGTGGAAGCGATCAGCTTCCGTGGGACAAAATCGCTTGGTATATTACAATACAAGCCTAGACGGAGCTGATTTCTTGTATGTATTCAGAAGGTACGTTCTCCTCGGCTTTAATCATAATGTCCAATTTCATTGTGTAAAGCGTGCATCGGCAATAAACGTGTCATCTCTACTGTTTCCGTTGATGAAACTTTCTACTAGCTAGTTACCAGTGAAACAAAATTACGAGTATCAATGTCGCCAACCACGTACACACAATGGAATATCATTACCATTTTGATTTAGCAAGGGATGGAAAAGGCTCCCTCGAGAAGAGAGATTGTATCTTCCTTCATTGTATCATTAAACGAAGCAAAACTTTCTATTGTGCCAACTGAAATGTGGCATTTGTTATCACTCAAAATATTCAGCCTACATCAAGTAGGATCGAACACTTTGAATTATTGCTTTGGACTTTCACCCTGCATGTAGGACTCTAGGAGGCACATCACTTTGTGTAGAAACTTCAAGGGAATAATTAACTCGTTGCGTTGCGGCTATCGGCCACAAGATGCCTCCAGTACTAATCAACATCAATACGAGTCGTGTTATAAGGAATAGCGGGTGGAAACAATGGAGCATTCACGGGGAGAAATTTAAATCGGCGAAATCGGCAGACGTCAGGGCGAAACATTTTAATGTTCGTGGTAGGCGCCAACCCAATACGGAAGGGCTAAAGCGTGTCCCTAAACGTCCGCGTTTCTGAGTCGGTGATTTATGCTCCTCTATCGGAGTTTGAGACAGTGGCGTCGCAGCCGCGCCCCGGGGAAATCTTGGAGGTTACCGCTCTAATCGAGCGACCACTGTATCACAATATTTCGTCATTCGCTGGACGAGGCTGGAAAAAAACACTCATTTCAATGCGGAAAATATTGATGAAAAGTTATCCGGCAAAAGAAAGGCATCCTTCACGAACGAAAAGGGAGAATATGACAGAGAAGAAAAACAAAATTAAAGACCGTCTTCTTCTCCACCAATAAAATTCAGTGAAAATCTCGCGTTTTGTTGTAATATGTCGCCCTTTTCAAGGAAAGAGGCGCCCTTTTCAAGGAAAGAGGAACGACTTGGTAAGATCTGTATCACAGAAAAAGCAATTACCGGAAACTGATATTACATCATTGTGCCAAGAGAGTCAAATCGAGAAGACGTTATTGACTTTCCATCGTAAACAGTGTACATATAACACGTAATCAGAAAAAAAAAGTCTTCTATAGCATCTCCTGCACGTCCGAGGCTGTATGGACTTCAAAGCAGTGTCCAGCCCAGCGGCAGGGGGTTAAGAGAGAGATGTCTTGGCGATTATCGTGGTATCGTGGTACCGTGGTAATATCGTGACATCCCAAACATTGCTGCAAACATGACATGGAAAACAGGGATTAGGAAATAAAGAATATAATTTATATGGCACTTCGTAATAAAAAATATATCTCATGGTACTTCCTATATATGGCATTTCGCATGAAGAATGTATTTTATATGGTACTTCGTAATAAAGGATGTATTCTATATGGTACTTTGTAATATCGTGTCAGCATTACCTGAATCATTGGTTAATGAATATTTGGACTAAAATGAAATGACTATGGTTGTGGTTACACTTGTATGTTATATGTTCTTCCGAGTATACATGATTAGTTTCCATACAGGCCCTACACCTATGAAAACACGCAAAGTCAAAACAAAGTATAGAGTCAAATAATTAAATCCACGCCCGGATTTGAACTAATATCAATTTATGTCGCATGATGCAGAGCCATATCACAGCCTTGAAAAAAAAAAGTATCGTACCCTTTAACAAACATCAAATTACATTGGAACACATAAACATGCTTTTGTCCCCTCTCCACTGGATCAGCGCTTTCGATAATCCCACGGCGGTTTTCGAGATACACGTTTTTGCCATATCACACCCACCAAGATCCATAGTATCCACTTAATTGCACGATCGATCGCAAACAAGAAGACTTGACAACACCCATCACCAAGAAAAAAGAGTAATTACCTGTGTCATTTTATGTCGCTTCAGAAGACTCAGTTACTTGTCATGGTTTAACAACACCAAGGTCGACCCCACCCCTCTCGAGCCCATCCCCCTTCTCGCCACCGACCACATCTCGCTTCTTCGACCATACAACCAGGCCAACGCATCAGACAGCAAATTGAGCCCTTTAAAGTAGGTGTGTTGTTGTTGCTGTTGTTCGACATTAAGGGAGGTTGATGAAAGTAAAGTACTTAGAGATTCTCCTTTCCCTGGCTAACCACATCCCCTCTCGCTGTCTATCACTTCGCTTTACAAGATGCGTCTTCAACTTTCAACACACATCAACCACTGTAATCCTCACCCTGCAAGTAACCTCAACGGTTTCATAACAAACGGAAGTCTAATAATTACACACATTTCTACATTATCATTATCAACCTAGAGCGCTATTGCAAAGTACTCCCCATTTCAGTTGGTATTTATTCAACATCGCCGCACTACAAGAAGACGACAATTTAACGCTCACTCATGTCACCAGACATCTCTTACTTTTCATGTGACCATTTCTACCAAATGGATGTGAGACTGCAGGGATCTTTGCGGGTCTCCAGGTATCTTATCATTGTCCCAATTTTCTGACCAAGTTGGAGTCTTCAAAATTCTTGGCTGACACCTATCTGGCCTTCTCTTTTCACAAAAGGGGAAACACTTGGTAGCTACCACCTCGCGCTCATTCTAGTTCTCTGTCAGCCAGTTGGTTGGTTCTCTAGGGGAATCCTAAACATGTGTTCCATCAAGTAACCAAGATCAATGCGAACTTTCTCTCTCCTTCTTACTCTCCATCCCCCTCCCCCCCCCCCCCTGTAGCAACCTTTTCTTGCTTCACTACGTTTTTTTTTTTTGACCAAAAAGTAGCGAAAGTGGGGCTGTAAATTGAATTTCCTCCCAGCCGCGGCATCTGCACGAGGCAGAGTCGGGCAGTGAGAGTCACTCCGCTTGAGGAGGGCGAGGAAAAAAGGTGAGCTGTCCATGACTCGCTAGAATTAAAACAAAACAAAATAGAACCAAAAAAGTCCTCCCTCTGCTCCGTTTTCACAAGAACCTCTTATGATGAAGATAATGGCTCACATGAGATTCCGATAAAGTATCAACAAGCGCGATATGTTATTGTAAGGTTGGAGTATGAGGTACAATATTATGCTTTAAGGGTTTTACACGCTGACTAAAACGTAAGACAAGTGAGATTGTTAGCCATTACGGGCTATGGCGCAACCAAATTATTTTGTTTGATCGTTTGATGTCTTAGTTCTGTATACCATGTCGTTCTATTGGAAAATGAATTAAACATTACATCTCTTTGAAATGCGATGACAACTAGTATGCCTAATTGTCAACCTTTCACTGGTTAATAGTGATCTTTCGCGGTGATGGGTTGTTTTATGCCTATGCCCGAGATGTTATGAATTTTCCCATTTCTCTCGAAACGTTGGTGCAAATGAATTATGACTTCGAGTGTTTAGCGAAGGACGTCATTTTCTTCATACATCTTCATTAGATTTGCCTCCCTTGTTTGTGTTTGGTTTTCTTTGGACGGAGCGTTAATATTGTGGTACTCAAAAGACGGATATGCAAACACATTATCATTTTGCTTGCTTGTTTGTTTTTGTATACGACTTAGCATCATACAAATCACTCGTATACACATGTAGCTTTAGAAGCTGTCGCTCCGTCAAGTCAAACTCAAACCTTCAATAACTTTAATTCGTAACAAACGAGTCTCGCATTCCAAATAAAGGTTTTATCAACTGATCTGAGAAATAACGGCTAAAGAATTAATCTGATAATGCGCAAATGAAGCCGAGCTTGGCCACAGCGTAGCGAGAGAGCCGCGCAAGCGAGGAGCACTGCGGCCTTGGGTTGGTCTCGGGGAGGGTAGGGGGCGACACATCTGCACTGACGAGGTTGTCACCGCGCTAAACTCAGCGGACAGCCGCATTCAAGAACATCGGAAACGCAGCTGTTTCTAGGGTCGCCGACAAGAGTCCACCCCGTTCCCTCAGAAGACAAAAGATTGATAAGGAGAGGGGGAAAATGGACGCATCCCACAAAGTGTGAAGCACTTACCTAGTCTAACGTTTAACTATAAGGTGGGATAATTAGCGCTGAAGGGACATTTTGAATTAGGAGAGATTAGCCGAAGCGCCAAGCAGTTACGCAATTTAGTGCTCTGACCCTACATTCATGGCATCACTTTTCTTACACCACATCTCTATTTCTCTGATTCCGCCGTCACTTCTCCCCCCTTTTTAAGGTGATGACAGATCCCTTATTCGGAAAGAACAAGGGAATTAATGGCATTAAAGTATCAGGACTTTGCAGCCATCAAACGCAGGGCACAGGGATCGATATCAGCGGTAGATTGAGGAAGGATTACTCGCCCAGAACATACAAGGTTCTCAAAGCTGCCCTCTCCACTTCTTGTTGCATTTTTGGAACGCCATCACTGGAAATGTGACGAATTAAATGACTAATGTAAGTGATATGTTTTCAATAAAGCGATGTTATCGGGTGACCCCCTTTTCTTTACTGAGCTTAACATTTAAGCACACTTCATTGAAATCGGGATATCTGCAGAAAGAAACATTCAAGATGTCTGGCTTGTAAAAAAAAAAATGGGCAAAATACTGTAGGCATTAATCCACGTAAATTTTATGAACGGAAAATATCCATGAGCTGATAAAAAAAAAGTTAATGAAGACTACGTGAATATGTAAGGGTTGGTGTGACGATGCATGTCGCAATAAGATAGTATTGACAGGTTGTCGTGCTATACAAGAAACATATCAACAAAACAGATATATAAATACCAGTACAACATTCCAGTGCACATATGTATATGGGTTGTTTATGTGTATGTATGTGTGTGTTCACGCTTTACTAAAGTCCTATATACATTAAAACAGCAGCAGAAACACAAACCTCCTAACTGTGAACGACAAGGAATAAACGATGACCGCAGACTTCAACATACTAATTATCTATCTATTCATCTATAGATAGGTAGGCCTAATATGATATATTTAACGTGTGTGTGTGTGTGTATGTGTGTGTGTGTGTGTGTGTGTGTGTGCCAGATACCTCAGGTATCATGAGGTTGGCAATCACCTATAAAAATGTCAGGACCAATGCCCTATTGGTTCATATTTTCATAGAGCTTAATCCAGAGACAGATGTATACTACATCAGACCCTCTATGTATCTCTTTCGACTCTGTGAGTATTGAGTCTATTATGTGGGAAAATTCATTCGATGCGTTGGATTTGTATATTCTTAATAATTATTTTTTTATGTATGTATGTATGTATGTATGTATGTATGTATGTATGTATCTATCTATCTGTCTATCTATCTATCTATCTACCTATATATCTATCTATCAATATATCTATCAATCTATCTATATATCAAACTATCTATCTATCTATCTATCCATCCATTTATCTATCTATCTATCCATCTATCTATATATCTATCTACCTATCTATCTATCTATCTATTCATCTATCTATCTATCTATCTATCTATCTATCTATCTATCTCCCTATCTATTCTATTTATATATCTATACAAGATATGTCTATTCAATTATCCATCTATCTAGTTGGGCCTATATTTCGTTGTCGACAGATATTGGGGCGAGCTGTAATGTCGAGAAAAGTGGAACAATTTGAATGATCCAGTTGCTGTATGACTATGCTATCAAACCCAGACGAAGAAGAACAACAAACAACAACAAATTACATAGAGCTTTCATTGACGCTCCTTATCACGTGATTCAAAGTCCTGCCAAAGCATGCACTGTTGATAAAACGGTGGAAATAAACAGTGCACATATTGTTTTGTTCTGTTTTGCTTTGCTTTGTTTTTATTTCTATTTTGTTTAGTCGTGGCTGGGTGGCGCCACATACCGGCGCCATCCAGCCGGGACTAAGTGTGTCTGATAGACAGCATCATATTTTGGGGCATTTTTTTTTTTCAGCGACTGTGTCAAGTTTTAGAGGCAGTTCTTCAAAGATTATGACAGACAGGTCTATCTTATCATCATTTACAGATACTTGCACTTCTTCATAGAGCCTGTCCCAAAGACCTTAAAGACTTCTGGTACTTCCTCATTAATTTGTCAACGTCTTAAATATGCCCATAACGCATGGGATAACAATGTGCTGTATTCTTCCTTGAATGTCGCCTTTAGAAGACGACTTGGGACGTATTTGCACGATAGATTTTGACTCTGCTTTCCGTCTAACGATTTCCTAATCATATGTTTAACGCCCTATCGCACGCACACACACCACACACACACACACACACACACAGTATGATGGGGATGAGCGTTCCTATTTCTACGGGGTTATACCATGCGAACACGGAATAAATTTGCTCTGAATGACAATACAAAAGCAACAAGAAATGTCTCTGTCATATGATGATGACGTCGCTATGGATGCAAAAAGTCATCGATATGTCATCGTGACACTTATTTTGAGTTGAGCATAATTATGATGATACAGTCAACCATGTTTTTTTTAATATGTGAAATTTGAAAAATGTGAAAAACTTTTTGTTTAGTCTTTAGTATACTACAGATTTCTGTCAGTGGCTCCTTTAAAGGCCATTTTTTGATATGTGTAGTATTTTCTTCCCAATTGAGACTAGATATTATCTGATGAGCGAGAAAGACGAGCAAGACGTGTAGCAATACGGAGTGAGGGTGGTGTATACAGTGTTTCTTCTGCCTCCTGTCAACTACTATCGACGGAGGTACATTTTGTGCATGCTTTGCATCAATTCGCATGACAAATAAGTGCGGGGATATCTTATTGGGGGATGGCATTTAAGTAATACGTTTAACTTCGACAACATCAGACACTGTCTCTTTCATCCATGTCTCAAACCCAATGTGCTGTCATCAAACCAACAGTTCATAACGTATCAACTAATGACGGTTAGCGTTAGGATTTTCGTGTTAATGTTTGGATCTTGACCAAAACTTTAATCGATAGTCACCTGTTCCGAACGCGACAGCTGATGAAAAGTGCTCGTTTAAAAAAGAGTCAGATCGACTTTTAACTACTCAGACTGTTGGAGGACAGGTTTGAGCGACGAAACCGAACAATGTTGAACACTCATACAGCTCGACCTATGGACCGATAATGTGCCTAGTATAACACTACAGGGTTTACAATTTTATTCTGCTCTATGAACCTTGTTCAAACTCTTTTTTCCCCTCGATTGACTGTTGCTCATCATTCTCTGAACGAACAGTGTACCGATATGTTGTCATATAATTCTAATAACGGCAATATGCTTTTGGACAACTTATCATGCTTTATAATTATGAACCCCTCCTCCTCCCCCCCCCCCCCAAAAAAAGGAGTAAACATGGTAAAAGTATGTCTATTTTTATTAGGGGATCATGTATTTTGTCCTTGTTGATGACGACACAATGATAACCGAGAATGGGTCGTTGCAGTTTTTGCCTCGTTCTCATTACGTCGCTCATCTTTCGGATGCAAGGTCGTCGTGGTCTAAAGGCATACAATTCCATCAAACTTTACTGTACCTGCCTCATGATCCGTGTTCGGTATACAGGTCACAAATAAGAAACAGTGAGCTCTTGACATTAACCCATCGGGCCCCAGAAACCACATTTCTGTGATTTGGTGCGTTACATTTCTACAAACTACTTTGAGTGTTATTATCCATTGTTAATGTTCCATAATTGCTCTTTGTTATTTGAATCCTCAATCAGTTTATGATCGTTTGTTTTGATTGAAGAACTTTCAAAAAGGCCCTTAATTGCTTCATTATTGCCAACACATATTAGAAGATTGGAGATCCTATTTATTTTCCAAATTGGCGTTCTTTTGATTAATTCTTTCTTAGTTTAAGTATATTTAATGAAGTCATCCAATTCCATCAATCTCTTTCCAATATAAGATGTGAGTTGATAATCAGGGATGACAATTTCATGACGTGATGACAAGTTTCTGCGGTAAAATTCCCTTGGGACGCGATGCGCTCAATTATCAAACAACCGATCTGTCTTTAAACACTGGTCTCTGTCTTGCCTTTTTCCAAGCTATTGTTCTCATCACTTGCGACAACAACACAAGGTAGAAAAATCATCTGATATGCTCCCCTTGTTTTTGTCTTCTTTTCGAGAAATACTTCTTGCTTACTAAGTCGGGTTTGTTGTTGGGCTCTCCTTGAATCTGTCACATCTAATTTGTACCTCACTCGGGCCACAGAACATGACTTTGCAAATTTTGAGCCGTGGTAGGGAACCCAGTCTCACTAAAATGAAAGAGAGAAAAAAAAACAGGAGACGGCGAATGAGAGACAGAATGAAGAAATGGACAGACGAAATGAGGAAAGGAAAGGGGAAACCCGCAAAAGTACATCTGAACCTCTGAACGCGTATAGTCACCACCTCCCAGGTACGATCCTCCATTTAGGGGGGTTTACGATGGGTTAGCGCGGGTGTTCCACGACAAAAGAAATTAGGCAAGGATTAACCTCAAAACGACAAGCAGACAACTCGCAAGATTCGTTCCATTGCAGGCCACGGCTCTGGTGTATCATACTTTATTATCATCATTTTTCTAACCTAGCTATTGGATGGTGCAATATCACAATTACATCATGTAAGTTAATTCGTCAAAATCTATCTCTACAGAAAGCTATAGTGAATTGTATGTATTAGGTCCATGGACAGACAAAGCTAACGCTCACTAACTCATGAGTATCCTCTCCCGCTTTTCTTCTACCCCCAGATAATGACTAGAAAATATACAAAGTCTAATGAACGAGCAAATCAGTCTTTCGGAGCTCTGGTTTTTTGTCCCCTTTTTAAAATTGTGTTTATCATCTTACTTGTTTCTGTGCTTGCTTTTTTCGTTTATGTTTTGCTTAGGTGTTTTTTTTTCTTTTAGTGTGTGAGCACGTGTAATCGAAGTGTCTGATATTCATTCCTTATCCACTTCATCGAGCCACATGTCTCCTCTCATCCTGTACGTCATAAACAAAATAAGACGGACAAGGGACTTTGTTCACACATTGCGTTATTTGTCGAGTGCCATAATTACAACATTGATGTCCCTGGTAGATCCTTAATTGTATATCCTCGCGCGCTCGTTTGTAAATCATACGAGAAGTTGGCTCGCCTAAAATCACTGAATCGACAATGGGCACATTTTCCCCCCTTCGCCATGTAACCACCTGTTGAACTGGTCGGGACTGTTGCCAGGTGCAAAAGAAGGATTGACCAATCAGGTATCAGGGATTTGCGCGAGACGCTCCTCTAAGCATGCGTCATCGTGTGGCGGATTTTGGAGCCAAATCGGGGGAAGCTATCGGACGACCCTATAAATTGATATCGGGAAATTGTAGGCACGAACCTCGAGTCTTCGATAGTCGATGAGCATTTCACTTTCTCAAACCCGTCAGACCTTGTTGCAGCTCAAGTCAAAATAGAAATGAGTGGTACAAATTACCCTCCCCCCCCCCCTCCGTTTGATTGGGGTAATCATCTTACACATTTGCTACACACACAAAAAAAAAACCCAGCTTTCTTGCAAAGTGACGAAGGAAAAAATTGGCATTCGGTTAAATCAATCAAATGTCCGCAATGTTATGAACGACGTACTTTCAACTAACCTCTGGGTTTTTTTTTCTTTCTGATGGGGGATATGTGTTGGTTATTATCATCTCCCTTATCTTTTGATATGTATTTCTTCAGCTATATATCGTCCCTGGTGATCGATTTCGTACCCTGGTAAGCGAAGGCTAACCACGAGCTAATCCACCCCACGCTCGATACAGTCATCGAATGGCCTATCCCATCACGATGGATCGGGATCTTATTGGTTTTGGCTCCCGTGTAATGTACACGGAACGGAGAACTGTTGAGCCGCTTTCTCGTGAAGTAATACCAAGCCGCGTCTGTAATCCCGAACTGCTGTTTTAGACACAGGTGTACATCTTCTCTTCGCTTAAGCACGTGGGGGTTTTCGCTATTGAGTTGACTAGTCTAATTATCATCACAATTAGGCAGATCATTAATGACACTTCGACTCACGCACGCTTCATGTTCCTGTGTCAAGAAGAGTGTTTCGGAGATGAAGGGCATTCATTCTGTCACACCTTCTTCACGCGTCGATGAAATGCTTTAAAATAAAATGGTCACCATTTTTGTCATCCTTGCATGTCATTATTCGCATCTCAGCTTGTCAGACTATTCAAATACGCATCGTATTTTACTGACATGACGATTTTTGTCGGCAGAAAAGCTACATGACAATTCAATGACTCCGGAACGCGACCATTGTTTTACTGCTGCTGTAATTTGATTTCTAATTGCATCTCTATACATCCTACTGCCAATACACTGCCAAAGTCCTCTAATTCATTGAATTGGGAAGTTGAATCGTAAACAAGTTTGTTATTGAAATGGTGTTATGGGGTCAAGGGTAAATATTCATGAGATTAGGAGGGGGAAAACAGATCAAGGAGTTGCAAATCCCAAAAGGACGTCCTATCCAATAAAAAAAAAAAAAACCCAGTTACTGTTCCTTTCACCACTTATAGTCGGTGGAAGCTGGCCAGTAATTGTGACAGCATGAATTGGATTGGCTTAAGTCAACTATGTCAATCCAAATTCTTCTCTAATGATTACCTAGTAACATGGTCACATGTTTGGGTTTTGGGATTGCACATACCAGTCTGTCATGACCATTCTATGAAAGGTAAGTGACGGCCCACTTACCTCTAATAATTACGATATTTACTGCAAGACTAAAATTTGGCCTACGCTGCTTTCAGAATTAGTGTGGCATTGACAAGAAGTCAGATGGTTTCACGACTCAATTGTTTTGCGCGTACCATTATTCTATGATCGCCATATTCAATGGAAATTAAAAAAGGCTTGAGATATTCACCTATGCTGCAACTTTTCAATATGATATTTTGCGATGATGTCCCTATGGGAGATGTTGGCGACGTAAGAGGGCGCTTTCGAAAATATATTCAACATGACAAGAAACACATCTTTAAGTTGTGGAAACACGAAAATCCAGCGATGGTGATGACGGCATATGCGTATTACATCATGTCGTAAATCTCTTCTAACAAATGCAGAGGTGATCCCCTATCCGTTTTCATTGGCAAACTAGCAATCGAAGGAGTTATTTTGCAAACAGATAGATATTCTTCTCTTCATTGGACTGATAGTATATGTGTCGTACATATAGCGAAACACATGATTAGTGCTCAAAAAGGTGCAGCATCGTTAGAAATCAAATAGCTAGAGCAACCTGTCGAAGCCTTGGGCATTCCAATGGGGGAAACAGTCATTTTTTAATTTGCTTTCCCTCTTTGTTTGCAGAGCAGCTTGTCAGATTGATCAGAATTAGGGGAAATGTTGTCCTAACGTCAATTACCATCTTCCAATTACATTAACACGAGAAGAGGTGTGAGGCTTGTCAAGGAGAGTTTGGCACCGGAAAATAACTGCATACCGAGAAATGAAAGTTTCTGTATAGTTGCTCTGCATTCTCTACTGAACCCGCCACAGCTCATTTTTCTTCTACATCATGTTTTAAACCTCGTTTTGCCAGGCAGCCTGGTGGCGAGATACCCTGTGGCGTTCGCACTGAGCTCTTCACGGGGGCGGGTCTTCTGTTTCAGGTCAAACAAAATGCAACGTTTCTGGTGTGATGAATTACATTTACTGACGAGTTAAATACTTCCACTGATTCCGCGACGAACTTCCAGTGTCGTAAATTGCCAAATCGAATTGGTTCCTACTTTATTTCTTTCCTTCACCGAGAGAAGGACAACTCACAAACAACTTTAGGACCATTTATGGCGAGAGTTGAACATACTTTAGTGCCCGCTCAACGTCTCAGAGATTGAATTATTCATGCGGCTTTTGTTTTCTACACCCGCATCGTGGGAAAAAATCAGTTCCACTTTGAACTCTCCCCGTGACATGGATGATGAGGAGGAACAGGAAAGTGAGTTTCTCCTTCTTTGGCGGTGCTGAGTGCAACACCCCAACATTCTAGAGTGTCTGAAAGTCACTTCTTTTGCCTCAATTGAACACGTTTATCGTCTGCTTATCATTGGTGACACAAAAATCATTCGTTGTATTCGATTTTACTGTCTTTTGGACTCTTTACGAGTTCTAACATTGGCTGCTTATATCAGGTTGTGCTGGTGCATGATCATTAAGAACTGAATGCTGCGATATGTCTGATGTGAACTGCAAGTTTTTATACCCACAAACTGCAAGTTTCTATACAAAGACAACAATAAACCCCCTCCCTCTCTCTTACGCACAAATGCGCTCGAAAACGCAGACACATGCACGTCCCCACACTCATATGATATTTGATGAATAGTCACTGATATCGATCTTAGACATGAGTTACCTGATTAAACGCAAGCAATAATAATTCTGCCACGAGAATCTCGTCATGTAGGTTTACAATGTCCGGTTACTGGCTTACCGAAATAGTCTGACATAAAATACCCTTGTGCATGATTGTTATTTATACATTTGTCACAATATTTGACATCTACACCATTTCATATGGTATGAGTAACAAATGTACAGTGGATCTAATTGACCTCGTTAATTCGTTTGCTTGCCTACCTTCTTACACGAGAGTCTTCTTGTCTTCCATTTGTCTAACTTTTAAGCTCTCCTTCAACGACAACGGTTAAAATCGATAGCATACTCAGCCACGTTACAGTTTATTTCAGTTTCAGTTTCAGTTTCTGTTTGGTTTGATATGAGAGTAAAACAGTCATCGTGATTCTTTTTGTCTGTGATTTAGGCTTTCTTTCAAGGCCATAATCATTTTGTTTGTTGGCCTGCTTGATTACATTATTTTTTTTTTGCTGCAGCAGTTAAATATTGGATATTTAGCATCCATTAGTGTCTGTAATAGTGTTTATTACTATAACTCATCATAGATCAGAAAATCCATGTTGCAATAGTCTCTTACAGTAACAGCGCTGCTCCGACTTAGACCCAGAGGGCATTTCACATTGATACATCATTAATTTAGACCGATATCATGACATGGAATATCAGCATGCATGCCAAGCCTGTTAAATCAGTGTGTACGGGAACCGCTTTTGGCATATGCACAAACCCTATATGGAATTACAGTATCCGAAGGCATTGGGTTAAGGCATAGAGGTATCTCCTTGGTTACCTAGGCAACGAGGGAAGATTAAAGTCACATGAAAATATCAACAGTATGATCCGATGCACTCCCATTGATCTGCGAGGGAAAAACAATCACGCGAAAACTACATTTTGAAAAAGGATGGCGAGCAAATTCTATCACGCTTCTCTTTCTTGGCGCTATATTTGAAAACTGAAATTAACGAGACCTCTCAACTGGGATCAAATATTGGACTAAATTGAATTTACTTGCGACCAGCTATCTTCATCTGCGGAGCGCATGGCAAATCAATCTTATGTTATGAATGTTAGTGGGCGCGGAGTACAAATCGTTGAACATGCGCCGAAAGAATGCGGCACTTGAAAACTCGCTTGGCCTCATCTCCCGCCATAAATTTACAGGTGCACAGACGGTATCGTCGACAGCAGAGACACACTAAATACCCCTATGACCAGCATTGGGGAGTGCTAACTAGCGTAGGCAAGGAATCCTCGTCAGTCCCATGCACTCGAGTCTGCGTTTGTAATAAAGCTTAATCGCACTGAGCTGATTCACTTAGCCCATGAATGGCTGCTTTAAACACAGCCTACCTACCTGCCGTAAAAGGGGGCAAGGCGCGTGTTATGCCTGATGACTTTACCACGCACTGCCCTTTAAACCCAGTCGTAGCCGAGAGGGTTTAACGGTATTTGTGGCAGGTCTTTAACAAGTCAACTCCAGTTTGTCTGAAAAACTAAACAGTGCTAAGCGGGCGTGCGCCAGCAGGGATTCCGAGTAAAGTCCGCATCCCAGACCGGTGTCTTGGTAACGGGCGGAGCACAAATAGCATCGCTCAGAAAGGAGTCCCCAGCGCTTTTCTTACTTTCCATCAAATAGAACCTCTTCACAAACGTGTCAGGAAATATATTTTCAGTTCCGGTCGCTATATAGATAAGCTGGGTTCCACACTGGTTTTCTGGTGATCACTGAAATTATTGTTGCAACATATTTTCTTCTTTTCATTAAACACTATTTCCAAACTAGGAACATGAAACAATTACAGGCATGACCTTGACTTGTGTAGGTTTGAGGTAATAATCATTCAATTTTATTTGATTTTAAGATCTCTAAATCCAATCCATTGTCACCCTAGTTCATATTGATTGTTATGTTAAGTTCAATTTTGTAGACGCTGAGATGGTTCATTGGGTACATTCACCATACCAACTGAACATTATTTATTTTTGTAAGTCGAATATCTAGTTAGAACGACTGGCGTGACGACTACGACTTTATGTAGTCTCCACTTCTTGAGCAAATCAAATATACAGTTTAGTACAAAGACAACGCCTGAAGCGAGTTAGTGTTTACGCAGTAAGCATGATACGTGTACTAACTTTCATGAACTTGTATATACACAGAAATTATGATTAGGCCTATAGACTTTTTGAAACGTCTTGCGTCGTTCAACAATCTAAACCTTTGCCTTATGGAACTTGTTGGTAACTTCACAGCTTTTAATAGTTAGAGGCAGTCAGGGAAAGGGGCTAACACAAAACCATGCAGATAACTGTTATATGCTGCTGGTTAGTTTTGTTCGACTTCTTAAAAAAAAGTAGGCCCTACACTGAAATTAGTATGAGAGTAGTTTAGACTATCTCTTTCGAGACTGATTTGATCTATTTGGTGTACGGTATAATGATACTGGCTAAACTAACAAGCTCAGAGAAATAGCCGCGAGAAAATATTATCGCTTAATCGGTTTTTAAAGATCATTTCAAAAGTGCTCTGACATCGATGCAGACCCCGTTCGTTTTTAGTTGTCTGACCACAGATGGCCTAAGTAGGCAAAAATGAAACCGGGGGGAAAAAAATCCGAAACGGAGGAATTTACAACCCACTTTCAGCCAGTGGAAAAAAATCGCGGAATTATGTGGCTCTCCGCTATTACATCCGGCGATTTTAGCCACTGGAATTGCTTCCGTTGGAAAGTATAAAGCTTATCTGTTGATAAAACATCGAAATGATAACTTGCGTAATACTTCAGTTGATTCAACATGGAAATCGAATTGGTCACCATTGGAAAGGCTATATGACAAACGAACCGCGCCCTTGGCTGTTGAGGGAAGATGATACGCTGTTGTGGTCAAAAGAAATGTGGGTCAATTAAAATAGGCAACCAAAATATGACCCAATTTCATCGACTGGAAACGCGTTCTGCCTAATATGGAAAACCTTCCATATTATCATTGTGTATGGAACACAAGAATAAACGAGAAAATACGACATAGTTGCGTTCACAGACACGGTCACATCGTGCATTTAACTAGTTCTTTCAAAAGTGTCTAGTATTATTTCCAAATTCAACTCATTCTGTATGAAAGTCTAAACTCCCTAAAAACTTTACACGGAACCCATCATGCTCCTACAGGCAATGTCCTCAGCTTTTTTGTTCTTTTCTTTTCTGTTGATAGGCGAATCCATCCTGAAAACACGGTTTCCCCCCAAGAGTAATCATAAACTGTTTTGCCATGTGAAATGCGTCTGTGAATTCATGGCTCAGACGTAGCGGTAAAGGAGTATTTCTGACGGAAAACCAGCAAGAATATCAATAGTTTCCTCGGAAATTGTTTTCGGAAATATCTCTCTTCCCCGCAAAGGACCTCTGGGTATTCCATGGATTACAGCAATCATTCAGTATAGAGGAGCAGAAGAGAGAGAAAGAGAGGGAGAGAGGGAGAGAGTGAGAGAGAGAGAGAAAAAAAATATCCGATTTGTCTGCCCACTGTAGATGTGTGTGCATCGTTTGTGCCCAGTGTAAACTTTACGAACAAGCGAACGCCCTATTTGCACTCTCGTCCGACTTGCTTTACACATCTCATATTGTTTGTTTCTTACCAGGTCATTGTCGAATTCATTGCTAGAATTTTTATTGTCTTACTTATGACCACAGTTGATCTCCATCATTGTTTCACAGTTTATCAAACATAGAAACGATTAAAGGTTGTGGCAATTGCAGTCGCTACATTATGCCAATTATACTATTCAATTCAATTCAATTCAATTCATGCTTTATTTCATTTTTCGAAAAGAACATAAACATTTCACTTTCTTTGGTAACTAGTCTGTGAAGGGAAAATAATTTCATAAATTTTTAATGACATACTTTAACGCACATTTATCGTACACTCTTCCATGAAGCTACATTTACTAATACAAGGCACTACAGTGTATTTGAGTTTTACAGGAGAGCATGATTATTATACCATTTGCCAAGTCTCGTCGGGCACATCAATGAGGTAGGCCTATACCTCCTTGGGCATATCAAAGACAAGAGGTATCGGCATATCATGGATATATCTTTCTTGGCCGATAAAAACTATATTAAACATCACAAATTGTTATACCTTATCATACATTGGTTATGCGTGTGTAGCCACAGCGACTATGGACAGCGATAGAACAAACTTGGAGGGAGAATATATAGTACTAGTATAGGGAGATGGCGTACGAGAGGGAATAAAGTACATAGGCCTTTCACTGGATCTCCGCGACCTAAAATTGAGTGGAGTGTAGTGTTTGGCGGAATGCGTGGGGAGACAGTGATTGAGGTCGTTTTCCAGCGGCGACCGCCCGGGGAGCGCGATGTCAAGTACGCCGTGGCCGACGGGTGTTTCTGGATGTGGGGCAGAATTGATGCACAGGATGGTAGAGTGTGTAGAGAAAGTGAATGGCTTTGATCTGTATGTTTTCCCCTCTCTCTGTTCGCTTTCAAACTACGTAAATCATTCTCTCCTTCCCCATCCCCAACTCTCTGCCTTCTCGCTCTCTTATATGCATTTCATATAATTATGAATTGAAAGTGGAATATTCTTTTACGTATCTATTTTGTTTCATTTTTCCCCGTTTGTTTTACCTTCTCATGTTTTCCTTTAGGTCATATTACTTCAAATGAGAAATGTGAAAATGTTGAAGTGTACCGAATATCTATCCCATTTCTATCTAGTATATTACAACATATATAACCCTTACTTCCATGACCTTCACTTCCTACAATACTGTATCATGACAACTCACATATCATTGATGAACTCTCCATTTAACCCTTTGAAAACCACTACATCTTTATATCATTGACACTGTGTACAAACAGATTGTCCACCGTAATGAGAGGGTTAATGGAATCACAAGGAACAAACGAAACATTATGTCCCCTTAATAATATAATCCTTCTCAATGCTTTTGTAACGTTAGATAGAATGAGAACTCCCAAGATTATACATGAGAAACGTTTGAAAGAGCATTTGCAGTTCTGTGGCAAACTTTTCGGTTACAACGCCATCCTTCCATCGCTGACCCAAACTTGAATACCATGTCAGGCCCGTCTGGGACAAAGATAGTAAACGTCACGCTTTCAGCAAAGATTTGGGACCAGTCTTTCGCCAAAGTAATCATGAGTTAGAAAAAAATACACACAAATTGAGACACATCATACTCATAATATACCATGATGAAAGTCAGGCTCGCGCGGACCGAAATGGGGTATTAAATTGTCATTCGACACGTTACTCCCTTAGCACAGTTAAGACGAATGTGGACAGATTTTGAAATAAAAAAGAAATAAAGAAGGGAGAAAAAGGTTTGCATTGTATGTCTAGCAACTAAGGAGCGCTGTACCCTAATTGATGTCGGGTCCAATTTTAAGCGGTCAACAAGACACTGTTTGCTTATTGGAAAGCCATATGCCGTTTCTTTCCACGTTGTTGGCGCGGTTATATTGTAGTTTCAGCAAGGGGGTTGTTTTTAGGAAACCTTGTCGAAATGTGTAGGGAAATTTTCCTTTTCACTGTGGTACATTTGTACTATCAAAGATATCATTTTATCGTCCTGAAAAGGTGAAATGATGCCCTAACTATCAACTAAAAATGTGTTTGGGTAATAGATCGAATAGATTATTTTGAAGGAAAAGAGAAAACTATTGACAACCAAGACACAACGTCCAACCAACTGACCACGGTCTTAATCCGTGACTCTCGGGGTCCATAATCATTGTTCACAGCAAGTTTTCATAACTGTCATTACATCTGCGTTGTCCATCATAATAACATGCTAACAGCGAAATATTCATCTCATTGCACCACCAATCACAACAGTCTCTTTGGTAAGGAATCTGCATTTCCACTGATACAGTTGAGCTTTGGAACAGAACGCGTCCGAAGAACTGAATGTATCTATATAGGACCTAATGTTATTGACATGGTGAGTGCAGCGAAAGAAAAGAAAGAATCAGTAACAGTTCAAGCGTTACCCAAATGATGTTAGGAAAGTTATCATATAGCTTGACATCTGTGGTATACAGTGAGTGGCCACATCCAGATACTCATCTAAGGCATGACAACATGACGTCACAATAGCAATGCTCCTCATTAGTTTTTCACGTGAAATGTGACTAATGCAACATTATCTTTAAAAAAAGAGTTCCTTGAAAAGGTTAACAATTGTTGCCTATTTCAGTTACTCTTCATGCGTAAGTGTGGGGTTGTTCTTTTTTGTGTATTATAATGATGCCTCCACTCACTCGGAAGATATCGAAATTAAAGACACTCAAGATTTAAAACGTTAATACAGGTATGTGTTTTTTAATGTATTTATAGAATAGGTGAATCATGTTGCGCCAAGGACTGAAAGAAGTGTCACTGCTTCGTGTATAGGGTGCGCCCTTGAATCGAATATGATAATGAATTAAAGATTGAGAAGATCAAGATAATTGATCTACTATGAAAACATCCCGTCATAAATGCACTAAGCCTATTTTTGGTTATTACCACATGAGTGGAACCCACGACATCCTGAAATTGTTTTCCACCATCAGGACTCATTTTGTGATCATGACGTTGTCGCTTCATGTTGATTTAGAGAACTGGGATATTGTGATTATGATGATGATGATAATGAATATAATGATGGTTATAATAATAATAATAATAATAATAATAATAATGATAATAATAATAATAATAATGATAATAATAATAATAATAACAATAATAATAATAATAATAATAATAATAATAATAATTATTATTATTATTATTATTATTATTATTATTATTATTATTACTACTACTATTACTATTACTATCATTACTATTACTATCATCAATAGTAGTAATGGTAGTAGTAGGTGTAGTAGTTGTAGTAATGTAAACAATCAATAACAGCATCACAATCATTGTAAATCAGTATTTCCCAAAACCCATCTATACACAGTCACAAAAACGCGTCATGTACAATGATGTATGTATGTATGTATGTATGTATGTATGTATGTATGTATGTATACCACCGACGATGTTCTCCGACGTTTCACGACATCACGTTGTAATGTTTTGATATTGATCCCCATGTCCCGGCTGTGATCTTGACACACTCTTAGCGGGAGAGCTCTCCCCGTCTTACAAGAAGCAAGGCACCTCTATAGGTTAGATAGAGTGTAGTGACATGACATTCTATCCCTACACAGCTAAGCGCTTAAATTGTACGTGTGTTAGCATCATCGCCAAAGAAATCAAAGGAAAAAAAAAGAAATTGATAAATGTATAGAACGAGCAGATTGAAGTTCAATTCACTATATGATAACATGATAAAAATATTTGCTTTTCCTGACAATAACCAAGGCCTTCGATCAATATGACTCAGTAAGCAATGTTTTGCTGTTTACAAAGTATGATTGTCTGATTAAGTCTTCAAACATATCATTTGATGAAATGATATGAATCATATTTTGCCCGAAAAATTACAAATCGTAACCAATAGTATGAGGACACTTTTGATGATGAATATATGCAGATTAATTTTCAGCAGGAACTATTTATACGTTTACCAAATTAGGAATGAAAAATACCCTCTGATGATGGGGTTCGCGCTGCCACAATATCTCTGCAGTAAAAATAAATAAATGAATAAATAAAAAACCGAGGTCGACAACAGACGACTCGTTAAGCGCTTTTAGTCAATAATGCTCAGAGTTGCTCTGTAAGTGCAACTTTTTTTTGCAAGATTTTGCCACAGATTTTCAGTAGATTAGATGCAAAAACAAAACAAACAATACAAAAACTAAAGAGAGAAAAAAATAACGAAAATGAGGTTTGCTTCGTCTTATCTGGTATTAACAAGAATGTATGTTATCAATTACCCTTCCGAAAAGAAAAAAAACTTCCAAACTTTTCTAAACATCATCATATCATATCTGATAAACCATTGAAACCCGCGATTACAATAAACATGATACAATTGTACTCCAGTGTTGGAATGGGGAGGTTACAGTTCGTGTCGTTTGTTTGTTTGTTGTTATTGTTGTTTTTCCCCCTTGTAAACTGAGCGAAACAGCTCGGCACACTTCCAATCACGTGGTTGGTCGGGAGTAAACGGGCGACAGGGAAAATAAAGTCAGCCACTCTCTGGGAAACGCATTTACCATTCGCGATCGCATCTCTGGTTGACACCATTTCGGCAGCTCCGGGCGCGAAGATGTTTTTGCTATGCTGGTTCCATTGTGACGAAAATAGTAGCGTCATACGAGATATGTAAGGGCCTTAGCGAGGGCCTTAAGAGGTTCCCCCTACATCAGTACTGTTCCAGACATCGTATAAACCCGGCCAATGCTTTGCCCCTTCTTACTACCATTTCTCGTCAAATTTTGATAGCTAAGAGCAAAGTTACTGAGCGCAAAAGACATTTTGAATTTGAATAAAGACATTTTGCTTCTCAACTTTTAGCACACAGCCAGACGTTACATTAAGAAAAAATTTATTCCAACGTTGCCAACATTTAGCTATCACCATACTGACAATAATCACGAAAAAAATATCAAACAAAATACTCTAGGTTGGACATTCTCTCCTTTGGCCATCACGTGGCAAAAGAATTTTCAACTATTTCCAGTGGTCCTACAAATACTTCTAACTTGCTACCTGGCTTCCACAACTCGAACGGGCCATTGCCTCAGCTGATGAAGATGTCTCAACTGTGAGTCGGAATCTCAAGGTGCTACATTATCAGTGTAAATGCTTTTGCGTTTTCTCGTCAGCAAACTCGCACATACCTCCAGCCTGCCCGGGGCTATCTGATTCCTGGCTTTTAATTAGGTGCCAATGAATGCGAAGGTTGCCCTAGCCAAGGTCATGGCGCGCGTGGAAGTAGGCGGTTTGACGCACGATAACTGGCGCTCCATTTATCCCGAAATCATTTTCCAAGCTGTCAATAATTACACCAGGCCTCTTCCCGCCCGAGCAAAATGTCATCCCGCTCAACCCATCATCAATAAGGTTGAATTCGTCGAATGTTATGTTGTCCCCCTAGTGAACGCGTTCCCACTCGAGAGTTCAAACACGCCAGTCATCACGATCAACGAGCTTGTGCCCGAGTCACAATCAACGAACAAGCAGAGGGGAAAAGCAAATTTATCGTAGATGATAAAAGGTCTAAACAACATGGTCTGTAAGGAATTTCATTTCTTTTTGTTGAATCGGAAAAGACCGATAAAAGCTGGCTAACTAAAAATGACATGAACAGGATGTTTTTGTTTGCTTTGGGCTTGTTTGTTTGTTTGTTTGTTTTTAAAGAGTTTCAGGGTAAAGTATACTCGTGCGACGAGCATTATTACCAACATACTGTCTCTGACCGGAGGCATAAGTTCACTGTATCGTTAGATTTTCCTTTTCTTCCCTGACTCCAACATTAGTGCAACATCTTTTGGGTGTAAAGTGCGCCGCCAAAGGCAGGGAGCATGCTGGCGTGGTCGCGATGTGAACGCAAACCCTGGCCGTCGCCAAGAGCGAGAATGTCTAGGCGATTTCAGATGCACAAAGCAAAGCTATGTACCAGGGTGTGTGTTCTCTTTTGAAGCGCGCAAATTGAGTTAGGGGCAGACGTCCCAGTGGATTCCGCTTGTAATGCATGACACCCATTATATTGGGCCAGATAGGGGAGATTGGACCAAGCTGAGAATCACGGTAAACCAAGCAAAAATACATTTACAACTCCTTCACAATACATTTATTTTTGCTTTTGTTTTGATTTTAGACATTTCACATCAACGCCATCTCAATCTTTATCATCCTCTTCTGTTGGAAGAACATCAACAAGTTGGGATATTACCACTTTCAGAAATTACCTTCCACATGAAGTATGTTTTGTGACACGAACCATAATGCTTGCACTATACGCACTCCCGCTTCCCCCACCCTCCCCCCCCCCCCCGATTCGATTGAATTTTGAAACAGTATTCAGTAGGACGTTACTGATATGGGTTGGCTTGCCTTTATGGCTACGAGGCGTTTGCTTCAGACAAAAATATCGATATAAGATTGAGTTATATAAACGTGAGAAAAAACTCAAAAGAATGCAAATATGCCCTCGAATTTTAATGTCTTTTTCACTTTTGTCTAATGCCTATGAACAGTTCACATTATTTTTCGGGGATGTCCAGTGTAATCATGGAACTACTATAGGCCTACATACATATAGTAGCTCTATGGTGTAACTTTGATCAGTTGTACTAGTAGTATATATCGCAGTGGTATAGTGGATACCGCTCTGCATTTCAAAGGGAATTTGCTGGGTTTGAGTCCGGTGCGTTCATCAACGGACAAGAGCTTTGCCCACAATCGTCACTTTGACCCAGGTGAACGGGTCTAGTAGATAAGGACGCAGGTAACTGGCGGTGCTGGGTAACGATAGTTTCACGACCCACTGGTAAACTGCGTCAACACTGAAGAAACTGTGCACTGTCTTTGTACATATGTTACTTATCATTCTTCTTGTATCACTCTATGTTATACACTGTATATACGTTAATAAAAACAAAAAGATAAAAAAAGAATACGCTACCTCGGTTAAATCACTTAATAGTATTAGTACTAGAATTAATGTAAGGCAATGTTTACTCCTTAATTGCCAGAGTTTCACCAAAGGAGATACCACACCTCCTTGGTTTCTCTTATGGAGAACAAATTTAGATTGTATTTCTTTCAAGTCAGGTAAGTTTTACGTGATCCGATACGGACAGAACATAGGGGTATAGCCGTGGAAATTTGGATACGCAGTGTTTTGAGGATTCAATTGAGACCAATGGTGCAACCAAAGAGAGTGTACACACCCACCCACACATACACAGATGCACGCACATACTTTAGGCACAGCGGAGATGGGGACGTGTTTATGCTCATCCTAATCGCGTCCGATTCGGCTTGACTGTCGATCCCGTGGGGGCGAGCCCTCAAGAGGTGATGTTGTACAGCAAGAGGGGGGAAACCTGTTTCGTAAGGCGCTCTGGACTCCGTCACGTTGGTGTCATCTGCATCGTGGTTCTAACCCCCATCCCAACCCTCATCCCCATTTCCTTCTACATAAATACCAGCGTGGTAAATTTGTAATCATGACAAGTCAATTCTGCAATGTAGGTACGTGTAATGAGGTACGAATGTTGTTGAGGTGCCAGATATGAATGAGGGCACATCACCATACATGGATGTGACTGGGATTTTCTGCAGCATTCGATAATTATTGATAATATTACTCAATAGCCTTCTTTGGATGACGAGTGAACATAATTTTGCAGAAACGAACATAATGTATAAACATGATAGAGTTTAGACAAATAATCAACACCCACGTCATTGCCAAAAGGCCACTTGTGATCAGAGAGCAGACGTTATGTGTTGCAAAAGAACAAACGCATCAAAAATCACTTTGTCATGGTGTTGCCTTTGTGGGTCTTTTGTTTTTTAATATCGCCACTAAATGCCGTTACCGTATGGTCTGTTTGGTTGCTTTCGTCAGCTTTGATGAGCCCTGTCAGTCTTCTCACAGTCGTCTTCTTCAGCTGTTGAGGTTGCCATGGGAACCATTCTCTCGCCGTTGTCTCTCTAACCCATCATCTTATTACTCACCGTGTGTCAGAGAGGGCTTCACAGAGTGTGGGGTTTCGGACGCTCGTATTTTGGAGCGAGGACGGGGAAAAAAGGAATAATAAAACCATATCCGCCTTGGCGCGGTTTCTGGTCTCATCCCCCCCCCCCCCCCTCTCTCTCTCTCTCTCTTCCTCTCTTTATCTATCTCTGAAGCAAAACTTTTAAAAAGTTTTGCCCTAGTTAAATCTATCGTCCAGTGGATGGTATTTTGTAGAAGCGATTTCAGCTTTAATGTATTCTACAATTATGCGTTCAGTTCAACCAAGGAGGTACTACTGCTAGGTACTTTCTGACATTGCTCTACGATGATAACAGGTTCAGGTTCACCGCTTACGAACATCACATCTAAAAAGATAATGAAATTTATAGGACGATTACCCCGTAAAGCATAGGGGCATCTCAATAAGTGGGTTTTTTCTCCCAAATACGAATGCCCGTTTCTTCAATGATAACAGAGAGATGAGGAGAAGGAGAAGGAAGAGGATTAATTCTAGTAATACTTGGATAATTCATTTCATTTCCCTTCTACACATTGACCGCAGGTTTCAAGTAATCCTGGAGGGGAGCCTTAATACATTCGCTTAACGCAGTCTTAAATGACTATTGCTGAATTAATTTTGGTAAATAAGTAATATTCAATCCATTGAAACCTCATAAATTAATTGCTTATGGCCAAATGCACCACGCAAGTCGCCCGTAGCCACTGAAGGAACGATGGAATGGAATTACAGAAAGCATTTTGGAACTTTTGTCGCATTTTATCCTTATGTTAATTTACTTCTAAGTTGTCGAGGAGCATCTCCTCATTAGCTTTGCCCGAGGAACTTCGAAGTTCCTTGCTTTGCCGAAGTCTGCAAAGGTTGCAAGAGGTGAGCACCTCCTTGAATGATGACTGGAATGATCAAAACAAAACAGGCTCCTTCGCCTGCGTTGCAGTCGGCGTACCTCGGGGCTGCCCCGACGCGATGCCATGCTACTGGCGCCGAACATCTGTGACGCACTTGATGTTGCTAGGGAAGGAGCGGGCTGTATAGGTGAGCTTCAAAGCAAACCGCAAAAGTTAGATTGACGGTTTGCGAAAGGTTCGACAGCCTTCCGTTTGCGTCTCAGCAAAACAAGTTTGGTGGCCTCAATCATACACGGCGCGTGAAAGCATTAGGTATCGGCTAGACACTGGACAAAGCAACCATCAATTTACCTGCGCATTCTGACAACACATCTGACCTGTAACACAAAAATTTGCAAATCGATTACAAAATAAATTCGATAGTACAAAATGCAGTCTTAAACTCTTAATTAAATAGTGTAAAACCGAGGCTTCTGATTGGCCAATGATTTCATTTACATAATCTTTTATTGCCCATTCGAGTTTCCGTGCCCATACTATTATCCAGTGAGATTGTGGGGAAAAACAGCAGTTGGAGTCATGATTATTCCTAGGCTATATGTTGACGTTGTTTATAGAATCAAATGTGTCACCCCTCTTCATCTCATTAACGCATTGTCTTTTCAGACGCATGTGCTTACGCTAGAGTTATATGCATGCAACTACATGTCCTCGTCCATCACTTTCAGTTATCTATGACCGCTCTGGAAAGGTATGGACCACGTTGTACCACTACACCTGTACCCGTACCTGTACGTACCGTACTACCTGAACGTTCCCATAGCAACTATGTAATGGAATCATTCCTCCCTGATATGCTGTTCAACACGTTGTTGTCCTTACTATGTCTTTACTTCCGGTAGCATAGAGGACTGAGGATAAACGGCCAGGGATATATTTTTGGTCCCTGTGAATTTTCGTCCTTGATGCGCTGACATTTATTGCTAGTAAATCGCGGTTTTCTACCGAAATAACTCAACACGAGGTTACAGGTGTCAAGATAAACTGCCAGCCCCAACGACCCTGCGAGTGCGACACCTCGATACCTTGGAATAGCACCTCGTATTTCTGGCCATCATTTTGGGTCTGCAGCTCCGTGTTACGGAATGAAATGTTTTGAAAAATAATCATACCTTTAACTTGGTCTACAGTCGGTATATCATAACATGGGACGATTTCAAAAAACAAAAGCACACTCTGACATAACCTGCAGCAATGTCAAAAGGGTTTGTGGAATTTCCTGACGCTTAGAAGCGAGCCGAGAACAATGTTGTCCGTTTTATTCATGAAAGATTGACTTAGCTTCAATATTTCATTCGGTGTTTATTTTTGTTCGCAACTCCTATCTGAGAAATTTTAGTTACATTTTTCCAAAGTTTACGTTTGTTCATATAACATAAGTGATGCGATGAAGTATGATATAAACAGGAAGGGGAGATGAGACTTTCTCCTTTACCATGATATACACCTGCTGGTAAGCGCGCAGAAGACGAAGCAATATAAATAAAATTTTATATCATACTTGCAATACAAATCAAGTACACACATAACTGCTGTACACCGGCCGGCTGAAGACGTACAATGCACGTATGACGTTCTCGTCAGCTATGTAAGGAGTGAAACATACAAAACGCAGAGCTGATTGACAAAACGATACTGAAGTGATAGGAAAAGAAGACGTAGATAAACATTAGGTTTACTTTTATCTCTCCTTCTTACCATAGCATCTGATGTGTTTGAGCTGGTCTCCGCCGAATCCATTTCGCTGTCACCGTTTGCCTTCTCAACCTGCAGTAACCTTTCCAACTTTTCAATGTATTCGATGGCATTCCGCAAAATCTCGACTTTGGGCAACCTCTGGTTGGGGTTCGCGCACGTGTGCCTTTTCAGAGCCTCGAACGCCTCATTCACCTTGCGAAGTCGCCGTCGCTCTCGGAGAGTGGCGGCCTTTCGCTTGTCGACTGCCACGTTCTTTCGCTTGCACGCCTTGCAAGCCCACATCAGACACCGCCGCTCACCCTGCCCTGGGTAGCCGGGCGCGAGCACGTGCTCTAAGTCCTCCTCACGGCAGCTCTCGCCGGGGCTGGAGTTGGCTGAATCGCTGCCGTAGCAGTGGCTGCCGTTCCGTGCTTGGTTTGGATGGACGTCGTGTGGGTACGAGTTTGCGTACATGGAGTTGATGGCTGTATTTGCGTTGTAGGCATTCATCTCGCCGTTTGTCGGGTAACCGTCGTAGTATGAAACCGGCTGCATCTCTGTGTAGCGACAACTGCTTCTTATGGGCTCCATAACGTCTATGATTTCAAAGGCACACCGACAACCTTTAGAGATGGTGCAAATTTGTAGACGGGTGATAAAATATTAAAGAGAAAATATCCAGAATAGAGCGAAGATGTGTCAAATTCCGAGGGGATTTAAAAAAAACCTTGAAATTGTCAAAATGTCAAGGGAATAGCTTTAGGGTATCCGCTGTGTGTCGAGAGGTGTAACCTGACTGAAGCTTCCACCTCGAGCGCCAAACTTTAAAAAGTGGCTACGTGGGAAGCTAGTTATACGCGGCCAAGAAAGTCGCGTCATACTTCTATGCCAACCGCGCCTGTCCTCACTAGCAAGAGCGCCACTCGGGCGAGGATGCGACCGGATAATAGGCTATCCAACCACCATTTCAACTTTTGGCACGTGGAACACTTTTTGTACTTTTAGTCTAGAACACGGGATTCTTTCTGACTTCGAAAGTAGTAGCTACTTTGAAAGGACTTGGAGACTTTGTTTGTGGAGGGCATTCCTCAAAAAACAGATATGCACTGTGATGATATCAGGAATACTTTGGCATCTCAGGAACCGAAGATGACAAACGGTGTCTTCCACTCTAAAGTGGTCTGAACTGAAGACTAACGACGTCTTGATGACTAGATCACCTCCTTGTTCATCGGCTGTCTCTACATAGCTCTTTCAAAGTGGATAATATTTTCGCACAGGAAATTTCCTCACCACACTCTATTACAGCTCACGCTCATTCACAGGGGCGGGTTAACGGTAATGAAAATTCAGACCCGATAATTAGTTAGCAATCTCCGCTCAAAATCTCAGCAGGCCTTATACTTCCCATTCTACCCCCCTCCCTTCTCTCTCACTCCCTCTCCCCTTCGAGACAGAGAAAACTCAATGACCACGCCCCCTTTTTCATGGCAACAGGGCCTGATTGACAGGAGCGCGCGAGTGTTCCTCGAACGCGCGTGTACCGACCAATTGAACATTTCCTTTCAGATTACAGTGGCGTTGATGTGGGACTCGTAAGATGAGATCCAATATATGAAATAACTTCAATTACGAATTCATCTTGCGTATCAGAACTACAAGTTATCCCACTTAAAACAAAGAAACAAATACCAAAAAAAAAACTTTGTTGTCAATAGCAGGGATTACGAGGGAATTGCATGCTTGTGAAGATCTACATTATAAACCCCCAAGAATGTGTAAAATTGTACTGTTAAATGCCGAAACTGTTCAATGCACTCTATATTTTGGCATCAGGCAAGTTGAAGAACAGCTTGCTTGTCTTCGGTATAGCGTAGTCCATTGGGTCATTATTTACTGTTTAAGCGCTTTGTTATTCAGTAGAAAATAGCATGCAGAAAATAATCGATTTGATACAGGCTCTTCCTGGAGGAATAATTAGGATTTGCTCTTCCAGTGTATGTTGTGACATACTATAAACTCAAAAAGAGCTGACGCCATGGACATTAAAAAAAAAGAAACATGCAATGTAACTTAAGTCTTAAATTACGTGCAACCCACCGCAGGAACATCATCGAACGTTTCTGTGGAAAGGGTATAATGAAATATATCTAAAGCTTTCCCCCATTTTAGCATTCGAAGCCCCTTGAATAGTGATGTAACGAGCAAATTGGCACTCTTCAGCGTGGCGTATCGCGGCTCAATCAAGAAAAACAGGTGCGCGTTTAAAAATTCTATTGTGAAAGGGCACAAAATAAACGCCCCCACGGGTCGGCGAAAAACTAAGGAAAGGATAGGAGAGGGGGAGAATAAGAGAGAATAACTCATGGGTCAGCCTCACGCCATTAGGACGGGAAGATCACAATCCAGTTCTCTGATTCATGATCTCTGGCCTTCTGTGTGGATTAACTCTTCATTTCACTGATATCGCCTAGAGGTGATGCACTATTGGGTGCGAACTCAAAGCCGGAGCTGAGCCCGGATTAGCGGCCCAGATCAAGAGTTTAATGCCGCACTTGCGTCTTGGGCCATCTTGGCCCAATTCGACCTAAATTATGATGCCCAACTACCATTTATTAAATGTAGTCATCCACACTTTACTAAGTATTTGATTATTTTCAAGCTCTGAGACTGATAGAAGCCCAAAAGATTAATCACTATCTATGAGAAAATACAGCCATAAAAATAGAAATACGCACACGTAAAAATTTAGCCATAATTATACATCCTTGCACACGCACAGACATACCACACACACACACACACACACACTAATATATAACTATATACCCATGTAACTAATATATTTTATCTATTTTGTTTTATCTATTTTATACTGCAGGGTTTCCCTGTTTGCTTTGTGAAACTGTTTTCCAAAGGTGTCCTACAGTCATCACAAACATTATTCTACATGAAAATACAAAATACATAGCAGTTAGAAGGTTACATTATAAAGTATAAACATGGAGAGTGGAGTAATGGTAAGTACACGTTGTAGATGCATGGATATAGAGATCTATTATAAATCAATTTAATCAAAATATAAGCTTTGCATCGTTTTTAAATCTATAAAGGGATGTACATGTTTAAACATTTATAAGATAATCATAAAACATATTTACGTACATTTACATTTATAACATTTATGACTTTTGTTTATATACACATATATGTCATATATACATAACGTATATAACTATATAAATAGATATGACTAATATATTTTATTCATTTTGTTTTATGTATCTTATACTGCAGGGTTCGCCTGTTCGGTTTTGTAAAACTGCTTTCCAAAGGTGCCCTAAAGTCAACACAAACCTGATTCTACATGAAAATACAAAATACATTACAGTTATAGGTAACATTGTAAGCTATAAACACGGAGAGTGGATTAATGGTAAATAAGTACGCGTTACAGACACAAGGATATGCAGAACTATCATAAATTGATTGAATCAATATATATAGCTTTGCATCGTTTCTTTTATCTATAAAGGGAGGTACATGTTTGAACATTTATACATAATTATGTAACATATTCATGTACATTCATATTTATAACAGTTATAACTAGATACACATGTATATACATATGTAAATAACATTTATAACATATAAAATTATATACATTTACATATATCTAAATAACTATATGTCTAAAACATTTTATTCATTTTGTTTCATTTATTTCTTACTGCAGGGTTCGCCAGTTCGGTTTTCACTGGTTTTGTAAACTGCTTTCCAAAGATGCCCTGCAGTCATCACAATCATCATTCTACATGAAAATATAAAATACATAACAGTTATAGGTAACATTGTAAACTATAAACATGGAAAATAGATTAATGGTAAATAAGTACACGTATTCTATATATATATATATATATATATATATATATATATGTATATATAGCTATTATAAATCAATTGAATCAATATATAAAGCATTGCATCGGGTTTTTTTTTTTAAATCTATATATAGGGGTGTACATGTTTGAGCATTTATATATAATTATGTAACGTACATTTATATACATTTATATTTACAATGTATAGCATCTATAACTATATAGGGCCTGCACATATTATATAGCATATGTGGCAATATATATATATATATATATATATATATATATATACGTGTGGGGGGGGGGGGTGGGTGTGAAGAGCGTGATCTCAAATCGGTTAAGCGCCATCTATAAACATTTCGAATAAGTCCATCATCAGATAGTGCAAAATAACATCTTTCCAGTGATGCGTCCCTTGTTGCTTAACAAAAAATATTCTTGAAGTTACCAGCGAATCATCCCAAATTTTCATATTACTTTTGTTTTTTTTTTAGCAAGTTTATATATTACTAGCAAACATCTCAATTTGGTAAGAAGGGAGTAAACTCGGTTTGCGATCAAGCTTTCACATATATGTGAATTATATTTATACCCACATAATAAAAAATATACTACAAAATACACTCTTAAATCTATGATAATGTCATACTGAATTAAATGCGTGGTAACAAAGACAGGAGCTTTGAAAATATTAAAGATTTGTGCAAAAAATACATATCATAAAAAGCGATGTGTGGTGTTGAGTACGTGAATGTTTTAAGATACACAAGCTCGATATCTTTTGAACTGTTCGACAATTTAAAGAATGAAACTACTTTGCAAAACAATGATTAGGCAATAATTATGTACACACTTTTTTAAAGAATACTCATTGGAATTTTCCTTTCGAAACATCTTTTGACAAAATTTGAGCGAGAGAAATAATAACGCTCGTTGCCTACCACTCTTGTTCATAATGAACTACAAAAGTTTCCCTCAAACTAAGGGAGCTTTTAAAACTTTTCATAAAATCGCTGTCAATCGAGATAATGCTCTTATCAAATATGCAAATAAGAATGTTCATCTGTATTGCCAGTAACGCAGCGTCCAGCCCCCATAACAAAGTAATAAGTGCCTGATGGCTACAATCTAGATCAGTCGTAAGTATTGGCTATAATCAATTTTTGTCTTCTTGTTTTCTTATCAAAAGTGAAATTTAGTAACGTTTGTGCTAACGTGAGTGGAAATCTTACAAGGTCACAACACTTTTCTCATTGCATGTGCCTATTACGTCATCATCAGTCACTTTCTTTTTTTGTAGATTTCTTCTTGGGGTCGGTAGAGTTGGGGTTCATGGGTGGTCATGGTACATTCGAAAACCACGAAAAGCACCGTCAGGGAATGTGGACATCGAAGCATATGCCTACGATCATCGGCGACGGTCGACTCCAGTCGAGATTCTTCGGCTGTGTGTGTACTTACATAGAGATCAGTGATAAAGCTATACACAATTCGTTACGAGGATTCTCGAATATATCCGAACCGGGCCAGCCTTCTCACTCCATGGTATCTCCACACTACAGGGTCTTTAAAAAGAGAGATAATCATTCGTTGTTGACAGTTTACTCATCAACAATTCCACAACAAGCAACCAAAAAAAAAAAATGGAATGGCAATACCAAACTAATAGAAGAGGTACGTCATATTAAATTTGATTCGATCTTTTATTGCTTCCATTTCTAACGTTGGCGATGTCTGAGAAAAGTCGTATAGACAAATTAATGTAACAGCCTTCACGTGGGGATCAGCTAGACCAGGGAGGTGAGACTCTCAACTCCCTGGCTAGATTCGGTCATATGAAGGCTCATTGTACCTTGAAATGAAGACTCAGTCACAAACCACATATAGATAAATAAATAAAGGGCAATTTTCTAATGATGATACCTGGTATTATCAACGGGTCTTTATGGATATTAAGTCAGAAGGTCATGATGCATGTTATTATGTGCAGTCTTTATTTAATTGAACGACCGCAAGTCGCCCTACGCATTATCAGATATAAATGATTATGTAGAAATGTTAATTAGTGCAATGTAACATGAAGGCCTGAAAATTGAATTTCATTTGATTGCCTGTAATCGTCATATTGTGAAATCAACCAAAGCAGTACCCCATGCTAGCAGTTATGTTAATCTGGTGTACTTTTGATACAATTTGTTACGAACGTCCTATTCGTATAGAGTTGAATACACGCTTCAGAGTAGTGTATAATTCAAAGTCAGCACTGCATGAAAAAACAAATAATGAAACAAAAAGCTCAAAAACATTTCATGATAGTTATGAGCTCATTGCTTATTGTAGAGTTCCTCGACACGATTGTCAAAGCTGATGCATTATAGGGCCTATACGCCAATGACGAGAGTTCTGCGAGAAAATATGGACGCCACAGACCTGGGTAACATTTTGGAAAATGCGTAATCATTGCATTTATTTCCCTCGTCGAGATTCGTCCGCGAGACTTCGAGTCGCTGAAGTTTTGATAGTGAGGAAGCGAAACAATAAAGTTGTGTAAAAGTATACCGCTAATCATGTTATAAAGTCTTTACTGTTTGGATTTAAATGTATGGATACGGATATAACCATGGCTGTTTATGAGAGCGTCGGAAATGTTAACATGTTCGCAACAAAACAACTTGCACTCACTTGACTTTATGAGAGTAATGATCGAACCTTCGTCGGAAGGGTTATTTTCGCTCTCTTCACGTGGTTAGGAATTCGTGGTAAACTTCCTCAGGCACGCCAAGGGTAGCACCTTCACCGCAAATGCCAAAACCCGGCTTACGTCACCGTCACTCCGTACTCATTCTCCTTTATACGCAATGATGTTACTGTTGCTGTTGTTGTTATATTTCTTTGTTATCCTTGCACTTGCCGCATTATTTTTTTGCAATATATATAGTTTGATTCCCTCATTCCAGTGTCCAAATATCGCATACGATAGCGTGCGAGCCAGCTTAGTGCGGTATGTGATTACCAAATCCCGCCAAATCCGGGTCGTAGACTGATCGGCGGTGAACGGCTGGGCTCAGGTACGTCCATTGGCCCCCGGAGTTCACTGTTTTGGAGAGGTTAAACTATTTCGCTCCACGGGGTTTTTCCCCTGCTACGTAACGTTTATCGATACTTTTACTGATGAAGCCACATAAAAAAGATCGAGGCAGTATACGGTGTATATGCTAACTGGATATGCAGTCTTCGTTTAATCACAAGAGACACGTTTTTAACTTTTTACAATATCAATCTGTAAAACACTTACTTTGCAAATGATGTACTGGAAGACGACAATGCAAGATGCAGTTTATTTGTGAGACTGGGTCACAAATGAATGTGGTCAACGGCAACTTCACCATTACAGTTACCACGTAGGCTCCCTGATTATTTTTTTGTTAGCCATCATTGTCTCTAGAAAAACAAGCAAACAAACAAACAACCTTATTCTTCTCAGAATACCTAGAAATGCTATTCATTAAACACACTAACACCTAGATTGCAGCTGGAATGATTATCTATTCCTACACGCTCTCTGCAAAATTAATTAATCTCACATGAGATGTCAATATTTTGGTTCTGATCGACTCAGAAAGGAGTAACGATATGGATGATTCTGAACATTACAACCTGTACAGTGGAGTTCTGGCCCATTATTCGCAATGTATTTAAGGAATGACTTCACGGCTTACCATAAACGCAAACGACTGTCTAGACTCTCTCAGAAATCACTTTGGATGGGGTTATAAAGTTCTGCTAACACTGCTGTTTCTCCCCATGTAGCATTGGGAACGCGGATTGAATCGGATGCTCTCTAGCTCTCTCAGTTCTCCAGAACACGCCCTCATGCGATCGTCGCTAAAAAAAAAAAATGGTTCGGCGCTTCCTCCCTCGCCACAGAGGATGTACTGATACACATTCAATATATTTCTTCCAGACGGATATCAGAATAGCGTGGACAGTTAGATGGCTTGAGTGTTTGATAATGTATTTCCACTGGGATAATTATTCATCCATTCATTTTTCTTACTATTCTGTCGAAAATTCGAACGGATGACAGCTGAATAAAATCACACATTCAGATCAGGAATTCTCGAGCATCACGCTCAGGACATCTATTGTCCTCACGCATCACTCATTAGTAAATACTTCTACAATCGTCATCTCCAGTAGAGATAGCTCTTACGTGAAGTTGAGCTCAATCACAATAATAAGGAATGTTTGATTTGTGGCATGACAGGCACTGTGCACACTACTTCTATCTGATAATCATAATTTAATATGCCGCATTCTCGCCTCCCTGATGCGATATAATACCGAACTGCCAATTGACTGTACGGCAATGAATCACATGGTATTTCATCTTCCTATTTTCTTCTTCTTCTCAAGTTACTAATCTCCATCTACCTATTACTCCACTACACAGGTTTTGGCCTGGCTGTTGAGGGGAAGTATGTAATATCATAATATCACATTGTAGTCTTGTGTGGATGTTATGATAAAAAACAAAAACAAAAAACAAAAACAAAAACAAAAAAACCGAATGTAACATCACAACCAAGAAATACTACGACTCTTTCATCAGTTTCGCTTGTTGATACACGTGCATTGCTTGCATGTATCAGGAAAATGTTTCGACGAAAGTGATTTTAGTGTGAGAAATGATTTGTCAAACGCCTCGGTTGGCTACTTTGGTTTATTTCTACATTCTGCGAGCTAATTCACACTCTATATAAAACCGTAGCGCAGACAGGGTATAAGTGATAAATGACAACAAGGCGCAAAAATGATGATTCATGATTCCAGGTTTACTCCTTCGTACATACATTCAGCACCTTTTTTCCTCCTCAGATATGGAGGAAAAGGTTCGCCGGGAAGACTTTGTTCACGACATCTCACTTTTGATTTTTGTTAATGTTTGTGCCGTATTTTCACCAGTTTATTCTCTTGATGTTAGCACTTATTTCCCTCATCAAGTCTCAGAATATACATGTGTTATATAATTTTAAGTGATGGTCTGAAATAATTCGTGTTTTTTTTCACATATTTTTCTACCTGATCACCAGTTATCATGTCGCTTAAATTATGGGATAATTTGCAATGGAAATGAGGTTCGTCACCCCCCCCCCCCCCCCCTTCCCCTTCTACCGTGCATCCCAATTCCCTCTCTTTCCCTTGCTGGAAAAGACAAACGACAAGGGACATAGGTGCACAGACGTAACTACAGCTTTCCATTAATTCTTATGTCATGCCATCAGCATTTTGTTGAGCTATTAATCACATATCAATTACGTCATCGTTTATATGCTCGCGCTGATCTTTCTCACATCACATAACATATTTCTTTTCTATTTGTTCCCATCTCATATGGAATTACGATGATATTATCCTTCATTTTTGCCATTTCTTCCATACCCGTTCTTCTTTCACTCCTTCCTTCTTTCTACCTTACTATTTATCAATCTATGCGTCCTTCTTTTCTTATTCCTCTCCCTAAATAATCTCACTTCTTGATCTATCTCTTCTCCAGCTTCCTCCATCGACTTCGGATGAAGTCTTGCCCTGCCCTATCCATGCATTCCACAAAGTACGCATCCAGCCCCGCGCCTAATTCACGCGGAATCCCAGCAGAACAACAAATCGAGCCCACGCCGCTGGAGTCCCGGCGAATCGCAGTGAGAGACGGGTCTCCCCGGCCGAGCCCACCGCGCGGTGAGGCGTAATTCAATTTGCACTCGATCACCGAGATTCAATATGCACGATATCCGCTCCTATTAAGCAATCAAGGCTCAATCTATCCCTCTCCTCATCTCTTCCCTTTCATCTCTTGTGGTTCTCTCGTGCAGAGATGCCTTTATCCGATGCATCTCCGATAATTTCCACCCTTTCGTGACATAAGAAGAAACTGAAAGGGACGGGAAAACAGTTTAATTCTCGTCGTATAATGCCAAAGAGCGTCCAAGCTGCGGGCATCTAAAGGAAATAAACAAGATCAAACATGTTTGTGGGTTTCTGAACACACACACAGTAAAGCGACCTCAGGTGTGATATAAATCCTCCAGGTTTTTCTCCTCCCCGCTCGGAACATTGTCTTTTCTTTCTTTGTGTACTGCACACTGGTATCGGACATTTGGACAGTATTGCGATAATAACAATAGTGCTCAGCGACATTAAGCACAACCAGCAGCGTGACTGATATTACTAATAGCGATGGTCTGAATATTTAGAACAAATGCAGCAACGGTATTTGCAATATCTTAAGAGGTAGTGCTTAAGTTAGTAATAGAAGTTAATGTTCTCTATAGTTATATATCGGAAGTAGTAAAGTAGCAGCAGCAGCAATAGTAAACCAATCATTGAGCACATTGAGAGAGTGGTTCGAATGATTAAGAACTTGACTGAAGTTTCAGATGGAAGTGATAAGCTTATTAATGGATAACGGACTGCATGAGAAAGGCTCAAAAGGGATCGCAACCTAACGAAATGTAGCGAGCTGCTGAAAAACGGCGACATATCAAACATAGCCTACTACACGACGTGTGAAAATGATTTCACTCCTCTCTGCACATACTAGTAATCGATTGTCATGGGTAATGACCGCCATCATCGATTTGTTGTCGCTGTTGTCTGGTTTCTTTTTTTCAGTTTATTTCCACTTGTCTTTGTCACAATTTAAACGTTTGAATATACAATCAGTAATCCAGACATTACTATTACAACTAAAGTGATGAGGAAGCTGAATGAGAAAAGGAACCATCATTGTGCAGGTTTCTGTTGCAGCCGATGGACAGACACGTGCAGCATTCGGAAATGGCTGTACATTTCATATCTATACGACGACGAAGTCGTGATGAAATGATGTTGGATGGCAAAAGTTGTTTGAACACACAAGACAGAGGAGAGGACAAAAATAAGACTATAGCAATAAAACAGGCAAACATTAATTCGTCCGTATTGATATGGGCGTGTAGTTCTAGTTACACTATTGCGTACTAGTATTGCGTGATTGGCGTACGAGTGCAGTTTTCATCAAAACTACATGTATAGTTATCATGGGAACTTCGGTCAACTACACGTGTTTTTCCTTACAGCACTTCATGCTAAGTTCTGATGATTTGCGATGTATATTTTGACAGAGAGAGCTCGAAACAGCAACCTAGGAAAAAAAAACAGACAAAACTATTGTACTGAACATCTGAAATTATTTGTTATCTATCATCATGATCATCACGTATACTGTGCGAGCTGGAATAGGCACTGACTGTTCAGTACAGCAGTAAAATATTTGACAATGAGTGGCACATTTCAATAGCGTTGATTCAATTTGTGTGTGTATATAAGTACACACATATAATTATGTATGTATATAATATGATATAATTATTGATTAACATACATAAACAAATATTATACATGCATGTAAAGTGACTCGTCACAAACACTTTACAGTCAGTATTTAGTCTAGATTTTATCTCACGACTATCATCGATAAGTATACATTATTCACAGGGAAACGTCTATGCTGTTTCTTTGTTGTTGTTTTTTTTTGTTTTTGTTTTTTTTTTTGTTTTCACTTTCCATCTGACCAGATGGCTGGATAGTCCATATTTAGCTGCACCAGCTAATCTTCCATGCGTGGGATCCAGTTATGAGTTTCATCCACTTCGTCTTCGACACGTCCCTCAGGAAACACACCCAAAAAAATGGTAGTAATTACCGATAATTGATGATATGCACTTTTGATGAATGGCCTGGGAATGAATATAGCGGTATCGGATGGTGTGAATTGTCTAGGTGCAAAAACCCATCAGTAATTTCCCTTCTCTCTTACCAGCAAAACATTTTTCTTCCAAATGCCCGTTGTTTGGCAGGAGATCATGTGACAGTTCTCCGGCTAACTTTCACTTTTGTCCTTCTCATCATTTCATTTTCTCGTCATGTTGATTTCGATAAGAGTTTCCACGTGTGCATTTTTCTGTCCTTTCGTTTTATGATGGATTTCCGTTAACATAATACCCATCTCTCTCTCCCGTCTTCCCCCCTTTCCGGTCTCAGTGCTACAAGCTATCACCTCGGTATGATTGGCCTGTCACTCCGCCACCATGTGTTGCGCCCTCAGATTTACTGCATTGCCTCTGTCTCGACGGGACCTCGTCTCTTTGCAACTGGATACGGTGGCGCCACTTGAAGCCACCGGTCACCACCGGCCGCCACTCTTTGGGCCCACATCGTGTCAAACACGTTCAACATGGTAGAAGAGAGGGCAAACATGTTTGTATGTTAGCAGACAGACAGACAGACAAACATAAATATACATACATATACATATATTTATATATACATGTATTATAGATATACACATACATTATATATTATATGTGTGCGCGTGTATGTGTGTGTGTATGTGTGCGCGTGTGTTTGTATCCACGTGTGTATATAATAGACATGAGATTCAGCGTATGTCTACATCATTCATTCATTCACCTGATCATCTGTCTATTTCTGTTATTACGAGTAAGTGAAAAAGAAGAGAGAAAACCCTAAATGTTGCATTTCTCCGCTTAAATTATAGCTCACAGTGAGAGTTTACAAACATACAGTATTAGCAAGGAAACTTGACAAAGGAAACATGAAGACATTTTGTGTTCTCCTTGTTTGAGATGATAGCATCTGATCCACGAGAAGAGTTAAAGGGGAATTCCAGACCAGCTGTAGTTCAGTTTTATAAGAAAGAGTAAAATTCTGTAAGCACAAACGTGAAAAATTGGTCAAAACTGGATAAAGATTTAAATCAAAAGTTGGGAAATTGAGAAATTTTGCAGAGTTTCACAAAACAGTTTTTGAACAGTCCATATGAATATACAAATAGTGAGATGACGATATCATCGCCTCACAACTTGCCTTATATACAGCTTGTACACAAACTTTAGAAATATCCAGGTTTTTCTTTTTAATTCAAATGCAATTATGTCCTACGTTGTCCCAGTGTCAAATCGTAATATATCTGACTGATCATTATATTGATGTTATTCATCTAGGAATATTTGCGGTAGCCCGGTGGCCCGCTGAGCCACCAGGAATACTGATGCTGGGAAATTAATTTTTACGAAATGATTTATTCTGATGGCCCGATCGGGCCATCAAAAATTGTGAGTGTGTACACATTGATTGTGTCAGTATCACGACAAATTCTTGCATTTTAAGCAAGTTTGATGAAGAAGGTGGCCTCGATGAAAGAGCAAAAAGATGTTTTCCTTAGTATACATGGTATATAATCCATAAGAGTTTATCTCGTTTGATGTGAGTGTATATAATTTCAAAGTGTGTGTATGTATGCTTGTGTGGGTGGGTGCATGTGTGTGTGCGTGATGTGTGAGTGCATGTATGTTTGTATTTAGCGTTACATAAAGTTTAGGTATATGTGAATATCTGGGAAATTTTGATAATACCAGAACATGACGACAGGTAGTCATGTAGCGATGGTCGCTTTCGAAATTAAACGTGTCATCATACGGGAAAATGGAAAGATAACTTCAGTATTCAAAGTGACGACAGGAACATTTAAAAGAAAAAGGCCAATTTATCACAAAAAAAAAGAGAGAAAATGAATTAGGAAATGCATGCATACGCTTTCATTATAACAAGTTTTGCACATTTCCTTTATACAAAGTACGTTTCAAACATCAAGTTTTCGTCCCATTCCTCATAGTGAAAGATGAAACTGAAGAGAAAATAATAATAAATTACAAAAAAAAAGAAAACACCCACACACACGACAATTTGAACAACCTGTGGTGTAAACTATTTACTCATTATAATATCGCCAAAATACATTCTAGTTGTGTTTTTGTTTTTGTTTTATGTATGGCTTCACTGTGCGTCCAAAAACTTGAAAGAGAACATTAAAGTATAAATATAACCCCCCCAAAAAACCAAAAACATACAAAAACAAAAACACACACACAATAAAAAACAACAACGACGATTTGAAAACGAAACAGGTGTATTGTGTTCTGGTTGTTGAGTTTAAAGGACAAGTTCACCTTCATAAACATAAGGATTGAGAGAATGTAGCAATATTAGTAGAACACATCATTGAAAGTTTGAGGAAAATCGGACAATCCGTTCAAAAGTTATGAATTTTTGAAGTTTTTGTGCAGTAACCGCTGGATGAGAAGACTACTGCAATGTGTGAATAACTTAGATCTCACATGCGTACAACAATATAAGTAAAATATAAAGAGAATTTCACAAAATTTCATCTTTTGAAAAAAGTACACATTCCCCCGACTCGTTACCGACAAATGTTATGGGTAATATTATTCCCCCTGCCTTTAGAAAGAGGCAAGTCAAGTGCTCTTTTATTATGCGAAAAAAGTGAAAATATGTTGAATTTTCTTTACATTTTCTTTATACTGTTGTACGCATATGACTCACAAGCTGTAGTAGTCTCCTCATCCAGCGGTTCCAACACAAAAATTTTAAAAATTCATAACTTTTGCATTGATTGTCCAATTTTCCTCAAACTTTCACTGATGTGTTCTACTAATATTGTTGCATTCTCTCAATCCTTATGTTTATGAAGGTGAACTTGTCCTTTAAGGGAAACTGTGGTATAGTGAACAAGCTTTGGACCTGAAGTCAAAAGACCCCACGTTCGAAACCTCCCTGGCGCCTGCTTCCTTAGACGAGATGTTTGACCCCGGTGTATATCTGGGTGCATGGCAGTACTGGGGTAATGTCACCACATTTTATGGCGGTCAGCACTGACACACACGGCTATAAACTGCATTGTTAAACTAAAGCTCTGTCTGAAAAAAAAAGAGAAAAAACAAGTTCATTTTTAATATGTGATGTAACGAAGTCATATACATTTCCATGGTTGAATAAATACATGTACTGATATCTCTTGCATGGTGTAGAAACGAACCATTATTCGGTTGTATGCTTTGGTTATGTGTGCTACTTCCTGTATTTACGATACCTGCAATGTGTGCACACGAATGTTAACTTAACGTAAGGAAAAGTCAGGCCAACCTTGAGTAGCAACATGGGGATTATTGGATTTGCCCTGTACATGCTCATTGAATCATCGCCTTGTCCTTAATTTGATTCGTCTCAACTCAACAAGTGCTCAAGGCAGAAGGGGTAGCAGGAGACAACGTGAAGATGAGAGTTACGTGATTCATACTCGCTTTAAGTGGGTGACGTAGCCGGACCAGTGACATGCGGAGGAGTCAGCCCCTTGCGGTCAACCTCCTTCAAAACTAATAGCAAAGATGTCGTTGATGAGTGCGCGGACAATGTACCAAAAGAATTAGGTCGCAAAAGGTCGGGGGTACACTGAGGTGAGAAGGGTCAGTTGAAACCCCTGGCACTCCAAAGTAAAGTAAACCACTTGTAGATATAGCTCCAAAGAAAATCCAAATCACCACCCCACCAACCCCCCCCCCCCACACACACACCCCACCCCTCTTCATCTCTCTTCCAAGGCACCTTAAGAAAATTATTCATACGAAAATACGATCGCTGAAGGTCGTAACCTTAACATGTGCTTCTAAACTTTATACAGATTTGGATGTTTTACATTTTCATCCATATTTTGTACTTTCTCAAGGTTTTGGATGATTAATAACACAATTACAAAAGCATTTACAGCTTGTTTGTTGACAAGCAACAACACTTATGAAAACCTCATTTTCATCGTTCTTCGATGTCTTTGATATGAATAAATAAGTCATTTATCATGTAACTGTATGAATCACTAGAAACTCACATCTTTTAAGAGCAATTCGTTCATGTTATTTGTACGCCGACGAATATCGTCTTATTCGTTTTAAACTTGTAGATTTCATGGACAAAACAAAACATTGGTACAGCACACAAAACTAAATCTATTTGGAAAATATTCCTGATTTTTCGTTGTGTAAGTGAACTGTTCTGTGGAAATTGAGGATAAGACGACGATTACAACAACAACAACAACAACAAAGGCTTATAAAATATGGGTTCCTGGAAGAATTTACGTCATTACCAAATTCTGAAGTCTTTGCTAAGTAAAAAAGAAGATATCACAGACGAAAACATTAAATATTTGAACTAGTAGACAATAGAGCTAACATTCAAAAGGCAAGAATGGAATAATTCCTGTGATCACCCGAGACACAAACGTGTTATATGTCCTTGATGGAAATGAACTGGAAACGAGAAAAGGGGAAGACGAAGGTACTCAAGACCAGTGGGGTGCACTTGACATTGGAGATGGGCATACACCAAACGAGGAAAAACACAAAGTCAACAGTGAAAGTTGCGAAAGTGATTTGCAATGCTGTGCAACCGACAATCGTGCCCTTTACCACAAACATTTCGTCATTATGATATGGGGACAAAAAATGACCAACTTAGGAACAAGGGCTTTCTAGATTTCCAGCCACATTACCTTATATTTTGTGAAGTAACTTGATGAAGGGTTGCACATACACCATTGGTTTTTACTATAGCAGTCCATTATCAGTCTTTCAGAAACCCTCCATAACATTTTTTTTTTAAAAATACAGCCCTCGAGTCGCGTATGATACATGTGAGACACATTCTACACTTAATTCACCTCAACCTAAACTATCTGGTCTCTGTCGAAAAAGGGTGGAGTCGATTCACCTCGGCCATTAAGCAATTCCGACATTAATTAGATCCCACCCGCTTTGTGATTCACCTCGTATTGAAAGAACACTTCGGATTACGAACACGTGGTCGTCCTTGCATCTTTATCCGCCTCTGTACGAGGAATTCTGAATGTCCATTACTAGCCAGCACGGACATAAGAAGCTCAAGACTTTCATTGTTTATAGTGATCAGTCGATATCAATAAAAAGGCATGAGCACCGAAAGTTGGACCTGTGCGCTATAAAAATAGCCATTATTATTATTATTATCATTATTATTATTATTATTATTATTATTATTATTATTATTATTGTTATTATTATTATTTACATGGTATCAATCCTTGATTGATTCAGAAAATAATGAAGTTCTCACTAAAAATGCTGAACTCAAAATTTTGCCGGTTGTGTTCTATGAACACTTGACCAACAAAAAATTAGTTGACATATTGAAAATTGATAAGACATTTTTAACAACTGATTTGGTTTCATGATGAGCTTTTTCGTGTAATCCACAGTAACTTAAGCTGAACTAACATACATTGACATAATTATACATTGAACCAGCATGTAGAATAGTTATGATAATATTTAAAAAAAATAGCGCTACACTGAATGCCAAATTAACAATCCATGTGCATTAAATTTTAATGCCCTTTCGCATATATATAAGAGATTGCACCACATTAATGTCGCCATATTTAAAGGAAACAAAGAACACATGTTGAAAGAAATCTAGATTGAAAGGATTCCGTGTATATCTTGGGCAGACAAAGCTTGTTTAGAATATCTATGCTAAGATTCTAATTTCAATGTGCTAACTCTTCCTCTTTATCTCCATGAACCACAAATGAATTTCAACGAGGGAATGGCAACCTTTAAACGCGCGGAAGAATGTGTCTCTGATGACGGATACCAAGACTACACCACACGACAATGAGCTCTTACCTTCTAACATTGCGAGGCGTTGGCCACCACCGTCTATATACCAACAAGAAACGGCTTCTAGCTTAATCACAAGATCGCTAAAAGAGATTCAATAAAATGATTCACGCATTACTGTCATACGTGTGAACGCCTCCCCACTCTCACCTCAGGTGTGCAAGTGATATTAATGAGCTCTATTCTTTAATCCGCTTAAGCCATTAATTGATTAGAGAGACACCGAAAGGAGACTATGAAAGCAGTTAAGTGTCTATTTCCATGGTATCTGCGAGGCCAGGAATAGATATATAACGCCGCAAATACACCACCGTAATCAAGGATGCGCATTATTAAAATTTTCTCACCTGTTTCGTTTTATTTTTGCTTCCCATTTTGAGAGTTATGTTTTATTTACCATGGAGGATCGCATGAGTATGATTCGTCCCGTATCTTTAGTGTGTTGACATTCGAACAGACAGGCAGACATACAAACAAAGAGACACACCTAATGTTATAGTAACTTTTGAATTGCTGAATTTTTTCCTCTCATCCCCCAGAGTCATATTGAAAAAAAAAAAACTGATGTAAAAGTGATAAAACATTTTCACAACACCAGTGACTATTCTTTTTTTTTTTACTGCTGTAGAGGACCTGAAATGTTCTGCGACCTAGGCTTTGAATTAATTATTTTTTCCTCGGCTTGATTGTTTTCATTCCCCCCTTTTCTCAGCTTCTGTGTAACGCAGGTCATACTCTCAACTGTACTTATCCAAAATCTTGCGGTGTCGGCCAATTTCTCCCTTAAGATGAGTGACGAGTCCCTCTAATTTACACGTCATAATCTTCCCAATGTCTCTAGTCAGAGGCCCCATTCATTGTGCCAACAGACACCCACTGAAAGGGACAGGGATTCCCCGCATTAGTGTACACCCAGTCACTCTGGGCCAGGATGTAACCCGGAAGGAGTAATCATTTCAAATTTCCCGCGCAAATCAGTTCCGGTAATTGCACGCCAAATATTAACCGGTATTATTAGCGCGCGCGCGGCCTGTAAGAAGCTGTCATAACTTTGACCCTGGGACGAACTTATCCTAGACTGTTCAAGTAAAATGCTCTACTGATGTAGTTTTGTCAAAGAGGTGTGTGATACCTCCTTGGTTATGTTTTAGAAGCCGTAGAGTACATTATTTCTTTAATATTTGATGTTTAGTAAGATCTCAAAATGGGGACGATTTACTTTGCCAGTAGACAAAATATTGAAATCTCGTGAAGAAAAGCTGGATTGATGTTTACTCTTAAAATAATTGTTTTGAAAGGGCTGTGTGGCAAATATGAGGTTTTGTTAGATATATTGTTAGATAAACCAGTAATCATTATTTAGCAAAATTAGATGATTGCAGTTCGGTGTAATTTGATGTATTATGGTGACTGTATCAGCTTCGCTGTGCTTGTTTTATTTTGCTTTTTGTATTTTGATGGATGAGAAGTTCAGGTTTTTTCAATACTTTTTCACATGTTTGCATTTTACATGTAGAGTTTCGTAATATTTCTTTTTCTTTTCATTAGTATTTGTTTAGTAATATTTGATTATTTCATGAATAGTTTGTGTTTTGATGTAGGCCTGATTGTTATGACAAAACATGTGGATATGTATATAATCTTATCAAGAAGGCTACAAAAAGAATACATTTTACATGCAGGATGTATCATACTTACTTTTTCTCATTCGTTTACTTTGTTTGAATGAAAAAATGTTTGGATTCAAGTGCCATGTTCAGATACATACCCACTGAACTCCAACAGGCCTAAAATATTGACCATTAACAGCAGAATATCTACAATCTTCCTACAAACGCACTTTCGTTTAAAAGATTTATCACTTCTTTAAAACATAAGGTGAACTTCGCATTATAAACTTGCGTTGACTGTTCCCAAGAGGGCCATGTTCTTAAACAAGAGTTGCTCATCCACCCCCCCCCCCCTGTCCCCGACGATTCTTTTCATTCTTCAAGTTAGAGCAACGAGCAACATTTTGTGTTTTTCTGGCTTCATCGCCCAATGCTGTTGGAGTTGTTTTCATCGTAGCTTTATGCATGAAATTATCTACATCAAATTGTGACATTTTTTTTCTTTTAACATTGTCTATTGATCTCAGTTGCCTGCAAATAACAATAAACTTTTGCTAAATAGGAAGTAAGCTTATTGACGATTTGTTATAATGCTTCTCCACAGTTTAAACGGAATAGTGTTAGTAAAGAAATGATAAGATATAACATTACAAGACAATAAAATATGATATATTCTTCAACATCTATATTGACAAAGATGGATTATGGAGTTAACCCAGGAACTATTGGTGATTATGGTGACATCAGATAAACTATTACATCGTTCATATATCATCATCGTTTTCTTATTGTCGGTTTGCAAGTTTGTTTTCTTTTTGTACAAGAAAGAAGCGCGCCTATTTGGGTGTACCCGTATTACTTGCCAAGTTGTGACTTGCTCTATGTAATAGTCCTTCCAGATTCCGTTGTGCGTGCTAAACCACGTCAAACCTATACATAGCCTCTTCCTTGCATCAAAGAGTGGTGGTAAATATATCCCGCATTTCTTTCATTGCTGGTCCTCTTTGTGCACTTTGGAAGCAGATCGCCATCGCGTCTTTTAACGTATGATGAAAAAACGATGACCAGCCACGGTCAACGCCCATATTCTCTGTTGATAGCCAATTGTCTACTACATTCGTCATCATTCCACGCATTCAAGACCGCAGAGTCCCCTCCCGTGTACGCAATCTCAAGCTCGCCGGACACTACTGGCACCCACGCCGAGGTCGGGTTCTCCGTTGGCACGATCCGGCCGGGACCCCCGTTGAAGAGGCTGCTGAGTCCCACTCCAGGAGCACGGGGTGTCGCGTGCCGCGGAGCGATTGGCTGACTCCGTTCAAATGGGAAACCTTCGGCTCGGTGGTAGGGAAAAGAACGCGACGGGGTAATTATTTTCCCTCTCAGCCTGTGTAATAATTTTGTAACATCCTTCCAGATAGAGCCATCATTATATCAGAAAGCTTCGTTTTCACTTCGCAATCACTTGGAAGTAGGCGCCAGTTGCACGTAAGCAGATAACAAGAAATCACTTCTGTGAATGAGATCGTGAATATGTCAATACCAATTCCCATTTTGTTTTGTTTGTTTGTTTTTGTGCAAGAAAGGACGCTTGCGTTAGATTTTCTTTACAGTCATATCCGATTATCATTCAGTAAAACATTAATGTTAGGGTAACAAAGAAAATCTTTCGGGCCTACATAAAAACAAGCTAGTTTCTGCAGAGTCAATTGAATTTTGGCCTGGTTGATAGAATTCAGTCAGTGTCAGTAGCGACATCAGCGACGTAGAGACGTCAGTCCATAGAATCAAATTTACACTGACTGTAAAGATAATAGTCCCATCCAGTTTATGATTTACACTTGGCATTGAAATGTGCGCACATTTTATTACGCATAGCTGCGCTTCAATTTGGCAATGGAAACAAATCGTTCTTTGATTTTTTTTTTTTTAAAGAGACGAGAAAGCAGTCATCTTAAGCATATTGCTTCACAACCTCTGAACGGTGGTTCCTACGGATTGCGGGAACAGGGTATACGGTGTATCAACTCTAAAGAGAAGTGCAATACTAATAGTTCGGAGTCAAGGGGTTGAACTATATACAATAAGTCTTCTTTGCTATTGAAGACATGAAATTCAATTTGGATTGGTGTTTAAAAAGAATCAAAGCAAAATAAGAAAATTAACCAAAACATTTTAACAAATTAACATGAATTTATTTCTGGTTCAAGATAAACGCTGTCATAATTTGACTTGTCTTAATTGGTAAGGGACTTGTGAAGATATGTTCATATCATTCTTTGTAATATGCTTCACTAACAGTGATATAAGTATGGTATGGTATGGTATATATTTCCGTATAAAAACAATAAAAACGGGTGGATTGCCCATATTCAGTGTTGTCAACATGGCAACGCTGTTCTTCCATATAAGTGATGTTTTTATATGATATATACCCTCAGTTGGATTTCCAAAATAAGCCCTTTGATATGCCTTTGCTGCACGTGGAAAACTTAACCAAATCAAATGGTACTTGTTTTCGATATTAAACTATTTCACCTAAGACTGAATTCAGATTAGTTCAGTGTTTACTGAACAATTTCGAATGAACAGGCGCGAACGCTATTCTTTCTGTGATTTCGGAAAACGTATTCCATTGTTGGCTAAAGCTGGATGGCAAATTCATATTCTGTGTTAACGTCTCATCTTAGAATGAATAGAGCTGTGGGTCTAATGTAAAGATGAATATATGAAAAAATTGCACGTTCGTTTGTACATTGTATTCTTAAACAAAAATGTAGTAGAAATAAATTGAAATTGATATCTAAAAAAAGGGTTAGGGAGGAGGGCCTATACTATTAAAAGGAGAGAGAGGAATTAATAATACATTAGTGAAGGGAAAGATTCTTGTTTGTTTGATGATGTTGATTCTTCGTTTTGTTGACTGTTTATGATTATTTGAAAAATGGTAGAAATAAATTGATTTCATTCAATTGCTTGTTAGTATCGATGAAATCATAGAGTAATCCTTTCATAGCACAATGAACAAATTGGTTTTGAAAAGTATATTCTATGTAAATTCTGGCGGATAGGGGAGTCGTAGATTTTAAAAAAAAAATGTCATTCTCATTTCAATTATTGTGTGCTTTGATATGATATGTTATGTTATGGTTGGTAAATTTGTTTTGCACAATTTGTATTAAAAAGTGGATTGTTAATCAATAGATTAAATGGAACTAAAATAAATACGGGAAAATTATTTGGTATATGCATGTTGATGGATTGATGGATATGAGTGGTGATGTGCATATGTGTTGATGATATGATATGCATGGGTGTGTGTGGGAGGGGTGTCTATGATATGCAATATTTATTTTCAGCTCAGGAGGAGGAGATATAAGGAGGTAGCATAATCATGAAATTTAAGAAATTAAGAACTTTCATTCTAAGTATTAGATATGGAGGGGGCTCTAATGGGGGTTTTAGTTCATATCAATTCAGTTATAATTATTAGTCCCTGATTGGCAAGTTACTGATTGCAGTTATTCATTTAATGTTATAGTGATGATGAATTGTAGGGAAAGTTTTTTTTATCATGATTTTTATCTTCAGAATGAGTGCAATTGATAAGCTACAATGTTTTACATGTTTGCTTGTATCATTTTGATGATTTGAATGAAAATCGAATAAAAGTCAAGGGGACAAAACAAACAAACTTGCATTTGTATACTAGTAGTGACAGCGCGAATTCTCTGGCGGTCAACGAACGAGGTGTAAATCTCAAAATTATGCGTATGAATCATTCAACGTTCAAGTATATATCATTTGTAATAGTGTGCAGCAAAGATAAGATTGGGCTACGATAGTCAACTTGACAATAAATAAATCGTGTGGATACAAATTTATTGCATAATAATGAAATCCGACTTATTATGAAATGCTTATGAATACAAAAGGCCAAAGTGGTGGACGAATTTTATTCCCACGACATAACACTATGAGAGAGAAAGGTGACTTTCTGTGTAGGGAACCAATCTCGTAACTACACTCCTTTCTCCAGCACTCGTGATATAATTGACAATCGTTAGAGTGAGTTATTATTGGTTTATGAAATCTTATTACAGAAGAGAAAGAAAACAACACGGATAAATGCAATGAACTTGTAAAGATAATAATGAGGATGGCATCGAAGTCAATGATCACGGCGGCAGTATAAGACAGTGAATGATGATTATGAAGATGAGGTAATCAATGATGTGATGAACATCATCATGATAAGAACATTGATAACCTGGCGATTTTGACGTGAATGATAACGATGGAGCTGATGATTACAACATTGTTACGTATAACATCGTCACAACATTGTACTGATTTTGTGTAACTACTACAAATGTCTATTTTGTGTTACTACTATATGTTGGAAATTAAATGAAATTAAATTAAATTAAATGATTGCATGACCATGAAGAAGGAGATGAGGAAGTTTATGCTGATGAAGATGTTGACAATGTTTCTGATGATGGTGGTGGTGGTGATGGTGATGATGATGCTAATAATGAGAGTGATGGTGGTGATGATATTGATGATGATTATCATGTTGATCATGTTGTTCCTTATGATGATGATGATGATGATGATGATGATGATGATGATGATGTTGATGATGATGTTGTTGTTGATGCTGTTCATGATGATGAAAATGTTGATAATGATGATGATAAGGGCCATGCCGAGTAAGAAGATGATGCTGAGATTCCAGAGGTGGGCTCTTTCCTCCTCCTACATCCCGTCGATATGTAAGTTACGAGTAAATTTATTGCCGCCTGGCGACGGGGCATGCGTGCATTCTCAAGAGACTGGTAAGAGGAGAGAGAGAGATAATGTGATAAAGACACGCTGACTGTAGGACGCCTTAGATTTGATTTCGCATGTCATTCCGTGTCGTGTCGTGATGACGAGCAGGGACACGTGTGGCACCAAGGAGGAAGGGAGCATCTCTTACAAGAGTTATCTCCAGTTGAGTTACAATGAGGAACAAGGGCGCGCATCTCCGCCGAGATAGAGAGATACAGTGGTATTGGTTTAAATAAATACCATAAATCACGAGATCTTGTCACCCATGGCAGGTTCACGCTCCACTGACATCTGAGGGCGTACTTCACGCTCATTTGAATTACCTTCACGGCTTCAGAGTAACACGAAGCAGGAAGGTGGTATTTGAGGAGAGAAGAAGGGTGATGATAAATAATTATCGTCGCACTCGTGATTCTATAGAAATCGTTCACCATTATTGTCCAGCAAGTCAAGAAAAGCCACAGGGAAAGCAACTCAAAACTAATGATGACACAGAGCCAGGAAATCATGAAGATTTCAAGCTTGACTCAGGAACTGATGTAAAAGGATATATTCAATTCAATTCAATTCATTTTATTTTTCATTCTTCTTTTTCCAACAAAACATAACGCATAATATATTTGGAATTACATCATAAACATAAACATTCGACTTTGTAAAAGATAAATGATACAAATAAACAAATAAACACTTGTAACGCCTTGTCACTTGTAACGCCTTGGTTATGTAGCAGCAATTTTACTCATCGGCAATCATGTGTGTCGCATTAACATTGCAGTCACTTGCCTGTAATGCAGTGCTAGAGTCCCAAAAGCCATAAACTTTCCATTGGCTTTCTTTCACGTCCATTTTCGGAGTGGGTTTTCTTTTTAATACCAAGAATACTGCGCAGGTATCATAAAGACATTAATTTTCAATTTCTAGTTGGCATCATGATTACGTGAACGGTGTTTTGTACAATCGGTCTGAAAAAAAAGAAGAATACGTCATCTCGACTGACTTTATGAAAATAAGGCAGTTTTTTTCCCCTCATGTTTTTCTTCTTTTTTTTTCTTTTTATCTTTTGCTTCAGACCATCCTTAGTCGGGTAGACAGTGACTATCGCCATCAAAAAACAACAACAACAGCACATATGTTGTTTCTCTTTCTCTGTACTGTGAAGATGCGAAAAGGTTTGGGAGAGAAACGACTCGAGTCAACTCTAGCAAACTACAGGCAGATATAACCAGATGCCTTATGAGCGCTGACGGGCAGTGATGGCGGGCAAGCCTACAAACAAGGACTTCAATGTCATTATCATTCTTACATTATAAGTTGATTCAAACTTTTAATGTATTTTCTTGAGGTATCTCTTGAATTAAACTGACATCGATAATTATTATGTCTTTTCAATACTCACCAACTTACATTGGCATTTTCGGATGATGTTACCCTTAACAAGGACTTGAATGTCAAAATCATTCTTATATTATAAGTTGATTCAAACTTTTAATGCGTTTTCTTGAGGTATCTCTTGAATTAAATTGACATAGATAATTATTGTATCTTTTCAATATTCATCAACTTACATTGGCATTTTTGGATGATGGTACCCTTAACCAGGGCTCAACACTAACTTTTGTGTGTGTGTGTGTGTGTGTGTTCATTGGTGGCACGTTCGGGCCTCTAAAATCTTTGAATCTAAAATTTTTGTGGTCCGAAAAAGAAATGTAGCAGCTCCAAATAAAAGGAATTGATTTGTTAAGGCTTCCGTCACTTGTAACGCCTTGGTTATGTAGCAGCAACTTTACTCATCGGCAATCGTGTGTGTCGCATTAACATTGCAGTCACTTACCTATATCGATGAGAAATGAAACTGTTCCTAATGCATACCTTTGGTACCCTTGTAGATTTGCAGATGCAGTATTATAATGGTGAAAGTCGGCTTCAAAACTTTGAGCTGTGGCCAAAAATCATTGTGAATGAGTATCTCGAAGCGAACGTTGATCCTTGTATAGTTTCAGCGTGCAACGGTAATCGTTTAATGGCAAGCTTGTATGATCACTAATGAATTATTCCAAAGCTTATCAGCATGAAATGACTCGGAGAGGGAAAATATGAGACAAATCAGAGTGATCACATAACTTGATAGAACTATAATTTTCATGTCAAACGATGCTATTTATCCATACACAATTCTTTCGTCTGTTGTCTGCTGATACAAATATCGTTACTTTGTTTTCACTTTTATTTATTATAATTGTTGGGAAAATGATTTTTTTTTTCGAAGAAAGTGCATATCTTCCAGTTCTTGTAATACTTTTTGTGATTAAGAAAAAAAAAACAGAAACAAAAATTGAATAAGACCCAAACCAACTCGAACAAAACAAAAACCCGGGACATCGACAAGTCAAACCTGAAGTCATCTGTAGATGGCGCTATTCATGTGACCAACCCTGCATACTGAGTTTTTACATCATTATCAGGATCACGCTGGGCTTGACACAAACAAATCGTACTTACCGCTGTGATGGGTCACTTGAGAAGAATTCAGATCACCATTCTATTTAGCGTCTTTAAAAGCAGGAGTTTTTCCTTCAGATTGCAGCCAAACTACTGCTACCAAGTTAAAAATGGATGATGTCCGAATAAAAGAATGTCAGTGTGGTAATATCTTGCAACGCCACATGGAGTAAACAGTCGCACACCGATCAATTGCCAGAGAGATCGTTTATCTTGCTGAATAGCAGATAATACCATAGCGCCATCTCGCGCTCACAAAGGCTGTAACGCAAACCCAGTTTTGCTGCCTTGTCATCAGTGGAAGAATGGGACTGGTGCAGGGGATGCAGGCGAAGAAAAATAAGAACTCAAAACAAACCCAAACGCACACACACAAACACATACACACAAACAGCATTACCCATGCTTAATAACATTCAAAGAAGTTTAGATATCTAATGGAAACACATACACTATCATAACCTGAAGGGTATAATAATTATTCTTTTATAAGGTTGATCCCTCGTTTACAATCTTTGAGGCAAGCTGAAATGTAGCAATGAATGGTACACAAACCTACACACACCTGCAAACACGTGCACATACTTGATTTTGCAATGACATTTTCATAGTTTTACATAAAAGTATGTACACTCAAACGCACGCGCGTGCGCGTCACTTGTCATTAATCATACCAAGATCCTACATGATCATAATCACAAACATAAAAAGCGAACGTAGCTCCTAGTCAATGGGCATGCACACACAAACGCACAGGAAAAAAAAAATATACAAAGAAAATAGTAAGGGGAAACACAATAAGACTATAACAGACAGTGCTACGTTACTTTAAGTTCTTCCGTAACATGCTGATGCAACCAAACCATGTGCCGTAGCTGCCGTCGAACCTGCTGGTTTAGGGAAATTTGGCGAAGTAGGCCTAAAGTTAAGCACTTACTGCGAAAAATGAATATTTACGCATTAACGACTCGGCAAATAGATAGACGGAGGATTACTGTGCCCCTAAAATCTGTGGTTTTCATTTCACTTCGAATTTCCAATGTATTTCACAATTTTTAAAGGAATCTCTGACATCATAGCTTAAAAAAGAACAATAACAACAAAACTGAGCAGCTGTTGACGAACCACACAGAAATAATACACACGATGTACATAATACGTCACATATTTTTCTCACCTTTGGAGACGTAATTTGTCCACAAACAAAACATCCGTGCAGTTCCACCTGTTTATGTCATTTGCCATAGCAACGCCCCTTTGTTTTGATTAGCTGGTTTGTGTTTTTCTCTGCATATTCCATTTCGTGCTCCCGGTAAACCGTGCAAACATGTAACTGTCATGTTGAGGTCAGAAGGTGTCAGGGTGAGAAATTCAATGACAAGTGGTCTAAATCTTAGAATAGAAAATGACAGATTGCCAAATGTTATCTTTGGTCTTGACTTAGACGTATATTTCCCCTGATATTCGCCATTATTGTTCTTGTACTTGTTGTTATTGTGTTTGTCTACTTGCTTGTTTGCTTGTTTGTCTGTTGGCATTTGTTGTTTCGAGTAAACAAGGAGCTGCACATTCTTGCTTTCATTAAGGTGTGACTGCGCAGTGACGTTGTAACATATACATGTAGTCTATGTTCTGTCAAGATGGCGATGTCGCCCGCCCTCACATTCACAGGCAACAGAATCCATCAGAAACAGTGAGATTAAAGGGGATGGCTAGTAACTGATCAGTGGAAATCAGTGGGAATGCCGAGGGATGATTGTTCCAATCCTTGTGGGATTCATTTAAGAGTACATTAAATATCTACTGTTGTGTGAACATTATTTGCTTCAGAACGGTCTCATATTCAAGTAATGTGCAGTGTAATGCCCAGTTACTGACCAGGCACGCTAACCTGGAGACATTAAACTGCACATTACTTGAATAAGAGACCGTTCTGAAGCAAATAATTTTCACACAACAGTAGCTATATAATGTACTCTTAAATGAATCCCACAAGGATTGGAATAATCATCCCTCAGCATTCCCACTGATTCCCACTGATCGGTTACTAGCCATCCCCTTTAAGGCGAGGGATACAAGTTACACATTTGCAAGATATGATAACTGGTCATAACAAAGTCCAGCTGTAGAAGTGCACCATCACGTTATACACGTGAAAGCGAGCAAAATTTGTTGTGCTAAAAATAGTTTTGCACTCCACTTTCTGTCCATCAAGGTCGGACCATCGAATGATTTAGAGTTAAAAATAGACCTCAACAGAAGGACACGGTTGTAGTGAGACTAATACTGCCTTTAAACCCAACTAAGTGATGACCAAAGACATAACGATACAATAGCAAAACATATTGATGAATTCAGTGTACTTTTTAATGCAGTGGAACTTCAGCTGAGGAGACGAAAGAAGGTGCAGTAGATTTGATTTTTTAAAGACTTGTAATATTCCATTGATCTATGGTTGCACAATTGTTACATGGATTCAGTTAGAATCAGAATAAATCACCAACATGTCTTATCTGTCTTAAAACCAAATCGTCTGTGCACTCCGTGAAAACATTATTGAGAAGGATGAAGCCATGTAAATGCAGTGATAAATCGAAGTAATGACAGCCATGCCTTTAACTTCTTTGTCTCTGCCCAACATACTTTTCTGTTCTCCTTTCTTTATATTTATTCTGTGGTTTGAGACGCAGCTGTCGCTGTTCGGATGAAACTAACCGTGATGGACCTCTAGCAGTGAAAGAGACATGAATCGCGCCAAGTTCAGCTCTGGTCCTTTCCAAATCTTCCGTGCTGTCAGTTTAAAAAAAAAAAGAGAAGAAAGCAAAAACTTATAATGCTAAGAGAGAGAGAGAGAGAGAGAGAAAGAGAAGGCAGTCATACAACAAAGCACATCTAACGCTCGTGTTCGGATTGTATATAAAACGCACAATGGGGCTTATAACCCACAAGAATGTTGACTACAAAGAGCAGGTTTGTTTACTTACGGTGTGAGGAGAAAAAACCCCGTGGTTGCTTTTGTCTGCGTGAAATATGACAAGCCGGAATTCGTATGGCTCGCCATGGCACACGTACTCGCGTGCATGGAGCGTGGGCGGGCTCGCCATGTATTGAGCATGAGCACAAACAAAAAGAGATCGGCATTGTTTAAAAAGAGGGTTCAGAAAAGAAGAGGGGTACGACGAAGGGGATAAGAATATTGTAATTTGATGGTGAGTTTTGTTTGAGAAACATTTTCCCCCCTTTCTCGACAGACGCCGCGCCGGTGCTAACGCGTATACAGGATGGCGGAGTGAGTGAGCTCGTTATGGCGTAGCTGTGGGGAGTGGTGGACAATGGCACACATGGCCGGTTTGGTATTAATGCAATCAATGCCATAACGGAAATATATTTACTCCTTCATAGTTCAACAAAGAGCAAATACACGGACTGCATTCCATATTTGGTCATAGTGTAAGACTAGAGCTAAACACAAACGCGCGTTCCCCTTTGTATGCACATTCGATGCAGCAAACGCGATTTCGTGACAAGGTCCCGTGATGTACGTTCCCCACAACTCCTACTCTTTATGACCGGTACTACCATTCACTCTGAATCAGTGATGTCATTTAAAAATGTCAAGCTTAGTGTCGTCATCACACGGCCATTTAAGCTTTTACAGTTTTCACATAAAACAAAACACATACAAACTGAGCACGTCTTAGCTAGTATACCGTAGCAGGTCATGAGTGCTACCCAGTTTCAAACTAAAGGAGCAATATTAAAATGGAAGTGGAGAGCATCGTGATATTATAGCAGTTAAGTGAGCGTGGATAACGGCGGTGAAAACAGTGTGGAACGGATGTAGCCTATATCCTGGAGTAAGGTAAGCGGGGGAGGAAAACAGTTCTAGGCACGATACTATTCGAAATCATTAATTTGCTATTTCTACGAGAGGAAATCGCTTAAAGCTTGTCTGGGCAGGTCCAGAGATAGCTACTGGTAGGACTAGGATATACGTATACCGAATGCAATTCATGCGTGTCGAGAGATAGATCAGTTTACTGACATACTCAGACCTTTTACACACTTTCTAACAAAGACTTTTCTCGATAATCAAAAAAACATTCCCAACTTAGCAGCAACTGATACATGCAAAGTGCATGTCAAGTATTCTAATGCATTGAGTATATGGGTGGGATGAATAGCACTTGTTCCTCTAACCAGAAAAAAACAACAACAAAAACAGCGCAAAAATATATCTAAATTTGAATATGCACAATGATAAAGTAACTTATATGCTCAGTCATTGTTACATAATTGAGTTTGATTGACATCATATAGCCCTCCTAATGCCGATAATTGGTGGAGGAGAATAATTCAGGGGGAATTATTAAGATTCAAAGTTCAGATTAGTACGGCAGATAGGTGAAAGAATTGTGGGTTTGGTGAAACAAGCATGAAATTTGGCATGCGTGTAGACCATGCCCCAGTGGTGATTTTTAGATATAGGGCCATCGCAGATTCGGCCTGTGACAAAAATGGCGGCCATTTTCCAAAATGGCCGCCATTGTATATATTAAAGTAATTGATATTGGAGGTTAGATCAATTCTTGGGATGAAAATCTTTTTCCATTATGTTATAAACCACACATCAGTAGTTCTACTGTTCAGAAACATCTCAAATTCGACCTGTTTGAAAATGGCGGCCATTTTTCAAAATGGCCGCCATTTCTCGTTAGAAATTGTTGACATTTCAGTGTAAGTGAGATCAATTCTAGGGGTAAAAATCTTTTTTCATGCATTAAGAATCACCCTTCGGTAGTTTTACTTTCCACAAAACATCTCAGATTCGACCTGTGACGAAAAATGTCAGCTATTTTCCAAAATGGCCGCCATGGCTTATATGAAAGTCGTTGATATTGTAAGTTAGATTAATTCTTTGGGTGGAAATCTTTTTCCATTATGTTATAAACCACACACCAGTAGTCCTACTATCCTGATAACCTTTTTCAAAATGGCGGCCATTTTTTCGAGATGGCCGCCATTGCTCATAAGAAATCGTTGACATTGTAGGTGAGATCAATTCTAGGGGTGAAAATCTTTTCTCATGCATTGAAAATCACCCTTTAGTAATTCTACTGTCCACACAATATTTCAGATTCGACCTGTGACAAAAATGGCAGCCATTTTCCAAAATGGCCGCCATCTCTCATATGAAAGTCATTGATATTGTAGGTTTGATCAATTCTTGGGATGGAATTTTTTTCCATTATGTTATAAACCACACATCAGTACTTCTACTGTTTAGGTAACATCTCAAATTTGACTTGTTTCAAAATGGCGGCCATATATCAAGATGGCCGCCATTTCTCGTTAGAAATTGTTGACATTTCGGTGTAAGTGGGATCAATTCTAGGGATGAAAATCTTTTTTCATGCATTAAGAATCACCCTTCAGTAGTTTTACTGTCCACACAACATGATCTCAAATTCGACCTGTGACAAAAATGGTGGCCATTTTCCAAAATGGCCGCTATCGCTTGTACATGAAAGTTGTTGATATTGTAGGTCAGATCAATTTTTGGGGTGGAAATCTTTTTCCATTATGTTATAAACCGCAAATCAGTAGTCCTACTATCCTGATAACCCCTGAAATTCAACCTTTTTCAAAAGCAAATGTATTGCGTTTAAAGTTGGTTCTAATGTATGGCAGTTGTACGAAGAAGACTGCCGAGTGTAGTTATTGTGCACTTTTTCATTTATAACAAAAAGTGACGAAATAACCTGTGGAAATTCAGAATCCTTCGTTCTGTATACATAATGGACGTTAGATTTATAGAATGTATATCATGTACTTTTAGAAATGTATTTTCATAGAAAAGCTCAATAGTGTTAGAACGTGATGTTGCACCAGAAAAATAATTCTCACTGCGCATTTTTGGAATAATAATAATTCATCCAAGTAAAGTTTTACTGAGTTTCTCCTGGCAAGAACACCATAAATGAGATAGTGTAGTACAAGGGTTGAGTATACAGTAGTATACGCACTATATTCTTTGGAAATATAGATTTTATATTATTGATAACGCCAACATTTCTGGAAAGAAATTTACCAAAGTAGCATATAATATATGAATTCTCAAATTCAATTTGTCATCTATATGTAGGCCTAAAATTTTTGTATTCGTGACTTTGTCTATTTGCACATTATCAAAGAGTATAATAATGGCCTGGCAAGGATGATAATGGACGGTTAGATAGCACATACAATAGTTGGTTTTCAAGAAATTTAAAAATAACCTGTTTGCACTGGCGTATCTACGGAAAACTGCGCCTGGGGCAAGCGCGAAAATCGCGCCACTATAATTTCTGAAAAAGTTAGAGTTCAACTCCAACCCCATCCCGGTAGGGACTTCAGAAAAGTTCACATGATATGCTTTCTCAAGCACTTAAAAGGGGTCATTTGAGGGTAGTTTAAATGTAATAAATTCAGATAAATTTCGGCGAGTGAGCGTAGCGAGCAAGCCGAATTCTTTAATATATTTTTTGGCATCATCATTATGTTTTAATCTCCTCTTTTTCTTCTTTTTTGGGATAAATTCTAGCGAGAGCGCTGCGAGCGAGCCGAAAATTTTTGTATTTCAGCTTACAAAACAGGGAATTCTTATCATTTTTTGGCTTATCAACTCTTACATTTCTAATCAACATATATATTGACGGCCTTATTAAGATAACGATTTATACCAACAAACTGAGGAATTTAAAAAAATACTCCAAATTAGTAAGCACGATTGAGCCGAAATTTGCATATTTCCGCGCCATAAAGTTTTGTTAATATTTTTTTTTTTATATAAAGTTTGGCAGTGAGCGCAGCGAGCGAGCAAAACATTTTTGTATTTCAGCTTACAAATCATGGAATTTTTGTCATATTTTACTTATCAAATCTTAAAATTCCAATCAAGATAAAGTGACGACCTTGTAGATAACGATTTATACCAACAAACTGAGGACTTGAACAAAAAAAAAAGAAAAGATATGCGCTAGTGAGCCGAAATTTGTATAATGCCGCGTCATCATTATGTTTTGTTCTTATCTTGTTTGATTTTTTTTCGCCCCCTCCCCCTCCCGATATGTTCGACACCTTTGGCGCTCTCGTTTGATCGAATGGGCGATCGCTTCAGAACGAAGGAATAAATTTGCAGCCGGTGCTCCTTGCACATCATGTTGCCTTCTAACGATGGCATGTGTGAACACAATGCTAGTATACATTGTCATTTTGTCCGCGTCATCATAATGTTTTGATCTTATCTTCTTTTTTATATACATGTGTATATAAATTTTGGCGAGCGAGCCGAAATTTCAGCTTACAAAACATGGAATTCTTGTGTGAACACATTGTCATTTTTTGTTTTTGTAGTTGATTTGGTTTTCTCCCTCCCCCATTCTCCCTGCCCCCCCCCCCCCCCCCCCCCAACCCCCGGTCCGGCAAAGTTTTTTTTTTTTTCTTCTTCTTCTTCTTCTTCTTTTTTTTCCTTCGTTTTTTTCGTTTTTGGCGCCCTCAAGTAGTGGCGCCCGGGATACGTGTCCCCCTTGCCCCCCCCCCCCATTATACGCCACTGCCTGTTTGCATGGATCCATGCCGATTTCAGTTCCGAATTTATTATATTTAGTAGTTGGTGTGGATTTTTGCGAGAGGAGAAAATACCAGAATCTTCGGCAAATGATATGAAAGAAAGAAGTATGGGAGGAAATTCGGGAAAATTGTTCATGTACATAATAAAAAGTAGGGGACCAAGCAGCAACCCATGTGGAACATCACAAGAAATGGATCGCAATATATATAGACTCCGCATCATTTAAAGAAACAAATTGTTTCCTATTAGTTAGGTAACTTTTAAACTATTCCAGGGCCTTTCTTCAGATTCCATAATTGGATAGTTTGTACAATAAAATATTCTGATACTCTCTAAAAAAAAATCGAGTGAAATTATTCACTCTTGAAGGAGTGAATACAAAAAAGAGTGAATTTAGAGTGAAATTGGAGTGAATTTTGAGTGAAAATGTTCATTTTCACTCTTTTTGGAGTGACCTCAGGGATCACTCCAAAATCTTCGAGTGATCCCTGAGGTCACTCCAAAACGAGTGAAAATGAACATCTTCACTCGAAATTCACTCCAATTTCACTCTAAATTCACTCTTTTTTTGTATTCACTCCTTCAAGAGTGAATATTTTCACTCGATTTTTTTTTTTTAGAGAGTAGTATAAAAATATACCTACAGTATGTAACTTCTTCTCAATTGCCGAGGCAACATTATCTATAGAATATAGCATCGCATGTGATATTTTATGAAAGCCAAATTTTAACTTAGTTGATATTTCACATGACTTGGAAAATGTGATCAAACGAACATAAATATGCTGTTCAACTGATTTTCAAATGAAATGAAAATCATAAAAGAGCTTTTCGAGGATTCTGGAAAAGGTTGTGAGTAAAGAAATAGTGCGGTTTATAATTACGTACTTCTTGATATTCTCCTTTCTTGAAGATAGGTACTACTTTTTGCAATTTTCATATTTTGTCATACGTAACCGTTTAAAATAAATATTGAATACATGAGTGAAAGGTTTCACAAAAATGATCCTTGGGATATGTTTATCTTGAGGTTACTGACAATATCAATTACCTCCTCTTCCACATGACTGGAAATAATGATAAAAAAACGTTTCAGAATTTGGACTTTCTAAAAAGTCAAAGGATTTCTTTGCGCTGTTTGGAACATTTTCTGACAACCTTTTGAATACATTCACAAAGTATTTATTAAATGATTCGCTATTTGTCTCCAGTTTGGTGACCATTAATCATAAGTTTTGCGGCTTCTGTGAGTTTTGATTTTGTATTATGTAATTGTCTTATAACTTTCCAAGTTCCTTTCATGTCATTAGATGTAGCTTTGAATTGGTTACAAAGCACTACGCATAGTGGTAGTAAGAATATTCCTATATCAAGTATACTTTTGCTTTGATTCTGGTGTTTTTTATACTTATATTTATAAAAAAGCCTATTTTTCGTATTTATAAAATTCACTAAAGAACATGCAATTCAAGGCATGCGAGGAGTTTTCTTAGACCTACGGGATTTCTTTTCTAGCACAGGGAAATTTTCATTGAATAACAAAGTTATTATCTGCCTTAAATTATCAAAAGATTTGTTCACATCAGTTTCACTCAAAACAGAGGTCCATTCTTCAGCAGTAAGTCGTCCTAAAATTTCTGTTCATTCTCAGGGCTGCAACTTTGTATATATTCTTTGCAAAATTCATACCGTTCAATCTTTAGAGATAAACTAAAAAATATAGGAAAGTGATCTGAAATGTCACTTACTAGGATCCCTGTTGGAATCGGCTGTAGATTTGTAAAGAATATGTATATATAGAATGAGGTGGTATCAGTGATTCTGGTTGGCTTATCAATGAGTGGGAACAAAGAAAATGAGATTAGAGTTTTCAAGAAAGTGTTCACATAAATGACATCATACAAACAAAGCAAATGAGATAAAGAGTATTCAAGAAAATATTTACATAAATATTTTCTCCAAAATTGTAGGAGGTTTACGTTAAAATCCCCATTAGAAACAATGTTTGTTATTCAATTAAGGGCTCGAGAGAATATCCTGTAATTCATTAAGACAGACTTCAGAACAACTCTGTGGCGGTCTATGTATAATTCCAATTACAATATTTTTGTGGCCGGGAATAACCAATTCAGCGTATAGAGTCTCCAAAGCTTAACTCATAACAGTAAGTTCTGATTTAAGCTTGTATTCAAAATTAGAGAAGATATATATAATATATTTTCATTTTTAAAGCCCCATGAGCACTGAGAAGTGGACCCGTGCGCTATACAAGTAGCCACCTGGTGCCCGTTGCATAAAACTTACCATTGAAATTCAATGGTAACTACCGTCAAAATTAGGTGTCACAGCCAATCAGCATCAAGGATGATAAAATTTACCGCTAATTTGAAGACTTACCGCTAGAAAGGAGCGGTATACTAAGTCCAGCGGTAAGGGTTTTATGCAACAGGGCCCTGCCCTATTCCATGTTTATTCAGGCTACTTAATTTGTAATTGGACTATGATAGCCAGGAAGAGCAAACATGCCGTTGCAATAAAATTGTGAGAGGTCCATGTCTCAGTAAGTCCGACAACATATTTTTCTTTAGTTTACGTTATTTAATAAATTCAACTGATCAAAATTTTTGAATATTTAAGTGAAAATCATCATTCGCATTTTGATGGTCAATTTCCACTTCCAAATGTGCACGTATGCCTAAGAAATGTGTGGAATAATGCTGTAATAACAAGATATGCGATGGTTAACAACGAAAATGCGAAATAATAACCAAAAGGGTTCGCCATAATCACAGTCTCAGAACTTATCCGTTCGGGGTCAGGCTAAACTCGATCTCGGGGACAACTCGGCCTCGCTTTGACGGCGGGACGAGTTGTCCCTCTAGATTGTACTGTGTTGTACTATGGGAGCGGCCTGTAGCGCTTTGCGTTCTGCTTGGTCACAGTATGGTTCGAGTTGAAAACAGGAAAGTGCGCGCTAACCCAGTACAGAACAAATGGACAGCGCGCTGTCGTCAAGCGTATATACGCACATCACCTGAGACGCGCTGTCTTTGAAATTGTTTTGTTTATCAAGCGTCTTTGATTGTCTCTTCAGTATGGCGATCACGAACAGCGTGTATGTTGTCTGAAATAGGGCCAAGTTTTCCCAAGACCGAGTTAGTCTGGATCCTTCTGGAATATTAATAGTCGATACCGTTATACCAACTTTTATTTTTGATCTCGAAATACTCCAAAACAATTCCTCATCCCGCCAAATCGCGTCAGTTAAGTTTTTTGGTAGACTCTTTCCCTATATCGCAAGCAAATATGAAATGGTGCCAGACGGGTTCCCAAACCCTTCAAAACAATAGCTGTAATGACACTACAATATCGCAGAATTTCAATAAGTGATGGCGGCCATCTTTCAAAATGGCTGTCATTTTCGTCACAGGTCGAGTCTGGAATGTTATGTGGACAGTAAAATTACTGCGGTGTGATTTATGATACAAAGGGAAAACAATCCCTCCCCTAGAATTGATTAAACCCACAATATCATAGAATTTCAAAGTAGCAATGGCGGCCATTTTGGAAAATGGCCGCCATTTTTGTCCAAGGTCGAATCTGCGATGGCCCTATATCTAGAAATCACCACTGAGTCATAATCTACCAGCAGACCAAATTTCATGCTTGTTTCACGAAACCCACAATTCGACGAAATTTTGCACCTATCTGCTCCACTAGATGGCGTGCGATCGTAGTTGGGAAAGGGGACTATTAGGCCCTAATTGAAATTATGTCATGCAGCCGTGCGGCGTGAGAGCCTCTAACTTATTGCTTTGTTATATTTAGTTACAATGTTAATTTGTGGACAATTTACTTATCTGACAATATGATGGCTTTTTGGCACATATCCAGTAAAGAATAGCAAAATACGAGATAATGTAGTAAAGTGCAATCGCATTGAAAATGTCAAGAACATTTGGTTTTGCAATTTAGCCGAGTAAAATTGCTAAAAGTGGCAGCATACGTCACACCATAAGCTTTAGTAACTATCTCCCTGGAGTACGGTAATGCTGGAGACCTGGTCCACCACCTTAAAGGGATGGTATAGTATTGGTTGAGGAGACAATTCAGCTTTTAACTTTTTGCGAAATACTTGGAAACCACTTTATATGATATTTACAAAAGCATACAATTCTAGGAGGAATTAAAAGTTTACTTGACGAAAATCGGTTTGGAAATGGCTGAGATATCTTAAAGCAAAGTAACACAAAGAGATCCTCATAAAAGGTGGGTCCCACAATAGGATGGCTTTATTTTGGAAATCCCAGCCATTTCAAAAGCAAATTTCATTAAATAAAATTTGAATTCCTCTTTATGCCTTTACTCGACGAGGATGGATGCCTCGATTAGAGGAGGAAAAAAAAGGGGGGCAGGGGATAGAAAAAAAATAGTTGTGGAGCTAGAACTGGAACTGTGATTTAGACATTGTAGCTTTAATTCATGTATATTCGTTAACTTCCTATCACTTTCCGCTATCTTCGTGTGTTAAGGTAATATTCATTTTTTTAAATACAATTATGACTTTAAAATTACTGAAAGTCTGTTTTGATATTAATCGTTTTTCAACTCTAAATCGTCATCAAACAAACGAAATGAGTGTGACGGATCTGTTTGAATAACATTTCAGACACAATTATTATGGAATGTCCTAGGGTTTCTCAGGATACAACCCTCTATAATATTCGTCATGGTTATCGAAGAAGTTTGTTGGTATTGTTGTTGTTGTTGTTGTTGTTTTCAGAATTGATATACAACATTCTTTCTGTGACTCAGCCTGCACACCTAACTTCTACCAAATGATTTTGCAAGCCGAGATTTTGAGGGATGGTGCGGACATTTCCTCTCAAATCGCAATGTCAATGAATTGTGCAATGGCTGATTTCGAAGGGTTGCCTAAAGGTCAAGTGGCACTGGACAACCCTCTGAAGTAACGCTCAGTCATGTACACAACTCCCACGCGCGATGGCATTGCATCTGATCCATGTATAAAAACAGTGACCCGATCGCCTATAAGGTCTTGTAATTACGATATTTAGGGTGCAAAGACACTCTCGAGTTAATCGGTCGAGTTGCGTTTTCTTTTCAGTGAAGTACTGAGCAAATAAGGTGAATGGCGATCCTTTAATGAAGGAAGGTGATAGTCTACGATTCTCGTTTCCGAGTGAAATTCAATATGCCTTAGAGAAAGACAATAAGTATGATAAGCTTGGATCAAAAAAGAACGAACCCCTCATATCCCTGGAAAAGAAGAACGTGTCCCACTCATACGGGGTCATCGACTCATCAGTAAAGTTGGTCGAGGGGGGGGGGGGATGGACGAGTCGTTTACAACCCATGCACCAACATTTCCTTCTGTCATACGCACTCATTCACACATTATATTTTGAAAGTGATATTTATTCACTTCCAATCAAATAATAAAAGACACATCAATTCACTTCAGTATTACTATACAACATAAGAAAATTATTCTGTTACAAATAACTGAAATACAGTGTAATAATACATTTTCATGTAACAATATAACAAGTAGAAATGGCAACAGTAACGCAATTACAGAAAAGAAAAGAAGCGGTGAGAAACTGTGTTTAAAGGGATCATATAGTTTTGGTTGAGATCAAATTTCAGGTTTCTAACATTTTTTGTGAGATAATGAGAAACCTCTTATGAAATATGAAAGAGCATGTAATTCCATGAGGAGTCCAACGTTTATTTGATGAAAGTTGGTTTTGAAATGGCTGAGATATCCAAAACGGAGGGATTCTAATAAAGTGTTGGACCCACACTTTATTACGATTGCTTTGTTTTACTTTGTTTTTGGATGTTTCAGTCCTTCCAAACCTGATTTTCATCAAATAGACTTTGAATTCCTCTTCAAAGGGTATGCTATATGTACTATTTCATTCCAGTGTTTTCTTGATATCTTGCAAAAACTTAAAAGCCCAATTCTCATCCCCACCAATAGTGTACCATCCCTGTAACAAAAGAAGAACATACAAACTTATACCGTCTCCATCCTCTCCTCATATAGCAAGTTCCCCTGCTCCTCCTGAACTTAAAAGGTAACTTTTAACCCATAAACCTAAATGCACTAAACTCACATACCCACGTTGGGTGATTGAGTTAATAAACTTGAAACTTGAAACCGTTTGAGAGTTTATATTGAATTCTCTGTATTCAGTATTTAAGCAGCGTTTTAATTCTTGCGATCTAATAAATATCTCTGTTATATCTCTATCATTTTATTCGCATGTAATTACGATGATGATGAGTAATATTACTATCATAATCGAAACATTACTATTATTATCACCATCACTGTTATTAACACTGATCACTTAATTTCTTTGGTGGGCTACCATATTATATCATTTGTGTCGTGCCTCATATCACTACCATATTTTCCAAACAAGTAAAACACGCGCGGAGTTCTGAGGTCTTTTATCGATAAGAAAAGTTGGAAATATAACTTTGGGGACCGATCCATTTCAATAATCTACTCAAAATGTAAATGAATCGGGAGAATATGAAGGCGTTTTGAAAAGCAGAGAAAAAAAAATAAGAAGAGCGGTTCCTTTGAAGCACATGACGACTGGAGTCCAGACCACTTTTTCAGACTCAAATCAACACGAGTAAGGTGCAAATGCACCCCCTTTGAAGTTGACAGTAGTTTGATTTGGTCACAATGAGTCAGCTGAAAATAGTGCCTTTGAGGGACTTTGGATGAATTCCAGCATTCAGGCAACGTCAAGTCAAATGACTGTGAATCACTACTAACTAAATCATTGGCATATGATTACTACAGGCCTTTTTCTCCACTAAAAAAAATCACACGCACACACACACACATATCTATTAGATATGTGGAATCTATATAATATAACATAACATAACATAATAATTTATGATAAAATATAATACAATATAATACGATATATCATCATATTACATCATATTATATTATATTATATTATATTATATTATATTATATTATATTGTATTATATTATATTATATCATATCATATCACATTACATCATTTTATGTTATATTATATTATATTATATCATATTAGAATATATATTATGATATGATATAATAAAGTATTGGTCTGTTATATTACATCATATAATGTATATAGAAGGAGAGAGTCAGAATACTAGATCATTTTATATAATCGTACATAATCATGGCAATAACATATGATGATACAATGATATCTCATGTTACAACGTAATTTCGTCTCATATCACTCACTTCCACAAAGTTGAACGATAACTATATGACACAATTTCAATGCACCTTTAACGTGATTACTGATTGAATAAATAATTATTTAAACACAAAATGCAAACAGACGATGTATTATCAGCTCACACGAACAAAGGGATGGCCTTTGACCCTTGACATGCTGAAACAACAGCAACGAGATTAGCATGACTCGACTGTCTGAAATAGGTCAAAGTTTTCACGACTTTCAAGCGACTTTGTACCTTAACAGTTTCGATCGTTCAGCACTGTCTTAGCTAATTTTTAGCACTGCATATTTCCCTGAATTGTTTCGGCTCTAATTTACGAAGCCATCCTATCCTGACTTTTTTTATTGCACAATTTGTTATGATAGTGCCCACTTTCTTAACGCGCCCATATTCGTGGGACTTGCTAAATTGTCTGCGGGTGAAAACAAATATTTGGAAATCAACTGCAAACGTATGAATGACAAAAATACTTTAGAAAGCAGCTGTACGCTGCTCTCTTTTTCCCCCTCTTTTGCGCCATGACTCTGTTTCACTCATCTATATACATTAACTTCATATTTTGTCTCTACATCTTATTACTTAATGATATATAAGATTGTTTTTTCTCCTTTCTATCCGTATTAATTCATTAACTCTCTCTCTCTCTGATCACCATAAAAGCTTACACATTTAATGAATACCTCAATTGATAAGATCAAATGTGAACTATTCTTTTATTTGAAATTTTCTACCCAAGAACGATCATACTGTGAATACCTACGCCACTATTTAATAATAGACTAGTGTTTTCATCACCTAAGCCGCCTACAAGAACACCTCACCACGACACCATAGAATTATCCTGGAGAATTATTCTCGTGGGATGACTTTTCTCCGAATTTCAGGCACCATATTCTACTTTCTTTAAAATAGTTATATACGCCAGCTGCGAAATCCCCAAAGAATTAATCGAATCTCAAAACGGATTGTCCAGTTTCATGTGCCGTGTTTTGTGCTGTTGATTAAATTGATTTCGTGCTGTTTATGGGGAGAGATTTCATAGGGTAGACCAGCCAGATATGTGTTGGCGCAGGAATACAGTACCATACTGTTGCTCTTAATTTCTTTTTTTTTTCATATACATTGGTATCACTTCCATGGTGTCAAAAGAACTCCTGTCCCGCTTTTATGTTCTGTCAGAAACACCAGAAATCAAGATGTTTACTCCGATCAGAGGCTTTTTAAAGACATAGAATAAGGAAGATGGTGAGGAAAAAAAGAGGCTTCTCCGTACATATCGACTTCGCTTGTAACACAATTTTATCGAAAAGCAGCCCCGGGTTTGCTAATGGGGCGTGGGCGACGCAGGCACGCACTCTTCCAGTATGACAAGTCGCGAATTTGTGCCGGTAGGTGGGAGGAAAATTGCCTATCCCAAGGCAGAAATATCACGTTCAAGTTTCTTCTGGCGGCTTGCTTGCTATCCATATACATACACGATTGATACCGTCCTGCGGTCATTGACATAAACTGCCTGGACAACCCACGTACAGGAAGTGTACGAGGTCTGCCTCCAGGGAAATTTTTCTCTCCCCGGTCCCTCTTCCTATCTCTCTCTCTCTCTCTCTCTCTCTCTCTCTCTCTCTTTCTTTCTCTCTCTCTCCCTCTTTTTCTCTGTGTATCTTTTCTATGCATTTGTATCTATTTGCCTCTTGTTTTCTTTCTCGTCTATCTCTGCCTATCTATCTATCTATCTATCTATCTATCTATCTATCTATCTATCATCTTTCTATCTTTCTATCTTCCTGTCTATTCCTTCATATCTTTTACTCTCGTTAAGGTCAAGGAAAATAAAGAGAATGATAAGAAAAGATTTGCTTCTTTTGACAATAACTTCACAATTCTACATTTATATGTAGTGACCAATATATAATTTAAAATGTATATTTTGTACTTTATGACAGAGACCGGACTTCAAAATCCTCAAAATGGACTTATCAGCTTTTCCGAACAAACTCTTCATATATATATATATATATATATATATATATATATATATGTATACCGTACTTTATTTCTTTAAGATTAAAGCATGTGAACATTCCTAGCTTACTATACCTGTGGTAGGCAGTTAAGTATAACAAAACACAATACAATGTTACATCACAAGTGAAAAGGACACAAGAAATGCACAAACATTTATAAACAAAGATAATACATCTGATGAGCCGTTTCAAAAGGAGAATAAAGTAATGCGATTCTGACATGTCATGGTACCCAAAATATTGATTTTTATTGATATTTCTAGTGGCCGTTTGTTTCTTTGTTTCTGCGATCTCCTATTTACCGATGACACAATTACGGATTTCATTTCATTTCATTCATTTATTCAAGCACGGCACATACTTCAGTCCTGATACTGTTCTTCCGCAGATCATGACTAACTATCCGATAATGAGACGAGAGATGGTTTCTGAACAATTCAAAGACTCGGTGCAACGAAAGTGAAAGTAGTTTGAACGTTATTCTTGTGGCTGAAAATATTTCGTCCATCCCGTGCAAACCATACACCCCGAAGGATGTGGTTGCCAGGGCATTGTACATTTGACTTTCAATTCATGATTTCACCTATAATGGAATGCTATGTAAGGCAAGTACAGAATATGTTAATGACATCAACGTTACGTTTAGAATCTGTCAAAACATGATTCATTTTGCACACACTTAAAACAGAAGCCAAGAAAATTCGCGCAACAATTAACTTTATAATGCTATCTTATCTCCTTAAAGGCATAATTTATCATTTGCAGATAAAACAAAAACCCAGCATTAGTGCTTTAAAATAGTTCTGAGATGTGAGTTAGGGATAGAAACAGATAGAAATAACCACTGTAAAAATCTGAATCGGTAAAATCGATATTAAGTATTATTAGATATACAAAATGTGAACAATAGTTATAACAAGATATTTAAAGACTAAACCGTCTACAGTTAAGGTTTATTGAGAAAAATACAGATATCTCCTTATATTTTAGGCATTGTCGCCGAAACTTTTATATGACAGGATGTTTTGTGGTACAACAGACCCTACACATATGCATTAAATGCCATATCTTGACAATTTTTTTGAATCACTGTTCCCAAAGGTAAACAGGACCTTTAATCGAGAAGATCATATTCACCATTTCAATAAAGTAGGTTGCTTATGTGAGTACTGATAAAGTTTAGATGTAAAAAGCTGGTCACATGACTGAGACCCTTGCTCTTAAAATGTAATCCTTCTTGGTAAAAATGAAAACTCATGTCAGACTGTTTTCTAATACATTGTGGATTTTCAGTCCGTTCCCTTAGAGATTAACAATCTTGGTAGTCTTTGCAAGGGATCAACTTGGTTCTCGAAATCAATGGGTTCAGTGTTCAATGTTCAAAGTAAATTTATTTCCTTCATACCAAATCACATTTACAATTAAATCTATATACAATGATAATTTATTGAACATGGAAGGAGGCGTGACACTAATAAAGCACAACTTGCATCGGGCACGCCTAACAATATGTTTGCTTTTTAGTTTTGGTTCAGCTGTACATCTACATCTGATTTTCACCGTTATGTAAACATATTCAGTTCATTTAATCATATCCTACTTTAAAGGTTCTTGTGTTTTGATTGCGGCACGTAAAAAGCAATAAAAGTGGATTGATACAATATCCCATATTCCTACAAACAGAAGACATTTATATCACTTCATTATTGTACATCATCACATGACGTTCTCATGCTTTGTGGGTAAGTAACATCTTCACTCTAACAACCCTCCATTATTGGATTCAATATTGGTCTTTGGAAAGTCCGCCCCTCCGATAATCCATATAGAACTTTTTTTTAAGTTGTGCTCACGTACTGGTAATGATCAACTAGTGTACTTTTGCTGCTGGCTTAACCTGTTGTCTTTTATTTAAAAAAAAAACACAAAAAACCCCTGTATTTTTTGTACCATAAAGAATCACTTTTTTGGATGTTACAATCGGTTCCAGTAAACGATGGGTTATTTAAAGTCATAGCCCCAAAAGTGAAAATTGAAAGTGCTTCACTCTTCTCTCACATTTCACTTAGGTTAAAAATGTCACGCTTGTTTTTTAAAAAGGGGGATGACAGCTTTCATAGTACACTGTGTTGTGAATGCAATACCAGTAACATGATATGCAGGCGCTTGTGTTTCAGTTGAGTGATTTGAGCTACATGCGAAATGTGTACACAACGTTACTTATTTCCTTTGACCCTTTGGAGGGAAATTGCGTGGGATGTGACTTTATTGCACCAAGCTGAAACTTCAGCTGCCCTCGTCGATTTTTTTTTCTTTCCATTTCCTATATCCAATGGTAATCTTTGACAAACATTTGAAGAAGAATCACATGTGACAATATCTAATGCGATCACAAAATAGGTCGCGAGTACAAACACAAAAACAAGCATACACACACTACTAGTAGTCCTACACGCGTGCGTTTTCTTAAAAATATTAGTGTAGTCGTATATGTTTATGCATATTTGTGCTCTTTCACGTATGCGGAATTATAATGTGTGCATGTATGTATGTATGTATGTGGGTAGGTAGGTAGGTAGGTAGGTATGCAAGCGCGTGCGTATACGACTATGTAAAAATGTATGCGCGTTTACGTATGTATGCATACAAATTCCTTTAAAACGGTCATTCCATAGCTAGGTCCCTGCCTATAACGTCAGTACAGGAATAAAATAGTTATGGGAAAGGTTCCATTATCACAGAGTATACCTCATCAGATTTATGTTCTTGAGTGACCTGATTCAATAAAACATAGGTCGAAAATGAAGCATTTACTGCATAGATAACTGGCTAAAATCATGATTGATAGGCGGTCTGTGGATGATTAAAATGTCATAAAAGTAAACTTGGGGAAATTGACAATGAGTTTGTTAGTAATTCGATTAGGTGCCTCGAGAAATATGCGGTGTACGGGAAATGCAAAACGACCTTTGGATTTGATCGCTGATCTACTGTGTAGGGCCCTAATACTAGAGCATTAACATGCACGTTGTGTTCGCAATGAAATATCCAACAAAGTTATGGACGAAATCACCGACATGAAGTGATGTGAATTCGAAGAGGACATTCATCATAACATATTCAAAATGCGTATTCCACGCATGCGAAATCAATGTTGCAAGAATATTTGATCTGTTGTTGGTGTAAAGCTGATCTGTTCGTGTGGGTGTGAGTGAAAAGAACACTCCGAGTTTATGATGACTTCAAAGGGTACAGTCAAATGAAACAAATATGAAGGTACAAGGATCATACAGATTATGCCTTAAATTAAAAAAAACGTTTCGAAATCTAAATTTTTTGCATTTTTTTGAACGGGATCTCATGTATTGACTTGATATAAATAGACATCATCAGCACCTGTTGAGGTCTCTTGGAATCAGAAAAGGAGGTGTAGAGTTCGAATTCCTGCCCTGTGTGTACATCCTTGAAGATGTGTTCCCTACCACACTTCGTTTTCTTAATTGACCAAGTGTAGATAACCTTGACCGTTTGAAAGACCAGTGGAAACACTGAAGAAATCATCCTTGATGAATAAGACTAGTTCTTAATTTTGCATCAGATTTTTCGATATTTTTTTCTCTTTCAGATAACTAATCAATCTTAAAGACTAGGTCGGATGTCCACCTTATACCCCCTTCCACATAGGTTTTTTTTTTTCATTTTTTTTTGGGGGGGGGGTCACTCGTCGGAAGCAAAGTGTTTTGCTTCCTGCCACCCACCGAAGTGTATCGAACCGCAGTCTGATGAATCCAACCTGTGTTGGTCGACTATCTGGTCAATGTCAGACATATCGGGCGTGATCCGATGAGGCAAGATCGTCCGATAAAGGAACTAAGCTCAGAGCTTAGTTCGCCGTCGGACGCCATTTCCAGTCGGACGCCATTTCCAGTCGCCAAGTCCTGTCAGCGTCAGATAAGTGTTGCCTCGATGCCATGTGTGTTAATAATTGTGTCGTGCAACTATCGGACGTGTACCAGCCGTCGACCTATGACATTCTGTAGAATTTCCGACGATTAAACAGTCATCGGACAGGTTAACTTGAGTCTTGCTTTTGGGGCTCTTCTAGCGTTGGTATCACCCTCAGTGAACCTTGGTGCCAGTCTCTGGAGCTTGTCGGATCAGATTTCATCGGAACTCATCGGAACGCCGAAATTTTTGCATCGGGGGGATCAGATGAGCCTCCGATGGTCCGTGGAATGGGGGCTTTTGCGGAAGGTTACGGGGATATACTGTACTCCATTTTTAATAGGTTTATGCTCTGGTCACAGCCAGAACTGGTTTGCGGGCAAGCGATGCTTGGCAATTGTTCACATCAGGTGGGCCAGGAGTTTGAGTGACCATAGCCAATCCATGTTTCCTCCACCTGTTCATCATCTGCGCAACTTCAGTTTTCATCGTACCAAACAAACACGAACGAACATTCAAACCTACACATATACCACACATGGATACATAGTGTATATGTGAACGGTTGTTGTTGTTGTTGTTGTTGTTGTTGTTGTTGTTGTTGTTGTGTATGTGTGTGTGTGTGTGTGAAAGGTGAGTAAAGTGTTAACGCGGATATTTTAACTGTGGATGTATAGCTCTTTCTGTGGACATTACTGTACAGGTGTACTCATATGTGTACGACAGTATAAATGCCTATGCAGTTAACATGAATCTGCTTTATTAATCTTCCGTAGGCCTATGTCCTTTAATTGCGAACTCTTGCCAAGGCAAGTTTATAAGATCACTGTCTAGAAGGAGTAATATTCCATTTTTTGAAGCTAGGCAGTTTTTACTTGGGCGATGTTTACTTTTACGCAAGGCGTGCCCGAAATCATTGCCATGTTTTCCTATTCAGTCCTATGCATATACGATTTTTCCCTTTTCTCTTTTTAATCCGAGGTAAATTGGCATCAGCATTCCGGCGTAATATTTCACAATGCAATTAAGTGACTATTCTGGAGGGGCATACAAAACGGCACACATTACGCCGTCTCGACTCGCTGCCTGTCGGATATGGGAATCAAATGGCGGAACGGCCTGTTATTGAGAGTGACGAGTGCGACAGCGGCGCTGGATCGGCAGTTGATTGGGGGTAGGGTTTTTTGGCAGCCATCGAGCCCCTATCGGCAGCGGGAGCACGTAGCGACGTAATTCCTCACCGCGGTGGCGTGGCTAACCCCGATGCGCTGGTGAATAGTGGACTCGAGCTGGTACCCCTTGTTGCTGCTGTCTACTCTCCTGCCAGGGGAGAAAATCTGGAAATGTAACTAAATGCCACATTTTCTATAACAAGGTGAGCCAGACAGCAGCGTGTGTTGCGTGCGGTGCGGTAGTACTGGAGATCTTGTGTTTGGCACTGGAAGTTTAGTCGGAGTCACCATTTGCCACCAGCTTCGAGCAAATTACGGTTATCTTCACTTGTGCGTGACTCAGAGGTCCATGTTGGCTCAACATTTGCTTATTCTGCTACAGATCGGTCTCCCTCACGACCAAGGGACGTCGATCTCTTCCTGCAAAACAGAGTTTGTGCAAAATTTGGGAGTTTCTCAGGCTGTACATGGCTGGGATGACTAAAGCTCGCTGAGAGAACATACCACCGGACGGTTGGTCAGCTGGACAATTTTTGTGAACACTGGTGACCATCGTTTGACGACGCACCTGCCAATCCGATGGTGACTCCCATGTCGACATCCGGTGCGTATATGTTAACCCGTGACATACGTCCTGTTTCAGGTGATCATACAGACCCAAATAGAATCTCCCGTACGCTCGCGCCACGCTGAGCATTGATGGACCAGGCTGTCACAGTGCCGTCTTCACTCGCTCGGTCAACCTGCAGCAATCCACATGAGCACATCAGCAGCCGGACAACATTCTCGAAATGATCATTACGTAGCAATTCGGTTTTGCACCGAGCTACGAAAAGCTGCTGAGCTCGAAAGACACGAGTGCCTTATGTACACGTGTCACGGTTTCACATGAATAGGTAGGCGCCTGGTTGTCCTTTCCTACTCCACCCCCACCCTCAACCCCCCGCTAAGAAGACAAAAACTGTGGTTACAACTTTTGTGGCTTTTAACCCTTTTTTCGCCTTCCCGCTCCGTAATTAATCATAACCTCGTCTGCTGGACCGGATCGATATAATTGTGCACGCGCTCACCTCGCTTGTGTCAGTTCGAAGTTTGACTATGAGTGTATTCACTTGTTAGAAATGCCCTGCATTCAGTAAATCACAGAAGGAATCATGTGGAAACGCATAGAACGGAAATTTGTAATCTAAACGGAATAGCATGAAAGGTGATTCGGCTTTCAATACTTGGAATATAATTATCGTCGGAACTAGGCAGTGACACAGAGACTTGTTCGTCAGACAGGTAAGCAAAGACGGGTCTTGTGTTTACTTTGTGATATAACGGCATTCACTATGATATAATAATGTAAACAAAATGTGATTGTTATAGTGTGTTGGCATGTAAAGTGTATTGAACTATGGTCTGAGTGAGTGTATTGTCAAAGCTTCTGACTAGGGTTTGTATGGATTACGCAAGACGCGGACAGCTGAAGGCGCATGCTCCCGATGAGTCAAAGGAGGTTTCAGGATAAACTGACAGCAGTTGCCGCCGTCAAACGGGGCCTTTGCTGCCCCACACGCTCACACATACCTCTTGAATCACAGCCGTATCGGTGAGTAGGGATGGTACCAGGCAGAGATATAGGACAAGCTACTGTTTGATACTGCAGTTTGTAGGTACATTTAGTAAGACATGCTTCTCCGTCAACGACCGTCAGAGAGTAGGCCCTATACTTGGTAACCTCCACTATTGCTGAGTTCCTACAATACACCTCGCTGTTTGCGCGATTCGAGGGTGGTCATGTTGCCACTGGTTCCGATTGGTTCTACCCCATATTTTGATTTGAATTTGCTTACTTCATTTCGATTAAGGTTGATCTCTTTTTTAATAAATGCCGTCATCCAACGTCAAGGTGAATAAAATATTAAGGAGCTATAGTGGCTGCAACAGTGCCTGCTGGGGGTGGTCGGATATTACGCAGCCGGATCATTATTGCCTTAGAAATGAATGTCAAAAGCTCCAAGTTGAAAAGGACCATCAAATTTTCATTTAATTCAAAGGCGAGTGAAAAAAGGGATATCCAATGAAAATTTACCAAAACTGCAACATCTATATTTTGACCCCATGAGAAGCAAGTTGACATGTATGCGGGGTTTTTTTTTTGTATACCCTTCTGCGTCTGACATTTCATTTTTGCTTCTTCAGCAAATTTCAGCCAAGAAACGCCCATTTCATATATTATAATATTGATAATTGGAATTGGAACAGAAAAATACGCAAAATCTGACGGACATGGTTGTCAGTATATGGTTGCCATGGCAACCAGCAATATCAAATATAGCTAAATTATTTATCGAAATGTTCGGAACAAGATTTTAGGAAAAGTTACCAAATTTGGTTAAAATTGGATTAAGGGCGAATGAAAATCTGGTAGGCTTGGGCTTTATAGGGTTAATATCGCCTGTAAAGTCTGTGCTTGCGAGGACAGATGTCAGTGACAAACACAGGAGGGATGTGCATTTACATTTACATAATGGGCTCAGAGTGCCTGCCACACCAGGATTTTATGCGTTCTTACAACAAAGCCATAGAAGTTTGCCGAAAAGGATCATCATTCACCATATTTATTTTGTACAATAAGATTAGTGTTTTATATTCGCTGGCCAGCTGGCCAGTCAGTAGTCTGCATTGTATGAATTGCCCGAATCAGAGTGTGCGACATGAGCCCCGTCGCAATTTCAACTTTATGCGCACTTTTAGCGTCATGTCTGACATCATAGAGTTCGTACCCCACCAAAAGCAACTCTTTTTAAACAATTAAAAGGGAATCCAGGCGCCTTTTGGAATTCGACTTCTGTTGTGGAAACTTCTTAAGACAGACAATTATGAATGCCATTCCCTGCTAAGATCTCTCTCGATCTCTCTCTCTCTCTCTCTCCCCCCCCCCCCCCCCCTTAACCCTGTCTGTCCATGAATGAGACGGCTTCATAAAGTAACTGGCAGACTGGTACACACATTTTGGGAAGGAAAAAAGAAAGAGACTAATAGGGAAAAAACACCCGTTCATATTGATCCACGATCCGAGAAAAATGTCTGCTCGGAAGACAATCGAATCGAAGGGTAGATACACAATCATACCATCGGCAGAAGCAAAGGGGACTCCCTTAGTTTATGGAACCGTCACGACAGAACGAACTTGGAATGCACTCACGTCTGAACTGGAACAATTGATTTTTTTTCCTACATACATATACATATTTCTTAAAACATTTTTTCCCTCGTCTATATGAATCTGTTCAGCAACCCGCCAACAATGACGCCTTTATTGCACTTCCTCAAACTTGTGCGAGAAATGGCTTTCAATTATGGACAAAGGTTAAGGTAGATATAAATTAAAGATAAAACTGTAGGCTGTAGTAGTAACTTGTAATGCGAATCACTTATACGCCGATATCTTGTGTTTCCAAATCATATTTAGAGTGAGCAGTTCTATCCAGACCATCTCATAACACTCATGTTAAGCATTAAACGGAAATTTGATCATCAGTGATACGGACTGGTCCTCGATTTCTTTCTCCCCGTTTCACTGGAATTGTCAGATGAAATGTAGTTGCACTTTGACTGTGTCATTGAAATCGTTCACCTTCGCTTTAACCACACACTTACAAGTTGGAAAGTATGCATTTCCTTCAGATGGTTCCGTTATGGAAACCTCAAGGTTCGTGTGTAGTCCCACGCATGCATTTCCGTCCGTACACTTCATAAACCATCGCATTCATTAAGTTTGTTTAAAAGGAAAATTTATGCGAAGAGAAGAGTGAGGTGAATTTTCATCAAAATTGAGCGATTCACGGCAGAGAATATCGAATGTTTTCGGTGGCTCGACTGCGTGAAAGCGATCTACATAATATATGGAGGCCTTCCAAAGTACTGTGTGAAAGGGATCTACATAATTTGGAGGCCTTCCAAAGTATTTGCAATCTTGCGTTGATTAAGTAGCTAGGTAATTGTCGCCAGTCCTTAAAAATCACTGAAAGCTAACACATTGATGTCATCAACGGAGGGAAATTGTGATCATCCACGCTGCCGCCCTGTCTATAGAATCAAAGGAATACATTCCACTCCAGCATGAACTAGTTCTGTGGAAAGATGAATCATCAAAAGTCCTGAATTTAATGAAACCCAGATCAGAACTGCCTCTACAACACAGACCAACAACCGAATAGGAAGCAGGCTAACTAACGTGCAAGTGAAACTTGCAGGCTAGCTATAGATGTATGTTCTAAGAACAATCTTGATGTTTCATATTGTATTTCGACATTATATACTCATGGTGCCATCAGAGGGAATTACCACGGGAAGATATTATACATACAATGATATTGAAGAAAACCTTGAAATTTTGTTCATACGTGAATAGCTGCAAACACAGTGTAAATGGCCCATGTATTTGCTAGATGGCACATAAATTTGATGCACAACCATGCATTTGATATGCGCGGTTTTAATATTTTCACGCAAAACCGCAAAAGGAGCAAAATGGGATTTGTCAACAAACAATCCAGTTTACTCATTTTTGACTATGCAAGGGGTTAGACATAAAATAGGCAATTGTATACATTTGTTAGTTTTCAGGTGTCTTAGCTAATCTTATTACTGCCACGTAAAATTTGTGATCGCGTTTTCAAAACGTTATTGCATTCTGGGCAACCTTTAAACCTTACATAGCTGATGGAGAGATGTTAAAAGCACACGTTATACACTTTAAACTGGTGTAATGGTATTTCCCAGTCAAGCTCCTTGTATATATCAAAGCGAGTGCACCACTTTATACTTTTACTTCGTTATACATTGTATACTGCCTATGACATGGTGTGACAGGACACTATTTCGGCCCTACGTACAGTGGATAATGTGTAATAAAACATGTAACATTTTTTAAGATTCAGTTCATTTCAATGACATTTCTTTCCAGCGAACGATGAAGGTATAAGTATAAATAACAACTCGACATATATGCGCATGCTGTCATTAAGATGATCTTCGTAATTTCTTAATAGCAAAACAACAACTTCCTATAGAGACTTATGATGTAAATCCAAACGTCAATCAGTCGCTGGTGTTTAGTGTTGAGTGTTGAATGTCGAGGGTTGAGTGTTAGTGCACTGATACCAAGAAGCGACTACATCACACGCTCTTACCGCTGTATATTTGTATGAGCCATCTTTGTTTTCTTATTGTTGCAAATACATGTAAATACACGTGTACGTATACACCTATAATGAGAAATATATCTGCAATTATTTCCATGGATATAAATGTAGTGTGTATGCATGATAAGAGTATAAACATGCAAGCGTACTCATACTTAATTTGATATGTAGGCCTATTCATCATTATATACCATGCTAATGTTTTTGCGTGGTATCAGGGAAAACAAGGGTTTTAAACGATGGGTAATCTCAATAAAAGCTATACATAATTTACCCCCTCAAATCTTCACACGTTCCAGTCCTATAACGGGAGCACTTTCTTTTCTATAACACACTTCTGCCCAATATTGGGTCTAGCACCATGTAAACTTAATTAACGCGTGGGGATATAAAATGTGTGTACTGCGGGTTGTGGAGTCGTTTGAATGTCGGAGCTGATGAGATGTAGCCGCAGGGTCCCGGGAAACCGCCTACGCGGGCTGGGACGGGGCTTGGCAGTGGCGGAAGAAGTTGGGTGTCCCCCAAGGTCAGTGAAAATTTCAAATTGATAACTTCCTTCATCGAAGAGACAACGTCATCATGGGTGTTAACATTTGAAAGTACAGTCGTGTTTATGATATGAGTTATATTTCTGTCCCATGCACGTGTGTGAGTGTATGTGCGTGTGTGTGTGTATGTGTGTTATTGTATCATTGATAGGTGTTTTAGTTTAAGTCGTGTAAAAAAAAAGAAAGGTAACCAACTTATCGGGACCATTAGGGATTCGTTCGTGGACAAATTTGCTTTTCAAGTACACAGACAGTCCTAAAGTCATTTGCTGCCTGCAGTAAATAAGACATACATAGAATATGTTTATTTCCGCACTTGTACACAAGTACACCATCACAGACACACATTTGTGCTCGCACGCACACGCACACACACACACAAACACACACACACTCCTATACACACACGCACACACGCACACACACACACACACACACACACACACACACATGCGATGCGTGTAGGCCCTATCTTCTTTCTAGCCTATTTTGCTTTTTTTTCTTACCTGGAGCAATCGCTATGAAATCTGTTTTTCTTTTTCTAAATATATTAGGGTTCTCTCGAGGTGAAATTTGCAAATGAAACAGCTGAATGTTGTCTTCTATACACAGAACTTGTTTTATGACTTCCGTCCTTACTACCATTACGATGTAAGAATCATTTATTTATATTGCTTTTGTCCCTCTCTCTCTAATTTTCCTTCTAGTTTAATAAAGGTCCTTAAACCATCTCTATCATCGATGTTCATTCTACATTGTGAGTCTTTTTTCGAAGGACAGTGCAGTATTGTATCGTTTCAGGTCAACAGATTACTAAAGGTCTCAGAGTGACTAATGATGATGGTAACAAATACTTGATTCGTTTGGAGCTGTCAATAAGGATAGTTTAGGGTTTTTTGTTTGTTTGTTTGGTTGGTTTTTGGTTGATATTTTTTTTTCATCTTTTTTCTTTACATACGCCTAGCTTTGACCACCCAATGCGGTATGCGATACACTATTTCCGGCGGCCTGTGGATGCTGCGTCCTTTAACAGATCATAACACTTTTGTATGGTAGCGCTTTCTCTTTTCTTAGTATGGTATTATGAGCGTGTGTGTGTGTTTGTGTGTGTGTGTGTGTGTGTGTGTGTGTGTGTGTGTGTGTGTGTGTGTGTGTGTGTGTGTGCATGTGTGTGTAAAAATAATGAGCAAAAGACTCACTCTGTCTTAATTTGTCACACAATAAAACTATTCCTTTTCTTATGCAATATATTCGTTAGCCGTCTCAAATCTATCAAGAAGTTAACAATGTTTATAATTGCGTTTTTAAAAGCACATGTACTTGATTGCAAAGTAAGATTTCATCTCGACATAACGCTGGTTTATTTTCATGGTATTCAGTAAACAGCCACTTGATATTGCATCAATTTTCCGTACAGGGGCCCATACAGGGGTTTAACTCTCTGCCATTTATTATTAGATGCGCTGCGTAATGTCTTTAGTTTGCTACATATTTATGATAACAGCCCTTTCCACAAACTTCATTTCTTTGTCAGCTCTTTGGAAATCCCCTCACAAAAGCATGATCGTTATCTCTTCCTGTGTTTAGATTTTGACTGATTTCATTGAGAGGTGGGTGTAGTGAATAGAGCGCACCTAATAGTTCTGATAACATGACGAAACAAAAAGCTGAGAAAAGTCTGAAAAGGGTTAAATCAGCTGTTGAAACGTACTTACCAACGTCTATCGTTGCAAAGATAGTTGAGATGTTGGATAATTGTAATCGTCTCTTAGCTAAATTTTGATCTTCTGCGGGTGTAGTGAATAAAGCATACCAAATAGTTCTGATGACATGACGAAACATAAAAGCTGAGAAAAATCTAAAGAAGGTTAAATCAGCTGTTGAATCGTGACTTACCAATGTCTGTTGTTGCAAAGATAGTTGAGATTTTGCGTAATTGTAATCTTCTCTTAGCTAAATTTCGATCTTCTCTTTTGTGGTCCTTCGCCATCAGATTTGATGACAAATCATACGTACGGCATATGCCATCTACGATATACCATACACATTAAGCTGTCATGAAAAAAAAACAATGTGCTTTAAAGCATAGATTGAAAAATATATACAAGAATATTTAGTTGGTGCAATGTATACTTGAAATATGCGACATAATGAGTTATCTTATTGCATACTTAAGACATACAAACAAATCACCCGAATCAGTTCAGTAGTGTTAGTTGAATTCACAGATTACATATACCAAGATAAACCAATACGTTGAAGTTTGATCATTGGTGTTGATATAAGGTATGTTGAATAATCATTTTCTACGTTTTATAATGTCGACAAGAAGGTTTTTTTCGTGTGTCGTACATGTCATTTGAACGTTGTTCATATAACGTATTGCATTTTTGTAGGAAGCATATAAACAAAACGGACATCCTCGTATGGACAATAAATGATTGAATTGAATTGAATGATATTGCGCTCACATCTTTATTTGTTTTCAGGGCACTGTAGTTTTTGCTCAAGCGTTATCGTAGTCGAATAAACCCCACCCAATTGTCTAGACACCATAAAATGAATGCAATGACCCGTGACAACGATGCTTACTATGATCATATTTTTGTCGCAGTTTGAAATCAAAGTTAAAGGAAAATGGGTCAAAGCAATAGACAATTTTGTTTTCATTGGATTATTCACTAAAACGCTCCTGTTATTCTGATCTCTTCCGATGTTTAGGCAATAAGGATGATCCCTTTCCCTTCTCGTTTGCAGTCTATTTGTGGATTGACACAGCATTGAAAAGGAATGCAATTCATCCCTCGAAAACAGACTTTAAATTCATAAGCCCTCAAAGGACGAAAAACATAAACCTCAAATATTTCACAACAAAGGAGTTTTTGACGCGAAACGAAAAAGTCAAACAAACAGATAATTGTCTGGGTGTCAATAGGCGGATTTTTTTCTCGCATTTTTGTGTCTCTGAAGATAAAGCATAGAGGCATTATTTGTTTTTGTTCTCACCGGAAATCGCGTGTTCAGCTTGTTGCTTCTTTGAAAAGAACAACAAAGGGGGAAGTGTTAGATGAAATGAACGTATATCTGCTCTTTAACATCCTATGTCACTGTGTGAATGAAATCATTATGATAATTATAATGTTATCATCAAATCAAAGAGAGACTTAACACGATCGTGAAGTCATACAGCTATGGATGCTCATAACCATACAGGGTAATAGAATGTAAGAGAATCATACAGAGGATCTAATACGCGAGCTTGAAAAAGGAAGCTCGATCTTATGATGATAGAATCATTCTAGACAGTTCCGCATTTGTTCTGTGGATGCCCGCATCGGATTATACATTGAGTAAAGGGTACACTTTTTTCGATGAAAATTGTTAACATTATAGTATTCATTTCCTCATAATGTTAAGGCTATTAATCATTGCACAGTGTATGTGTGTGGGGGGGGGGGGGGGGGGGGGGGGGGTGTCGTTTGTGCTATTGTGCACTTAGCTATTGTCACTGTAATACTTATCCATTAAGTCCTTGACGATCATCTCGTCATCATAAAATAACATCTCTGAATTTCACATCATATCTCACATTGGAGAACGATTACGATGAACTTTTTTAAAATCATTTTATTTGCACAAATTCCCACATGAAAATTTACGGAAAGCCAATTCGAAGAGAAACAAGAAATGTAATCGTCCTTTACTGCATATCAAGGCATACTAAGTAATCAATATTCTGCAACTCAAATTAATAGAATAGTAATGTTGAATAGCAAATATATATATATATATATATATATATATATATATATATATATCAAAGAGGTACTGCACATTTTACAGAAATATGATTTCTCAGACTGACTGCTTTAAGACGCATTTTCAATATTCCCATATACGAAGACATTGCGTGATAAAAGCGGGATTGAAAATGTTCTCATTTTCTTTTGTTTTCCTTTGGGTCAACCTTTAATTGTTAGGTTGTTCTATAACTTCCTTTTGTGCTATCACTTTCCCCGGAGGAAAGCTATATCATTACGAAGCAATATCAATAGTTTATCAGTATCTTTATGAGATAAATGTAAGGGCGAAAACAAGCACGTTGCGACATGACAGGAAGATATAAGTAATCCCCTTACAACACACAACAGGTAGGCTAATCATAAAGCATTATCTGGCATCAACCCAAAGTTGAGGATTACGGCAGGTTCTATGCCGCATGTCAATCAACACGCACATCACAGTTCGTTCAACAGTCAACGAATAATACGAGCAGACGTACACACACCCACGCTCCGTTCAACATCTTTTCCTCTTGTTGTTCTATTAGCCCAAATCATACGCTGATTGTTAATCGCAATATCGGTTGCTGTAGTACCAGTATCAATACTGGCAGTTGTCAATCAACGCGTTTAACAGCTTGTGCAACAGTCAACTGTAATAAACGCACGAACGTGCAGACGTATATATTTACTCCCACGCATTATGCAACACTACTGTCTAGTTGCTGGATCTGACATCATTATAGATTGATTACTGGTCGCGTCCTCAGATATAGTATTACCTATATTAGTTGTGTCAATAGATGCAGAATCCTAAAGAGTTGAGTAGTGAACGGATGTGCACACACGTGCAGATATTCACAAAAGACCGGTTTACTAACATATTCAAATTTTGGACATGCCTTTCTCACAATGGTTCTTGACAACCTGAAAAAAATGCCCGGGGTGTGCCCGACGTAGCAACAACTGATGTGTGCAAACTGGATTCCAAGTATTAAAAATTATTTTTGAGGAACAGTGTAATGGCATAGCTCGCTATACGTCAGGAAGGAAGAAACATCAATAAATCACAATGATGTCCATCATCCTACTCATACATTTTTATCCACCATATACTACGCTGACTGCTTTCATATTGGTACTGATTGTAAGTGGTGAGATTCTTGCTAGTATAATTCGTAGCGATGGAAGGTTATCTACTGAAGATAGTAATCGTTGAACGTATCTTAAGGAACTATGCAATGCAAATTCAATTCAATTCAATTCAATTCAATTCAATTCAATTCAATTCAAATTTATTTCATATTTCCATTTTCTCAATGATGACATTGCAAAATTATTGACAACAAAACAAGAGTACAAAATATATACAATCATGTCTTTTGATTGTAGAAGAAAAAGAAAAAGAAAATATACTTGACACAAATGTACATGGTCACATCGTATGAAAATGTTACAAGTAAGTATAAGAAATATGATGGGGCCTACATAAAAGCTTTAAAGCTTGTAAAACTGTAGGTTCCCGAGTTCATAGGCATATAATTTTACACGGAGAACGGATATGTTTGTCTTGACCAACTAAAATTACACCAGTACAAAAAAATAGATGAGTAATAAACTAATGAACCACATAGATATCGCACAAACCAGACTGCATACAAATCTCGCAGTGTTTGAATAACAAAAATGCTGTATTATTAAAAGATGTATCGGTACCATGAAATCACTTAAGTAACTTGGTGCTGCGGACAAGGACAAAAGACTGGGAGCATAAAAAGGTTGCTAAAGGCTTGGTAGTGTGTATCCACTAAGTAATAACTGTTTTAATTTGCGTTTGAAGGTGAATAAAGATAAGGAAGAAGTGATATCTAGAGGGAGATCATTCCAATATCTGGGTCCAGTAAATATAATTGTCTTCTTTGCAAAAATAGTGCGAGTACGGGGAAGGTGATAGGCGTCACTCTGGCGAGTGGGATGACAGTGGATAGAACGATTCCTTTTGAACATGTGGATAAAAACAGATGGTAATTCATTAGTTGTTAGTTTATACATGAAAATTCCGAGATTATAATAAAATAAGTCTGAAATTTTCAGAATTCTGTTTTGATGGAAAAAACAATTGGTATGGGCAAAATATCCGGCGTGGTTTATGATTCTTATTGCATGTTGACTTGCTTCATTATATCCCCAACATCACTTATGTGGCTAAATAAATATGTAGATACGTGTCATATATGTAAAACAAGTGTTCTACTTTTCTTGTATTACTTGGATAAGCCCACAAAAAAAGAAATCCAGACCAAGATTCTGCCAGTGACGTCATCTGTCAATCATTGCTAAAGTACTAATATGATTAACAAAAGACAGTGGAATGCACCTTTCCCTGTAATGAGCATGAGTTGCATGTTTCCATGATACTGATATGATTAACAAAAGACACTGCAGGAAAACATGCAAGTTATGTTTGGTTTTGGGAAAGGTGCATCCCCATGTCCTTTGATAATGATTACTTCCTCAATGATTGACCGATGATGTCATCAGAAGAAGCTTGGTTTGGAAGGCATTTCTTTTCTTTTTTTTACTTTTCTTTGTGTGTGTGTGTGTGTGTGTGTGTGTGAGAGAGAGAGAGAGAGAGCGAGAGAGAGAGAGAAAATCCAAGTAATCTGAAGAAAAACAAAAATATTATAAAATATATGGCGCGTTAGATTTGTTTTTGTTTTTGTTTTTTTGCCCAATAGTGCGAATCAATACAAGTCAACATGCATTCGAATCGCATGTAGTTCCTTTAAGTGGTAGTATATATAGGAAAATGACAGTGGCTGGAAGAGCAGGTAACATTATGGTAAGGAAGGGTTGTTAATGAGTTGTGGGACATATGGTACTACCGTTAATGATTGCTATCACTGAACAGAAGTTATCATCATTTTGACTGTGGTAATCAAGAATATGCACTATCAAAATTGTCACTATCGCTGTTGATATCATCATAAGAGCGGTGAGTTGGCTCAGTCGGTAGCGTGTCTGCCTTCGACCCAAGCGGCCCGGGTTCGATACCCGAGTCTGGACTGAGCAATACTGTGTGTAATCATACCAACCCCTCTAGCCAGAGGCAAAGGAACACTCTGTCCCTTGGATAGGACATAAAATGGCGATCCCGTGCGTGAGAGAGTCACAACTCATGCACCTAAAAGATCCCGCTTCATTCATTTATCATTAAGAACAGGGCTTTTAACCCAGTGAAGTGGTCCCGCCTCACCCGCTGGACCTGGGGCCCGTTGCATAAAAGTTACAATTATGGTAACTTTGCCATCCAATGGTACCTTCCATGGAATTCTTGATTTTGATTGGCTGTTGAGTATTGTTGCCATGGTAGTTACCATTGGATGGCAAAGTTACCATAATGGTAACTTTTATGCAACGGGCCGCAGCTGTAGCTGAATATGGGCTGTCCAGCCGGTTACAGCTCGTTATTCGGAAGGTTCGCTATTACGAAGGTTCTTCAGTCCGAAGATTCGTTATTCCGAAGGTTCGTTTTTCCGAATTTCATTTTCGGATTAACAAATCTTCGGAATAACGAACCTTCGGAATAACGGACCTTCGGAATTACGCCACAAAAGTTCGGATTAACGAACCCTTTTTCACTTTCGGATTAACGAAACTCTAGGTATAGGGAATTTATGTGTTTCGGATTAACGAACCTTCGGAATAACGAACAGCACCCGTCCAGTCATCTTCTCACGTGGAAAATGAACAAACAAACAAACAGATAACTGTTTATTGAAATCGTTAAAAACACCTCTACTCATTATTATTAGTGTTCTTTTGTCTAGTAAAGTTGTGAGATTGGCGAATGGTAGGTAATGAAAGCAGAAGGAGTAGTACTCGTAACAGCGGTAATTATAGTGCAATATGATGATGTAATATGTACTCACACGGTAATAAGAGCTACCGTTGTGGTAACGCAGGTGTTGCGTGTATCCTTAGCACTTCACACGACCGCCATGTTACTTTGCTTTACTTTTGATACATTTCATGAACATGACCAGATGGTATAATTGCACACGTGAACTAAAGTTTGTTATGCTTCGATATCCGACAATCATTACGTTCAGAGTGTGATCCTAGCTTCGAGAGTAAGCGTGTAGTTAAGTATGGGGTGCCAAGTGTCGCATAGTCTCATGTCGTGACGAAATTCTTTTCTTCGTTGACAAGTGACAACGTCAATTTCGTAACGAAATTGCAAATTCGTTTAAGAAATTGTTATTTCGTTGACAAAATTGTCATTTTGAGACGAAATTTACGTTGTCACTTGTCAACAACAACAACAACAAAAAAAAACACACACACAATTTTGTTACGAAAAAGACCATGCGACACTTGGCGCCCCATACTTAACTACGAGCTTGTCCTGGATGTTAATATAACTTATCCTCGAAGTTAAGAATCACTGTCTAAACATAACTTATGATGGTGACTAGCCCTGTAGTTAAATACCAAGCTTTACAAGCCTTTTTGACAAGACACTGTATTCTATAACTTAAGGAAATTCTTCTGTATCATTGAACTAAATGTTTGTAAGCGATAGACGTTTTCTGCCCTCTATCAAGTTTTATAATTCCTTTCTCTCGCTTTATGATTTTCTCATATCCTTCAATATTATTCAACTATGCTCTTGACAAAAGAAATGAATTTCCTGAAATAAGTCTGATTTAGCAATTAATCAAGATCAAAGTATTTTAGGAAACATTAATTTGTACAAATACTGGCACAAATTAGAAATGCAAAATGTGATGTACAGAAATATGTAATTTTCAACATGGGCAGTCATATAGGAAAAAATAGCACACGAAATCAAACTCGCTTTCGGTTGACTTCGTGTAGTATTATTCACGTATTTTCACTCCATCGATTAGAATAATGAATTTAACCTATAGACGTGATTGGCACAATGCGTTTGATGGGCAGAATATAAACTTATAAATCATAATACCATGGTGAAATTATAAGAATTCAAAAAAGGTTCAACGAGCAACTAATGACAGGCAATTTGATTAGATCTTAAAATTTGAAATTTTGGTAGTTACTCCAAAGATAACAAAAGTAAGAAATCTCTCCATGATTATAAGGAACAGCAAGTAATGGAATAATTACAAGAATTTATGACTTCCTTGTGATTATACACATTATGTTAAGCTCAATTATTCCCTATGCCCAATGACAGAGACAGAGAGAGAGAGAAAAAAAAAGACGCATTGATCAAAGTTCACTAACCCGAGATAAAGCGTTTGTCTTTTCACGGAGTGGGATTTCCGGTATAATTTATGTTTACTTTTGTCGACACAAAGAATAGTGTATTGTCTACACAATTTTCAGAGCTACGAAAGAATGGCAAAAATGTGGAATATGATCATATCTTGAGCTTATTAGAGCGGACCGCATGTCCTTTTGTACCTTGGCATGTCATTCATGAAGACAATTGAAGTGTTAATGTGCGGTGTAATGTACATTGATAAAATTCCATTGCATTGTCCGAAAATTATGCAGGGATACCTTGTATAATGCAGGAAGCGGAGGAGGGGGGGGGGGAGGGTAGTAAAGTTATGGCATGTCATCTGACGAACCATTTGATTTGATTTGATATGATTTGCTTTGATTTGATATCATATGACTTAATTTGATTTGATTTGATTTATTTTCATAATTATCATTCCGTATCTACATTTAACTTAATGATATAATTAAACAGGTGTTGAAATGTACCTCCTGCATGCTTCATGCTTGCTGCATGCTTTGTAACTACCTAGCGTATTTTCTCAAAACTGAATGTCTGGAAGCCTTTATACCAGTGCCAAAGTACAATGTGTATTTGTTTATTCTGTTCCGTTCTTTTCTGGTTCTGATTTTGTTTTGTCGTTTGGCCAGTTGAATTCTATATCAAATTCATCATTTGAAAGCTACAGCGTCTTGTGAATTTAAAACGCCACAAATAGAAAATTTTAGTTCCGTGGCTTTATCAGGCGCTCCTGGTTACGGGCTTCAATGTTGTTCGCTGTATGCATTTTTCCAAAAAATTTTGGTGACGAAATTAATCGTGACATTTTCTCTGGCAACCGACAATGATCATATCGCGTGTCTTGTTCCACGCAGGGCATCGTATGACTTGTATACATGTCGTAATCAGGAGAGCGTCTACATAGTGAAATAACTTTACACGCGATAACTTGACAGTAACTGGCAGACGTTGATAGAATGTGCGATTTGACCAATGTTTTGAAATAGCCGCACTCTGGCTCATAGTTTCCACAGTCACTGACAGTCCCCCAACAGTACTTAAAACATTTAAATGTCACACCTTGAAATAAACAAACAACCACTTTAGTTCTATCATCGACATCCGTGCCTGTTGTTGTTGTTATAGGCAACGGATTAACGAAACATAGTTTTCATGTGTATATTGTGTGTACATTGTATTAGTAGTCCAAAACTTGGTAACTTTTTATTTTTTTTTTTTAAGAATTATGCATTTGTATCTCAGTCTGGCAGCCCTTTCGATTGAAATCTGCTCGAAAAATGTTTTATTCTGGTGGGTTTTTTTTTTCTTTTGTGTTTGTATCTTTCTTTCAGTAATTCCCTGTGCAGGATAGACGGCAATGTCCATACAGGACGTCGATGTAAAACACCTTTTAGCTGGTCGTTTTCATCCTGTATAAATGCGTTCAAATGAATGAATAAATAAATTATTGCAACAGAATCTAAAAGCGGATTATTTCTTAATTGTCAATAAGACTTAAACACTGCATATGCTAATAGGCCTACCTTTATATGTGAGGCGCACATATTATTCTAAATGTGATAAAATTCAGGGATATGTTCATGGCATCAGATGTAAACTCTTCAATTAAAATAATTCTTAAATGTCTTCTGGTGGAATCCCGTGAGTGTGTGCGTGTGTGTGTGTTTGTATGTTTGATTTTCCTTTCAAGATATGAAACACATTAAGAAAACGAAACAAAATTATGGATAAGGGTTTAGCATGAAGGATCAGGATTGAGAAATAATATTGAGGCATGATGTAAATACGCTAAAGGCAAACTGTTATAACAGCTATTTGAAAGATTACATGTTCTACATGCATATTGTGCAAACCGCTGCTAATCAGCTGTGATGAGTGCGCGCGAACTGTTTTGTCCGTTCTGCCACCGTAATCTGGTACGAGATCGATTTGCAAATAGATTCGTTCCGCCAAAAATAGATCCCTGAATGCACTCTTATCGTTTTGCGCTATTATGCATTGACAATTACTTTGTTTATTTGTTCCTAAAATAGCCATAACGAGGTGACACCGGCACCGCCGTTTCAAATTACGGTATTTCATTAATGTATTTAGATTGTCATTGTCAATAACAGCTACGGGATTGGATGTGTACTTTTCCGACATGAAAAATTCGACAAACTCGTCTTTTTAACAATGCTCACGCACATGCATACATACTTTCACATGAGTATTAACTTCTAGTAACATTGTCCCGTTGATTTCGATATAGTATACAAAGAAGACAGAGAGCATATGACATAATCCCCTTAGTTAAAGGAATTATGCAATGCAAATACGTGTTTGACTTGTGTTCAGAGCCCTCAACGTCACTTACGTGGCCAAAACAAAAACTAAATATGTGTCATAATTATAATGTATAATGATTTTTCTATTTTTCATAAGCCTATACTTAATTCGCCCCCCAAAACAACAAACGAACAAACTACCAAACCAAGATTCTGCCTGTGACATCATCAGTCAATCATGGCAAAAGTACTAATGTGATTAACAAAAGAAATTGAAATGAACCTTCCCCTCGACCTGCCATAACTTGAATGTTTCCCTGCAATGTCTTTTGTCAATCAATATGGAAACATGCAAATTATGCTTAGTCTCGGGAAGGTGCATTCTAATATCTTTCGTCATTCATATAAGAACCTTAGCGATGATTGCCAGATGACGTCACAAGAAACAACTTGGTTAGGAAGGTTTCTGTGGGTGTATCCAAGTCATATTATGAAGACATATAGTATAAAAATATTACAATAAAATATATGGTACGTACTTAGATATTCTTTTGGCGACATAAGTGACGTCGAGGGTAGCATGAATCGACACAAGTCAACATGCATTTGCATTGCATAGTCTCTTTAAAGGACAAGTTCACCTTCTTAAACATAAGGATTGAGAGAATGCAACAATATTAGCAGAACACATCAGTGAAAGTTTGAGGAAAATTGGACAATCGATGCAAAAGTTATGAATTTTTGAAATTTTTGTGTTGGAAACGCTACTACAGCTTGATGAGGAGACTACTACAGCTTGTGAGTCATATGCGTACAACAGTATAAAGAAAATGTAAAGAAAATTCAACATATTTTCACTTTTTTCGCATAATAAAAGAGCTCTTGACTTGCCTCTTTCTAAAGGCAGGGGGAATAATATTACCCATAACATATGTCGGTAATGAGTCAGGGGAATGTGTACTTTTTTCAAAAGATGAAATTTTTTGAAATTCTCTTTATATTTTCCTTATATTGTTGTACGCATGTGACGTCTAAGTTATTCATACACTGCAGTAGTCTTCTCATCCAGCGGTTACTGCACAAAAACTTCAAAAATTCATAACTTTTGAACGGATTGTCCGATTTTCCTCAAACTTTCCATGATGTGTTCTACTAATATTACTACATTCTCTCAATCCTTATGTTTGTGAAGGTGAACTTGTCCTTTAAGGAATTGACAGAGACGTCGCAGTCGCGGCGACTCGTGCAACTCGAAAGACCAAAAAACATCCACAAAACAAAGTCTTGCAGCCTCACCTAAGGCGAATCCAGAGCGACGTCCGAGAAGTTGCTTGACAAAGTGACAATCAAACCAATATTCTTTGTTTCGAGTTGGATTGCTGCTGGAATCACTTTTCTCATCTTCTCTAGCATCAACTGCTGCCTCAGCATCAACATACCGCCATGGGGCTGCTACATCTGCTTCATCTTCCTTCTTTTCCCTCGTCTGATCCCCGTAGCCTTGGGTGGCACGGTAGAGGGACAGCACTACAACATACCCTGGAGTTGGAACTGTACCTGACTTGACCCAGGACTGAGGGTCACTCCATGATGCAAGCACGTGCTTAGTAAGGTGGTCTCCAAAGTGGGTCAAGCAACTGTGTTAAGACGTCGTCACATCATTGCCGCAACGTCCCGGTAGCGCCTTTTTTTCGTAACCAAGCGAGGATTTACCTCATGAATATTCATTACGCAGGCAGCTTTGGGTCGTAATGTCTCCTCAGTCTCCATCACGTCTACAAGACGTCGCAAACAAGATTAGACTCTGAGACGTTGCTGCAACTGATATGGATGCCGCGGAGACTTCACGCAGACTTCGCCGAGAACTGCTGGACTCTGAAAAAAGTTTCAGATGAAATCGAACATGTTTGAATTTCCCTCAACGCCTCGGATACCATGATAGCAGGCTAGTCTCCAAGAGACGTCGCGGAGACGTCTCGGCAACCAGTCTAGACTCGAGTCGCTATCAGGTCGCCACTTAGTCTCCAAGCCTAGGAGATACCCATTTCCAATGAATAAAAGTGTACCTTCATAGTGATCGAGATCTGCGTTTTAACTTTGATTATGCTAATAAGGCCAGTCACACTACGTGATGTAACTATGTCATATCCAAGACGATTTCACCTCGGCGTCCGAATTTGTGTTAGTGTCAGTGAAGCTGGTTGTTCTCCTTTGGCAAGTTGTGCACTGTCAAATCGCATCAAATTGAATATGAATGGAGTCGTACCTTTCCCGTAGTGATGTTGTGTTGTTTTTCGGCACTGCGGCCGCTATCCCGCAAAAGTAACGAAATGGCGAGTCTGATCGTTGACAAACTTCGGTCTTTCCTTCGATTCATCTGAAAATAAGCACACACGAAAACAAAGTAGCACGCTTGCACAGTTACTTTACGAGATAATTACCTCTTCAGCCCCTTAAAAACGTTTGAAATGTTTAACAGTATCCGCAACTTCATTTCAGAGCCATTACCACGAGAGAGAATTTCTGGTTCTTCAACATTATTTTGCGATGGCTGAAAAAAGGGAACAGAAACATAAAAATGTTCTTCAACAACTCAAAGCAGTGACATTACCCACTTTTTACACACCTGTCAGACTATTAGATCTTGATTTTTCATTTCTCAACTTGAACGTCAATACTAAGAAACGAAACAAGCTGCGGTTGAGATCAGGGCATCAATCCAGCAGTCCCTAAATACAAAGCTCCGAACATTCTATTTTGTCACTAATCTATGAATTCCGAGTGTTGTGGGAGTACTTTTTAAAGACATTATGCGTGTTCTGTCAACTATACACACACACCCACATAAAGAGATAAGCAAACTAACACACACGCCATCGCAACGCGTGCCTGAAAAAAAAAAGAAAAAGAAAAAAGAAAATGTTGACGGTACAGACGCACAACTGTCTGTTCCATATTTGCTGAGTAATGCATGGTTGATATGATGATGGCGTTGTGAATCACGCCACAGCTCGCGCGGTCTCTCTTTCCGGTCTACCTGCGTGCCTTCATATCCTATGAATGACTCCATTGTTTATGGATGTTGATGGTGATATCCAGGTGACAATGAGCTCTCCCTTCTTCATGACAGAGGGTTGAAGTCAGCTAATCTCTGCAAAAGTGAACAGTGCCAAGAAAGACAAAAGTGAGGATGTGCAGCGTTGTTCATCACAGCCTGCACGCACATCTTTCCTCTCCGCTGCTACTGCTTGTCACACCTGCCTCCTTTTGAGGGACGTCAACGACTGATGCCTTAGGCAAAGAGGGGACATTTGGCCCAGCATTACTTGACTTTACATACGCCCCCTTCCCGTTAAAGTTTGTCCTCAAAGACCTTATGCTTCCGCCTCCGTGCCGGGACACCGAGAAAAATGTTTGAAGTTTGGAGGCAGCGCGGTATTCAACGAGCATCCTTCGAAGGACCCCCTCCGAAGGAACCAGTGACGAGACTGACTCATTCGTGTGGCAAATCTATCGTTACTAATTCAGTCAACATCACAATCAGTAATTCATTCATGAAAATAACAATACGGTCTTTTTTATCCAGGGTAGTCTCATCAGTTTTGCCACTGCTCTCCTAGCTGACCCTGTCATCATTATTAGCTCACTGTTGACAGGTACCCATTGATACACCTGGGTCGAGAGGGATAACGTGGGCAAAAACATCTTGTCCATGGACGTACTTACTGGACGGGAATCGAACTCGGGTCCTCCGATTGAAAGTCAAGAGTCTTGTCCACTATGCCACAGTGCCCCCAATTCACATGCACATTAATAGCATATTGTACTGTATCCAAACACATTCAAAATCTACACGTGCATACACAAATATATACGCAGTGTAAACGCATGCATTCATTCATAAAAACATTTGCAAAAAAGGTAAGGTTCTAGATGTAGAACACGCGTACAACACGACTTTTGTAAAGACGGAAAATAAAAGTCTGCACATATACTTCAATGCTGATACTTCTTAGGTTGGCTACCACAATACAAATTGATCAGCAAATTGTGTACGGACTGAAGAAAACGAGCATTAAAGCTATTTTTATGAGTGGAATCATTATTTGACAACCGATGGATGTTTATCGACATATCGATGGCAACGAATCAAAGCAGAGAACAGTTGTTTTCGACATCATAAATAGGGTCTAACTACATTTCTAGTTTACGCCACATACACACACAAGCACACGCACTCACACACATGTGTACAACGACCTATTAGCGTCATAGTATAACTATGCGATGTTTAGAGAATGGGGCGACTTGGCAGATTGACCTGATCACTTGAATTGGTATATTACATTAGTCTAACTCATTTCTTACTGGACCACATGTGTCTTGTATCAAATCTATGAGGATAATCATAACTCGGATACAACCTGTTAGGCCTACATTCAACGCGACAATCATATGTTACATCTAAATTTAGGACGTTTTCTTTTCGAATGTACATTGTGTTACATTATGATGTCCGTATGTTAAATGAATTTTGGTAAAGGTGAAATTCTTATCTCAATTCAACACAAATTGTTTGCTGTTGGACAAGCGGGAAAGCTTATACCCAATGGAAAATAATATGAATCGAATGAGTTCAGTATTTCTATTTCTGTGATCATATTAATCATAATTTCATAATCATGGTCGTGTAAACACCAGACATAAGTTTTAGAGATAATCGCATAGATTCCCACACATCCTGGCACAGCTATCAACCGTGTTAGATATAAGACGCAAACTGGTTAAACAACACACACCCACACACACACACCCATACACACACACACATATATATATATATGTATATATATATATATATATATATATACATGTGTATATATATACATGTGTATATATACATATATATACATATATATATATATATATATATATATACGTCAACACTGTAAATATTATTGAAGTCACTGTCCTCCCGAACAGAGAAGACATTTCTGAAGTGGTTTTCGGATTCTTGTGGTACCCAAAACTTTAGCCAAGTGCCACATTCTTTTCTCTATGTTTCTCAACGTGACACACTTTCTTGTCGTTCTTCTCGCTTTTGTCGTGATAGCGAGAAGGAAGGTAAGCGAGTAGCGACTAATGGCCATACAGGTGCCTGTATGAGAATCACTGTGAGCCATTTTACCCAGCTATTTACGGCATGCATGCATTCCTGCAGTATAAAGTAAAGCCGAGCTGAGGTTTGGTTGTCTGTCTTCATGACTAAGTTGATGTGGTGCCTTTCTTAAGCCCCAATTGTTTAATGTCAAGTTTGATAGAGGAATGCCACTCGTCAAGCTGACGATGGTGAATGCTACTGGGGGTACCTTCCGTCGATCTCGTGTGGCTGTCACGCCAGTAGCATCCCGTTGGTTAGACATGGTATGGTTGATGACATCATCACAGAGGATTATTCTGTAGGGGACTGAGGGTGAAACAGGTACTCACAGGACCAACGTAGCCTTGACGAGCAAGAGAAAATGTATGAACTTCGCGAAGGTTTGTATGGACAGTTGCCATGGTAATTAATATGGCGTGAACCACTGTCAGGCGCGCAGGTGGGGCAATGTTCAATCCTTTGCTGTGCTTTTCCCCTCACGTCAAGGATGAAAAAAAAAAAGAACCTGATTACCCAACAGGCAAAAAAAAAAAAGTTTGGTTCAAGATTATCATGGACGGAATGTAAATCAAAATTATTCGAGTAGCTGCGTAAGGAGAAATAGTTTTGTTTTGTTGGCGATGTTCCTTTACTGTTGGACCAGAGTCTTCGAGTTGCACGCTGTCCGTGCGATCAAGTGCACGTGTTTCTCGTGATTCTTCCTCTTCACCGTACACACCCAGCGCAGGCCTAAAATAGCAAGACATTCATAAGGGAGAGGGTCTGACAACACCGACATCTTGAACGTGATTAACTTGTCCATGAAACTTTGTCTATACGATGTTATGATGCTATGGACGCACTGAGGAATACGATATAGCTTAGTGGATCATCACAGTGACGAGTAACATTGGAATGGCGTTGCTATGATATTCTCATACTATAGTAAATATTATTCCAGTCAAGTCATGCGTTTATGAAAGTCAAGAACCACAGACGAGCTTCATAACTCTTTAAAAAAAGTGCAACCATAAAATAGAACATTTGAAAAAAAAAATAGTCCATTCTTACGACCTTACCAGAGTGTCAAGTACGAGCATGTCATCAGTAAAGTAAAACATAATGGTAGAGTCCAGGGATCAACTGACCGTGTAGGACTGAAACTCCTGACGTGTTGTCAAGGGGTCAGAAGCACTCGTTGTGCTTCAACACCAGCCATAGTCACTCTTGATACAACAAAAAGTAGACTAGGAGGGAAACTCAGTAAACTTACGCACCTTCGTAGCAACAAATTATTACCGAACATGAATTCTTGTCAAGAAGTATAAAACGTACAATCTTCATCAATCGGAGACCATTCAAAATATTGTAACTGTCAGCAATTCAATGGATGGATGTAATGGAAACTGACCTACTGAAGTAACAGAAGAAACGTTTATCCCCCTAGTTGTATTTTAGCATGATGTCTCTATGCTGCAGAAGAGAGGATACATCCTATCAAAGAGTCACCTGTCTATTTGGTCCGTGGGAGTGAGTAAGACTGCTATGCTGTGGTTCACCAAATTTTCAATAATGCTTCTGAATGCGTTGCTCACCGTTTCGCGGGACGGGTGATGTTAACTCGCTTTTCCGAAGTTTTGTTAGTCCGAAAATGAAATCAGGTTCGTTATTCCGAAGGTTCTATAGTTCGAAAATGACATAAGGTTGATAAATTCTTAAATGGAAAAAGGGGAGCACGTACTAACGAACCTTCGGAATAACGAACCCTATTTTGTTTTCGGAATTACGAACCTTCGTTACAACGAACCTGTTTTCCCTTTTCGGATTAACGAGCCTTTGGAATAACGAACTTTATTTTGTTTTCGGAATTACGAACCTTCGTTATAACGTACCTGTTTTTCCTTTTCGGAATAACGAACCTTATGCTATTTTCGGAAAAACGAACCTCCGAAATATCAAACGGTAACGCGCTACATACATCAATTTCGCTAGTTGAAAGTGTTGTCATATACACGAACTATCGTTTACCATGGTCGGTACGGACGTGAGATGGGATTATGTTAGCAGTGACATTTTGGTATGCGCGTACATTGCTCCCAATGATGAGGACGAGGATGAGTCTTTTTTCAACCCGAGATAGCTAGCTAGGGATGCCGACTAGCGAATGCACCGATGATGAGGTGCAGCAGTATACCTCCACGTCGTCTTCACTTTGATGTTCGTCGAGACGTAATTGGTGTCGATCGGCATTCGACCGAAATGTGTAGTCCAATCCTGATAATTCAATCAGACATGGTTAATTCCATGTCGTCTCCCTCTCCACCACTGCTTGCGTTTTCTTGTTAACAAAGCATGCGATACATACAACTAAGGGTCATTTTCCACCTCTTGATGCAGGCGTCACACTGCCCTGAAACTGAGCAAAGATGGATGCACAATAAAGGAAATGTTCATATTTGGCTTTGATCGTATAAACTTATGGTCATTTGTTAGGGGATCTTAAGCCATGTATGACCTGTGATGTTTCTCAGGCTTCGGCAGCAACTTCGCTAGTGTCGGCAAAAATATCTCGATCATCACATCTTTGGGTAGCCTTCCAGGGTCATCGTGAGACATTCTGCAGGCATCGTATTTGCTTCGGCTCTTTATTGGCTTTTTTAAACCAGGTTCGGGAGCAGTTTCGTAAGAGATTGAAAATTTCATATCCGTATGGCCATCTTGTGTCAATTTCGGGACACCGTGACGCCACCTTGGCCACACCGACACCATGCACTTGTTGATTTGCAATCGATTTCTCGGTACTTGGTATCCACTTTACACATAGATGGCGATGTTCTCGGTCAACACGGTCGCAATGGACCCTCGGACAAATGTAGCGTTCACTTTTACCCAGAAGACGAGTTTCTATGATATTCGATGATCTGGCTACATATTGCAAATGGATACGAAAGCACAGATGTTCCCTGACAACAATCAAAATGATTCAGGAGCAGAGGTTTCATTTCAAACCTCAAACTGTACGTTTCGAGAAATTGTACTCAGTGTATGTTTTAAGAAAGCAGCCTAGCTAGTCTCTCTCCACGACAGACGAGCCTCGTAACACCATACATTGCCTGGGTGATTCAATTGATACGATCATTGACTTCTTCGTAGTCCAAAGCTTACACCAATAACCTCAAAGGTGAATCTGATGACAGAGCAAATACAGTACTCAAGACACATCCATGTCATTGCAATATTGTTGTGAGTATAGTGACTGACCTTGGTCACGTGTCGACATTGTAAAACAAAGTGAGACACTCTGTCAGGTTCACAATGCCAGTAAAATATTGACATCAACATTCACTTCCAACTCAGCTCCAAGTAATGCTCTGCTGCTACGGGCAAGTTACGTATGTCTGAATTTCACAATGTATGTTGCGCGCTATACGACACTGAACATACTGGCACTCCGAACAAGGTTGTGTTGCTGTGTTTCTGGAACAGCGTTGATCACTGATTATCTCAATGACAGTGTCATGACTCGACTTCTTACACCCAGACGAACTCGAACCTGATATCATAAGCCATGCTTCTTGCGGTAAGAATTCATGATCAGTGCAGGATCAGAGGAAGGATATGTGCTGTTTGGGATAAGATGAGCAAAGATCGGTAATCACGTTGGAATGCATAGTATTAACCCATCATGGAAAGTGGAAAATCTCGCTACCTCCTGCGGAACCCCAAACTCCATCAATTGTGTCCATGTGACTATAATATCAGAAATACCCAAACTATGCATATCTGGGTATTTTGCAGATATAAGATAATTGAAAAACCCTCAAAAACAGATAATTTACAAATGAAAACTACGTCACTCGCTGGATCATTGTGTGCAATCGTTTACTAAAAAAATGTACTATATGTCACTATATGTCACTATATCTGTCCCTTATTAGAGCATTTAAAAAAACTAGAAAACGCCAGAACAGGAGAATCGCTACATTGCTTTATTACACTTTAGTATCGCATCATGAGCATCATTTAGAATTTGAAATTTACTGTCATATGAATCTTCTAATTTCAAGTAGGAGAAAAAGAGAAAGACTGACTCAGATATTTTAGAGGATAATCTAGACTTGGATAAAAAGGCTTATGGCCTGGGGAAAAAGTGATCAAGTAGTTAAACAATGAAGCAGATCAATTACAATTCATCAAGACACTATATCCATATTATAAGGATTTCTTTTTTTGGACATCTACATGATTAACCAAAGGCCTAATGATGGAAATATAGAGATATCATGACATCAATAGAAGTGATGGCGATTGGTCCAGAATCACATAACTATGGTAGTATTGTATTAAATGTCTTCCTAATCCCTGCTACCTTGTATTTCCAATGTAATGACACAAGGGTTAAAGTTAAGGTCATGCCCGTATCGATGGTCTCTTCTTGCGATATGTGGCAGAAACCTACTTTTGCATGACGTATTCTGCACAGAGGAGCTACGTGATGTGGTATTCCAATGTCTCGCCGTCGCCATCAGATCGTCGTTTCGACATTATAATCTCTTTCAAAGTGAAAGTAAGTCAAGCTAGCTGCTGGCCCGCCTTTGCTTCCGCTTTTATTGTGCACGGAGCTGCTTTCGCGACGCGTAGGGGGTAATTTTGGCATTCCATCAAAACCAGACTGGTGGTCAGATTTCCATGCATTTTATGAATCTTCTTTGAGTCATTTCGTCATTCGCATGCAGCTGTATGACATCAAAAGAAAACAGGAGACAGAAAGCTAGGCTCCTATGGAATAAACGTTCAGCAAGCCTTGTTATTTATCGATGAAAGAATTAATAAATGTATTCGTATACATGTATTAACATGGAATGGGTGGGTGTTTACTGAGTTTGATTAAATATTACGAGATTTAACGCTTGTTGAAATATTGTGATGAGGGTTCCCGTCCCCCCCTTTTTTTTAATATCTGTGACACGGGTTGGATTTGTTAGGATCACACGAGTGGGCGTTAGCCCACTGCTACGTCGGAAATCTACGTAATCTGTGAACAAGCTATCTCCTCACCGTAATATGACAATTTTTGCCAAAAATCCACGTCTTTGATTTGCAATTTCAGGGGAACAGAGGAAGCCAAACCGGAATAACAAATCTTCCCCAAACAATCACACCATTTTTACTTCGTAAGAATATGACGAGTCCCCTTTTCTCAATAAGCCTTCGTAGCATTGTGACGATGATTCCCCCCCCCCCCCCCGCGATACTGGTGCTATATACTACCGATGTATAATGATATCATTGAACAATAAAACTTTATGTGAATATGTAAAAAATCAGAAACATAGAGAAAGTCATTATGATCCCCATGATCCCCAAACTTGAACAATTCATGAATATTATATTATAACAATATAATCATTGTCCTCGACACTTGGCAGGTATTCCCTCACAGTGTGGATGTAAACTAGCTGTCATGACATGGGCAGTAACTTTACGTTTTAAAGATATCCATATATAAATTCAGTCCTGTCAAATACTAAAATGTATAATCATACACTGAGTCATAGAGTCTTGCATATGATAAAGTCACGGGGACACCATGAGCTGTTTACGAACCTTTAAAGTTTATAGATCAGATACAAACTGTACGCATCTAAGTTGGAAACATATACAAGTGGGTTATAATTTGTAGCCCCGGTCATCGCACTTTACACCCAACGTCGTCAGCAAATAGACGTATTGTGTATGTTGCTGGAATGATTTAAGAATATTCCAGCATATTTTGAATAGTTTTGTCAGATTGCACCTGGTCAGATTATTGTTATGCCTAGCAACGGGAATAACTGTTATATGGTTTCAAGTTTCTTTCTGGGTCAATCTGATATGAACTTAGTGATATATTATCTTTTATGAGTGTTTGGGTGGGTGGGTGGAAGACGATATGCTGGCAAACTGTCAGGTAGGCTAGAAATTATTTAAAGGGGCATTCCAGACGATTTTCATAATTTCACATAATGTAGTACATAAATCAACAGCTCCATGTGTAGACTTGTGGAATTTTCTGTGGCCCTTAAGCAGAGAAACTAATAATCTGAAAATCTTACACAAATTACACTGAACAGTGTTGATGACATAGAAGCCTCACATATTTCAGAAATGTATAGCGGTGTAATTCCATTACAATACCGCTTGCTTAACAAGTTCACCTGTGTAGAATCTATGCATGCCTTCTTCTTATGTTCTGCTTCCTTGAGCCACAACTCATGCATTCTTAAGGTGAGGCTGCCATGTCATCATCCTTGTTCATTGCATTTGTTATAAATTTTGAAAACATTAACATCCCTCATCCCAGTCACTGTAAATTCTGAAACTCTGTACTCAGTATAACTTATTTATAGTTGTTTAAATGTAAAGTCTGAAAATCTTCCGGAGGTCCCCTTTAAAGGCGATTGTAACGTGATATACATTTCTCCTATTTTACTGCTATGTATAGACATCGCTCTATTTCGTCTTAATACCGTATATTTATGTTTAAAACATATATTTTAAAAAGATTAAGATTTCTACCTCACGCACACGTACATATACACATATTTATTTATCTATTTATGTATCTTTGCAAATATATATATACATGTGTGTACATGTCTGTGTGTGTATGTGTGTGTAGGGGTTGTCTTGAAATATATGTCATTCCGTGTAGATCAATTTTCGAATTTAGATTTCACTGTCAAGTGTTTTGATGTTCTTCATTAGTTTTGTTTTAAACTTATTTTGGAAAGGTAAACTTAAAATAATTTTAAGAAATCAAAATTACTGTACCTCGATAGATTAGAATAACGCAGCACTCTTCTTCTTTCCCCATGTTTCCAGGTGTCAAATTTATTTCCATGTGCAAGAAGACGAAACTTTTGGACAGATTACAATGTTGTGTTGATTTCATGATATTATATGTGTTCAAATGTATATTGACAACTGCAATAAAATGAAATCACTGAAATGAAATGAAATTAACAAGAAATCAGAGAATTCAGAAATTATGTAAAAGAAAATGATGAATCAATCAATCAATCAATCAACTATCAATGTTTTCACGAAGCAGGGAAAATACATACGACCACATTAGTATGCATCATCTTACGTATCTTTCATTGACTTGCACCTACAACTTTAAAGAAATGTTTGAAATCAACTTAATTGTAGAGTTATGATATCTTTGAAGTAATGACATTTATGGTTAGAGTTGTAGTTGCTAATTAGGACAAAAATGAATGATTTTTATCATTTTTTTTCCAAATTTGTGGGTCATTTGTGAGGTGATGTCATATCCTACATACCCTCGATAGTAATATTACGTGCAGGCATAAACTAAAAATTAAATGAAGTGAAATGAGATTAAATGAGAGAGACATCACCATTATCATTACTATAATGTGTGAACATTTGAAATTCTATAACCTTCGAATCTTTTGTCTGATATCACTGTGATTGCCCAAGTCACCTCACCTTTAAGTATAAATGTCACGTCTTGAAATAGTAACTCAATACACGTGTCGATAGAAGACATTTGGTGCTTGTGCCGGAACGATGGTGTTGATTCACATTTCTTTCATACTGTTAGCTTTAGAACTAATAAGTGTGCGTACGGCACTACATTAGATCTCATTTGCTCTCATAATGTCTTTTTGGCCGATTGTAAATTTGCGCTAGCAGCCGTGTACTGACTTAAAGGGTGTGTACAGTTCTGGTTTAGGTGAGGATTTAGCTTTTAACGTTTTGCGAGATATTCAGAAACCACTCTATGAGATGTCAAAGAGCATTCAATTCTAAGGGGTATCAAAAGTTTATTTCATGAAAATCGGTTTGGAAATGGCTGAGGTATCCAAAAACAAGGTGAAACAAAGAGATCCTAATAAAAGGCGTGGCCTGTCGCCTTTTATCATTATCACATTTTTGGATATCTCAGCCATTTGAAAACTAGTTTTCATCAAATAAACGTTGAATCCTTCTTAAAATTACATGCTCTTTCATATTTCATAAAGGTTTCTCATTATCTCACTTAGGAATGTTCAAAACATGAATCCCCACCTCAACCAATACTGTACAGTCCCTTTGAAAATCAGCTAAGCTAATGCAACATCTTGTGTGGCTGAGACTATCATCTCTTTCTATCTGCGTTACCGCTACGCTCTCACTCCGAAAGAAAGTTCATTTATTTTCTATATCTCGCTCATACACGCATACGGATGACACACGCACAGACATAATGAAATCATGACACGTGAAAACGTTGAATTTTGTGGACACCCTGCAATTGGGTTGAGCATACCACGCGCTCTCGATTTATTCATCAGAGAGAACATTAAAGACCAAAAGGGGTCTTAGGCAATCCGTGTGTCGTGGAAATATAAAAGAACACATATCATAGACGAAGATAGCGGGTTTTCGCATCTGAGCTTCAATGTTTGGAAATTATTGAAGATCCAATATGAAATGATCGTGATTATCATTAATGCGTGTATCACAGCAACAAGTCCATGGGCATAGTAAACACCGTAAATACCTGAGTGAAACATTTTTAGATATGGGTTCCACCAAATGTAAATGGCCTGCAAATCTTAAGGTAAGAAAAGTGTCGTAACTGTAAGGCACAGATGAGAAAAAAATGAGAAGTACGGATGTTAAGCGTAAGACGTACTAGAGAGGTTGGAACGGGGATACAACTGATAGGGAAATGAAGTACGAGCCCTAAAGAGCAAGGCGTATAGTATCAAAACTAATGCGTGAGCAAAAGTTACGGAGGCCACGAAAAACCCCCCGTGGAGGAAACGTGGTTGCGACCAAGGATACTAAACGAGGGCGCACTCCCTGGCTCCTTGCTCAGACATGAAGGATAAAATGACCGTATGGAGAAAATTAAAAGCGTAAAACAATGAGCAAGCGGGATAAATGAAGCCTTTTAACGCCTGCTAACAAATCTGAGGCGTGAAGTTGGTACAAGATTTGCCTGTTTGGAAAAAAGGCGTCGAGAAAAAACTGGGGTACAAAACGTCGAACTATACGAGATGACATACGAAATGTAACGAAATTCCAAAAAATACTGAAATGTAGGAACTGCTAGATGCGGCCGTTTACGAACATTCAATAATTGAGAATAAACATCGTAATGGGATATATGAGACATATGGAGTGACAGTACAAAACTATATGGGTTATCTGACCAAGAAAATCTAGATACTGGGACGTTCACGAAAAAGAAACTGTGCAAAAGGAAGATGTAATCTTTGCTGTATAGATGGGCTAAAACAAGGCGATTAAATGCCGAGAGAGGTAGAAGCTAATAGCTTGGACTCTAAATCAATTTGCACGTATTTATTGCGAGCCTTATCGGAGCTCCATCTGCCCTGCCTAGAAATCAAAAAAGTAGGAACGTGAGCATTGAATGCGGCTGTAGCGCCGCCGGACCTCATACTGTGAAGCCCGTACCTTGAGATGTCGGGCACGAAAGGCTTAATGGCATCCAATATGCTCTCGCGAGTGCGAGAGTAACTTAAAGGATGAGAGGTGGGAATCAGGCCGCGCTTGGAGACCTGCAACCTACGAAGAACTGGGAGGGGACAATCTAGAGGATCACCGAGAGCGGCGAAATAGCGCTCCGCTACGCGAACTGGACAGGTGTCCTTGCCTGTCCTGGCGATGACTATGTCGCTACCTTGTCTGAATTGATCCGATTTCGAACTTGGTAGGTGGATACTAAGACATTCCTGCGAGAAGGTGCAGCTTTTTCGAGATACCTTTTTGAGATCGTCAAAACGCAGGAATCCGGCGTAGGAGATAAAATGAACAGGATCCGGAGATCCGCCAAAGACGCGTTGGCTTGGCCGTGCGCTTTCCAGATTTCTCGCAAATATTGGGAGATAACGGTAACTTGCGTGAGGTTGGAGAAGAATGTAGGCGCTTGAAACCCTGAAGGGCAGTCTTGACCATGGGATCGTCGGTGGGCGACGGAAAACCTGCTAAACTGTGAATCCACTTGATGGCGGCTATTGTTGGGTCTGCGACGGACTTGGGACCGGTAGCTGCCAGGTGCGCCAGGTAGAGGGAAAGGTGAAAGGGGGCGACCGGGAAAGCTGGAATGCTTGGATGCGAGGTTGTCCAAGCCTCCCATTTTCTCCAATACGTGAGATAGAGCCTTGTGGTGGAATCGGCTTTGGAAGATGCGAGGAGTGCTGGAAGATCTACGGCTGCCAGACGTTGCAGGGCTGGATCGTGTAAGGAAGCGGTGTACTTAGCCCATTCGCCTGTGAATTCAAGAAGGAAAAAAGAACGACAGACCAGCAACCTTGCTTGGGAACAATCTTGCGGAATATAAAAATAGCGTAAATGTGATGATCAACATGATCAAAGCAAACTTGTAAAAATATCAGTATACTAAAGTATGTGGAAGACAAACATTAACTGCAAGGGAGGGGTATGCTGGGTGGGAGTGATGGTGGAATGCTCGACCGAGAATGAAGCCTGAAAGGCTAACTAGGAGAATATATAAGCAGGCGAGGAGGAGAATGCGAACAATATTACGCAACAAAAAATGCGCAGCAGAAGGAAGAGGTATGCGCTCGCTAGCGAAAATAAATTCCACTTTCTATCTGCGTTACCGCTACGCTCTCACTCCGAAAGAAAGTTCATTTATTTTCTATATCTCGCTCATACACGCATACGGATGACACACGCACAGACATAATGAAATCATGACACGTGAAAACGTTGAATTTTGTGAACACCCTGCAATTGGGTTGAGCATACCACGCGCTCTCGAGAAACGCCAAAGAAAGTACGGAAGGAGAAGACATGCAAATTCCAAAGGACGTAACTTCAAGATAGTAAAACTCTGAGAACTGTGGCACCAGAAAAGGGTGTGCTTTATGAACAGTTGATGCTCTCAAATCGGCATCGGCCAAAGCTGGCTCTCAACATTTCGCTAAGTGCGAAAATGAACCAAAATATTCCATAAAACAGAACAAAAAGTTCTCCCGTTCGGCGCTCAAGTCGGCCGTGTAAATAAGGAAGCGTAATGTGTTCCGTTAAACGATCAAAATGATCGTTGCTATTCGGCTCTCAAAAGGAAACAATAAAATCGAAATCAAAGGATCGGAAATTATTCGAGTCTGTCAACGCTTCTGAAATTTTAGGTGCATGCTGCGCAGTAACCTAATTCGGAGGAACAAAAACCGCGCCTGGTTCTTCTAGGCGGAATCCTAAAGTTGAACCTCAGTGCCAAGGAGAGGAAAGAAGGCTTTTCGCAAAATACGGTAGAGTCCCCCAAGGAAGGAGGAGTGAATGATACACTCAATAGCCTCCAATCGTGCACGTGCACACCAAAATGTAAACCGTCCGGGCAAATGAAAGGCCAAAAAGAAGACGATGGCCATTTAGGAACTAGCAAGGTGCCGATGGCTTTGAACGAAGCCATGCGCTTGATGACTTGGGGTATTAAAGAAACGGGGGGACAAAAATAATTGTTAATTATCTGCGCTCCAATCTTGGCAAAAGGCGTCTATGCCGGCGGATCCCTTACACCAAAATCTGGAATTAAACACGGGAATCTTGGTGTTCTGAGGCGAAGCGAATCTGTCAACCGAATGAGGGCCCCAAATAGAATCGATAAACAGAAAAGAGCGTTGATCGATAGACCAATCGTCGAAATCGCGATATCTGCTTATCCTGTCGGCAAGTTTATTTTCGATTCTAGGCAACCATTCGGGAGTTAAAACAATATCGTGTGCTCTACATAGATTGAATATGCTAAGGGCTAAAGAATGCAAATCTGGCTTCACGCTGCCCTTCCTAATAATTCGAGGAACGTTTGAATTATCTGTGAACCATTTAATCTTCTGAGTGGAAAAAATAGTCAAGCCTTGCGACAAAATATTATGAACGGTGGCCAGCTCGCGCCATGTAGAACTGTTTTTTGCGTCTGATTCGCTCCAAACGCCGTGAAAGACCGTATTGGGGGGGCCCGCGATGAACCCCCCGAAACCAATGTCGCTCGCGTCCGAATACACTTGGATAGTAGGAGCTAAACGAAACCTGAATGGGTTGCCGTTGAACGATGAAATGTTAGCGAACCAAAAATGCAGCTCGTCTGAAGCTGGCTCAGGAAGAAAGATTGAATCAGTCCAAAAAGAACGCGATTCGATGGCCCGATACAATGCACGGGTCATGAGGCTAGAAGCGGGGCCCAGGGCAAGGGACATGGAAATTAAATGACCGGCACAAGATGCCAACGTTTTGACTGGCACTTTGTGTTTTGATCGACTCAAAATGAGAAGTTGGTCTATCAAGGATAAGAGTTTGTCGATTTTAGCTTTCGGCACGTAAAACTGTTCCGTTTTAGAATCAATGATGAAACCAAGATATAGCAAATGCTTTGAGAAGGTTGCCAAATGCATTTTTTCTCGCTGAAAACAAAGCCGCTGCGAACAACTGTATCGCGGACTATGGCCACGTTGAGACTGGCCAGGCCGAGAGAGGGAGAAATAATAAGCCCATCATCAATGTATATGAAGGACGAAATACCTTGCGAGCGCCATTGATAGACTAGAGGTCTGGTCAATTTAGTAAAAATATAGCATGCGGAAGAAAGGCCGAATGGGAGTACAGTGAATTTATAATATCTCAACGTGGAATCTGCATGTTTCCATGAAAAACCCAAGTATTGCTGGTGTTGAGGGAATATGTCTAAGTGATGATAACCGGATTCAAAATCAAATGAAAAATAAAACTGATCGTTATCTAAAGCTTGAGTGATACGAGGTAAATCTTCGTATTTGAATTTGATTTTCTTGACAAATTTGTTTGGATGTCGCAAATCTAAAACCAGGCGTAACTTCTTGCCTTCGGAAACAGTTAAAGGATTACAACACGTTGGGCGGGTGTCAACTTCGACAATGCACTTCTTTCTTAACAAATCAGAGATTGCCGACTCAACAAAGTCAGGGTGCTTTAAGCTAGAACGATTGTTCTTGGCACAAAAAGGGGGAGGAATCGTCTCAAAAGGAATTTTATACCCGTCCTTTACCAAATCAAGAATGAATTTGCTGGCTTTAAGTTCTTGCTCCCAAAATGAAAAACATTGTTTCAATCTACCTTTCACTCCTGGGGGAAGTGGTGTCTGGAGATCTGGCTCAGCATGCTCCCAGTGTCTAGCTGGAGGTTCCTGGTGGACCGACGAGGGATCCTGTGTAGCGACGAAAGGAAGCGTAGCCGCAAGGAGCAGAAGAGTACTGAAGAGCCCGAGAACGTGGATATGGGCGTGGCCGGGCCTGTGCCCTGGCTGCTTTCTTGGTGGACTCTGATTTCTTGGTGGCGGCTGCCTTCTCTGCCTTCCGTAAACGCTTCTCGTCCCCCGAGTCGTCTGCGAGCTCGTCTGCGACATACTCCTTAACTGTCAACCAGCCGAGGGGGGAACGGTCGGCTATTTTGATGAGCTTCTGGCGCTGATGTAGCTCTGTGAGCGCCTGCTTGAGGTGCTGGACGGCGGAGCTTGGGTCGACCTCTTCGAGAGAAGAAAGAGCGGATTCAATGAGATTAGCAACTTTGGCAGTGTGCTCAAATTGCTGCTTGTTGCCTTCGCTCTTAAAGACGGGAAGGTCCGATGACTGGTGTTTGCAGGCGAGGTCGACTCTCTTCTATATGGCGTTGACGGCTTGTAGAATGTCGAGGTTCGACGGGGCGGTGTCGCCGTCCATGGTACGTAAGCTAACTCGAAACGATGAGGAGAGCGCAGACTGATGAGTTATGGTGGAATGCTCGACCGAGAATGAAGCCTGAAAGGCTAACTAGGAGAATATATAAGCAGGCGAGGAGGAGAATGCGAACAATATTACGCAACAAAAAATGCGCAGCAGAAGGAAGAGGTATGCGCTCGCTAGCGAAAATAAATTCCACTTTAATCTGCCCTCGATTTTGACCGTTGAATTTCACCTGTCATAATTCGAACCTCTTGTAACAATTCCTAAACATGCACCTGCCCACGCGTGCCAGAAATTCCGCAAATAGTCACGTGGCGAAATATTTGCCGTGCTCTCATGTTCTGTACCCCTCCCCTCTCTCTCTCTCTCTCTCTCTCTCTCTCTCTTAACGTTTGAAAAAGCCAACTAGAGCATGTCACTCGAGTTTTTGTTAAGACGCAATCGAATCTTGTTCTCTTTCTCAGTAGCGAATATTCTTCAGAGGGAGAAAAAAAAACATAAATAAAAGAGCACTTCCAGCAATTCCATAAGACTCGTTGTCCGTCCGACAACGATAAAGGGTCTAAAGTGTCGGTTAGCGACCTGTGTGCGATATAAACGTCTTGCATGAGGAATATAACAACAACATCTGTTCACTTACTGGAGAGCAAAGAGCACTGAACCCAGTATAAACATCCAGTTTTGCGCGTAGGTACTTCACTGCTACCACTTGCAGTCGCCACGGCTTGTGTGTGTGTGCGTGTGTGTGTGAAAAGTTTAGTTGGCGTGCACTTGGTCGTATCACTGGCTTCCACTGGCGCGAAGATCAGACGGGTACACACCCCATGGTGTGTTTGAAATGCGTGGGTGACCAAGTAAAGACCGACGACAATCCGCCTCAAAATATTGGGTATCTTTTGTTGCACGTGTTTGAAGTACAAAATTGAATAGGTGTGGGTTGCTGCTACATTCTTTCTCAATGCTCATTTTCATCCTGTTGATGGGGTGGGGGTGACCTCAGCAGAAAAAAAAGAAGAATAAAGAAAAATAAAAGAGAAGTGTAGAAAACTAGAGATGTGTGGGCGATGTATGGGGCAATAATTTGGAGCGAGATAGCCCGCTGTTTACTATCATGGTTCGTGATACCTTGCCATTAAATAACCAATTTAACTGCGTGACCTTATCTAATCCATTAATGGATCATAAATGCTTGTGTGTGCGTATTCTGTGTGTATTGCAAGATGAGTACACCATGCATGGACATATGGTCATGCAATAACTACATCCTATAAATTCATATATACTGGTTGTGGTGAGTGATGTCTGATGTAATTATTACATTGATCCTTTGTTTTAATTCATTACACACACAAATAGAACAGGTGTTACTATTCAATGTCGACCAGCCAGGTCACGTTATACTGGATTGTTTGAGATGTGCCTTGCAACGTTCAAAACAAACGCTTTGAAATAAACACTTTCCAAGGTGTGCCCATGTTTCTGAAAATTTGAAAGTTCCTGAGCTTTCCATACGAATGTGTATTGTGTACAAAGTACGTTGAATCATGTAGCAGCTCCATGGTTGTGTCGCTCAGCACGTAAACTGAGGTATCCTTAAGAATTTTGTTCAATCTCTCTTTCTTTCATGTTTTTTTTTTCTTTTGCCAAACAGTCTTAGAATTCGCACATTGTCCGTTGGCATATACTCCTATTTATTAATGGAACATTTTTCCTGTTCGCTAACATACCCACACAGAGACATCATTATATTAATGGTTGATATTGATTACCCAAGATAACACATTCATAATTATGTTCTATGTTAGACAGCGTTATAGTTCAGAAGAGCATGTCTGCGTAGTTAAAGCTACTCTGAAAGAACTGCCATGGTGCCCAGTAAGATGTCATCTTTCCCAAACGCTTGATTCTAATTGAAGGGGAAGCAAATTCATGTTGTCAAATTTCCCTGGACATCGGGACCTACCTGAGAATCTTGTTTCAAGTGTGTGCAGACTCATGGTGACTTGAAATGACAAAGAAGTCTTTATAAGACTGGATCTGGCGACATATTGATGAAAAGCGATTGCAAAGAATCACAGGTGAGAACTCCGCCATACCTTTGGGGATATTTCATTTCTAAGAATATCTTTTGACATATCAGGAAGGGAAAAAAAACGTATCTCATTCACCCCTCTGAAGGAAAACAAAAATAAGAATAATGCATCCTTGACGGAACAATCATATGCATGTTGGCACTTTTTTGACAATAACTTCATAAACAAATTTTGCACGCATGGCTGACTCGACGGCGTTTAAAAATTTCAGACGTGGACTGACATAACGGCATATTTTTCACGACGCCCAATATATAGTACAATGAATACAATCCGAGCCTGAGCGTGATCAAAAGAATTTAGACGCAGACAGTGAGTGAATGGGCGGATATTTACCAGTGTTGCCTGTGCCCATTGACAGGCGGTATACTAGTATAGACGATCGTTCACGAGGATTCTGGGATGACCTCTAGGCCTGCGGGCGCTCTAATCGAAGATGACCTAGCTCGGTCCAGGGACTGAGATGATCACGGCGGTCGAATGCTATTGATCCATGAACAGACTGCCGTTTGGTGGCGCGTTGTACTTCCCATTGTTACGGCTCGAGAATCGTGTTAGTGTGGTCCTGACAAAATGTGATTCGACTGACTTTACGATACCCGTTGGTATGTGATGGTCCGATCAATATTGTCTGTTGTCTGTTCGTCAGTTCTAGGATTCACAGCTCACGAACAACCGAGCACACTTTGCAAGGTAAACATAGTCTAAGCACGCCACACAAAGGTCATGTACAAATGGCTTTTATGCCCGTCCGGAATATTTTCACCACGATCTCTTTACGTATGAAGCGGAGCGCAAAGACCCGTTTGTTTGACTGCAAAATGTTGATGAAATCACGGAACCAAATAGTTTTGCCGCAATAAATAGTACATATCGCTGGCGCGATCTGCATCTATTTAAAGGACCAGCTACTCCGCGCCAGGTCCGCTGGCTCATAATGGGTCGGTAGTAGGTGTTGAACAATAACACTGGTCTTGCATACATAAAAGAACTAGACAATTTGCCCCATTGTGTTGCTTCTTGACAAGACTGCGTTATTTTACAGGAGCCAGCGATCGAGATACAAACCAGACAGCAAAAGGTTATTTTGCTCTGACATCTGGAATCCAACGGGAGGATTTCTGAAAAGGAAATACACAGCGTCCACCATCTGTGAGGGGAAAAAAGGGAGAAGAAGCCGAATAACTTATTCAACTGACGAATCGAGTGCTTGCGAACATATTGGCTTTGAACAGTTATTTTGTGTTGACCGTCATGTAATCGATCAATCTTAATTACCGTGAAAGTGTATATCGATCACGGTCTGTTTGATACTGGGTTGAGTTTGAGCACGGGCCATTGTTCGAGGATGGTACCGCTATACAGCGCGGCAAGAGACAAAAATGCATTGCCAGGGCCAACAAAACACCTGCTGGCTTAAAACCAGCTTCCTTATCCCCCTTTTGTCGGACTGAATGAGATGATCAGCGATCGGTTCATGTCGCAGCTAACTGTCACGGACCACAGGAATTCAGCTTGCTGCAGGCGTACTGTCCGACCGCTTGGAATATCGTTCCGGAGCCACGATATATCGCTCGCCCAGACACATTCTCTCCACTTAATACGCTGACTAGAATATTTCAGACTGGATTACCTTGCTGTTCGTTAGATTTAATCGTATAAAACCCATGCCTCATTAGTTTTAGGAACTCACATATTTCTCAAGTAATCCATCAAGGGAAACCTCAGCGAGCTAAACTTGACACATCTCCAACGTTGTGTTTGTGATTGGATTTTCGGATTCTTAGTACACCACGTGTGGGGACGTCAGCGCGATCAGAGTTCGTTCACGCTGACATCCCGGACCACTTGTCCCGCTTTGTTCGACTTGCTCTAGAAAACCTTGGAATGCGTCACCGTACATGTTTCGACAAAATAATGTACTCAGTGTGGACTACCAGCGTTTACAAACAAGTTAGCTCTGTGGGATCCTTATACGTTGGATATCACTTTTGTAGATGACTTGAAGTATTTGGGGAAATGTCCTAATGGATTTGTATGACGGTATAGAGGTCTTTGTTCCATAAAAGGTGAGTTATTCAAAGACGAGCTCGCTCTGTTTCTACACTCTTATGGTCGTTCGAACTTGATGCAGGTGTGAGGTTCAAAGATTTATGCAGGTTTTGATAAAGAGCGTATATTATACACATATAATTATATCAATATACATACACACATACACACATACGTACACAAAGACACACATATGCATACACCTAAACATACATACATAAACACACACACACACACACAAACAAACTTGCAAACATAACTGTCATACTTTCGTTACATACATCAGGCAAGCGTCATAAAGTGGGGCTAGATTTATCATCATGTGGCAAAAAAAGAAAAGAAAAGAAAAGAAGAGCAAACCAAAGACTCTTGTCAGAAATAAACGCAAGCGCATGTGATAGACTATAACTTGAAATAGTTATTACATATTAAGCTTATACAGTGTACTTCCATGCATCAACGATAGTAAGGAATGTATGCACATGTAAACATGTCAGTATTTTGATGTATGTTTGTATACATGCACATGTACGTGCACATGCATTCATGTGTGCATGTGTGAATGTACCTCTATGCTTATACGTAGACCGATTTAAATTCGAATGAAGAACTGTCTGAGATTTATATCATTCGTCGTATCGTTGGCACATTTTTTTTTTCATTTTTCAGAGGTCTCACATAATATCGAAATCTCTTTATAGTCATGCCATTAATTGGACATGCACTTTTGTTCTAAACATAAATATGGTAGAGTCTCTACAAGGAATGAAGAAAGATGTGACTATAGGCGCCGGAACTCCTTTTTTTTTCTATATTCTTCTTCTTCTTTTTATCTCCTTTTTCTTGATAGAGATATAAATAAAACGTATAAAAAAGCTGCCGCTTTGAAGAAATATATCAATATTGTGGCTGCTTTATATACATTTCGGGTACACATTCACAAGTACTTTTTGGCAAATATTGACGAGACCTGCACTTATGAATGGTACTGTCCGTCTTGCTGCAGTCCCGGGCGCTTTGGTATTTGTTGGATGTTTGGTTGTCATGGAAGCCGAGTATTTTTGTTTAAATTTGTATCAGCCCACGAGTTTGCAGCCAGCCGGACGGACACTCTCCTTGTGTGTTACTGTAGTTTGTGAGTTGGTATTCTTATGTCTGGTACACAGGTCAGGGCGATCGATACAAAGGTAAGTGACAGTTTTCTTCGTTTATTGTGTATTCATCTCTATCTTTGACCTAAGACAATTACAACCTTGACGTCATAATCATCGCTCTACGATGTATACATTATACGGAGGACCCAGTTCGTTAATTATGACGTAGAAACAACGAAGCAAATTGTCGATTCTAATTAGGAGAACAATAAGCCAAGCTAATTCGGCGTAACTTCTGTTTGTAGAGAGACCATTAATATAGGGGGCAATGTTGGGATCAGTCTTCCATCAGTTCGATGACCAACCTTCATTTTGACCCCTTGTGGTGCTCTAACAATATGTTTAATCTTCATCCGTGGTCACAATAATCATTCGAGACGTATTCCTCACAAATTGCACAATCTTACGTTAATGAACATATAGTGGCTGTTATGTCTTCCGAATGCTTTTACGCTCTCGCGCTATACTGTGACGTTTAAAACGGAGAATATTGACTTGTTTCGTAGCAGGCATATCGAGAAATTGAATACCAATACTTAGTTGGCCTCATGGCAATGATTGTATGACAAGTTCTGTTAATAGAATCGAATAAAACTCTGTCGTCATTTATATCAATTCTACATATAAAGTGACAGTGAGCGATATAGTCGGGGCGGAAGTATTCCACTGGCAAGCTAATCCTGGAGTGTATACGGAAATGGGATAACGTTTATAAACATTGACTGGTAGGAAAAGGAAGAAGTGCGTTACTATCGCCTAGATTAACAACTTACTCTGCTTTTAGAATGTACTGACAAGATTGCCTTTACTAGCATACATATAGACATGTGTGAACAAACTACTTACCAAAATATGACATCAGGAACACCACTTTGGTACTACATTTCGCAGCAGGTTTGTGGTTGGTCTTAAATTGACTCTTTAATTACTTCTGAAAAGAATAGTTTCAGTAGTTGTTCATATTCTATCGTACTGCTGAAGGCTTTAGTCAATTTGAAACTTCGGGTGTGCTTGGGTGATAATTTTACAATATCCGATTCATTTATTCTTCTTTGTTTCATATTTTCCGAAGTGCAAAACTAATGTCATGCAAATGCTCATTAGTTTATGGAACTATCAAAATAACTAGGGCAATGCAACCAATTCAACCATAGACGTGACTTTTTTCCTCTTGCACAAACAAGAAATGACATCACTTATGACGACACGATTTAGATGGAATGTCCTTAGTGGTTAACCTAATGCGTGTTTAAAGAGAACCTTTCCACAAAAATCCGTATGTCATTATGCTCTCCAATCATCATCCCAGATTTTCTCCTCTTTTTGTTGTGGTGCCGATAGCGTTTTCATTTCTTTTTCAGACAAAAGCGCCTGATTAAGCTGCTGAAAATCTTAGTATCTGTATCATGATCACCATGCATTGCCAGAGAAGTGGTTATTGCGAGCAGAATATTACGCACTTTAACGATGTATTGCGCAAAAGGAGGGGCTATATGTTTGTAAAGTCCCACTACAGGCCTTTAGAGTGTGCAAAAGGAGTCGTATCTTCACGAATTGTTGCTTAAGCTGATCGTCCAAGTTGTGGAGGTAAATTCCTCTCCATGTGAAAAAAAAAAACCAAGGTAAAATCTATATATTATAGAGATCAAACAAAGGAAAGCTTCTAGTATTCTTATGGGTATTTATTGGACAATATGTAGTAGAAAATGAATTGTATACAGTTGCTAAATGTGCATTTTCGTCATTTAATTCCTTTTGTACTAGTTATTATAAAGCGTATGGTTTTTCTTTCCTTCGAAACCATGCACGTCTGCGCAATAACGTGCGACAAAGTGTATACTTTGTGGCACCACTGTGAAATAAGATGAAAACCTACAATATTTGGTTTGTTTCCGCTAAAGCTATCAACGGCCTTTCACAGTGTCACATTCATTGAAATACACAGAAAACATAGTTGAATAACACGATAACAAATTCTATTCAAAGGTCTTTAGACCAACCAACTTTAAATTAGACCGTGTAAAAAAGGCAGCTTGGAAGAGAGTATGTTTATTTTTGCTGACATCTTGCTCTTCATGTACTGCTCAATAGACTATTAGGCTAAGAAAGACATGCGTAAACATCTCCGTTATGGGCCTGAAGGTATGATCGCTTTATCCATGCAAACTTTGAAAACATTTTGGAGATTCAAGCAAAGGATTTCAAAGGAAGAAGAAGATAAAAAAAAAATGGATGACACAGTTTTCCTCATGAACACTGCATCGGCTGCACAAACCACAATAATAATGTGTATAGAGCATAAAAGGCGTTTAATTCAGCCTGGAAATTAACGCTACTGCTAGATCTATTAACTTTGAATTCGTAACAACCAATTCAGAGTGTGCCCGCTGGCACACAGTTTTCACTTTCTTTGTTAGGAGGTCGGGAAAGAACAAGAATTCCAAGGGATTCTTTGGCGGTAAAACCTTTGCGTCAAGCAGGGACACTTAGAGAATGCAGTTCATTCATTTTCGATGACTCAAAGTGCAAGAAAAATAGCCTCGCGGTATTTTCTTTTAACCCTCAAGAATGGAGCATGCGGCATGCATTTTACGGCGAGACAGACGTTGTAATTTAGTGCAGTTCAGCTTTGGGATTTTTCTTTTCTTTTTCTTTCTTTCTTTTTACCCACGTCGAGATCTGGAAGGGAAGTCACTTTCCAGTTGCGTACGTCACAAAAGCAAGAATGGAAAATATGACTTATTCAGAGAATTGGATTTGGCAGTTTTCTTTCGTTATATCAAAATTTCGTTATAACCGACCAAACAAACAATAAAAAACATATAGCTGATAATTTTGCGACCCTGATTTTTATTTCGTTACAACTGTGTTCGTTTATAACGGGAGTGCACTGTATTGCCAAATGTGACAAACGAGATAACAGTACAATACTAGGAAGAATCTGCTTGGTTTCACTTGCACAACGTACCTTTCAGTTACCATTTCTTTAGATGGCTCATTTTAAGACTGTTGATCATTGACGCGATACCGTTTGTATCAGAGGTTTCGTGAATACATCATGGAAACGCACAAAAATCTTTGCTTTGCATCTGTGACAAAAGGCGGCGAAAAGATGTTTGATATGTGACACATAAGTAGAAGAAAGCTTTCCAACTGATTTCTAAGACCCGACGCTAGATGGGTTAGTGTATTGAGAAATGGCAAGATACAGAAACATAGCTAGATTTTCATCGCTTGCACAAACTTTATAGTCAGTATGACGATAATCTTGTTAATGATCAGCAAAATCTGCGCACAATCTTGAGGAATCTAAAATTGCACGAATATTCATGTCGGTAGATAAAGAGAGATCCACCCCCCCCCCCCCTCAAACCCGGCATTTGTGAGAAGGGATGAAGACTGACGTGTATACGTTTCCATGGATTTATAGAATTTACTTTCGTGCATCCGTTTACATCGAGCGAAGACGATTTACGCGCCCTCAGCGGACGGGCACTTGTGAGCAGCCGACTACCAAAGTGTGGCATTCCACTTCTGAACAATTAACATACTTTGCCCGAGGACCACTCCTCCACCAAAAATGCTCTTAACGCTTTCATTGCGATGGTCAAGTATTTAATATACTGCATATCATGCGGGAGGTATAATAATGTCCGAAGTAGCGCCGTCCAGAAAAGGTTCAGCAACCGTGATAAGAACACATGTTAAGTACATGACTGCTACCGCCAAACATCTCATCCGACCTCACAGCCCACTCCTCACCAATAAAGCGACAGGAAAATAATATTATCAGCATTTTCCTCTACGCCCACCCCTCCCCCACATCACGCATACACACATACACACACACACTGTTGCCTATATAGCATGCAATCGAAAATGAAGTACATATTGCGATGTGGCTGACAGTGCATACTTGCTCACATATCGTGGTGGGGTTTTTTTTAAGAAAGCTTTGGAAAAGTTAGAAAATTGAGTCAGTTATTGCATTAAATCCCTGAGTAGGAAATGCACCCCAGTAACATGGATCTGAGAACCTCGTGCATATATTGTGTGGGAAGGTGGATAGGAATTTGATCCTTCGGAACAGATGGACTACGAGTATCTGTTTTTAGGACTCGTTCGATTTCACGTTAAATTTCATTAAATTTCCAAAATATCGACGACACAGCGGCAACGTACGCATAATAGATATGCTATTACTGTGCAATCACGTATTACGAGTAAAGCAAACTTTCGAGAGGGTTTAAAGGGGTAGTATTTTCATATATTGATAAAAGCTCTTGCTTGTAATTGTAATGGAAAAGTGTCCAACAGTCCTAGAGTACAAGTTGTAAACAGGTCATTTCAGTGCAGCTCTCCCTGACGCTGTTTCACTGGACTGAGAGTTAGGAAAGTCAAAGGCAAATCTCCCATAGCGCGATCCTTCTGATTCGATCCTGATTGGCTAACAGCCAAAGCAGCATTCACTGGATATTTTGACTTGCAGTTGGCACCTTATACTTTATAATGCAACAGGAGCCATCCACACCGCCGACTCCCCTTCCGAATCTAATGATGTCAAATATGCAATTATGTATGCTGCCATCTACTGACGCAGGACGAAAGAGAAGTAGCCACTCACAAAAATGAGATGGAGGGTTTGGGGATGTATATATACAACGTTTAATGATAAAGATAAGCTTTCACCAAATCATTGTCTACAGTTTAGCAACGTAGAGAGTGTCGAAATCAAATTGTTACGTTGTGGTCATACCAGAAGAAGATGGTCGATATGGCATTCTTCTTTGTTTTAACTACAGAAGCTATATATCAAAGTCAAAGATTTAAAATGTTTACCACGATTCCATGACATTTGCTCCTGCGACAATTGTTCCCATGAACGATCTAGGGCAATTACCCCCTGGGCACTTACTCCGGACCCTCCCCCTGGCCCCTAATCCTAATCCTGAACCGAATCCTAACCCAAACCCAAACTCTAACCCTAAAGCTAACCCTATATCTAAGCATAAATTCTACCCCCAAACATAACCCTAACCCTAATCCTAATCCTCACATCAAAATAGACCTAAAACCCTATCACACCCTTAAACCTAACTCTAAGTCCTGGAGAAAGTAAGATCGGAGTAACAACTGTCGCAGGAGCAAATATTGTGTCACCGTTGAGCATGCAACAACACTATCGCCGTAGGCAAAATCATATAGGTTTGTTGATTTTGTTTGTTTGTTTTGCTTTGTGTGTTGTTGTTGTTGTTTTTTGCTCCACGTTTCAAATCGATGACTACAATTACCAGTGGGAAATTAATTTGCTCGTTCATTGAATGAATTCGAACCACTCTTGAATCTCACATGTATAATGTGAGATACAAACAGACATTGCAGGCGGTATAGGTGCTGCTGATAATTTTCTGATCAGTAAAGTTGTAGGACGATGGGATGTTGACGCATGTTACTGTGTGGGAATTTCAAGTGTGAATTGGACCAATATTTTAAACGTAAGACTTTAAAAATCGTCGGAAGGAAATGTCACTTTGGTTGAGAAAGTTATGATATTGTTATTGTTATGGTATACTTTGCCGTGTTTTGTTTTGTTTTGTTTTGTTGTACAACGTAGGCCGATTTTGCATACTACATTGACTCTTTCACCAAGAGCCCTTTTCATCTTTTTTTTTTCTGAGGAGCTATGGTAAATAGACCACTGAAATACACAAATCTTGAAACGTGTTGCAACACTATCTACCACCAGGATGTCGAGGCATCGCGAAGTTCCATCCGCACATTCAGAATAAAATTTTAGAGGAATTGTATATATATATATATATATATATATATATATATATATATATATTATAACAAAACGCGCAATACAACCTCCGTCCGTTGGATCTCAGACAATACAATTTTCCAAGTAGCGTCACGTGGGAGCAATGGCGTCCGCTTGGTAAGGAGCGCCCTTAGAGCCCCGAGACATCGAATATTGGGTTGGTGTCTTGCGGGGTGCCCTAAGAGAGTTTAAAGCTTGTGTCGCAAGACTTTTGTGTCCTTTTGTGTACGACTGAATTATTCTAGGCCAAGACAAACATAATAAAAGTTTATAGTTATAGTTTATAGTGCATACTTCATCCTTTCAAAAAAAGTGTATCCATGATTGCCCATTGTACTTAAACATCGTAGCGGTATTCAGTTGTCTTTTCTTGAGGCTATCACGCGAGTTGCCATTGCCTATCTGACTCAAGGATATTTTTCCCAATGTTTAGAATTCAATCCATTAGCTCTTGATGAAATAAACATGTCAATTGTTATTTTTTCTTTCATATCAATGGTGATAGGTGGAGTACATGGAAGACAACAGGCATTTAATCTATATGACAAGCGGCCTCCCTGTGCCCTATAGGTAAAGCGGAGGAATGAAAGGAATAACACACAACTACTTTCACAATCACTCTTCACTCAGCCTTCCCCTGTTTGATTACTGTACAAGAATAACTCTCAGATTTATGACGTCATAAACAAACAACTAGACATGATAATTCTATCTTTATTGGGACCTTCACTTTGTATTAAACATGCGAATCTTTGTTTCATAATGATATATTTTACTCGATATGAAACTTGTAAGAGCAACATTTTGTTCTGTATTTGACGATTGAATTGCTATGAAATATGACACCTGACATCCAAAACAAACAATCATGTCCATAAGGATTTTCTTTCAAATTTCATTCAAAGTAATATCATTTTTTATAGTAGTGATTTTCCTACCTCACCCGATGCACACTGGGCGTTTCGTTTGCAGTAACGAACAGAACAGAATGTAATGGATTGTAGAAATATTTGAGATCATTATGTAATAGAAACTACACATTGATTTCGATATGCGATCTATTTTATGTTGGCAATAATGTGTGGCATCTTATTCATGTCGCTGTAGATTTCCAGTCTCTTTTGCGAGATATTACATCAGTAGCATAAAAGAACATCTTGCAAAGTATTATATTATGTACCTCCGGCATCAGCGCGTATTGAATTCCATAATAAAAAGAAAAAGAGAATACAATCACCCCAAATCAACTTAAAACTGCTCTTCGAGCACTTCCCCGTGGAGTCCATGGAGTACTAAACGTTGCGTCTATTTTGGTCTGACAGAGACTACGTAGATGGACTATTATCTATTGAAAAAGCCCACAATAAACAATTTTTTATCAGTGCTGAGAACCCTTCGTCCAAGTTTCGGCCGGCAGATACGGCTCGCCGTCGGCTGTTTTGATCTGGACGTCTGCCTTTCCGGACCATTCTTTATTTTTCCAAAGTATCGTGACGTTACTTCGTAAATGAAAATTCTCTCGCTATTTCTATTGCTGTTGCTGCTGATTGCTTCTTGCTTGCTTCCTGGCTGCTCGCTAAATACCGATGACAAAATAGTTGAGCAATTACATTAACCACTCACCACGTCATATCTTTCTCGAGATGTTGTCTTGGAAATTTTGCTATGTGTATCAAGCTGCCCCTCTGGTGACGAGGAACTAGAATCTGGAGAAGAATACTAAGAGAGTGGATCAGTAAACAAGCCTTGGAAAGGGGGGTTGGAGTCCAATCAATTTTTGCACGCACTCGTGACGAGAATAGTATCACTGATCGGCAAAAAAAAAAAAAATCCTCTGCGTTGTAGGGGAAATTCCACACTTTGATTCTTTTGTGTGTGTTCAAACGCCACCGTTCAAAAATAGACATATTTTCATTCAAATCAAACTGTCTTTCGCTGGGTTTTTCCCCCAAACCTGTTTGACCCATAAAACACACAACCAAGGTTCCTGACGTAAAGGTGACATCTAAGTGTTGCCATAAATACTCCCTAGAGTGGATAGGATAATCTGCCAGTGTCAGTTCAAATATAGAAATCCGTAAGATGGACAGATGAACAAATCATTAACCTGCAAGTTTACACACAGACATTGTAGAATATGGGTCAATTGCTTTAAGCCTATTTTCCACGTCACTTTTGAAGAATTGTGTGTGTTTTTCTTCACCATAAACATCCGAGCGAAATTCGTTAAAACCATTTAAACGTTAACGGATGGTACAGTTTTGGTTGAGGTGAGAATTCAGCTTTTATCTTTTTGTGAGATACTTAGAAACCACTTTATGAAATGTTAAAAAGCATACAATTTTAAGAGGAATTCAAAGTTTATTTCCTGAAATGGGTTTTGAAATGGCAGAGATATTAAAAAAACACAAAGTAAAACAAAGCAAATTAAAGGTGGGTCCCACCTTTTAAGATCACTTTGTTTGGGATATCCTAGCCGTATCAAAACCATTTTTCATCAAAGAAACTTCATAAGATAAAATTCTTCTAAGAATTATATGCTTTTTCTTAAGAGGTTTTTATTATCTTAAAAAAAGGACATCATCAAAATAAGTTGGAAACCTCTAATCCCTTCTAAATCGAAACTGTACCACCCCTTTAATCCCCTATCTCATTATGAAGGTACATTTACAACATTTACACAGGCAACACTTTAATCAATGGTCATTTACGTCTTTACTTCAAGGTAATCTCAGTCATATTCAGTAAACAAACGCAAAGCTTACGGCCGGCATGGGGAAATGCAATAATCAATACGCAGTTCTATTTATCGACGGTCATGATACTTAAGGTATATATACTCTCTTCATCTGATCTGTCTGTCTTTCTATATCTCTATTCTATCTCTTTCCACCCTTTTTTACCTTCTCTGCATCCGTGCCGTAACATAGTGGTGCACGTGTTCCCCGAAGTCGTGTTTGACTCGTGACGTAAGCAGAGCTATGCCAGGCAGTGCCCATGGGTCTGGATCGAATTAAAACATGGAACAAGTACGGCCCGAATTAAGGCTGACGGTTCGACACCCAGGGCCTTCGAAGTAGAAACGATTGAGGGGGAGCCATCTAGTGATTTGCTCGATCATTAACAATCATTGATTATTATTGTGACATCATCCTATGACGTCACATCTGCTCAAAAACCGCACTTCTTAATGCGCCCTCTGTAGAGAAGTTTTGTCTATTTGTCGACTTGAAGCCATCTCTGCTTACTGTGCACGTAGTTGTCTTGCTGTATGAGTTTTGCTTGAGAAAAGATCAACTCATACTGAACAAAATTAGTAGCAGTCATCCCTTTATTCTACGACATATACAACTTGCTCATCTTTTCGAATAAGAGAATCAACTGCCTAGGGCATACAAAAAGCGATGGAAAAAATCATTGTGTTCCTATAACAGTCACTCTTAAATGCTAAGCGGATAGACAAAGTTAAAGTTAAAATTTTCCATTTGATTGAGACAAAATTCCTATCAGACTTATGAATATGTAGCTTCAATGTCTCCATGTATAAGTTAAGCCAGCCGGAGAAAAGAACGAAATGTGGCACATTCAAGTTTGTACTAGAAAGTTAATATTTCAATCTGTGGGCTCATCGGCAGATTGAACAGCTTTCAAAGACTGCCTTGTCAAAATTGGGTTTTAATGAAGCAGTCGTCGAAACCAAGGAATACTCTGCCCTTGCTTTTGACCTTTTGAACTAGTGGATAGACTGTCCCCTATTCACCAATTCCATATTCATCAGCGTCATCTGATTCCGTGTGTACAATACTGCGCAATACTGCCTTCCCCTCTGTTATAGTGTACTTCCCTGGGGACGAATATCGCCCGTTTACTTAAGAGTTTTAAAAAAAGGACCTCGGACGTCAAATGATTAAAGAAATATGACAAATCCCTGAGCTTAACTGGAGTAGACAGGCGCTGGTAAATGGGTCTTTATAGTGTGGCTGACCCGCTGGTAGCGACGAATATGATTCATATTCAAAGCATTATAACACATGAGTAAGTACTTGTGTATATATCTCCACGACTCTTAGCGCCAAATCTTGATTGATAAAGGCATTTTACCATAGCGCGCTAGCCGCGAGATGTTTTAGTTATTTTCAGGAGACACCAAGGTCACATTTGAGCTGGATGCGGCGACAGTACAGCAAAAGAGCCGAGAAAAAAAAAAATGCTAACTTAACCAACTTCGTATTTTCTTTTCTTTCTTTTTCTCTTCTTTCGCTGCTTGTATTGGAATTGATCCCTTTTGCAGGCACTGTGCAAGTTATGCTGTAATGCTGTTCATTCAAGGGAGTCAAACTTAGATTATGGGTCTTTTTTTTTTTACAATAATGATAATGATAATAACGATGATGATGATTATTATGATGGTAATGATAAGAATAATCAACATGATTATCATAACTATGCAAATGATGTAACATAGTTACGATAACAATAATGATGATATCGATTATAATTATATACCTATTCATATACCGTTAAACACTAAAAAAAAATAGTTCGAAGCGCTTAACAAAAATGATCAATAAATACTGATTGTACATACATAACTTGACTTACGAATGAATCTAAAACAACAAGAAATATCATAACTTTGGAATTCCTAATAAGATAACTATTTGTATTGTAGAAGTATAGATAAAATGAACGAGTTCTTAAACTCTCCTTAAAGTTTCTTAAAAGGTATTGTTTACCAGTGGGAGCAGTGATTTGAAAAAATGTTCGAGTTGTCACCTTTGATGCATATGTGTAGGTCAGTTGTACCACAAAACATCCTAACATATAAAGAATTCGCACTAAAGCCTAAAATATAAGGAGATATTATTTTTCTCGATAAACCAAACCTGTAGACAGTTTATTCTAGAGAAATTTTTCATTATAACTGTTGTCTTCATTTTTGTCTGTTTGACATTATACTTACCATTGATGATACTGATTAGCGTTTTTCCCATTAGTTGTTTCTATCCCTGTCTAACATTAAAAAAGTATTTTAAGCACTACAGCTGGGTTTTTGTTTCATCTGCAAATGGTAAGTAATGTCTTTAAGATTGAACTTTACGGATTGGGAGGAGTAGAGTATTCCAATGTTTTGGGGGCATTATGTTCTCTGTATCGGTGTATATATAAAAACTGAATATATATTCCTTATATAGCATGTTGATATTTTCGACGCTGCTGCTAATCTTGAAAACCATAAACCGGTGTCGTCTTTTTCTACATCTCTTCTTCTACCTATCAACGTCGCTCTTATTCAGCAGCACCTTAAGATATGTTTTGAAAACCAAAATTTGGGGTTACCTCCTTTTCGAGCCCGAGGAGGGATTATATATACAGCTTTTTGATCAATTCATGTCATAGGTGTAATGACTCCTGTCCAGGAATAGCCACGTTGACCCCTCGCAACGATGTATAGGTATTAATTCTGGACGCCTTCCATTTAGCGAGATTGGAAAAATGTGGCTGGAGGACGAGCTTAAGAAGAATCCCGCCGAGCTTAATAGATTACTTGACGACGATGTCTGCGCCATCCAATCTGGTATCTTTCGATCACACACCTCATGCTCCATCCACGAGTCACCACGACTCGCCCGACATTAGGATTTTCACTTTTTTCAATGAGCTTGACCCCGTCGGCTATTTCGTAGATGCAGTTCGAAATCTCCCTCCCCCTCCCCCCGTAATAATCAATGCGTACATTCAGATCCATGAAAATGATGTGAGCATAACACGTAGGATACGGGCTTCCGCAAAGAGTAAGTAGTACACGCGTGCTCAGTTCACTGGCGTCGGTTCGGGCCCGGCTCACCCGTGGCGCTCGAAATATCACCTTAATTTGGACTCTTAAGGAATAATCACTTTAGCGGACAGATTTATCGCCGGGCTTCCGATAAGATATTCCGAAATGCTTTGAGGTGGCCTCATCGTCAAATGAAAAGGGAACTTTCGGCTGGTGAAACTCGTCCCAATAAAAAATCTAAATCAACTATTAAAATCACTTGTTTCATTAATAATTCCATTGTAAAGTGCATTTTGACATGCATGTGCATGGAAAATGCGCGAAATAGATATAATTATTATTATCATTATCATTATTATTATTATTATTATTATTATTATTATTATCATTATAATCATTATTATCATTATTATTATTATTATCATTATCATTATTATTATTAATACATCTGGAATATGATATACATCTGGTCAGTTAGTGACACTATTTCTCAAAGAAATAGGAAATACATTAAATGATAAAAATAAAGAAGATATTTCACAAATCAGACAGAGCTATTTGAAGATGTATTTACATGTGCTTAGTCCGCCTTGAACGCATTCGGGTATAGATATGTGTATATAGAGAGAACACTTTAACAATATTTTGATGTTGCATATTTGTGTGAATCGTAAGAGCAAAAGGCTGTATAATTTTTTTTAAAGGCTTTTCCTTTGATGAAAAAAAAAATACAGCACACATGATGCGCATGTGATGAATTAAAGCATTCGATAGACATGTACAGTTGGCAGCAAAATAATTCAACCCCCACGCATTTTCGACATTTTGATGATTAGAATAACATTGCAACTGCAGACTGTTACTAAATCATGCACGTAGTCAACAGATAGTTTATGACAATTATTGAATACCGAAACAAAAGTCAAGATTTACTTCATAGTCCATCCAAAATTGCAATTTTCACACAAAAACCATGTTGCAAAATTATAAAAACAGGTTGTAACGTAACAGCACGTAGACCTACAAGCATTGCTGACCTGGAGACTATTGCCCATGAGGAATGGGCCAAAATCCCCACGGAGCGCAGCCAGAAGCTTGTGAGAGACTATACCTCTCATCTATACAGCAGGTTATTGCAGCAAATGGATGCTGCACTAAGTACTAAAGACACACCCTACTGGGTTGAGTAACGTTACAACCTGTTTTTGTGCATGTAAACGTTCCAATTTTGGATGGACGATAAATAAAATCTGGCATGCACCTCGGAACATGTTCATGTGGCTTTCAATTTGTCATTATTTGTGTATTCATTCATGTGTATTTATTCAGAGGGTTAAATAATTTTGCAACGTGGTTTTCGTGTGAAAATTACAATTTTGGATGGACTATGAAATAAGTCTTGACTTTTGTTTCGGTATTCAATTGTGATAAACTATCTGTTGACTACGTGAATGATTAAGTGACAGTCTGCAGTTGCAATGTTATTCTTTTCGCCAAAATGTCGAAAATGCGTGGGGGGTTGAATAATTTTGCTGTCAACTGTATATGCTCTTACAAAATATGGAAATGTAGCACTCAATCGGTGGAACAAAAGATTGTCGCCCTATAAATGTCCATGTGTTAAACTGACAAATATGCTTAGGGGAAATTGTAATGATGAATAGAGACGCCGTGTTACCATTACGTGATTGCTCGCAAGACTTTCTGGTTTGAGGCTTTGACGTGTCTGACGTTCATTATTGGAACGAGCGAATCGGTTTGATCGTAATTATTGGCTGAAAGGTTAGACAGTAAACTGGCGGTGTTAAAATCTAATACAAGGAATGCTTTCGCAAGAGTCCTTAAAATAATCTCTCTGTGGACGTTTCGTCCTGTCAGGAGGGAAAAATACAGTTGTGGTAAACATATTTTTCTTTCCTTGATTGATAACTGTGAACGAAACTGTAATAGAGATTCCGTAGCATTCTAATAGGAATAGCCATATAAAAAGTCTACTGGTACTGCATTAGATGATTACCCGTGGAGTCCCCGAGCCCGCCAAGGGATTGACATGGATTTTATCCCAAATGCATACCTTAAGCCGTTCCATACTAAATTCTGAAGTGCCCATAGACTTAATACGCAGGCCACCAGGTTCTCGTACAGAACGGATTAAGATATGTCGCTGGTACATCAAGGGGAAATACTGTAATCACAACTGAATTTGATTTTGGCCAGTCGTATCATTTTATTTGTCGTTTTCAATGAGAGATTACGTTTGGGAAACGGTCAGGAAGATGATTATTTTTAGTTGATCCACCAATGAAAAAAAAAAAACCCTCGACCGATGTATTACTTTTTTCTGTTTTGATATTCATACTGGTAAAATGCAATCTCAATCCCCATAAAAAGGACAAAATTAAACAAAAAGACAAGCTGGACTCAACCTCAGATACACGTAGCATGCGTTGCTTCCCATTAACCACCCAAGCTGGCATGGATTACAGATTTTGCCGTGGGGTAAATATTCGTTAGAATATGCAATATTGAAATGCATGTATAATCTAACAAGCTTTCGCAGCTTTATGTTTGTTTGTTTTCTTGCTTTGTTTCGTCTCAGCTTCGTTTTCTGTAGCTACTTCCACTTCGTTCTCCTGACCTCCCCCTTACGAATTAATATCTAAGTCTTTATCCATTTACAATTTCCACGCGTGAGTCGCACTGTACAAGGGTTGCATTGATCTCAATAGGAAGTGTAGTTCGCTGAATAGTTTATACAACTTCCGTCTTCCAAGTCTAAAAGAAACCACTTTTCTCCCCGTCTGGTGACAGTGAGAATATTTATCAACATCCTCCACATTCTATTAAACCTGATGGTCACGTGACCCTTAGATGCGGAGATTCCACAAATGTCATGTTTTCGATCCACGGGCAGGCTTGATGAATAAGTTTCTTGTTGGGAGCACGTAGACGCAGTTTCCACCCCTTCTTCCGTCCCACTTTTTCAGCGGCGAGGTTGTTACCCTTATTGTGCGTCCATCTTTCGTGAGCCGAGAAGACGCTTTGAAGTCATGCTCAACGAACGCCTACATCCGGCGGCAACTTTGGCTACAGGAACAGGGCCATCCATGTCCGCGCGAAAACGCACGATCACAGGTTTCTGCAGATACTATATGGAAATGTTAATGGGCAATCAAATTAAATGTGGGACCAGCCCTATTTTCCGTTTCATTGAACTTGTCACGCAGGCCCAGAGAGATCTGAGCGAATATCTAACTTGCATTCATCGTTTACTTCGCAAGGTCACAATAAAAAAAAAAAGTTATCACACCACATAACGAGGGGATATCATTTGTTGTTTGTTTGGTGGGTTTTATTTGGCTGAAGTTTAGATGCGCTGCATTCGTTTTCTTTTGTTGTGACAGTCCCTTTAGCGTCCGGCAACGTTAAACACTAACTGCCCATGATGTAAATATTGAATGCCTGGAAAGGAGTTGGTTGTAGATGTAACCATATTCTTTTATTTATCCTGACATGATATCTTCATAGATTTATATGTCATTATCATATGTTTCTGTCGTCATGTAATAGTTTCCAAGTTTCTAATTGTTTTTTGCGCAACTGGAGGCTGTGAGCTAAAAATTACTATCACAATATAATTACTATACTGCCCCCAGTGGCGACAGCCATTCAAGTACCTGCAATTCCCTCAAATTCCGTCAAATTGCCGAAAAAGTAATTACACTGGACTAAAAGCAGTTATTCCATCCTATCATTTTTCTCAGTGAGCTTTTAAGTGTAGCATTGTTCCCTTATCTACAAAGTCCACAGATGAAACAGATAAGCGATGAAGTCAAAAAATATATATATCCGTAGCAATAAGGAGAGAGAAAATGAAATTGTGTAGACAACATTGTGAATGCTGTAGCTCCTTGCGATGGCCAGTAAACTCGCAGATTTGTCAAAAAGTCATTTACTTGTTTCAAAGTGATAGCACTTCTGAAGTGGTCGTTAGATGAAATTGTTTTGTACTGGTTAGCGCGGTAACTCAATTAATCTATCCTCGTTTCGTGTCGTGGTGGTTTGGATTCAGCCATTGATAACTCCAAGTTACAGCCGCTGTCTGAAAAGTGATGGAGTCCAGAAACTATTATATTGACTATTTATTCATTCAGTGCGTGCGAAAGATCATCAGGTAAAACACCCACTTGTGGCTCTGAATTATTCAAGACTTCCCCCAGTATCCTATAGGTAGTAATTTGAGCTCTTGACTCAGTTGACTTGTGTCTTGGCTGAGTGGTCGTTCAAGGAGATTGCTGAAGTCGTTGCCTTTTCTTTCTTTTTTCCGTGAATAGGTGAGTCCTTGATGGTGTAGCATCATCTTTGTGTGCACCGTGTGTGTGTGTGTGTGTGTGTGTGTGTGTGTGTGTGTGTGTGTGTTTGTGTGTTTTATTTGAATATTTTATATCATTTGAATGATAATGCAGAAATACCATTGAAAAAAAAAATAGTGTGTGCCTGAGTGTCTGTGTGTAATCTGTACATGTGATTATGCATACTGTATTCCAGTGATTCCCGTTGCAAGTGATACTTGATGTGTGTTTGCGCCTTTGATAACGAAAGTATACAGTAGATTGCAATAATGCCATGCTAAGCTCTACGATATTTCCTTTTAGTTTATCTTTGTTTTGTTGTGGTTTGAGTTACTGTATTTATCACCCGCTCGTTGTCAAGTGTTTTCCACATTCAACTTTCCAGAACGGTTTTTTTTTTCTGCAAAGCTTCCACACCCAGAGAACATGGGCATGTTTGAACATTAGGCACCTATACGTGTACATTTATCACTCCAGGTCATTCACTATACGTAACGGGGCGTACAAGCTGAATGAGTTGTGCTAGAATTAGTACATTATTATCATTTCAATTTTCTTATCTTTTCTGTGAGTTGATGTTTTATCTATTTTTCCTACAATCCATTTTCGTCACTCCAGGGGTAAGAGACTGAAAGCCATGCTAACAAATTCTGTGTAATAAACATCACACTTCAAAATAGACCAAAGACCAATGCGCTGTCATTCAAAGGGGCCAAAAAACGGGGGGGGGGGGAAATAAAAGCCTATCATTTGCCTATAGGGGAAAAATCATAAATGGCAATAAAATAATCATCCTTGTGGTCATTCTAAAAATACGCCGGCGATCTCACCGTAGGTACGTCTAATGTATGCTTCCCCCAACTTGCTGATATTGATGGCATGTCTCTAATCAAGCGGCTTTTACGCGCAAAATGTCACCATGCGATGGCAAAGTTGACATTTAGTTCACTTCCTGAACGTGAATGGAGAGCAATTATATACGATGACTGCCGTATAATTAGAATTACTTTGTTAACTAGGAACGATTATCCGTCTAATGGTGGTGATATTTCTTCTATATCCGTGTGGCGCTATGCGATACAATGAACTTCACTTTTAAGAACAGCGGGCTGACCTCAAATTGCGTCTTTCTTCTACATCTTCCATGACTATAAACATCATGTAAGGGTTAATGTAAAAAAAAAAAAACAGCTCTTAACGTCTTGATTTCATATGGAAATATCAAACGTTACATCTTAGTTTCTTATAAAAATATATTTCGCAGAAATTCCCCCCCCCCCCAAAAAAGAAGAAGATATATATATATATATATATATATATATATATATGATTTTTGAAAAGACGTCCATGATATCGGCTGTTTTGTTTCAAAATAGGTATATAAGCAAGTTGTAGTACGATGGAAAGCATAACAATTGATAACGACGACTGCTGTTTCAGACGATTTCTGCTTCATTTCCCCCAAAACTCTAGATATTGATCGAGTGGGGCTTCCTTATGCATTTTCTGATAGATAGACTTTTTTTTTTATCTAAACATAATATTGACCATACAAAAATAATTTTCCCTGTGCGGTATCCCGAGATGGGCGATGACTATTGCGTTGTAAAAACCATCACGTCACAATTGCACCAATTTTGGAGAAATTTTTACCAAAACTCACTCCAACGCGTCGACTCACAAAGATGGTTTAGCTAGTAGTACTCCCCCTTACAATGTTACTCTAGAATTCCTCTTCCACTTGCAGTGTTTTGACGGAGTTGAGGCATTATTAACGCTGATGTAAACGAGTGTATCCTTCCAAGTACATTAACCACTGTACCCTCCTTCCCCCTCTCCCACCACTCCATAAAAACAGTAGTTTCCAGTGGCTGAAATGAAAAGTCATTTCCAATTCCTTCCGATTTGACCGGGGAATCCAGATGAAGAAAGCCTTTCACCATAAAGACGGCTATAAACATCTGGCAAAAAGCAGACGAAATTCAATGTGATACTTTCCATGAAAACTGACAGTATCGACTTCTCTGAGCCGCGTTGTCTGTCTGCTCTGACCGCCTACATTTCAGTTTTTGTTTACTCGCTTCGAACTTTTTGTTAAGCCTATCAGTGATTCATTGGGTACTTTCTATACTTGACGATGTTCTATCTTGTATCAGTTATAGGAACCGTCAAATCGACTGAGATTTGGTATTGACTCATGTCGGAAAAATGTATCTCCTTTCTTCTAAAATCCTTTGTTCCTTTCTCTCTCCCTCTCTCTCTCTCTCTCTCTCTCTCTCTCTCTCTCTCATTCTTTCACTCACTCACACCCTTTTTTTTTCTTTAAATTAAATTAATTATTGCAAATTTTAACTACAATTCCTTATGTTTACATAATCATGCATGACTTGGGAGCAATGCCAAAATTCGTTTAGACATTTACAGCAGGTGCTAAGGATTATTGAGTTGTATAAAGTGATCATTTTCGCAACTCGAAATCATGGTGTTCGAGAAGAAGAGACGGTGAAAATATTCTACAGAGCTGTCAATCATGCCCTTATGTCATGCAGATTTATTCATTTAAGCCCTCTCTTCTGGTTCATGATACCGAGCTCGACCTGTTAATGTCGTCAATGTAGGTGAATCGATGTAAGAAATACATGAAATTCTAATCTCCTTGATTTTTTTACTTTTGAAGGGAGTTTGAGATTGGTGGAGGGTTTTGTGGTGATTCTAGGATATCAACTTTTCTTTTCTTTCTTTTGATCTTATATGAAATCGAGGACAGGGATAGACAAAGGATTCCAGGATTCATTCTTTCCATTAGCAAGGATGTCAGCAATTATCTGTACTAATGGCGGCCAACAAACGCCCACTCCGGATTTTGAAGAAGATTAAGTGCTCGTGATAAAAGCTGTATTCTCTGCGTTGAATTATTACAAAGATCATGGCATTGATAGTAACAGGTCGTGTAGGCACACAAAAAAAAAAAAAAGGAGAGAGAGAAAAAAAAAAGAAAAAGAAAGGAGAAGAATGTCATTAAACGAGCCGGAGAGGGTTCAAACTTTTTTTCTCATGCAATACTATCTTCTTTCTTTTATTTTTTTTTTTTTTTGTGATGATGCCATCTATGTTTGATTCCTTGTCCAGGTTCGGAGACAAGCGATACAATGTGTCGCCACATTACGAACAACTGGATGACTTTACACCCTATTCTATCTAGGATTTTATTGATGTGCTGCTGCTGCTGCTGCAGTTGTTGTTGTTGTTGTTGTTGTTGTTGTTGTTGTTGTTGTTGTTGTTGTTGTTGTTGTTGTTGTTGTTGTTGTTGTCGCTATTATTGATCGGTCAAAAATAATGACGCATATGCCATTATACATTACGCAAGTTCGCGACATATAATATAAAGACTGTCGGGGAAATCAAAACAGTGTATTCTCGACCAAAATGCGATATGAAAGCTTCCGGACTGGAGAGCGACTGACGGTGGACTGACCACTTCAGGGGTCACGGGTTGTCCACTCGATGTGGAAGGAAACAGGAGCCGTTGTAACGTGACTGGAATGAAGGGATGCGGATGACACAGATAACAATTGTACTTCAGATTAGGTGCTGCTTCATTTGTGGTTGCTTTCATTTATGAAACTGGTGAGAAAATTTACATCTTGCCGCAGGGGATGAGTGGGAGACCTCTCTCTAATGGATTTACTCATTATTTGCCAGTAAATAAATGTAGTGTTGGGTCTTCTCCACACACATTGATATAAGATATAGAATAACTCATCAAGGCACATTAACAGTTAAACTGCTATTGCCATGGCTAAAACAAGCTTCACGATTTCGATTTCGACTTCACGAATAACCATTTCTTATACTCGTCTGAGTTTCAATTTCAAGGATACAAGTTATCCCTTCGACTGGCAGCTAGGGCCTACAGTACAAGAACCTGCCTGAAACGAAAAAGGGGAGGGGAGGGGAGGGGGGGACTGTAGCTCCCATTCCCCCCAACACACACACACACTAAATAACAGCAACAACAAAACAACGTTCCGCTGTCACTGCAAAAGGGACTAAATACGCTTTACGCATAGTTAAAGATCTTGCGTCTTTTGGCTCTCCTCCTTTTCTTCATCGTCACCATTATTACTGCCAAGGAATACACCTGCACAACTGCAGAGGTCAATTAGACAGTTATCGCAGCGTCGGTTAAGCTCCTAAGAGGGGAATGACGCACATTCTAAATGCTGTGTGTTTTCATATACGGCCAACCATCAACTATTCGTCGACGTTTGATAACGCTGGGCACACTCTAGCGCCACGCCGTCGCTTCGAACCGTCCCCTGGGAAGCTGGGAGGAGTTGGGGAATCAAATGCCGCCTTTCTCAGTCACGGGCTGCCTGAAGTACGGTCAAGGAAAAGAATTCAACGGCCCAAAAAGGGGGGCAACTATTTATATACTGCAGATGTGCCAGGCTAACAGTTCGCAGTGGCAAAAGCTATCAATGACAGTCATGCGTAATGATGCAAATCTACGTTTATATATTGACACGACCACAAAGCTTTCCAGATCTTCGCTAGATCTCCACGCCGAGTATCTTGTGAAGATTTCCGAAAGTGAGTGTAAACCTTTTTTTTTTCGAATTAAAATGCAGAAAAAGAAAAGGGAGACGTAGACTTCTCCTTTTCTTTTTTGTGTATTTTTCAGCAGTACATTTGTGAACTCATTTTGATAGTCTTGGCCGAATGCGTTTCAGTTGGGCTTAAATCTGAATGCTTGCAATAATGATGGCAATGGTATTTTTTTCTTTCATTATCTTTACTATTTTCATGACCCTAAAGTATTTCGTTACAGAGTGATCTAAATGCGAGTTGCTTATTTCCTAGGAATAAGGTCGTCAAAAATGCATGCAGTTTTACACTGTAAATGCCCTCAAACTTACACGCACACACGCACACACACGCGCGCGCACACACACACACACATACACACACACACACACACGCACACACACTTACACACACACACACACACACCTACAAAAGCACCACTACAAGAACAAATAACGGATCTCCTCAAGATCGCTTTCATCACATTAGCAAACATCTGAAAGCGGCTAAAAAGGTCTCTGGTTGGATGACGCTTTCCATGCGTGATAATTGTTTACAAGTTTCAACATCGAACGCCATGTCTGGAGGTTGCCCAATTAGCTATACGCACGACACGTCCCTAATTGGTATAGTGTGTGTAGGCTTTAACTCAACATGAAATTTCAAAGTCAACAAGGGGAAGTGTTTTAATGTCTTAATGGAAATGTCACTAAGTGATTGGAACACCATGCGAGCTTCATAAACAAGGTAATGAAGTGTCCCCATACATTTTGTTTTTCGGGGGGGGGGGGGTGGAACAACCTTTGGTTAGATATTAGTTATCACCTTTTTACGTCATGTGAAAATGAAAACGAGCTGCTTGTTAAAGAGGTTGGTCGATACCCTTGTATCTCTTTTATAGCAATCTCTTAACACCTTTTCATGGCTAGGCTTGTGTCCACGCTTGATGTTGTTATTTCTTTTGGAAGGGAATCTCTTGTTAATAACCGTCATTGTAGTTTTCAAAGCAAAGTAAGATTTTTAATAGTGAGAATAAGGACAGTTCCTAGGAGGAGTTTCAAATAACAAGGATTCATCGGTAACCGAAAGATTCAATATCTTATAGTCAGCAATATTCACATTCTTGAGCTCAGCTGCGCTTTTTCTGTAAAAAAAAGGAACAAACATTGTCTAGAGGCCCACATCTGCACAGACACACAAGAACAATCATATATATATATATATATATATGAAAATAATAAATATATGTAAAAATGTGTATCTTTTTTCCGTTTCGAAATCAATGCAAAATAATGCAAACTGATGGATACTATAATAGATATTTTTCGTGTCTATGAAAGACTATTTCGGAATACGAAATGAAAAACTGATCCAAATAAAATTGCCAATTGAGTCCGTTAAAAAGAACGATTTCATTCTGAAATTGTTGATACGCAACTTGATTCTCCTTTTTAGCATATGCATTTTTTCCCTAAACCAAACAGAAATATTTGAATTTGTGTTTGTGCATGCCACAGTAGTCTTTTATGTTCTGCCGTTATTTCGCACAGTTTGCGCGATTCCCGAGGCGCCATTCTGCCACGGTTTTTTGAGACAGATATTTTCCAAGACAAAGCGCGGACTATACCTTTCTACGCACGGTTAATAGCGATACAAATAAACAATGTTCTTGCATAATGCTTTTCTGATTAATGATTAGCTTGATTCAATCTCGATGCAAGGTTAGTCATGTAATTCTCATTTATCAAAGCATGTAATTACTTAATTTCTGGTGTGTGTTTAGTTTTCTGCAACATAATACATCCGTCGATGATTGAGCACAAAACGATACTCTCATATCCTCCTGGAATTCAATCTTCAACAGATCGTTTATTTCATCTGTTCTAAATCCTAGGGGTATGTCATGTATCACATTATCTGCAATGAGCAATGAGATCATTTCATTTGAATTGTCCTCCAGGTCCGTTTTTTTTTAAACAGACAATCGGCTACATCACAGTGATTTTCTTTTAATTTGGTGGAGATCTTTGACGAACAAAATGCGGGGGCAACTTTGAGCGTAATGTTGCCTCCTACGCATGCTGTAGCGGTCACTGTACTCATCAGACTGTGATCTGTGTGTATACACAGTACTATTACAGGTTATTTTCACAATAAAGACGGACAGTGTATTGGCTTGTGAATAGTTTACGTTCCTCTTTCAATTTCAGCTTGACTTTATTTCTGCATTTGTCCTTGAAAATCATACATGCATTAACAGTATACGTCCAAATTTGAACAAAAAAGTATAATATAATGAATTAATTCAGAGTAACAATTACTATGATCTTCAAAGTGTTAAAAAAATGAAAAAAAATACATTGAAGTCAAAGAATTCAACAATACACTAATTTGCGATCTCAGGCAGGTGTTTGCTAGTTTATGGCAGCCTCAGAAAACAAAAAACAAGAAAAAAAAACATACAAAGGGACAATTTGTAATTTCAACTTGTTTTATGCTCGGCATATGATGTAATCGACATCGGTGTTTATTCTATTTCAAAAGAGATTCAATAAAGAATTAGGTGCAAGTTGATAGCAGGCTCGTGATGATATGATATCACTTTATTCAGTTCGCATACTAATCACATATGATCGCTATATGAGTGAACACGTGAAATTTTAAGATTCTTTAATGTCCCACTTTCGTAACAATTTAATATCGTTCTATTTTATTTAATTTGCTTCATCAAGGTCAAATTACACAGAGTGTATTTTCTTCTCTTGGGAGATGGGTGCCTGGGGTTAACATGAATTTACACGCAATGGAAACAATAATCAATAGCTGGGTGGCAGTTAACATGGGAGGTTTATATGGCTGATATGGAAGCAGTTGTGAGCATATAAGTTGTTGTCATAGTAACTGTAAGCATTTTCATCCAAAGCACTTACAAACATCTGTACGGAAAGGGTCCCGGGGCGTTACTTTTAATATTCCCAACCATGAGACACGTTGCGAGAAAAAAAAAAACAATAATGATAAGACACAATTCAACCTCTTGTATATAGCCGTCTTACTTGTCCGATTTCTTAATGGCTATACCTTTCTATACTCATGATCATTTTCGGAAAAAAATATATATGTATATTTAATTATTTGGGTTATGGTACACTTCAGTTAAAATTTTCGTTCTCACCTGCCCAAGTCATTATCTCATGTACTATTATACTATACAATTTGTCATTGAGGAAAAAAAATAGAAAGTATATAACACGTAACAGCTGGGCTTCTATATAATGCTGTTTGGCTCTTTCAGACGTCTTTCGCCGACTCATTATACCTGTGGGGTGAAGATGAACATCGATTCATTCCTAAAATTGAAATGGGGGATGGGGAAAAAAATCATTCACTCGTGTTTATTAATAGAACTCTTGGCTCCATTTAGCTATCAATGCAAAGGGCGATTTTGGCGTCGAAATCAATGTCTCTTTGCGACTCAGTGAAGCGCAATTTTTACCATGCTAGACGTCAGAATTCATTGATATTTCTGTTGACATAGAAACCAATTGAATTACTCAGTCGGTTGGCCCGAGGCGTAAATACGGTGTCCTTAAAAGGAAGATTTACCGGGAGGAAAAAAAAAAAGAAAAACCAAAGTCCTCAGTGTGTTCCGTTGATTTGCGGGAGAATCTCTCTTTGAACTGACGTCTTATACTTTTTTTGTGAGGAAGAAGGGGAGGGGTGATGTTCAAAGCGCAGTTTTTTTCTAGAGACAAAAAGAAACATTTATCCATAACCTTGTATGGATTTATTTAAACAAAGACATATTGCTATCATTTGTCGCTTTCTAAGTAGGTAAAGTGCATCCTACATCACAGAATCTTGATTTCACCGCCAATGCCATGGTTTCGCAGTTTCAATATAGCTTCAGTCATAGGTGAAATTTGAATGATGTATATAGTCATGTGTGCGTGGATCATTCTTTATATATATACTTTTTGACATTGTAACCTTTTTATAGCAACTTTAAAGTATCATTGGCATCATATGTAGCGTAATTGAATATGTTATTAACATTATTATTATTATTTTTTTTGTTGTTGTTGAACGTGACTTTAGCAGTGGAATTTGATCGTTTCCTGCATCATTATATCCTGCATACCTATGTCACAGTATATTCGTTCCATATCATTATCAATCGGTAAAGCATTTTTGATATGGGAAAAAAGATTAGCCATTAGGTGAGTCATTCTTTATGACTGTGTTGAGATAAGCAGAGGTATTTGATCATTTGGTGCTTTGATGAGCCGTGGATACCGATAAGTATGAATGACAGATGGGACATACAGAATAACTCAGAGCTGGAGAACATTGCATGCAGTTTTTGATTAATAGGCATATGCCTTGGCACACTATTTTCTATTTCTTATGAGTACTGTTGTTCGTATTTTCATGTGAAAACTTCGAATTGTCATACTGATTTCTTTCGTACAAGTGGAGAAAGAAAGCAAACTGAAACTTAAAAAGGCATCACATGGGAACACACGGAACTTTGCGGAACACAAGCAATGAATATGTTATATTAGAATAAAAGGTACTACGCATGAAATGAGTTTATTTTCCGAGACTGGTGTGAAAGAATTGCTTAAAAAAATTACAGCTGTATTACTCTTCACCTTCAGAAGAGTCAGAAATAAAGTAAAATCTTTTTACAGCGTATCGGAATAATCTTCCTCATACATTTGATTGTTCTCCTAGTACAGTTCATCATAAAACTCATCATGATTTGTCAAGAATTCATCGTGAAACACTGGATGCCTTCAACTATGTAAAATTCTTGAAATAACAATTTGACTAAATACACTCTGCAATGAAAAAGAGAAGAAAGTAAACACTTTTTCGATTTCAAAATTTTCATAGAAGATTTTGATGAAAATCAATGTATTATATACCATGTTAAAGGTAATTTAATTGGCTATCAACCTAGTAGGTCAATATAAATCGGAACTTCATGCATGAGTGAACACATTCGTTTTTGTTCTTCAAGGCACAAAAGTAAAAATTGCAAAAATTGACATATTGTCCTTCATTTGCAAATGCCCTTTAAGATAACAATGATAACCAAAGACCAGTTTAATACAATGAGAGACACGAATGAAATAGCAAAAATAAGTTTTCGTTCTCTTTATCTCTTTATAACGTCCAACAAAATCAAAGTGGGAAGCTTAAGAGGGAAAACAGAGTTTTCTGACAACTCAAATCTCAAATGACATAGGGAATAAGGGCACGAAGATGATAAAGTGCACAGAATATCTTCATTTCATTTATTCAATTTAGTTGTTTAAGAATTTATGAGAGAAATTCAAGAACCAAATTTAATTTGTAATTTTCCGAATTTGAGAAATCAATTCAGAATCCTACCATTTTTGTCAATATTTTGCTTCTTCTCTCATTTCATTTGAATTTGCATTTGACAGAAAATCCTTGATTATTATCCATTATTTTTAGCCTGAATTGATATTTTGGGCTTCAAATATAGCAGAAATCATAGGTTTATTTTTGCAACTAAATTCATGTTTTTTTATTATGTTAGATTTGTCTTTTGTTTCTTATTCTTTCATGGAAGAGCATTTACGCATAAATGACAACTTATTCAATTTTGTAATTTTTACTTTCGTGCCTTGGAAGAGATAAACAAAGGTGTTCACTCATGCGTAAAGTTCCCCTTTTTATTGACCTGCCAGACTGATAGCCATTAAATTATCTTCAATATGGTATATAATACATTAACGTTTAGCCAACAATTCTATGAGAAATATAAACTTGAAAAAGTGTTTACTTTTTTTTTGCTGAGTGTATATATACAATATGATCAAATTGCTCTTAAGAGCTCTGATTTCCTTGATCTACCCGGATCAGTACGAAATAACACATTTTCCCGTTTCTAGTAACACGCTGCGTCCTGTTTAATATTTCTTCTCTAATATTCGCTTGGAGGTACCCTCCTCCACCCAGTTTGAACTGAACTGAGAAAAAAAAATGCCATGAAATCAATACCAAATGCGCATGTGCGACACTCGATATCCTTCAGGTAATAATGATTGTTCTATATCCATAATTATTATCCACAGGTTATTCTTCAACCCCAGCAGCCCTCAGGAGCCAGTGAGATGGATAAGAATAATTGTTCGCCAGCAGAGCAGAAAAGTTGCCCGCAGAACTGGCCCGTTCGGCAACCGGAAGAATAAGCGTGCGGCTCATGTAAGTTGAGTTTACTTGACAAGCACTTCTGCGTCCCTGTAAGGCGTGGAAGTGAATCTATGTACCCTATACCTCTAACCATGCCCCTCAACTTCATCTGTTGCATTTTGTTTCGGTCTAGCCATGTTGCCTTATAAATATATTTATATGTTGCCTTATATATATATATATATATATATATATATATATATATATACATATATACATGTATATATATATATATATATATATGCACAAACGTTTCACACTGGAGATGAAATAAGACTCATTCTCTCAAATAAGTGTTATATATATATATATATATATATACATTCATTGTTTATTTTCTTCCCTTTCGCATTGTTTCACGGAGTGAATTGAAATCAACAGATCAATGTCCCTTTTAACACGACTGACTTGTTTATTTTCTTTAACTGTTGATTTGTTCGTTAACGTGCAAAGAGTTAAAGGGAGTGCGTGAGTGTGAGAAAGAGAGAGAGGGGGGGGGGGGAGGGAGAGATGGAGAGAGAGAGGAAAGGAATGAATTCCCCGCAATCAAACGGCATCGATTGGCGGCCCCATGGAAATGCCGTTAAGATTAAATAGCTGGTCTCCAGTGGGAATCGAACCCGGGTCAACATCGTCGAGTTTGACATTAACAAACCCGAATTCAATTATGTGAATGTAAGGGAGAGCTTTCTAACCTTTATGCTGCTTTTCTTACTTGTTTGTCTGGTCTTGTCTTTTTGTGCTTTAAACTGTCAAAATGAATTCAGAGATAAAACTCAGAAAGTAGTCACCTCCGTTAAGAAGATTGTGTAGGATCGCGAACAGTTTTGTTTCAAAGTCGCTATTTTAATGCAGCACTCGCATATGTAACGCCCCCGATTGTGAGAATAGAATGATCCTCTACGACCACGAAAAAGAAAAAAATGATTATATTTCTCATTCTCTTTTTCCTCGAAAGCATCTTGATCTTAAGTTCTCATGAATTTCTACTATCTTCAATTGAAGATTGTAAAGCATCTACTGCCTGTTAAAATGTTTTAAAAGTACATGAATATCTTCATGTAAATGAAAGTAACGGCACGTTTTTTTAAAAAGAAATTTTAAAGATTTGTATCATTTCTCCTCCTGAAGACTTTATTATGAGAAAGATAAATGTCAGACACCTGTACGGTCACTGAAGCCATACTTAAGTCTACAAATCGTATAAGACCAAATTGTATAACGCCAGTCTTAAAAATTATGATGCTAAACGCAAAGCTACTTATAACAATTACACAAATAAAGTTACCAATATCTTTCGCTGCTCGAAATATAAGTGTTATATTGAAATGTTTGCCTCAGTATAAGGTGAGCAAAAGAAATCTGGAGGCATGTCAACAGCATCTCAGGGTTAAAAAAAAGAACAGTGCTGTGCTTAAACAAACATTTCTCAAAAATTCAAAACGGATAGTTATATACACAACTGTAACTCATATCTTATTCATGTTACCTACCTACCTACCCAGTCTCACTCATTTCAAGAGTCTGTTTAATGTCAGAATGCTGAATCCTTTTATCTAAAAACGTCTAAGGAAATGATAAAAATATCTTTTCTGATCAAAACTTTTAACATCTATAGTGAATCCGATGATTATATATTTTTGTAACATTAAACAATTCCTCAATTATATTGTTGATCCGTTTTACTATACCTTTGATATGTCACTTAGTACTTGTGTGTCGATCTCAGTGAACTCAAAAAAAGCCAAAATATTTCCTTAAAAGAGGATATAACCACACAATATTGTAAATCATAGACCTGTTGCTTCTATTTTTTTACAGAAAACATTATCAAATCTAAAGCAAATTAAATTAGAAAATGATAATTACAATCATTGAAGAAGCTAAAACCATTCATTTTCTTGGCATTCTTAAAACAGTGTATACATACATGAGTCCCTTAAATGACACATTACATTTCAAGTCTTCCCTCAGGAATGTCCAAAGGTATGAAATTTCTATCCAAATGAGTTATTGTGCTTAGAAAAAGTTGAATCTCCATAACAATGCAATAATTTCACCGCACCTCAGCTATTGGAATGAAATATGGGGCAAGACATACAAAACTAACGTTGAAAAACTATGTAGGTAACAAAACGTCAAGAAGCTTGATTACTAACAGTGATATAAGTTACAAAACGTAAAGAAACTTGATTACTAAGAGTGATTTTTGCAGTTTATCAAGTTTCATCAAAATAAGTTTTTTCCTTCACATGGACTTGTTGGACTGAATAATATTCAGTGAAAGTGTGAATAAAACGCTGTCTTATAAATAAACCTACATTATTATTGTAGGTTTATTTATAAGACAGCGTTTTATTCACACTTTCAAGTTTTTTTTTCTTGAAAGAATGCCATTCAGTGCTGCACATAATTATTACCGTATCTGTTAAATGTCAGTGGCTGTAAAAAAAATGCAGCAAAGTGTCACCGCTAGTTGACATATTCAGAATTAATGCGTTTCTTTCTGTGTACCTTCAGTGTTATGGTTAAGTATCAGAAGGGATTTCCCCAACTTCTCCAACTTCTCAATATATGTAAATCTAATTCATGTTTCCTTGACTACCCTGCTTGTTTAAGAGATAATCCTCATATACCAGTTGTCCATTTGACAATTACGACATTTCATTCACTTGACAGGTGTAAATGGATTCTATGCAGTTAATTCAGATCTCTAATCCAGCATTCACTTTCTTGCTTCAGAGTACTATTCATACAACTTATCTTTTAAAAAGCTGTCATTTATTGGGTAGACTTATGTTTTTTGGTTTTTTTTCATATTTCTATTTCTCTGCTCCTTTGTATGTGTGTTTATCTTTCCATGTGAAAAGTATTTGCAGGTATCGAAGTCTACATTTTTGCTTGTGATAAAAATCACCATTCAGCACTTTTTTTCTTAAATAATACATATCATTGTCAGTCCTTGGCTTGTTTAAATCTTATTTTTGGCCCTACTATTATTCATTCATGCATTCATTCTTGTTTTCATTCCCAAACAAAATACACATATGTTATAAACGATGAAATAGCAGTTCATTCCATGTAACATAAAAACATAAAGAAATACATCTTATTTCATAGAAGACTTGAAATGAAAACGGAGGGGCTGCTAAAAAGCAAACTTGTATAATGCGTCATCCTCTACCAAAGTAAATTACCGCGATAGATATACATTACTTACAAAATGTGTAAACCATATAGCAAATCAACCAGTACAAAAAATGCACTTACTGTTATATCACTGACAGCATGACGCATACACACACACACACACACACACACACACACACACACACACACACTGACGCAGAACAACAACGAAACAGAGGAAAGAGAAACAAGTATTCAGTCACCCAGTAAATAAAAAAGCATATAACAATCAGCACACAACATGAGGGGAACAATTCCGAGTCAGACAGACTCAAAAGGTTATGGCGCATTTTCTCTTCCAAATACAAGGTTTATTTTCCTTAAAAGAATCAGATTAACTAAAACTCGATATTTTCGCGAAGATGATATTGATGACGATTGCTTATATCATAAAGGATTGGTGGTTCACAAGATACAGCTTTGCGGGAAATGAGTGCACTCAATCGTAATTAGGATTCAGAACAACAAATTCCGTGTATATTTCATCGTTTGTTCCAAAACAAAGACTTATTTTGTAAACAATTCGCACGTAAAAACGTTCAGCGGATATGCTCTCAATTTAGGGGGGATGCATGGACGTATACACAAGATGGGGTCTGAAATCTGGAAGCAAATTAGACAGGCACACGTTAAGACAAAATACCTCCTTGAAGCTCGGAAGGAATCTCTGACAAACAAAGTGTAGGTAATCAATTCACACTGCTGTGCCTTTCTTCATATCCTATTTGCGTAATCTCGTGCGTTGGTGTACCTGAGCCTTTGCTAATTGGCGCGTTCAGTTCAATCACCCCCACTCTGGTTACTTCTATAGTTTCCTTTAAAATCCACACGCCAGTTTGTTCAGCTCTGCCTGTCCGTCTAAATCAATTTGTCAGTCAACAGATATTCTGTGATGCGAATCGCTGTGATATTGAATATTCTCTAAATCTCCCCCTCGTTGTTATAAAATATGAATGGAACTCCCCTGACGTTAGAAATTTGAACTTGGAATTGATCTTAATCATTTTGGTTCGAGATACACACTGTAATAAAGAAAGGAGCTGGCAGTGGCTTGTAAATAAATATATATTTCTTTGATCTAGTTCGATTTGTTTTTGTGATGATCTCTTTCCAATACTAGGTTATCTCGAAGACATTTTGAGGAATGGCCAAGCGTCTTGAAAAATAGATATAATATTTCAAAAAAAAATAGTATTTTGTATTTTGAGTTTGAGATCTAAGCGAATCGATTCTGTCATTTTTGATGATTTTATTGGTTTTATCGCCGATCATATTACTCGATAATGCTGTCTAAGAGAATTTGGATAACTTTGCTTCAGAATACGACGTGGGATGACATTTTCGTACCTGACCGATGGCCGCCGCGCGCGCGCGCACACACACACACACATACACACATACACACACACTCATTCACGCACACACACACACACACACACACACACACACACACACACACAAAGAATGTATGTAACACCTATTGGTGCAAAAATCACGTTCCTGACATGTGACATGTTAAAAAAAAAACAATTCTTTATCTTGCGAGTCTTGTTTTTCAAACCTTGCTCTGAAAAAAGAAAAGAAAAAAAGATCACGGAGAAGATTTGACATCAATTTTCCAGTGACACAATACCCTCACGATATGCGCTCATCTCGCTTTGTGATAGACATTGATAAACTTGTGCTGTAGAAGAATGCTCGAAAGGAAGAGCAGAGTGTGTTTGCGTGTTTGTGTGTGTGTGTGTGTGTGTGCGCGCGCGCGCCTGTGTCTGCATTGGGTTTGTTTGAGCAGGCGTGTGTGTGTGTCTGTGTGCGTGTGTTGTAGTACTTTGAATACTGATACCACTTTGTAATACAACCTGTAGTGTTTGCCTTGCTTCGAGAGACCCCTTCTTTCTAAAGCGGTCATGCAGCAAGTTTAATCAAACCAATGTGAATGGGTTACTTGATGGTTAATTCTCCATTCAGATTTTTGTGAAATTCTGTGAACAGAAAGGCTTGATCTTTTATAAAACTTTGAATAGTTCCTGGCCGGATCTCAATGGTGCATAAGCTAATACGACACCCTAAACAGAAGGAATTATCTGCATCTCTATTCTCAAAGAATAATTACTTCAGAAACAACAGGGCTCAGTGGTTCTCAATTCATAAATGTATGTTTACGTCAGTTCTAGATAAAAAAATAGCAGCCTTTACTAGAAAAATGCTTGCTTTTTCAAGGAGTTGTGACCTCTTGGCAAAGTTTGCCGTCTGCCAAATCTATTCAAACGTCTTTGTCTTGAACAGGTTTGTGTGTGTGTGTGTGTGTGTGTGTGTGTGTGTATGTATGTGTGTGCTTGCATTGCATAGCTCATTTTGCGTCATCAGACCATGTTATTTCAGTGATGATGATGGTGATATGTATGTATATAATGATATTTCCCATATCCCCGTTCTTCACTCAAGCTGCCGGAAATTAGGACTAACATAGATTGACGAAATTTACCCACGTTTTCTCCTGGGACCTTCTGTCCGCCTTATAACGAGTTGAAACAATAGGCTCGGTCGTCCCCAAACCCTTTGCACTTTTCATTTTATGTACATGGTATACACTGAAGAAAAACGAAACCAAATTCATTAACACTTACTAGTTGTTAAGACAAAGTGTACCCTCGGCTGCTATGGCGTGTTTTTTTTTTCTAATTTCATTTACTTTTTTCCTGCCAATCGTCTGCAAGAAGACCCTTCATTTTTTTTTTTTTGGATGCCGTAAGTTGACAAATTATAGAATTGAAATCCTGCGCGTCTACAAAACGATACATGGTGATGGTTGATGTTCTTATTCTTATCGTCTTTGATTATTCTCTCTATGAAGTTGTCTTCAAGCCTTTCGTAATTCCTTATAATCACAAATGCGCAAAAACCTCTTAGGTCATGGCGAGCATATCGCGGTCAGTGCGAAGAGAGTTAACCCTAGCTGGCTGATGCCAGACCAAGCCAACACTGCATCAACACCAGGTTGAGACGAGACCTCCCCCCATTTACACTGACTCACTCGCTCCGTAAATTAGCTACCAGTCTATTGATCACCTATCGAGCGACTGGCTCCATGTAGTGCGACTCCTTCGTTATTACAGATGTCGCAGTTGTTAAATCATATCGATGTCGTTGCGTGATGATGTGGCTCCCTCTCATTTTCTCCCTCTCTCCCTCTCCCTCTTTCTCATTCTCTCTTTACATTTTTCTGTCTGTCTCTCTATTTCGTTCTTTCTCTCACACACACTTTCTCTGAGGCTCTTCGCAACAATATCTGGTGTACATCTTTCTGATCCACATCGTCTGTAACAAATGCGAGACGGTTTTGCGAGGAATTTCATAGCGCAATTTGCGCGCCAGCACCTGCTTGTGGAATGCGAAAATGTTTCCAGTTCTGGTAACCTATTGGGCATAAGCGTTCTCCAGCGCACGTTGTGCACCTGTCTGACATCTTGAGGAATTTCGGTTGGTAGCGTGGACGGTGTGGGCGGATACTTTCGACTATTTCACGTGTAGCACGCGTGTTCCGTCTTGAATCAGGTGAGATTCATATTATTGGAAAGATCTAAATCTACACCTCCCTAACTTTCACCAAATATTTGATTGCTCTGATTTACGTGTTTTGTAGAGTGCATAAATATTAGTTATGTTTTCAATCTCCCCACTGTTAAACAAGATACTCAAGTCGTTTTAGCTCCTAACAACCTGCTTATCATCACATATGGACTCCCGCAGAAGCGCAATGCCGAGTGTAAAGCTACGGGGTTAATGTGAGATGCAAAAGGTAAACACTTTAGCATTGCTGAGAGAGAGATCAGTATAAACGATGTTGGCATTCAAAAGGCATTGTGTTGGTGCAAAGAGAGCTAGCTTCTGCCTGACAGCAGATCGATGCAGTTTCTTTTCAATCACCTTCATTTCGAGGACTTTTTCTCCCTCTCATGACCACGCATTATTTTGCTGTAAACGAATTGTGATTTAGGCGCGTTTCATTCCTCCGTTGAGGTTGGAGACGCCTAGATGCGTGAAAGATTTATCTTTTCATCTGAAAATTTGCCACAAAAAATTGCTGACATATATTTTTTTTTTGCTCTAAGTAAACCAAATTAAGTCAAATGTATATCTTCTATCCCTAACCATCTATTGAATATGAATTAAAAAGTAAATTAGAACAGGACTCATTTTGTTATTATATAGGACCAGATATGTTCTGAGGTGTTAAAATGTTCAATGACAACTTCTTCATTGGTTCATGTGTACGTAATCTGCATTGACAATGTCATATCAAGCAAGCATGAGCATGATGAGTGTAAGTTTTGTGGTTATCTACATAATGTGCATGAAATACCGGGTATATATTTATTTGTGTCTGCCTTACAGTATTCGGCAATGCGGCGCCTATTTCATTTTTTTTTCACACGAGACTATTATATCCAGACTACCACCCCATTCCATCAAAGTGAAACACCAGTAAACAATTATCATATGTTGTAAGTGATTGTGTAAAGCATGGGGGGGGGGGGGGCTTTTTGACACCTGTCAAAACACACAAATCGAATACCCATCTCTTATTATTTGGAAAGGTATTAAACATGCATAATAATATTCTTTTATCTGTGTGCATGTGTGTAATGATTAGTTTAGTGCTGTTTAGATACTGTTTAATAATGATTAGTTTAGTACTGTTTAGATGAATATATGTATGTGTATATATATACACATATATATGCATAAAGCACATACATATACGCATTCATGAAGGCCATAGATATACATAATTAAAGGTTAACACGGATGTGTGTACATGTTGTGTGTACGCGTATGTATGTTTGTTTGTGTGTACGTGTGACGGACGAAATGTCCTATCGCTGTCCACAAGTATAAGCACTTCTGTTTGTTGACGGTGTAATTCAATCCCCCACGGAGTTAATTAGGCGAATTGGTCTTTGTGTAATCGATTTTCTGTGTTACAGGGTAATTCAGTCGGGTACGCTAATGGAACAAGCATTTATCTCGACACTTTACAGCGGCCCGCGACAGATTCATTACCTAACGATAAACTCACACGTCGAGTACCTGAATCGTATTAGGAGCCAGTTCCAGGACCTTATCATGGTGTGAAACATCGAAGTCTTAATCCGGAGAGAGACATATTATTTCATATTTCATGGTGGGAATCCGAAACCGCACTCTACAACCACCCCGCCTTGTCCAAACCAGCTCTTCGAAATCTGGCACATGCGTTATCCATCAAAATAGTAAAAAAAAGGGGGGGACGTGATTTTGAATTGGGTATTGTTTTGGATCTCGACCCAATTCTGCCTAATCTCCTGCCTAGGCCATGATTGATGTATTTGTATATGCCGCAGTCGTTGGGAGCGAGAGCCGCATGTTTTTGTTGTTTTAAGGCTTATTCTTTAATCTTGCGTGGATGGGGGTTGACATACATAGTGGTCTAATCATGGACCTAGGTCCATGGTTTGATACAAGCCTATAGAATAGTTTCGATAATTATTACTTATTGGAAACATAAAGCAAAACTGGCACTTACTGTGCATAACATTCTTTGTTTCTCCTTTTTATGCCCATTTACACACGAGAACCTTGCTTAAATGGGGAAAGCAAGTACATCCTATTCCCTTCTTTTCCATTTGCACATTGATTTAAAGAAACAATTCCCCCTTTTGTTGAAGTGTGTAGCTGGATGTCTGCAAAGTAAAGATGTTTTAATTTCTGTTAAACCATATCCATTCGAATTACGCAATTCAATTTAATTACACAAACAATATAGCGTTTTCATATCAATTTCCCCCACTCTGAATCTATCTGGGAATTCCATTACGGGTGCTTGTGTGTGTGGGCATTTCATGTGCTCATTTTGTTCTTATTGTTGTTGTTTTGGCTGTGTTTTGGTCTACGTCTGTTTTCAAATTTGCGTCGATGCTTGATCTTAAATGGATATTTGTATTTTTAAAATACCTGAAAATGTTATAACGTGTAAGTAACAAGTCACAAAAATGGATACCGTTTGCTATCTACTGCAGATGGTAACCTACTATGTATAGTTTCGTGAGCTTTCGCGTACGATCGCATACGCCGGTATTAAGCATAAGTAAAATCAAAGCATACAGTAGCCACTTACGTTTAATTATCCTCTCATACGGCTGAGTACCTATCATTCAACAAACGTTTGGTTGTTGTTTTTGGTAAACTAAATCTTTAGACATGTAATCCTTCTCTCCATTGAGTGTTAAGGATTAACCGCATCTAGCGAAAACAAACTTTTAGAGAACGTGAGCTGACAAAATCAAAGATAATCAAGTAATGCACGATGAAATTCTATTTGTATATTTGATAGATCGCGCAGTCAAGAACTTCTTCTCAAGATTCACCTATAATCTTGCATTCATTGGGTGTAAATTTCCCAGTTTATTAAATCTGATTTTCTCATGCTTTCAAAGTAACTTGGACTTTACTATACAGACAATGGGTTTGGAACAAACTAAAAGGTTATATACTTTATTTGGGTCAATAAGTTCTCCCCTACATCAATCAACGACATTAACCTTTAATTGCAAGAATCACGGAGAGGGTTTAATGAAGGGAAAGGTGAGAAACATACAACGTTTAACAGACACCTCTGTACACTGTGGGGCCGATCGAGTCGGAAGTAGCGCGTAGCTTAATGATCACAAACATCGGCGGGCGATGCTGCCACCTAGGGTGTAAGTATAATGCTCACATGCATGCGTTTTCACCAGCCCTCGCCACAGGATCCGGAAGTTCTCGGGATAAATATAGCTCTCGCAGGCTCTTCCAGGGCGTAAAAACTGTCACTTTGGCAGCGGAAAGAGTGTATGTCCGGGAGAGGGAAGGGAGAGAGGGGGTTGGAGCACCAGGGAATGGGAGTATTGAAGAGTGGAAATGCGAGACATGGGGTGAGTAATTCTATAGGTGTAAGGCGATAATGTGGAGCTGTGCGCACATGATGTGGAAAGATTGGAAATTAAAAGTAACGCGATCCTCTCTATGTAGCTGAAGAAAAATTTCCACCACATAATACAATTGTTGTTTCCTTTGTTTTTGTTTTACTGCAGAATACTCTATGTCTCACAAGGATTCTTGTCGACAAATTCCATGAGAAAAAAAAATCTTTAAAGACATCAGAAGACTTTCAAACCTGTTCTGAAGGTTATTGCCTTCTCCCGCCCCCAACATAATCATGATATTATTTTTGTCAAGAATGGAATGGCTTGTCGGTTGTCCTCCCTGGAGTCCTCCAATAATGGCAACAAACAAAATCATCCGCTACAAGTCATTTGCCTAATGAAAAGACGTCATCATCTTTCTATAAATCTTTGTATACTTAATGTGCATTTGGTGTGTGTGTGTGTGTGTGTGTGTGTGTGTGTGTGTGTGTGTGTGTATGTGTGTCTGTGTGTGTGTCTGTGTGTGTGTGTCTGTGTGTCTGTGTAGAGAAAGACTTTCCTCCCGAAGTTCTAATGTTTGAAACATTACGATAGTGTAAACAAGGTGCACGGTGCGCCCGATCTTCGACCTACGGTCGGATCGAAATGTTCATGTTCTCCTGTGCTTGCCACGGGAGTTGAAAAGGAAATACCTCCCGGAAATTCTGAAACATGAAACCATCGAAGCGGGACGAATTGCGTCAGATTCGTTATCAAATCAGTTTAGGGAAAGGTGTTTTTTTTTTTTTTTTTTTTTTTTTTTTTTTTTTTTTTTTTTTTTTGGGGGAGGGGGAGGTGCGCCAGAGCAAAGATAAATACCTAACAATTCTTTGTTTCATCTGTGGAAAAATAAAACAATGCAATAAGGACAAAAGAGATATAAATCATTTTGATTTGTTTTTGAGGCTAAGTATCTGTCAATTTCCTGATGATATTGTGCGATCCCATCGCAAAGGGATAATCGCACAATTCATAACTATGCTAAAAATTCCGAAGAATGAACAGGAAATAAGGGAACGCTCTAACAGCATCGCCGCCCATAACACAGTGAGGCAACTTTCCCCGGGATCGATGTCATACATCTTGTCAACAAACGATGTAGTCACCGCGCATTACTCACTGGCCATGATCTCCTGACTAAGTTGAACGTAATCACCGGCCGCCTATTGGCTCTAATTGCGTCTGGGATGATTGTGTGTGCGTGCGCGTGCTTGACTTTGGAGACCAGCATGACTTCAACGTTGCAACATGGAAATGACCTCATGCATGTACTGACTTGACTTCGGGTTCGTGACGAAACGGTGACTGTACATATTAAGGAACACCTTAAAGAAACTTTGCAGAGGTGATTTAGGAGAGAGTGAATCAGAAATGTCTGTTTAAACGGTTTGCACTTTAACTTTTTTTTTGTGTGTGGAATTAAATGTCACAAGATTACAAAAATAACTCTGTTATACAAGCTTGCAGCGTGTTTTCGGAAACGGCAGATTTCGGTAAGACAATGAAAGCAACACTGGTTATCATCACCAGTCCACGTAATACCTTGAATACTGCTTGTTGTTAGTGCTGTGGGCTACTGATTTTCTTGAAAGTATAGTTTCCGCGACATCATTTTTTTTATACAACCGCTTGATTTTGAAAATGATTGTTGATTCGAAAAAAAAAACCCGACAATTTATAGGTTTTCTTGATACCATACTTTCTTACAATTTTTTTTTTCTCATGATAAAGGAGCTTTACCTGCAAATTCGTCGATCATGTAATATTGAAAGCAAAGGGTGTAATAACCCAACATAATGAATTTTGATGAATCTTGACCCTTTAGTTCATTAAGGAATGCAGCAAACTAAACTGTAATAAATATTTTGGTAAGTTTTTTAGAATCACATCTTCTCACACGTCACATACAGGATATGATTCATCTTGACTTTTCTCCGGCTACGTCTAGTAATGAAATAAAATGAATAAATCATTAATACCTGATCACGTTAGCAGGGAAATCATTCTATAGCCGGTTTTATGCATTGCGCAAGTGTTGCGTAAATTGGTTGTGCTTATGACAGTCATTTGGAGAAGCATGACACGTTTTGTCTTAATGCACGGACAAGTTAAGGGGAATCCCAGAGCTTGAATTTGATAAACGATTCAATACTGAATCATCTCTGATCTCATTACTTGTTCCCCTCTCATCTCCCCCCCCCCTTATATTATATCTCCCTCCTCTCCCATTTTAATATCTTCAGTATTTCTTTCTCATCGATCTTCGTCTCTCTCTCTCTCTCTCTCCTGTACACTGGATAAATCCTTTCTCTCCCCCATCCAATATTCGTCTCTCTCTCTCTCTCTCTCTCTCTCTCTCTCTCTACTATTATCATTATAACACTGGATGTATCTTATCTCTCTCTCTCCTATACACTGGATATATCATATCTCTCCCCTATCCAATCTTCGTCTCTCTCTCTTCTTTTACACTGGATAAATCCTTTCTCTCCCCCATCCAATATTCGTCTCTCTCTCTCTCTCTCTCTCTCTCTCTCTCTCTACTATTATCATTATAACACTGGATGTATCTTATCTCTCTCTTATCCAATCTTCGTCTCTCTCTCTCCTATACACTGGATATATCATATCTCTCCCGTATCCAATCTTCGTCTCTCTCTCTCCTATACACTGGATATATCATATCTCTCCCCTATCCAATCTTCGTCTCTCTCTCTCTCCTATACACTGGATATATCTTATCTCTCCCCTATCCAATTTTCGCCTCTCTCTCTCTCCTACGCTGAATATATCATATCTCTCCCCTATCCAATCTTCGTCTCTCTCTCTCTCTTTCTCTCTCTCTCCTATACACTGGATATAGCTTATCTCTCCCCATCCAATCTTCTCTCTCTCTCTCTCTCTCCCTCCATCTCTCTTTCTATCGATCTCTTTCTCTGCCATATCAAAACCTTCCTTATCTGTTTCATTTCCTCTTTATTTTTTTACTCTCTTCCCCTTTCTTATCGTCTGACTGATAAAAATCTTTATCATATTTTCTCTTTCTTCTCTTCCACTTTTCCTGCCCCCCCCCCCCATTCTCTCTCTTCCTCCATGAATCCACATAATGAATAATCTTGGTATGTCTCCAGTATATCCCCCTTTCTGTTTCTGTGTATATATCTCCTTCTCTCTCTAACAATCCATATTCCACCATCAGTCTCCTCCCTTTCTCTCTCTCTCCGTCGTTCTCTCGAGAGACATCTAATCTCTTTCTCTCTTGCTTGTGAGAACTGACCTGAAGAACAGCTTGCTTGCTGTCGAGACTTATAAGTGCCGCTTAAACAGTGCTGTGCACTAAATAAATAAAAGACCTGGAAGCAATAAAAAAATATATGTATATATGAAATGAAAACACCCAAGCAGTGTTATATTGTACGCACACAGCATGCATTCGAGGTGGCTTGAATAGTTGCGATTGCTTCGTGCAACTCCGCTGTATAAAGATATTCTGCGAATTCGGGAATACTGTGTAGGAGTTTTTTTTCTCTCTCTCTCTTTCTTTCTTTTATACTCTTTGCACGTTGAACCTTTGTAAGGCGATTTGAATGAAACGCATTCACGGTTTAACAGACGTTTTCAAGCGCTAGTGTCATCATATGAGCCAAGGTCATACGTGTGTGTCTGAATTCAAATTCATTTCTGTGTACACAAGTGCCTATATCATGTATGTAAACATACTTTTATAAATGTCTATGTTTACAAAATATATGCACATGCGTATATAATTACTTTGATGTATACCCAAATACAAGTGTATGGCCTTGCAATGTATAACGTAGATAGATGTAAATTGTTGTTTATGAGTAGCTTACGTTATGCTTGAATGAAAATGTGTTTGTAAGAATTCGATGTGGAAATGTTTATTGGATTTATTAGGAGAGGGATAAAGTTTTATGTTATAAGAAGTTGTTTGCTTGTGGTATGTAATCTCACCATTTTTGTTTGTTAGTTTGTTTGTTTGTTGTTTGTTTTTTGTTTCGCATGAAACTTCTGAATATTCATAGTCATAGCGTCTTCTGTCGAAAATACTATAATGTAGGGACTCGCATGCACGTAATCATATAGGCATTATTCAAATACATTTTTATTCATACATATCCATGTGAACATGGGTAAATATGCCATATGGATTATATGATTTGGTTTATGTATGAATTATTGGTATACACACACATGTATATATATATATATACATATATATATATATATATATATATATATATGTATACATGTATATGTATATATATATATATATATATATATATATATATATATACATGTGTGGTGGTGTATAGTGGTCGAGTTGTATGGTTTGTCGCAGTACCGTGGGCGACTATGTATATGATTATTGAAGAATAAGAGACATATTGAACGTTGAAGTGTCTTGCCCACTCGCCTGCTGTTAGTGGGCATGTAAGCCTATCCTTTATTGTTGATGTTGAAAGAAAACTGTCATTTTCATCTGCCTGTCCACTGAATTCTTTCGCTAATATAGCGCTATGAATGTCCAAGTTGGAGGAATCACATATGGTACATTGGTTACACTGCAATCTTTGATTGTGTTATCAAACACGCGTCTTGTTCACCCACTCACGAGACTCCTGCCTTTTATTTTTCATTTTTTAAGGCAGTCGCGAAAAAAAAAGCAAATACACAACAAGATAAGGATTCAAATATAGTGTATTTGTGCTTCTATTATTCGCCTTTCTGATGGGCGCCATTCATTCGAAGTGATTAGGCGAGTATTGAAGAGATTTTGCCTTGAATCCGTAGCTATCTTGCATTCAAGGATAAAAACAGCACGCAAGAATAGTCTCTTAGTTAGAAAATATGCATCTGTTTATCAGCACACCCACTTCAAAAACTCGTCGAATATAAGGTAATCAAAACGCGTCGTTTTCGTGCCTGAGTTGTCCATCGTTTTGACGACACTAGTGACCTTGTGAAAAATGCCTTGAAGAACCGCGTGCTGAGTGGCGTTCAGCTGCTATGGGTCTCAATCTTTCTCAGGGAAAGTGTGAGTCTAGTCTTATAGGTGTAAAATTTTTCATGTTTTTTTTTATTTGCTGTTTGTATTTAAGCGTACATTCGATGGAATTCACGATTATAAGCCCATACTCTCTAAAAAAAATCGAGTGAAAATTTTCACTCTAAAAAGAGTGAATACAAAAAAGAGTGAATTTCGAGTGAAATTGGAGTGAATTTTGAGTGAAAATGCTCATTTTCACTCATTTTGGAGTGACGTCAGGGATCACTCCAAAATCTTCGAGTGATCCCTGACGTCACTCCAAAATGAGTGAAAATGAGCATTTTCACTCAAAATTCACTCCAATTTCACTCGAAATTCATTCTTTTTTGTATTCACTCTTTTTAGAGTGAAAATTTTCACTCGATTTTTTTAAGAGAGATAGACATACAATTAGTCTTTTATTAAAGATGTAGCTACTTATTACATATGCATGATGTAGATTAAGTATGAAAAATACATACATAACATGATATCAGACTTGATCGATACTTAGGTCCGATATTATATGCTATTACGTATAACAGCATTCGCTTTGAAGGTCTCGAAGTTGACGTATTAATTTATTTGAGGAACAATGACGTCCGCTTCCTTTCACCCACCGGCATGGTGTCTTTTTCAAGATTGTCAAAGAGTACCAAAAGAAAAATATGAAACGAAAGAAGACATAACTCAAAGCTCAGACATTATCAGAGATCCATGACATTTTTTGCACCTTTGATTCCTAAATCAAAAGAGCATTGATGTTCTGTAATCGTGTCCTTAATTAGTGAGAGAGCCTGGTGAAAATGACGAGTTGGCAATGGGCAGAAGGTACTTGAAAATTAATTCCTCGGGTTGTTATGTTGCTAATTTCCATCTTTCTCTGTTAATATCATTATGAAAATCCAATCACGTAATTATATTCTTACTGTACGTCTGGGAGACAAATATCTTGTCAAAATACTTGCTTTTAAAGTGGTAACTCTGTTTCGGAAAACTGTCCCTAAAACTTCTGTTTTGCATTGAGCATCGACGTGTAGAGTCCATCTTTGCATCCATAAAATCATTTTTTGTTTGGTTATTTTGTTTTCGTAAAGTTAAAATCGATGGTTTGCATTGCACTATTCAACCGCCCTGGGGATTTTTTTGTTCTCGAGAAAGTATGTTATTACGGTCATGAATATAATACTGGGATATTAGTTTAGAAGATGATTGTACATGTAACCAAGTAAGCCGTCGTTGAAAGTTTAAACCATCTCTATAATTGAAAAATGTTTGTTACTCTCTGATGAAAAGAAGAGAAAAGAAAATGAGACAAAAGAAATGTCACAGAAAGGAAGCAAAAAATCAAACACTTCAGAGCATACAACTACTGTCGTGTTGCCATAAGCACTCCGCCGGCATTGTCCTCACCGTTAAGATAATAGACATCTCAGATGAGCTTACATTCACATGGTATGGTGTCTGTCAATCTAACAAACAGAAGCAAAGTAAGAGGGGAAACGAAGAGGTGGGGGCGTCTCAGCTGAGGCCGGACCGCACGATCAAATAAAATTTCGATCCGATTTTGACTCTCCACACTGCGCGCGGAAATGTCAATACCGATATCTATACCCGCTCTAAAAGTCAGTTCGTGTGGCTCATCATGCGCGCACGACAGCTGCACGGACGAAAATTCTAAAACTGTTTTTCTGGCGGGGGTTGGGGTCTCTTTACGCAGCGTAAGCAATCGATAGCATGGTAATTAACATCTTTCGCTCAATTGGAAGAAGTTTCACAGTTCACAGCCTCGAACAAGTAAGAGAATTTTTTTCTCGAAGAATTCCTGACGATAAAATGAAATATGCACGTCATCTGCCCAAACAGGAGGCAGGAATTTAGTGACTGACTTATTCATTACTGATATTACAACAGAAGTGCTAAAGGTCGCACTAAATAAGTATAATTGAAATGCTTGCCTAAACATAATGGTGTTATTGGGAATTTCAAAAAGCTGAAATGCTGCAACAAAATAAAGCTTCTATATTAGTAAACGGAAGTGCAAGACGTTGTTAATGCGTCATGGCTCAGCCGAGTAAAAATATTCAGTTAGAAGGTAACAACATTGAAAATGCAACAACATTGAAAATGCAACAACACTATTCTAAAACGGCAGAGCAACTTTCACAGATAAAACTTCTTTTGAATTTGAACATTTTGATTTACCCTATGTAACAAACAAAAAGAAATACACTGTATAATAACAATTTTCGTAGCCTTTGTTACCCTAATAACAACTTGTGTTGGCTCTCGGATGTATATGTGGAATCACGGATTTGAGTGCAATTACATGATATCGTCAAGAATGAAATTAATACCGAATGCATCTTTCCATCTATGAGTATACTAGATTTACCTCATAGTTGGTAAATAAATAGTCTTTAAAATTTGTCGATGTTTGTACTTATTTTTGCCCTGTTTCAAGGGCTTTCATGTAAACACACACACACACAGACACAGAGCAATACAAAACCAAGTTAATAAACTTTATTCATATTCATAAAGGGCGAATGCGGGTTTCCTGTATATAGATTTCTTCTTGAAACCCCATAACGGGTTTTTCACCAAATCTGGTCTGTGCTATAAGTAAGTACATTGGTGACTGTGGCTTCTGATCTTGAGGTGCCCTCCTCGGAACCAGGCCAATTTTTACATGCGGCCATTTTTTTTTTTCATTCTCATCTTTGTGTTGAAAACGCATGGTCATATTTTCACTAAATTTGACAGGGAATTATGGCAGTGGTGGCAAATTTATTTATTAAATTTTGTGCAAATGGGCCCCATGCTCCATTTCCGAGGCCCGGGGGCAATCCCCCAATTTGTAGTATCAAAGAAAGTTTATAAAACCAGAAGTGATCTGAGTAAAAACATATTGGTGACGGTACTTTCAAGATTGTTTAGGGCAGATACAGGGAGACCCCTTTGGGGCCAGCACCAAATGGACAGCATGGCCCCCTTAACGCCCCAAAGCCTCCACGTTCCCTATTTCTTCTTAGTTATTCTGCAAGAATGTATGGATGGTGAAATTGCAATACAACTTAGGTGAGCGCAAAATCCACTGGGTCTCTTGTTTAAGCACAAGAGTTTCGCAAACAGCTTTGCAGATAGAAATCCGTATACGATATTGTAACCTGAGTCAGACCCCGTTTCATAAGACTTGTTATCAATAACAAGTGCAATAGTTGTTAGTCTACTGAAATCCTGGCACATGATTGGCTGAGAACAAATTTGTCAAAGAAATGATGACAAGTTTTATGAAACGGGACCCAGCAGGGTTGAAGACGTATATGCCTTGAAACTAATGACAGTCGTGGACGGAACATTGCTGCCATCAGGTTTCCAAGGCTTTTAATTAATTTAAAAAAAAGAAAGAAAGTGTGATCCTTTAGAATTTTTTCCACTGAATTAATTTTACAGTATATAAATTAGTATGAAACATTTATAGCTTCATGAAGAATTGAAAACTGCAAAGAGATGATAATAATCTTTCAAAAATATACCGGCAGCTATTACAGAAATCCTATTTTTGCAGATACAACGTCGTCCCCCCCCCCCCCCCGTCTGTAGATCTAGAGTGCCATTCCACACCACCGTTGAATTAACTTTGAAATAGAATTACGCGTAAGGAGCAAAAGAATTGTCGTTGAAATATGATAGTTGAACACCTAGGGAAGTTTAAAGTGTCAAATACTTTCACTTCCAAAGTGTGACATTCACCACATATTATGTAAATTAGCTGAGGTAATAAGGTAATAAATTCATAATTTACAATTTGGCTTATGTGCCAAATAAATACAAAAAGATAAGTGCTTTTAGGTGCTACTCAACTACAACCCTTCCCCGTAAAAGTCATGACTCCTAGTTCAACAAAACAGATACAAGGACAAGAGAATGTTTTATGCCCAAGGGGGTGGATATTCATTGAAGATTTGTTTGTAGGTCAACGAGAGACTTGAGAGGAAATTACATCTTGACTTCATCTAATTTCCTTGTGGTTGCTACTTATATCACGGTGTCGTAAAAACGTGTGAAGTTCAATCTAATAACTACTACTTCTTCTTCTTCTTCTTTTTCTTCTTCTTTTGAAGCCCGAGTTAATGAAATTTTTCCCACGCAATTCGTGTAGGCTTACTCTGTCATTTGAATTCAATTTGTTCATAGACCGGAAATGCATTACGATCATTATTCATTGTAATTATTCAATGTAGTTCACCTTTGTGTGTATGTAGTAGATAACATAATGTCTTGCCTTAATGAGAAAATGTATAATTATTGGATCGGTCGAAATTATCTAAATCAGTAGGTAAAGGCTGTAATGTTCAGTAAAAAAAAAAAAAAGTATTCACGATGTCATGTCACCATGTCAATGACTGGGCATTCTCTGTATAAAAATCCACCTGAAATGGTAATGACGGTAATCCTTGCTTTGCTATCGACATTATAGATGAAGACACGATAAGCTCGAGGGAGGATGTTTACGTAAACATTCTTCGCTGGTTCGTTTGCGACTCGCAGACTGTCAGCTGACTGCCCCTCAGCGCGGGACGACATTACAAGGTTACCATACACTGGGGGCGCATCGCACGACCAAAATCGATTCCCGCCACCACCGCGCTGACTGGTTCTCATTTTTAAAACGCGGGGCAGCATGCCCTAACCTATCACATTGCGGCTATTTTGACAATAAAAACAAAAGAGGGAACCTCAAAAGAGAGAGAAAGAGGGTGGGGGGGGGGGGGAGATAGACCTGTGCTTTTTTTTATCAGAAGCCACCCCATGCCCCCTGAACGAAGGTTCAGTGAATACCCTCCGGTTTGATCTCGTATCCAAGTCAGTGAAGCATTTATCGTGTGGAAGAATGTAGTCTTTTTGAGTTGGCTTGTCAATCAAAGAGCTTGGTCTATCTATAAAGCGTCCTAAAATGATTGAGAATATCTACCGACTGTCGACCATCTGATATATGCTGGTTATTTTGATTTTGATTATTTTCATTTTGTTCTATGGTTACGAATTTTATGTCTACAGAGCAATTAAAGAAGTCTCGCTTCTGTCATAAAAAAAAAACAAACTGCGCGATCAGGATGAGATATGAACATAGGGCCTATACGCTGTAGGTTCTTATGGCGCTTAATCTGATACGAGATACGACAAAGCTTATTTTCCCCATTTATTCCAGATCAACGTAACCCCTACAGAAGGTAGAGATGTAGACCAAGTGTAATAAACAGTTATGAAAAAGTTGGTTTTTTTTTTTTATTTCGTGTGTTGATAAAATGTTGACGAATCAAACCAGAACTGACATCAAAGATATCCTATGACATTTACATCGTTGAAAAGAGATAAAACTTCAAAGAACCGTAACATTTGAAGCAGTCTCAGTGAACCCAAACATATATCGTACGCTGACATTTTCTTTGCCGTAGGAGAATGCTGAAAAATTATGAAAATAGTTTCACTTCTATTACCTTGCATAAACTAATTTCCCAGAAACATAGCCTAAGCCCACTCGCGACATCTGAGCAAATCATTTTGTCTATCACTACTCGAGAAGTAATATGGCGTCTCGTCGATCACGTACGAAGTTTGACAGGAACTGTCATTAAAAGTTGTTCACATTATGTCGCATCTGAAGAAAAACTCATAGGAGTAATTGCTAAAGGAACTAATGAGACCTTTGAAGGATAAGGTACGGCAGAAGGTCTTTTTATCATCGTAAACAATCGAACATTTCTTCCTTCAGAACACGTCACATTTGATAAATAACTCGCGCTGACGAAAGTCAGTTCGATTTCGAGTATTCTCAAATAGATCTTGACACACACACAAAGATAGCCTTCTGTGTCTTTCCGATCCATAGTTATTTAACGAACAAATTGCTTCTGATTGTCTTTACTTTCAATAAACAAAAGCTCTTGTTTGACGTCACCACCCTCGGAGGTGAAAAAGCAGCAAACTGTTGTCGTTCGGGTGGGTACACAAACCATCTGCGCAGACGTAGCGCGCTTGGCTCGGTGCAAATAAACGAATGCCGGACGATCGGCATGGCCCCTTTATATCTTAATTTAAACTGTCACTAATTTCTGCTTGCGTCATTCTTCTTGCTCGCTCCTCAATCCGAGGAGTTTAGCACTGAATTTGGAAGTTCCAGAGTAGCTATTTGAATAGTCCAAACGCAGAGAAATATGCATAGTTGTGTGATGTAGTCGGTTGCAAGGACAGTGTGTGATGTTGATTTGATTGGATCGATCTGCCTTACTAAGGCAAATTCTAAAAGGTTGCTGTCCACTGCGTCAGCGTCAAGGCTCTCTGAATTCGGTCACACTGCCCTTTGTGCAAATTATTCAAGTGGCTCTCGAAAATTTAATCACTGTTTCCGACAAGAGTCAAATATATGCCTTTCTGAATGACGTGAATTTGGTAAGGCATTCTGTTTTTAATTCCCTCCTAGCCAAAATCTAGACTGCAGGCAATCATTATTATGATAAGTCCCTCATTCTGCTATTTCTGTGTCAGCAGCTTTTGCAAGCTTGGATATTATCATGTTTGATATCGGTCATAGATTTTTAAAACTTGAGTTTGAGTAAGGCATTTGATATGTTAAGTACATATACATTATATATATATATATATATATATATATATATATATATATATGATATATAGGTCGTTATTTCTTGGACATGGTAATAATTACCACAACAACGCCAAACGCGTTCCTCCCTGTAATTTTCCAAGAATTCACGGCAAAGTTTCAGGTGCAAGAAGATTACATCACAAAGAAAATATGAAAACAAATTCAGTGTTCGTATCCTCTATCAATCAAGATTTACCTCACATAATCCATTCCTGTTGTTGCGTATATCGTTGTAGGTTCTGAAATGAGTTTCTCCTGTTATATTGTTTTAGTTCACATGCTAAGCAAATGAAATTGATAATTTAAATGTTTAAGAAATCTTTTCTTCACTGTTTGATCTAAAGACATATCAAAGTTCTGTGTGGCGTTTACCAAGTCAACAATTTAAACAAAGTATATGCCATTTTTGTACTGAATCTATAATACATGATCAATATCTGTAAAATTTATACTCTGGACGACTTCCTTCCCTGACATATATACCGTCGTTTCTTGGACAGTTTGGAGTGTGGTTATAGGCATGCGAAAGATATCAAAACTAGCTCTGTTCCGAGTAGAATTTGGATGACGATTCTTCTGAAACCAGTAAAGACATTAAAAAAAACCACTGCAATTTTAGGAGGAGAAGCATCCGCCGAAAGTGTAACGCCCCTTTATGATGCAGTTCACCATAATATATACCGCCAACTTATACAAACCGCGAGGACAGGTGCTTTTCGACAAGGATACTCCTGTATTGGATTCTATTTTCAAATACTATGGCTTCAGACGTCCTAGGCCAACTTTATCCAGCTCATATCTCGAATTGAAGGAATGGGGCTTGTTTAATCCGGCGCAACAATATTTCAAATTATTCGGATTTATTTTTGTCGCCCACGTGTAATCGGGCAAGATTTCGCCGCACCCCCAAGTATTAGTACCCGGCTGAGTAGAGTTTCGCTCCACGCCTTTCGGTGACTTCCAACGGAATCCCCTCGCTTCTCATATGAGGAGCAAGAAGTGGGGCGCAATTACTTGCATGAATATCAATCAACACAGAGATCAAGAAAGAAATTGCTGTAATACGACGTCCATCTGAACCACATACCCATGTATGCATTATTTCAGTCCCACACGCGATATTTTCAGTATAATAGATCGTTTTCCTTATGAACAGTTGTAGTTTTGTATAATGTCTACCGCACGTGTTTACACGTGTTTATCGGAGACGAGGAGAGGGGAGGGGAGGGGACTGCCTACGCGCAAGAAATAAATGGGAGCTTACAGAATTGCAATAGAAAGAATATACAGGAGAATCGTTGTCACTGGATCAGCAGACAAGATACGATTTTGCCGGGATTGAGGAGGATGATTTCCCTAGCACGCTGCGACTACTTTGAAGGCACATTTTGTTGTGGGTTTTTTTATTTTGTCACTAAAAATTTCAACAAAACTTGTACAAATTGTAGTTGTTTTTCATGTTTGTTTTTGTTTTTGTCCTTGTTTTTGTTTTTGTTTTGCTCCATTTGCTTCTCTTTGAGTTTGTAAATTCTGCTGTGCACATCATGCCTGTTTAGGAATTTTGCAGTTCTTTAATTTCATGCTAATCTTTTTACATGGATTTCTGTACACGAATTTTTTTCAAGCGAAATTACAAGATATCTTTATTCTGTATACCTTTGTAAAGATTTATCTCATCAGTGGTCTGGGATTCTAACATAGGCCTACCAACCATTTTCACATTCGTTTCTAATTCCTACTGTTTGGATGTGGGTTGCAATGAGAAGTTGACTTTCCCTGTGACGGACGTTTAATCCACAACTGATTTAATGATAATACCATTCGTAAGGTGAGCTTTATTCAATATTACATGGCGTCAGTGGGTTTATATCTTGATTGTTTGAAAGGTGTTTTAATCAACATTTTAACTGATCTAGTGAATTCCGCCTATGAATAAAAATAGCCATCGCGATACTATTTCGAACCACTTATCAAGTGAATTACAAGAATCACTGTAGACATCGTAGTAGCAAAAGTGAGTGTTTTCTCCGAGTCCGAAGAAATTATTTCGTCATAAAATCAAAGGTGACTTTATTGATTACTCTATAGGCCGAGCTGTAGATCAAAACGCGCTATTCCTAAACAAACAAGTGCGTTCTGCAGGCTCCCGTCAATTTTTTTTTGCTCCAGTAAACTTTGTTATCGAATTGCTGCCGACGTCACCTTCGCTTCTTTAAGTAGACAAGAATGATGTAAGTACATGTAGCTTTGTCTACGCTGATGTCACCTTTGATTGTAAACATAGGCCGTCTCTCCGTACACCTTAGCTGCCCGTCCGGATCTTCCGTCGCGGTCGTAACGTTCTAGCGTGTCGCTCGGGTATAATCACGCCGCTCTTTTGTAGTGAAAAGTAAGGGATATTCATTTTGGTATATTCTTCGACGTAAGCATGTTTCCCCTCTATAATTTGTCACTCTTTACATTTGTAATTGTCATGCAAGAATTCATTGATTTGTAAGCTTCTGTATAAGTTTGTACTCCCTTATCTATGTCTATGGAAAATGCGTGTCATAGCAAAATCAGTTTGTCCTCAACGGGTTAAAGGAAGTACGATGACGTAGCGGTGCGCTGGAATCGTCACGTAGGCATGCATTTACAAAAATAAGTGACGGCAGGATGTAAAACGAGTTAGACTGCGTTTTAGATAGATTGTTGTTCTTATACCAGCGATGCAAACAAATATGGCTCTATATGCGACCTTCGCCATACTTTTAATGCAATTTAATCGTTTCCAGACGTGGCTGCCGTTTATTTTCATTATCCTATTTTTGTCATAGTTATTCATTTATTATTTGTTATTCGTATATTTTCATTATCCTATTTTTGTCATTGTTATTCATTGATAGCAATTTGTAAATCCGTCTAGTGGGGATAAAGTATTGTGATGATGTCTATTCTTGAGTGGTTCTTTTAGATAGATTTTTTTTTTCTGGACGTTGTTTTTCCATGCTTTTTTTTTCCCTGCGGCGTGTGCTAGGTAAATGTTTCACTGCAAAAAGTCCGGTGTTAAATAGTGAACACCGAGCTGGTGTTAAATTTTCGGTGCTCATTTATGGTGTTAAATTAACACCAACGGGTGTCATTTCCAAATTTTAAACTGTTTTTTGAAGAGTTTCTAAGTAACTGCACTTCTTGTTGATTTTTAATTTAAACAAGACGATCAAGAATTTTACATTAAAATACTAGATTTTTGAAAAGATGTGAAAATAAATTTACACCAAAGTAACACCAGCTGGTGTGGTCCCTTATTGAAGCTGGACGGGTGTTAAACCATTGATATTAACACCAGCAAATATCAAATCAACACCATGTGGTGTCATTTTTGAATTAACACCAGTACAGTGTCAAAATAACACCAGGTACAGTGTCAAATTAACACCACGAAGTGTCAGGTGAACACTTTTCAACACCATCACAGTGCATTTTTAACACCTGTGGGTGTGGTCCTTTATTGAAGTTTGATCGGTGTTAGATTTAACACCCGTGGTGTTAAATCTAACACCGATGTTTTTACAGTGTTCCGTACGCCAAACGCCTCATAGCTGCAACGGTGCTTTATTTCGGCAAGTGAACCGTTTTCCTGCACTTTGATTATCGATTGATTGAGTGATTTTTTTTTCTGCACAATGAAAATATATAGGCCTATACATTACTTACAACATTGAATAATGCAAAGAAATAAACACAAAAGTACATTGAAATGCGGCGGCTGGACGGCACTATACTCAGCTCCTTGAGCCCTAGCTCATGGCAATGCCATTCTGCAGATTGGTCCTGGAGAAAACACACTCGGTAAACATTAATATTAAAGATTCATTACATATTGTACAAACTTAATGTAACATCCATTATTGCAATTCATTATTCAATGTAAAATGATATAACAATCCCCATCATATTCAAGAAATTCATACAATCTTAGCTTTAAAAGAACATAAAGAAAAATATAAAACAGAAAAATGAAGTTAAATAAGGAATCTCCGTAAAAAAAAGGAAAAAATCATCTGCCGCTGTTATATGAACAAGATGATACGATAATAGATTGTGTAATCTATATCTGGGCACTTTGTCGTGAATGAACCGTAATATCTGCAAAGAGAAATAATGGTAGACTAAAAGTCATCATATTATTTTCAGACTTAAAATATTCAAATAATTACGTAAACGGCACAGGAATTTCACTAATATCACAGTATTCTCACACACCTATATCTTTATGTATGCTGCATGTCAGTTGTTGGTCGATTATGACACCAATATATTTTCCAGTATCCTTCTGTTCTGTTCTTTTTCCAAAAATTAACAGTTAAAAATCACCACATTAACTTAGATTGTAATGATAACACACTAACATAATATGTTGTTTTTCACAATTGACACTTTTCGCATTCACATCACACATCCATTTTTAAATGTTCTGCAACTCAAAATTCGATGCAGACTCCATTCAATTTGGACTTTTTCCCGAGCAATACAAAATAGAAATCCATATCAAAATTAAATGTACATTGTTTGACATAACAGGCCAGAACGTCAGCATAGATAATAAATACCAGCGGGTCAAGAATTGAGCCCTGTGACCCGCCATGGATTGATGAACACAACGTATAATGCTCAAAAAGTCAGGGTGAAATGTCTATTCCTTTGGTCCGAGGCTTGAAGACAGTGAAAGACATCTTAAACTGTCATTGATACACTGACGCTCAAATAACTTTTTTTAGGATGATTATTACACACCCAATGCAGTTGGATATTGATATACACATTCGAAATTTTGATCCTGAATTTTGATATGTTGAATAAACTAACATGTACCCTTCGTTCAACTCAACAATAACAACACTCTTCAATTGTCGTCAGCGATGATGTCATATATCTTGCATGATGCGACCCGAAAAAAAAAATCCAGGAACGTTTAAAACGCAACACTTGTAAGATTTATGGATGTGTTTTCTTTCCATAATCGTAACATTCCACCTGTCGCAGTAAAATATTTCAACATTTATATACACACACAGCATCGGTTCTCACTCTCTCCCGGTTTGGTCCTACCAAGGAGCTCCTTGGTCCTACCAGTGCATCTTATAAAACCTGCTCATCGACCGAAATATAAATGCCTATTTGTCTCGTAAAACCTCCTAACTTGTTTTAGAATCTTTGCCAGCCGGCCGTGCATTAGACATGTGAGACAGAAAATAGCAAATGTTGAGATAAATAATCTGCATTTCACAAGACGGCGTCACTATGTTCTTCTTAGTATGGCGATAACATTTCAAAGCACTTTAATAGCCTTTGATCCCATAAAGCGTTACCGGTGATGCAAAATATACAAACCGATGAAAAGAACTTCGATGAAAACTCGCTGACTTCATAACACCTATACTTGCAAGCGCATATCAATATCATGAAGAGTTTAAAGTCGTTTCAATGGCATCAAGTTACACGATACATGTTTTCATCAAGTAAATTAATAGGCCCTACATTATCATTCATAAATACATTCGAATTCCCTCAAAGTAAAGCCGAATTCTGACGACAAATTAAAATAACGCGTCCTTTCATTATCGTTTTCTTCATTTCGGTTTCATCATTTCCTTTATTCAAATACTATTCTTGGGGCCATTAAGCCATTTGATTTGAAATGAATCACTCACCAATCCTTTGTAGATTGATGAGGGAAACTGGACTTCCACGTTTACAGCGAGGGTAACGTCCATGTTTGAAATAGTATACTTTTTGTTTTCTTTTTCAAACAACGAAATATAACTCTACATCATATTTAATTTCACTGGTAATGTGTCCATAAGTTTTGTTCATTAATATTAGAAAAATGATTTTTAAAAGAAGGTTTCGTGGAAAAACCATGTATAAGTATAATCGTGGTTATCCATTTAAAGCACTATTATCTGAAGGCCAAGGACATGTGGTGTCATTTGTCATTGAGTAATCCGATCTATTTGATATACGACCAGTGGAAATAAATATATGTTCCGAGGATCGTAATTTACGACCGTATTTTCTGTGAATCGCGATATCCAAGTATGACATTCCAGCGTGTCTGCGTCGGAATGCCAGCGATTGATTGGTCAATGACTCCCGTCAATCATATCCAAACGGGTGTGCCAGAATTGCAAGAATGTACGAGCGCTCGACATTTATCACTTGTTGATGGCATCGACGAACTCAGAAAGAAAATAAGCGCGCAGCTCTAGAGACTCTGGTTTCCAGACTGTGCGTTCCTCTTCCTCTCATACTCACGCATTGCCTTCTCAAACGGGCTATTGTGTAAATATCTAGTCAGATCTTATCCACATGAGTTGGTATTACGACCACATCAGGTTCGAGATTTTATGGAGGTTGCCTTATGCCTGATTTGATGGGAGTTATTGAACTGCACATTAAGATAGACCTTTTATATTTGGCTTTGGAACAAGACTGAGAAAAGCACCTAGAAATAGAACCGAATGTTTATGCAGTGGCTATATACTTTTCAAAAGTGTCTCATCTCTCAGCATTGAGTTCTTTCGCGAAAAAATCATAACGTGCAAACTATGTAGCTTCGTAGCGAGAGTTTGCGCTTGTGTCTCTGATGTAGTGTTGAACACCTTCCCAGTTACCATTTGCATATGAAACACAAACCCAGTTTTAGTGTTTCAAAATAGCTCTAAAATGTGAGATAGGGATAGAAACAATCAATGCAAAAATGTTAAGTAATAGTAATTATGCTAAATATACACAATGTGAACATTAAAGGAAACCAAAACCCAAAGAGAACTGTGGATGGAGTGAAAGTAGCAACATTACTAAAACACAGCAGTGAAAGTTTGAGGAAAATCGGACCATTGATGCAAAAGTTATGAATTTTTAAAGTTTTGGTGTTGGAACCGCTGGATGAGGAGACTACTAGAGGTTATGACGTCATGTGTGGACAACAATATAAAGAAAATATAAAGGGAATTCCACAAAAATCATTGTTCATGAAAATTACATATTCCATCAACTTGATACTGACATATGTTAAGGGTAGCAATTTTTCCCCCTGCTTTCTGAAAGCGGTTAGTCAAGTGCTCTTTCATTATGGTAGAAAAGTGATTTTTTGTGAAATTTCCTTTATATTTTCGTTATATTGTTGTCCACACCAGACATCATAACCTCTAGTAGTCTCCTCATCCAGCAGTTCCAACACCAAAACTTTAAAAATTCATAACTTTTGCACCGATTGTCCAATTTTCCTCAAACTTTCACCGATGTGCTCTACTAATATTGCTGCTTTCACTCAGTCCATGTTTCTCTTTGGGTTTTTGATAAAATTGTTTCTAGACTTAACAGTCTGCAGTTATGGTTTACTCAGAAAATAGTGATATCTCCTTATATTTTAGCCTTTATTGCGACATTTCTAGATGGAGGGATGTTCTGTGATCCAACAAACCTACACATATGCAACAAATGTGATATCTCAAACATTTTCTTTTAAATTAGTGCTTCCATAGGATGCATCAGTTGTTCATCATTACTCATATTTAATAATTGTAATGATAATAAGAATGATAATAATAATAATAATAATAATATAATGATAATGATAAATAACACGTCTATAACAGCGCTTAATACTGACATTTCTCAGCCCATTAATACAGAAAAACAGCGTCATAATACAATTTAAAAAAAATAGGATTGAGTAAACAGATAAGTTTTCAGCAATGATTTAAACTTATCAACACTTTCAGCATTTCGGATATAAAGAGGGAGTTTGTTCCAAAGAGATGGAGAAATAACCGAAAAAGCCCTGTTACCACAACGGGACCATGTGATAGTTGCAGATATGGAGGAAGAACGGAGAGAACGGGTTGAAGTGGAGGAGCGGAGAGAAATCAAGTCTTTGAGGTAAGATGGGGCAAGATTATTACATATCTTATAAAGAATGAGAATGAGAACAATTTAAATGTTAAGAGAACCCAGTTCACAGCATTAAATGTGGTTATGGCGTTCAAGCCTTCAGCACGATCATTTTAGTTATATTGAACGATCATTGTTTCCAAAGTAAGCAAAAAATTTCAATGCACGATCAAACCGGTGTGTTTACGCGATTGCGATGCAGGAATCGAAAAAAAAAGAGGCATATACATGTTCACGACGAACTTTATTTGAACAAAAGTTGAATAATATCAAACGAAGGCAAGCATTGTATCCTGAGACGGCAGTGGCTGTTCTTCAGCGCCTCTTGATGTGGCTGTAATCTCAGACAGACACCGTAGGAGAAAAGGTTTTAATAAAACATTAACGATATCTCAAACAAAATGTATAACATTGTGCAATCCTCTGTCTTGACAGGTAATATCCATTTTTGTTTTATTCATAATTGCTTAAGGTGATTTAAAGAATTGATAGCAAACTCTATGCATGACACACACAAGACTCACATTTGATCATTAAGACATTATAGTGGGGTTTTTTTTCTCGTGCCTTCTCCCTAGAAGAAAAAAAAAAGCCGAGATCTCACAACTCGGCTTTTGCCTTTTCGGACAGGATAAGTCGAGATTTCACAACTGAGAAGACAAGATCTTACATCACGCCCTCTCACCTTCTTAGACCCGCAGAAGTCTAGAAGGTGAAGAACTGGCTCGTCTTCTCGCTTGCACTTATAAACTTCACTAGTTTTTGGTAAAGAGGTTTGCAATTTGTGATAAAAACGGAACATCTTGAAACTTACGCATTGAATAACAACATCGAACGGAAGCAAACAAGGTCCCCAAGACGGTAATCAGTGTTAAGGACTGCTTGACGTTGTTGTAATCTTAGCCAGACATCGCTGTAGACAATGTGAACTGGAAGGGGGGGGGGGGGTGGGGGGGGATTAACGCCATCTGAAAACGATGTTCAAGATTGTATCTTCTTCTATTTTTGCATGCAATATCCCTTTCTTCTTCATACTTTGATGAGGCTGATTTTGAAATCTGATTGCAAACTCTACGCATGACACACGGACGACTCAAGAGTCTGGTGATACTGTTGTAAGATTGCACAAGAGTCAATGTTGTAAGTCTGTGAGGGCTGTGGGTTTTTTATGTAGAGACAGGTGGGCGGTGTTTTGTTTTGTTTTGTTTTGTTTTGTTTTGTTTTGTTTTTTGGTTATCAAAGTGCAAGCCAAATTAACTGTTACCAGTTGATAGGCAAAGAGTCCAACTTTTTAATACAAAATTCGAACAGCATACCCGAGATCACTGAGGACATTAACATTACCAATGAAAGATGATCTTAACGATTGATGAAATCAGTGAGCTATGCACATCTCTGATGGGACGTCAATTTGAATCTATACTTTATAGACAAAAATAGGAAAAGGCATTACAAACACAGCTTTTTATCCATAGCTAAAATATAATTGCCTGGCAGCTGTTAGACAATAGCGATCACTTGTTGTATACCCAACATTTTACGCATATCCTTGTCATTTTTACTACGCAAGAAAGGAAACGTGTTTACAATAATGAGACGCTCAAAATTGAAATAGAAAAAAAAATGTATCATGAAGGTATACTTCCGTATTGTTATCATAGCGTGCTTACCTTAATTATCGTTTCAGTATCGCCAAATCTCCAAAATGTCGTCTGCCTTCCGTTAGCGTTTAGCGCCATTTCATTAGTGTGAACGGGCCATTCAACTTTAATTAAAGAGTGTATGCGTAGCTGATTCCAAAATATCGTTTCCCGCTTGGGAACGTTTAGCGCCAATTGATCAGTCTCAACGAACATTGTAGTTTAATTAAGGCATATAGCCAATTGATCGATCGTAAACGGTGCGACGTGCACTATTCCACATACCTAGCTCTCAGAGTGAGGGGGGGGGGGGTAGAAGGGAGAGAATGAGAGGATGTTGAGTACGGAGAAGTGAGATGGGGAGATACACGGATGGGGAATGACAAGTTACATCGTGAAAGACAGACTGGCGGAGGGTGCGATTTGTCACACACATGCCATGTAGTCATTTACTCTGCATTCTCTCAGCGCTCAGGAGGGCATGGGATATATCCATTTTAAGACGAGCATCATCGCTCTCAAGCTAAACTGCGCGCATCGCTGTCCCCTTAAGGAATTCTACACGTCCTCCATCCGTTCTCTCCATGCTATAAGAGACATGCAATACCAAATCAGGAATCATAGCAAAGGAACTGGTTGCGGGAAAAGTGAGATTGCGTGAAGAGCTCACTGCAGACTGCACGAAGACGTTATGATCGCTTTCAGCTTTGCCTAATTTTGCGCGGATTTTTTTTTTTCAACTTGCACTTTCAAACACTCCTAAATACGTTTATTTCTGTTCATTAAGATGTGAAGCTACAAAAGATAAAAGGTTTTCCAACTTCTGTTTGAAGGGTCAGCTGGTGATTTCTTAAACGCCTCCTTGAAGGTGAACAAAAGCTCGCATTGATTGTTAAATTAAGGCATCACAAAAATAGATGCATAATTAACACCTGCTTACTCCTTCTTCACATCTGCGGTGTTTCATCACCCTTCCGCTCTCATCGACTGTAACCACCATCCCTCCTCCCGCTCTTCCTCCCCTCCTCTCACTTCCCATTCTCCATCTTCTCCCTCCCTTTCCATCTTTCAACGTAATCAAATTCAAGGCAGGCGGGGAATAATACAACAGAGGAATGCGCAACCTGACGTTACCATTTTCCCCGTATCATTGCCTCATGCGAGTATACGGGCACGATCTATTTTTATCGTGCGGACATCATAGAATGTATTGCGTCGTGTGGGAGAGATGTCGACTACGGTTTAGCAAAACGACAGTCATCTTGCCCGGCCAACAATTATTGAATTCTATTCCCGCGTCTTTTGTTGCGACCGATGATAACAATCGATAAAAATCGTATGACGTTAAAAATCACTTCCAATCGTTTGAGGAAGCTGACGAGGTCAGGAAGCGCTTTCAGTCGTAATGTCGAGCAGAAATCTGCTCCTAATAATGAATCATATATATATATATATATATATATATATATATATATATATAGAGAGAGAGAGAGAGAGAGAGAGAGAGAGAGAGAGAGAGAGAGATGGAGAGAGAGATCAATATATCTATATGTATATATGAATTCATATGTAGAGAGAAACATTTATACATGTTTATATATATACACATATATACATATTAAGAATGTATAAACACGGAAATAATACACGATTATTTGTTTTCTGTAATTTTGATAAGCACTGTCTTTTCCTGTGAGTTTCTGATATCACAAAGACATATTTCTATAAAAGTGGGAAATACTTATGATGGTATTTTTAATGAATATTGTTTCTCGAGGACAAGTTAAATACACTTGCAACTATTCATTGAAGTCATTTGTGCAAATGGGTAATCTTGCAAAGGTGGAAATGATAATGGCCCTCGGAGAGAAATTAGCTCACACTTAATAGGCTAATCTAGGTAAACGTAGTAATCATTGTAGATTTCACTTCGTGTATAAATTTACAAAATTATCATCTGCGAAGAAAATAAGACCTTGTCAAATCCCGTGGGTGCCGAAGAAAAGACATCAAAAGAAGTAAGCAACGATTTCGCATAAAACTGCCCTTCCGGTTTCGTTAAACGTATCTTTTTTATATGTTTGTTAGTTGTTTGATTTATAGAAGGCACGAAAAGGATGGTTTGCTGCAACATATAAACTTTAATTGTTTGGTCTTTTTTATTTATATTTTTTTGCAAATCATCGCATATCCTAGTACTTTTTTCCACTTTCATCATAGCTATAGCGATTAAATGGCCACTAGTAATCGACTCATCCACTTGTTTTTTATAGATATAGTACAAATTTTGTGTCAATTCAATGTAAATGAAGATGCAACTTTGCTTGCATATCAAGACATATCCCTGCTAATACCCAAAATGATAATGGCCCTATTACATATATATGCGTTTGTCTGCCATTTTCTTGAATACAGGTATGATTCAGTTAAAATTCTGTTGTCCACAGCATGAGTCAATTGTCATACAAGCTTTAACTTGCATGGTCCCGCCTAACATCCAACTGGACCCCATGGAAGACCAGCAATTCAGACTGAATAGAGTATGGGCTATCCAGCCATCTTCTCAGATGGAAATGAAACAAACAAACAAACAAACAAATGTGAAGTTGAATCCAGCACCTCGATTTCTCCGTGGTCTCCATCTCTTCAGATAAGACGGGGAGACAAGGGCCGGGTGGGGAGGAGAGAAGAGGATGACGTGGCGTCAGAATAGAAGAGCTCAAAAATCGTTCATGGTAGATCTGCTGAGCTGCTAGTGATTGTCTGGTGTCCGTCGTCTCTGCAACGACTCGTTTGTGGATGGGATGCGACATCTTCCCTCCCACGTTTCAATCTAATTACAACCATGGGGGAAAAAATCTAAAATGTCAGGATTCGACGACTTTCCATGTCTTTTTCTTTCTTACTCATCTTATTTTTTCCTGGAATTTTAAATTTGTTCAAGATTGTATTGAAATGGCCTATGAATTTTCCCCCTTTTTACAGATTATGCCTTCATCCTCTTTTCATCCAGTATCAAAGAGTTTGGTGAGTTTGATCAAGCTGTATGACTTTTTCAGTGACAGCAAATGTCCCTTGTCTCCAATAAGACATTTTCTACGCATAATCTGACATGCCACCCACCCACGTATAGAATATTATGCCAGAATTACTTATTTTGAGCTCTTTGTAAGTGTTCAACATTTTAATTGCAAATTGTGTGAATATATATGTATTTATCATTCGTGTGTGTGTGTTGCAAACTACACTTCATTGTATATAGTTCATGAAAAACTCTTTCGAGATGTTAGTGCAACGTCACAGAAGATCACGCGGATATGAGTAAAATAGATAAAGTATAGTATACAAGTGAGGACCTGCTGTAGCAATGAAGGCAGTATACTCTTAATCTTTGTATGCACAATCATAGCCAATCCAGGAGTTTGTTAAGCACCATCGTAAAGTTTTGTGGAGTAACAGACAGGCAGCAATGATACGTATGGTGACAACAACAACAACAGAAGAGGGAGATTATAGCACTCCACTTGTGCACAATCGGGATATAAAGTAAATGCCGTGAACGTTCGTCCATTATCGAATATTGCCTTTACCTACCAGCAACAGGTTCTTGTCCCGCTCAGGCGGAGTGCAGCTCCTTACTGAAAGGTAGCGACAAAGCAGTAGCCTTTGACATTCACTCTCCTCATTCAATAAATCAACTCAAACGTTCGCCAGGAGCTGAAATGAAAATACGCACACGCGCTCCCCCGGCAGGGGCTTATTAATTCCCATCCAGCCTCAAATCTTGCTCATTCGTTTTGTTCCCTAATGTAATTATTTTGATTAATGTTATTAGCCGTAACCCCTTCGTGATATTTGTACAACGACGGTTTGCCGCGCGATTCCTTCCATAAATTACATTGAACTATTACGGCGAGCACACATGATGATGCGCAGACAAAGTTAATCATCATCATCATCATCATCATCATCTTCATCTTCTTCATCTGTCCTTGTTCATCTTGTTCATATTCCATCCCCCACCCATTGGTCTGTCACTCTCTCGTCTCGCTTTCTCTTCCTTTTTCCCTTACCGTAAGTATTTCGCTATTCTCCCTCTCTTTCTGTTTTCGTTTCTCTTAGCTTCACACCTTCTGTAACTTGGTCCTGTGCATGGCGGAGAGTTTTTGTGTCCGGCGCGGTGGTATAAATGAGAGTGTGTTCTAGCATCCTGTGTCAGGTACGATTGCGCGTCAACCGTCGCAAGACATCTGTCTGCTGCGTGCAAGTTCAAAGCACTACCAACCGTTCCTGCCGCGCTGCGCTTCCTATATAACTTCTCTTCTTTCGGCAAAGAATGACGTCATAAATCAACTGTGTGACGTCACGCCAGTACCTGGGATTGCAGCCACTGAAAGACAGCCGCTATTTCGAGCGAGCAAGAAAATCATTCGGAGAAGGGTGCTATGCCGGTGAGAAGGGACAATCTTGAGGGAACACAAACGGCAGCTTGCCTGCTCTCACTGTCTCACTTTGTTGATACTTTCGGGATGAAACTTCTTTGAATAAGCGGAAGATGATATATGATATTGATATCTGCTTGTAATTGTTCCAGCTTTCATAAGAGAGTGGCTTTTGTTTTTGTTTTCCAACAAAAACGTCGCCAAAACCCACATTCGGTTGAATCACGGTTATCCTAGAACTCCTAGCTCTTTCTTTTTCTTTAATTCACTAATGCAATTTTGTAAATGCAATTACTTTGGTCCTGCACTGTTCAAAACAATATCAGATAATTATGATATGCACAAAGAGAGAAGAGACATTGTCTTGCAACATCCCTGCAACTAACACTTATTCATTCATCACCCATGAGAAATGAATCTCTCTTATTTCGATCGTCAAAAGCGTTTTCGCATTTTCCCAGGAAAGAAACTCTACTTCGTTATCGTATATCATTTTCACTTGCCTTTATATTCACATGATAGGTTGCTACTATGACGTTACCCGTTTACATTACAGTAAGCGTGTCTTATCAGAAAGATTTGTTTGTTTTGTTTTCTTAATTTTTACTCAGTTCTCGCTAAATTATTTCATGACTATTAATATCATTGCTATTGTTATTGATAATATTATTGTCATCATCACTACAATTTCTATTGTTTATATTATTATCATTATCTTTGATGTTTACTTTTCTGTTAGTGGTAATTGTTCCGTTTATCATAATCATTGCAAATATAGATGTTATCACAATCTCATCTCTACATTACTAGTAGCAGAAGTGTATTGCTACTCATGTTCCATCGACTACAATTTTCATCGAAATTGCTCTTGTTGCCATCGAATGAAATTTTATTACTGTTAAGTATTTGTATTTTTTTTCCATCTGCTTCTTGTCAATGATAAATGCTGGTACCCACCAGTAATACCTTGTTCACGTGAATACAGCTGAGGCGACACTATTTGCCTTTTAGCTTCCTTAGGCGCATACGCGCATCAACTCGAAGAACACATCACGACATTACTGCTTGCGCATGCGCTGAAAATGGTTCACCATTATGAGAGCAAATGTAAAGCAAATGATCGGAAAATTTTAGAATCAGCATATCAAGAGAACAAACAAAACAAATAAAATGTCCAACATAAATGAGTAACTGAGCAAGAAGTCTAGGATCTGTCGAGTTGTGAGATCTCGTCTTCTCGACTTGCAAGGACCGTAAATTGTCGAGAAGGTGAGAAACTTTTCATAGCACAAACTTCCGTAGATATCACTCCGCTTGTGGCGAATAATAGAATGCTGCTACATCCCACATGTATTGAACTTGGGGTTGTAAAGTCCAGGCTTACAATAAATGTGTTATGGACGAGATTTATTTTTTCTCTCTCTCTTTTCTTGGTATAATACCTCTGTTCCTTGAATAATCTTACCGGATGGACGGTGCACGCAAATGCAACAAAATGGTATAATTACAGGTAGAAGATACAAGAAATGCATGCTTAGTAAACAGATGGTACCTATGATATAATCTAACAGTGAAGTACTTTTTACAGATCAAATGGTGGGGCGATTTGATTTAGAAGTTCTGTCTCGCCATGGGAAAGGGGTCGCCGATAATTGGTTCTGATAAAGCAAATTCATTTCTTCTACTTTTCTCCCTTTTAATTACAGCGTGTGTAATATGTAGGCTCCACATATCAAGCCTTCATTCCACACTTTTACAATGTGTTTTTTTAAATCGTAGGATATGCTTAAAATGACAAGCTTTGTGCGTTCGGTGAGATTATTGGTATAATTGTTTGAAAGATCACCGAAGGTTGGTGCATAATGTACCTATAAGTGACGATGTCACAGACTTATGTGATCAGTGGTTTTAGGCTTGGGTTGGAACCAGATGCACGTGTGAGTATATTAAAACACTCGGGCCAGGTGAGTTTCTTTATAGGGCCGATTTCCATGGTGATGCCTGGCTATGACGTCACACTTTGATTCTCTATTACCATTCCATGTTCTGATTAATTACTTTGCTCCGTCACAAGTCCTAACAGCACAATAATATTCCGCGCCATGTCTAAGTTGAATTTTGATAAAGTCAGACGAAGAGAATGATAGTGTCCTCATACAGACCAGAAAGTTATAGAACTTTATAGGCCTACTTCACATGTTTAGCATCTGGGGCCCGTTGCATAAAAGTTACAATTATGGTAACTTTGCCATGCAATGGTAACTTCCATGGGATTCTTGATTTTGATTGGCTGTTGAGTATTGTTGCCATGGTAGTTACCATTGGATAGCAAAGTTACCCTAATTGTAACTTTTATGCAACGGGCCCCTGCAATTACTTTCCCCACAGATCATCGTTGCTGTAAGTTATTGCAAGATTACAATAATTTGACCCAAAAGATACATGCCAATCTAGATCTTAACAATTTATGTAACATCACCTCTGCCAGTGTAATTTGGGTTGTGACTCGTCTTACTATGAAAAATTTTGCAACTGTAACATTTCCTAACTTTATCATTCTAAGGCTGATGTAGACGAAACTTTTACAAACGTGTTCATCTAATTTTGCTTTAAGTTACTGAGGCCAACTATGAGGAAGTGTGGAAATATACAAAAAGTTGCTTCTGCGTGGAGGCACGTCTTCGATCAACGTTTTGAAGTGAGATCGTTGAAATTGTCATTATGCGTGCGACTTCCGAAGGTTCAAACTGGAGACGATACCCATGCCCCATTTTCTCGAAATATTCAGACCTGCAGGGTTCATCCGGTGACCTACTTCCACATTCTTGTTGCTACGACACGGGGCATTACAAAGCTTGGTTACAAGTCTTCTCTGTTTTCGGAATCTTTGACAAACTTAGACAACGGTCCAGTCAGAATGCTACACTTGGTCTAGTTTCATATGATTCCTTCCGGATGTATATATATATATATCATAATATCCATTCCTCTAAATTTTGAATTTGTATCAGGGATGAGGAAGAGAAGTTTGCGGTAACACCATAAAAACGTTGTATGAGCTATTGTTATATAGATTTGTGTGTAATTGTATGTGTGTTTACATGAAAGAGAAGTATGCATTCATCCCTTTATTGTATGTATCAAATGTTGAATGAGACAAGCGAAGTGTGTCTAGCGCCTCTTCACAGAAAAAGCGAGAAGAAAAAAACATAGCAAAAGAGCACACTTGTGCAAGCAATTTCGAAAAAAAAACAACAACAATTAAGTAATACGCATAGGATGATGTTCAATTATTCCCTTCCCAACCAGAAGCTAAACAGTCACGACGCAAAACCACGATATTGACGGCGTAATAGCGCAAGCCTTTTCCATTCAAGGCTTTCGTGCTTGCTCGAAAGCAAGATGTCTCTATTGATTCTTCGTGTGTCCCTCCTTTTACAGCCGAGAGGAGATGGATAATACACACTATACTACGATTAAAGAAAAAAAAATCACTCTCGAATTGGCGATGGTTGGCGATATCTCATTGAAGACGCGTAGGAGAATTACACGCGAAACCGAAATCACACCTTTGACGAGTTTGCAATTTTAAACACATTGTAATAGACAAACACACACGTGTGTGTCTGTACGATATATATGTATATATACAGAAATGTATAGAAATATATGTACTTGACATTATTAGCCTTAAGGGTCCAATACAAGCTTCCTCCTGGATAAAGGAGGAGCAACTCGTTAGATTGTAGCTCCTTTCATCAGTTTGTTCTGTCCCGCTTTTCCCACCCCAGTCACTTCCACTCCCTCTCTCGCTCTCTCCCCCTCTCTCATCTCTTTCTCCGGCTCTCTCACGCCGCTATATATTTGGCTGCTTTGTATCACTGGTCTTACATTTAATTGAATAAATTGCGTGAGTGTATAGAGGCAGCGTGCTAGAAAAATGTTGCGAGCATGAGGGGAGGGTATGAACGTTGAGCAGGGCGAAAAGAGAGCCGGTTGACAGTGGCTCTTCCACGACAGGCTCTGCCCACGCAGTGGTGAAGGAGAGACAGAAAAAAGGGAAGAAAAAGCGGCGAGTCTCGGGAAGATCATCAGTTGAGCGAGTAACGAGCGCAGCACGATGATCGTGTTTGGAAGACAGGGCCCAAGAGTTGATTCTTTGATTGTAGTAAGAGGAGAGAGGAAGAGGGGGAACCAGAATGAGAAATTCCTGTCCATGTAAACGTGTTTGACTAGAGCCACATGCAGCATTCCGTAACAAGTGAGCCAGCTGTGAAGCGAATAAATTCCACGCCTCTCGCTCTTCCAACTTAAAAGTTGAACACGCAAGAAGTTTGGGCGTACGGATCTTTTGGGGGTTTGTGTTTTTTGTTTTTCCCTCACTTCCTCTCCGAGATTGACGGATGACTGGGAGAAAGACATTCACTGTGCTCTTACTCTCTTTTTGCTTTGAAAGTACCTGTTTTCACTGAAACTTTCCTTTTTTGTCGTACCGACATTTGATTTCGTCATTACTGCAGGTGTGCAGACAACAAAAGAGGGGGCTATCCGAAAAAATAAGTTTGGCGCGTTCTCGGCGCCTGTTCCTGCTCTTCGTCTCACCGAAGCGAGTCTGGTTACCTAGAGACAATGGAAGAACACTTTTGTGATGGAGCACCACCTCTCTGGGAGGAACATTCGCGAGTTCCATGCTTTCACGTCCTCTCCCGGTGTAGCATGAAGGCATCCTCCGATTCGCCCAGCCACTGCCAACATCATCCTCACCAGCAGCAGGAGGAGCAGCAGCATCACTACACCCCTAACAACAGACGCCAATGGCGACATCCACCTCCTTCTCCTCGGCAATCTCCTTCTCCTCATCCTCACGATCATCTACACCATAATCATCCGCACTTTCATCACCATCACGAACTCTGTTCTTCGACAACGTCGCCTCCTTTATCACTGACGGCACTGGAATCGGTGAGTAGACTATCCTCAAATTCTTATTCATGTGATTGCTATGCCTCCCCCCCCCCCCCGCAACCACATAGAGACATACTAATTTCCCTCCCCTACGTCCCATCCCTCCCTCAACCCCTGGCAGAGCAGTGCGTGCTTCTTCCCTCCTTAACGAGCCTGAATCTCGAAGCGGCAGGCTCATAACTCGGTTAATTGCATGTGTGAAATCTGGATTGTTTAATGGTGGGAGAAAGTGTGATAGCCTGAAATAACACAGCACTCAACTTTAAAAAGGCAAAAGGGAAAAGGAAGGAAAATCGTTATCCTTTACCTACTTGTTGACGGAAATGACTGCAAATGCGAATGAAATCCAGGGATTTCATAGTCAATTAGTCAGTCAATTGTGCAATGCTTTAAACTGGTCCTATGCTGTGTGAAACTGGAGCTGTCAAAATATTGAGGTATTGCGTGACCACGCCCCCTAGTAACGCAGGCACTTTATACTCACAGAATGAGAGCGTTTTTACGAGTGTTGCCGTGAGAAGAGTAGCGATACCTGATATTCCGGTTTTTTTTTTTTTTTTACAAACACATGTCAAAAATTAAAGCAAACTGCCCCAGGTTTACAAAATGGAAAATCCCGTAGAAAAGTAAAACTGATAGATAATAATCGCGACTGTCGAATTCGACCCCTAATGCTATTTTGTTTCTAATGGGTTGCACGTAATGCAATGATTATGTACACTCTTTCTACGGCTTTTTATTGTCAATGCACCGGTTGTAAATTCATTTTCCATGGTTATAAGACAGGAATAGAAGGCGAGTTCTCTAAATTACCAAAGAAGAGCAGTTCAATCCCGAAAAAGAAATTTGACGAAGGCCTCTTAAATGAAAAAAAGAACAAAAATATTAATTTCATTGGCATTGTTTAATCGAAAGGGGGCGTTCCTCTCTCCTTGAATTGCTTGTGATAGTGCGACAACTCTGTGTCATCGAGCAGCCGGGAGATTTCGGCTATAAATGACTGTGTTACCAAAGTAGGCCTATTATTATCTGTGTATCGATTACGGCCGCTGTCATTATAAATTCATACATGTGTGAATATAACGAAACTATTCAGCTTCGATTCGTGAAGGTACGCATGCCGTCAGCAAAACGTCACGCGTTGAGCGGTTACAACAGGTCCGTCTTTCTTTCTTTCTTTTTCTACCATGTCTTTTTGATCCCCGTTGTCTTCGATTGCCATCCGCTTCATAAGGCTATAAGGCGCAATGCCTCGGGAGCGATGTCTCTGCCCGACAGTCGTGTGACGTAATGGGCTAAGCAGACGACAAAGCTGGTCGGGAAGGTCACACGAAGTGCCAATATCGTGCGATTGTGTGCGAAGAATGGCGCGTAGATGAAGCTATGATTATTAATATGAGATCCCGCGTTCAGAACATTATCAAGAGGAATTAATTCATAACCCTATGCATATAACACTGTCAGGTCACAATCTATACATCCCAGGTATACTATGATTCGGCCAATGCAAGGCGCTAATAGTCGACGAGTCCGCTCGCACTCTAAAGTTGGCACAGCAAAGAATTTGACATTTAAGAAATGTCAAAATGCTTAAAAATGCGTCATCCAAGATTAGATTGCTCAGTTGTATTACATAATACCACCTCTATTGAGAGAGGCGGATCATATATGATCAAAGTTTCTGCTTTTGTTTCATTTTTGGCGCAAGGGTGGGGGGGGGGGGGAGGGGGGTGTGTGTGAAGGCCTACTGCCGTGGCTACCATAATACCCTGTTCGAAGTGGAGATGAGATGATGATGTACGCTTCACAGAGGTCACCGTGCAATTATCCTCCTTTCCATTATGTGTGAAATGAGAAGCCAGGCAGCCTCTTTAAAGTGGTCAAATTAACGTTCGTAATTGCATCCATGTCTGTCTCGATCATCCATCGATCACAGCCCTGTGCAGTTTGACTCGATCTTTTTCCCGCAGCCAGTAGTGACCTCCGCATATACTGTCAAATGACAAGTCCATTTCATGAATGACGCAGTCTGTATCCAGAATCCCCCCCCCCCCCCTTTCTCCATTAAAAATCCTGTATGGGCCTTTTCATCCTTCGCCTTGGCAGTTCGCTGAACGGGTGACGTGTAGGTTTCATGGACATTTCAATGTGTTCCACGGACGCGGAAGGTTGGTAGACAGCTATCATTTAATCATTAAGATTTGTTGTGACCATTTTCTTCCAAGCGCTCTCGTGCGAGTTTGAAGGACTGTTGGGGGGATAAGAAGATGTGGAGGGAGGGATAGATTCATTCGCGTCATCGCTTGCATCTAACTATATATTAAACGAAAGCTCCACATGCTACATTTGTTGGAGGAAATGTTGCTAAGTTTGCTCAAGATTAACCCTGACCACACGTGAGCTTCTTCTTTTCTTTTCTTTTTTGGCGGAGGCGAAGATTTTTCGGTAAGCGTACAAAAATGGTTCTCCATTCAAATACCTTGTCCTCGCGTCTTGTTCTCCATCAGCATACCAAATTATTGTGTTTCAGTGTGTACGTGTCTGTGTGTGAGAGAATGTGTGTGTGTGTCTTTCGCCTTCAGAAATGAAGGGAGAGGAATTCTTCTAGCCTTCGTTGCCATACCTCTCTCACAGGTGAGATACTTTGCGCACCGGGGCATCAAACGGTTCCCGCCCGCCAATTTATTACCAAAACAAACGGACTGGCGGGGTCGCCGCACACTCTCTGCGTGTAACCTGTTCCATTTCCAGCAAAGCACGCCATGCCAGCTGTACTTTCGAGCTGTGGCTGCGTTTGAAAGGGTGGGAAGGATTGTCTGGTGAAGATTATTACGTCGTCAATAAATTGACAGACAGGATTCCGGCCAGTGGCGTCATCAGTCCCGATGCCCTCTTTCCCTCTTTTCCCCCACCACGCCCCCCCCCCCCAAAAAAAGTATCTCACTCTTTAATACATATATCTCTATCTGTCTCCCTCTTTTTCTATCTTCTTTGTACAAACATATATTTACACCTGCAATATCAATATGGTCAGCATCTGTCAGTCAAGCATAATATCTCTATCTGCGCCTCACTTTCTCTTTGACTTCCTTCTTTATCCAGTGCACCCCTCTTCTACTCAATCTCACTTGCTTCTTACACCCCCCCCCCCTCATTCTCTCTCTTTATATCTTCCGACCTAAACCAATACGAGGGAAGTTGAAACAGTGTTTGGGACCTCATAATTATATGGGGCTGACCGGGATTAACAACAATATAATCCAGTTAACGAGATCAGAGAAAAAAATGAAAACTTTGACATTATACCTTTAAACCTACAAAGAAGCAAAGTAAGCGTGTAAACGGGGAAATAGTGAAGTCCATCATAGTGACATACGATACAAGGGAGAGATATGACTCAACGTCGACCACGCATTGGTAAAATTACCAGCGACTTGCTCGTCGGACATGCCGCTTTTGATGATTTCATGATGATAGATTGCATGCCAAGATTTCCTGTACGTGAGAAAGCGAATGAACAATTATTGCTCTCCTCAGGGAATATACGACATTTTAGCGCTCATGTTAGCTAAAAGGTATGTTAGTTCATTGCCAAGAGAAAAGCACTGCGCCAGGAACTCCCCGCTTTGTCAAAATCTACCTTAGATATAAACTGTAGAAAGAGCAGTGCATATAGGCATCTACCAACAGACACGGGAAATGAAAGAGAGGATAAAAAGTCTAGCACGCTGACGATAGAAGCAGGACACGCGAAGGGAACGAACCATGACGAAAATAGATCAAAACCAAAGAACAAAATAAAAACAACAAATAACCTGCGCTCTTTTTTTGTTATTCATATTTCTATTGAATGTTGCTATATTTTGCCAGGAAACTGTTGTTATGCCAACAAGGCAATTGAATCCGACGTCTCACATTATTTACACACATAAATGCCCCTGTTTTACACGTACAAGCGACGTGAGGGCATTGCCGACTATTATCTCATAATACTGCCTACACATATTCCCAAGGAATCAAATTTATCATGGCCTGGATACTTGATAGATCGTAGTATAGCGTTAGACAAATTTTAGATTTTTTTTCTTTATCATGCGGAAGTGGAGGTTGACATTGGCGTAGAGTTGGGACAACTTCCAAGGGAATCGACCCTATGCCAAAAGGGTTATTACTCTCTAAGTGTGCATGAACAGGTGCAGATTGGGCTACAATCTGGGTGGGGGGGGGGGGGGGATAAATTTGTGATAAACGGTATCGACTTTGCTCGGACACAAAATATTGCTGATACACGAGAAAGTCAACAAAACCAGTGGGTAAGAATAAGTCATTCTTTAGCCGTGCATCACTATGGTAAGCATTAATTATGCGATACCAAATGAGTCTGAGGAGGCTTAATACACTGTATTTCTAAAAACAGACATGACTATGTGAACTTATTACTCGTTACACATATAGCTCAAACTACCTCCGGGTTCGCAGTTAAAGAATGACATTTATTCAATGAATTTCCATTCATTTTCTCCGCGGATGGGTATAGTTTTTAGATATAATTATGTTCTTCACTCAATTCGTGGTTCTTGGAAATATTTCTAAAACGGGAGGTCCATCGGTTGTTGTAAAAGTCTTCTTATTCTATTTTGAAACACTGCATCATGACAGACTGTCTTAATGGAATTGCTGGATAAAAACCGACAGCTTCTACTACCTTTATTTAGTCCAGACACTAATAAAAGTCAACTATACCCACCCGCGGAGAAAATGAATGGAAATTCATTGAATAAATGTCATTCTTTAACTGCAAATCCCGCAGGTAGTTTGAGCTATATGTGTACACCTAAAATCCAATGACATCATTAGAATGATGATCCGGCGGTACACGGAAACGCATAAAAAAGAGGGTTTCTGCATTTAACCCATTGACGATGAAAATCGTGGCTATTATGTAGAATTGCATCAACATCCGGAAACTGATCACAAGAGGGGTAATCGGTGCTGCGCTATGAGGAGGAAAAAAGATATACTCTTCCGTATTTGTACTTGATGACTCGTACAATGAGTCATGACTGAGATGAGAACGAGAAAGGGGCATTACACGACGTCTACCAAATATATCGAGGACGCAAGTTCATCAATCACTCCCTGATAAATCGGCGAACGAAGACCCGAACATCGATTTTGCGCAAGCTTTAAAAAACTGCGCTCTTCCCATCTCCGGTAATGACGGCCAGAATTGTTTCAAAGTGCCATCATCGAATGCATCTCCCCCCTAGGATTCGGGTCCATCCTACAATTCTATAATTTATGGGTTTTTTTTCATAATGGCCATCACAAATTCGTATTTGATTGAATAAAGGGTCTGCAGAAACCGATGGGAGACAAGATTCTTCCCCAGATTATTGGACCAAATTTGCACCCACCGGCGCCGAAATTGCCTGAGCCAACGGACCGCATCCCGATCCTACGCCCCCCCCCCCCCAAAAAAAAAAAAAAGTTTATAAAAAGAGGACAAAACTACAGACTAATGCCCAGACGTTTATAGGGTCAGACTTTATGAAGTCAAAGAATTGATGATTGAGTGCCAGTGTTGCGAGCCTTTAAAATATCCACAGAATGTCACTTAAAAGTAAAATTAGCAAACGAATAACATTGAAGTCATGTGAAAGGTGAGAAAGTTTGGCGAGATTCTGTACCCTTTTACAATTATATAGGAATGTTCGTTTCACTTGTTGTTGTTGTTTTTTACTGCTCTCTGAGAGCTTAGAATCTGTTACTTCAGGTAGTTAGAAATGTGGTTGTCAATTTGTAAATGGCCACATTTTGTGGAAGGAAATTAGTCCTACTTTATATGAATGCAACAAGTGTCATTTCATCACTTTCGTCGCCCCAGATAAACTGACTGCCAAACTTGTGGTAGCACTGATTGTTGTTGGTGTTTTCATTGTCTTGGATGTCATCCTTAGTATGTCATTGCACAGAGCATGATGACAAATAGTAAAAACGAAATGTAGGGCTCTCAAAATCTAGGAGAGCCATTTCAGTGTGGGTGGGTGACTTATAAACGGAAAGAACTCAAGAGTCTTTACTGTTTCGCTATAAAGAGCTACGATTTCAGACAGTAATAGATGTGAGAATTGACACGAATGTCATCCCGTGTCCACAAGGGTTAGTTGAATTTCACTTTCCCCGCAATTACATCCGCATTTGTGCATCATGATTATGCAATGACTGCTTGACGCAATTACGGGAGACGAGTTCAATTTCATTCATGATTGGTGTAACTTTGCCAGCGCCTCGTATAGCGCCTCGGAGAGCCAGCCGTATTGAGCGCACACCCCCTAGGACGGCGACATAAGAACGTTCATGACATCACATGCATTGTGTCTCTGATCCCACGTTGCCTGGGAAACGGGACGCACAAATTGAATTTTGTTCCGTGGTGGATTTGTGAAAGAAGCATGAAGCTCGTCTCCTTTTGTCGTTTTCTTCTTCTTTGACTCTTCTGGGTTCTTCTTCTTCTTTATCATCTTAATCTTTAAGGTGTTGAAGGCCCGAAAATGACATGGAAATCTTGATGGAGCGGAGCAGTCGTTATGATTTCTGATCAATCAATTACTAGTATCTTGCCTCTCCCATACAATCTCATTCTACCAATGTCATCCTTTTATTCTTGTGATTACTCTTGATAACTTTGCCATCAGATTATCAGGAACATCAGTGTGCGAGTCGCCACTAGATGATTTCATTGTTCTGCAGTCGTAATCAGCTGCAGGCTATTATAGCCGATAACTGTGAAAAAGAATGATAACATAAATGAATACGTGAATGACGTATGAGAGCGTCGAAAATGATGTGATGTCTAATGTATGTAAAATAATGTTATTCCTTGATAACTGCTGTCATCTTATGCTCTGCTTTTCGCCACTAGTGTTGAGTTGGCCTGAGACGAAAACAGAAAAGGTCGCAATTAAAAGAAACCATGTAAGGGAAGGTGGCTGCAAGGTACAAGGCCCAAGTATGCATCCACGTAGTGAAGTGCCATAATGATGTAGGAGTATTTTATAGATATCATTAGGTGCATATTTTCTCACTATCAATGCACGCATTTGTGTCTTTGCTTCTGGTCATAATCAAATGCTATGGCTCTTTGCCGCTGAAATACAAGAGAGCGATGAACTATAATGACCTCATAACGAACTTCATCCAGTGAGAGACTAACAATAACAAGGCCATAAAATACAAAGAGAGAGTGATTAAAGGAATTTCTCGACAAATTAATTGGCAAGTGATGGTAGTAATGATATGATGAAAATAATGAAATGACGAAAAACAGTGAAAATGATAGCACTGATACAGCATTGAATAGATATATGACACTCTCATAATAGCTATTATTCAGCGATTCCGCGTTATGAGGAGCGCATTCATAACGCCTAATCGTTATAAGATGAAGAAGAAATTTCCTTGCGCAAAATTGGAAGGGGAGTCCTGTAGTTTCCAGTCTGTCTGTATAACGTTTCACCAGGCCAACGTGAAGATTACACACGGACAATGTGTCTAAGCTATATCGTGTTTTGAGAAACATTCGCTTTCTACGCTTCGAAGAGCTTTTAACAAACAATACACATTCTTTTCTTCTTCATTTTTTTTAACTGCTGAAATAATTCGCTGGTATGATAGATTGCGTTCGAATCTAGCGACGACCTTTTGTCATCCAAGCGCTCAGACTGAGTTAACAACGACGGAACAATCCAACCTAACAATCTCATATTTCTTCACAGAAAAAAAAGAAGAAGAAAAAAAAAAAACGTTGGCTGATGTACATAAGTCACTATCAATAAGCATCATCAACAACAGAAGGAGATGCCCTTGCTGCATCTTGTGTCACTTTAAAGTACAACCATTTTATCGGTTTCTATAACATCATGAATGAATGCCTGAACTTTTCCGACGAAATATGCTACAAAACGAACTAAAAATCAAATAATGCGCGGGCGTCCAGTGAAGGTTAGTGCTGCGTAGTTAGAAATCAATAGCGAGATGATATAGATTTATCACAGTAAGTGTTGACGGTCGTAGTCAAAACAGTGGGCAGAGAAAACGTGTTCAACAGGCAAGAAAAGAGTGACAGAAAGAATGCCATCACCCGCCCTGCATGCCATCAATAACAGGCAGGTTTATGAAAGAAATACCTCGAATGCTTTGGTCGGAAAGGTTGCACGAGTCGCTACGTAAGTCGGAAAGCACGAGGATCAGTCACCTCGCGTTAGAGGAGCCGTAAATGTACTGCAAACTTATGTGTTGACTTGTGCTAATTCATGATACTCTCAACATCCACTATGTCGTGAAATGAATGCCTACATACGTTTCATGCATTATGATGATTTTGCTACCATTTTCTTCAGAGTACTAGAGTACATCCACACACACGCACACACGAACACATACACATACATCTTCCAAACCAAGATTCTGCCATCTTTGACATCATTGCGTCAATCATAGCTAAAGACGCTGGAATGCACCTTTCCCGAGACTGAGCACAACTTGGACGTCTCCATGTTACTAGTATGATTAACAACAACAACAAAAAAAAAAAAAAAAAAAAACGTTGCAGACAAAAGACATCCCCCGAATCAACAAGGGAAAGCAATTAAGAAACAACAGAGAATCGAACTCATGGATCATCCTGGAATATTCCAGGGCCCTCTACTATATAGACCTATTCGGTTTTAATAACACTGTAACTTATGTCACTCATTACTGGGGCTTTCAAAATAAGAAGAAAAGAGGATTCAATGGGTTCTGCGATGCCGGAGTCAAGTGCATTTCTATGTCAGTGCATAAATCAACTATTGCTAGGCAAACTGAAGCCCCCATTTATATCTGAAATAGTAATTAACATAAAAAGCAGCACCAAAAAATGAACAGGTCTATATCTTAGTGCTCCCTCAATTGAAGCCAGAGATAATGAATATTCAAATATGGGAACACGTGGTGAAGCGTTGATTGTATTGGCGACTGGTTAGACGCTTTTTTGTGAGAATGGAGTGGAAAGCATTCCCCCATGAACGAAAAAAAAAAATAATAATGCGGCTCAAATTCATCTTTTGTTTCCTTTGACCTGAACAGCCGCCGAAATGGCTCAAAAACTTCCAACCACTTGCTTCTTTCCACTTGCTTTCAAGATGCTAGTAAGTCTTGTTTACTGCGTTCGGTTAAGCTGTGTGGAGAAGGCAGTAACCAAGATATAATAGAAATGCAACTCATCAGTTGAATTCTGGAATACATGAGGACCCTCTATAGAACACTTACCACGCGCTCTATGAGGTCGTTTCAAGTGGCTTTCAGTGTACCCCCAATAAAATAATATGGTGTTGCCCGAAGATTGGGAATCAGCAGTCTCTCTAAGGCCACCGGAAGCACTTAAGATACAGCAAGGACAAAGATGAAGTACATGTAGGATGTCTGAAGCACGAGGACGAATTGAAGTTCGTATATAGGTCTTAGAAAATCTGGCATGAAATATGGGTTTCCTACCTTTAACTGTCCGCTTCTTTTATCATCGTCAATCAAGTGACTTTCGATCGGACACTATGAGAGCCTTGAACTTGCGCCACCTTCTTTTTCTCTCCCGCCTAGACCTCGCTTACCTATATCCACGCGCCTGTTCCACGCCGAGCATTCCAGCCGCGCACTGGCGCGAGACTCGCCCGAGAGCAGAATTGCCCCTGACCTCGTGGTAATGAGTATTGTCTTGTCGAACAATATTTCATTATATTTCTTGCGAATCTCGTTCCTTCCCACCGGGACTCGGTTCCCCTCCAGCTAGCAACCTTGAGGAATTCGGGAAATGTCGTAAAAGATCTGTCTTCAAAATCGGTATTGTTTGGAATCAAAGCAACACCCAACAGCGCTCAATCCCTTGTCTGGCGAGTAAATGTATTGTTGATTATGTCATGTCATACGCCCTCCGCCCCAGAAAAAAAAAAAATCTTCATTGATCTTCTGTATTATTTTCCAGACATTTTCCAATTCCTAACCGCAAAAATGTGAAATGTTCATTAACCAGCACGAAGCGCAGACAAAGTCGAATAAAGAATGCAACAAACACTACGCTATGATGCATACGGTGCTGTCGCTTATTTACAGCCAGTAAGAAGGGCGTTGGAAGTCATGGAAATGAACATGATGAATATTGCGAATGCATTCATTGCGTTCAAAAATAATGAAATGATAACTTTTGAGCTGTTTATGATATTGTCTGATGTGATCTCAGTATTGTCTTGGGGAAAACTATTTCTCAATAGGGCCTCATTTATATTTTTTTCATAAACAACAACAACAACAATATTATATTCATCTTAACGGCCACAGAGGTACAAAACAGATGCATCTGAAGGCAGCGGTTTCTGATGTCGACAAGAAAATCTTTCAAATTTACCAGGCTTAACCAGTGTCTTTTTGTTGTTTTTGGTGATGTTGGTTCTTCATTACGCAAGACATAAGTGCAGAAATTGGGAAAAATCCAGTGCCTTCCAAATTAGATCGTGTGAATTATTAGATGGCTTGGAAACGAGACTTTGTTTCTCTTTGAATGTCCAACTTCTGGATGAAACGCACAAAGTCAAGTCGAAGCGTGTTGGTTACGCTGTATTCGTAACAGGCCCCTGGATGGGCATGCCAGCTAATTGGATTTTAATCTGTAGATTGACTGTGATGTTGCACTGTTTCGATACAACCTAATTGCTCTGTTCGACGTGACTATTAATCTTCCCTTTCTCGAGAGGGGAACTATAAGAGGGGGGAAAGTCGAACAAGTGGAACATAAGATTTGGACACAAAGAATATCAGACACAATTGCTCGGATTTCTTTTCCTCTGATGGAATGTCGAAGATAGCAATAAAAAAGAATGAGTGGAAGATTGAACCGAGATCAAAAGGTATAGTAATGGTCGCTATTTGCAATGGGTGAAAAACATAAGATCGGGGGCCCCCTGTAATACCATCCTTGGATGGAGTAGCTTAAAGTTGGATGTTCACAGAGCTTGTCGTTGGCAGTCCTAATCTCAGTAAACCCTGGGACGGAAGCAAAGTGCATCACAAAATATCGATAACTATACCAATGCATCATCATTTAGCGGCATCGATGACAACAAAGCAAGGACCTGAGACTCTTATAGCCGGAAAATCCAACGGATGAATGGGATTTGGGTGCTGTGCCAACTATGTACGTGTTTTTGAACAAGAAAGTTTCAACTTGAATACGTTTGGCGTGTTCGGGAACGCGCTAATGATAGAGGTAAAAGCGAACGCTGTAGATTTGAAAAACCCCAGCCCCAGAATTAGAAGCACCATAGCAATGTGGTAAAGGTAGTATGTAGTGTGTAGTGAGTAAGGGCTGTTGTACGGTGAAATGGTAAATGTATGTACATACGCTTAAGAGAACCTTGATGAAATGATGAAATGAGGGAATATAAATGGCTCTGCAGTATGAATTTCACTACTTTCAGAAGCAGGAGCAGACGGATTATATGTTCTTGGACTAAACTGAATCAGAAATCGTAGTGCCCCATTGTCATCATGGGGGGGGGGGGGGGGCTTTTGCCGATTCTTCTCACACGAAGACACCGACATGAACTTCTTTCAGCTTCCATGAGAGTGGATTTCATTATATGTTACTGAGACGCCGGATATGTGATGAAACGAATAACCTGACATTGGTCATGTCCTTTGAAAAGATGAAAATACATTTTACAGTGGAAGATGCACTGAGAATGAAAGCAATATTTTTTGCATCCTTGGTTTAATTGTGGTATTATTCCGCATAAGTCGTGTTGAATCTCTAGTAATACATTGTACCCTAAAATTTCTTATATGAGCCAAAAAGAAAAGAAGAGAAAGGTAATGGTTCAATGACATTTGAGACTAGGAATAATGATAAGGTCTTGGTGAGACAAAGTCGGCAAAATACCATCATATAATTGCTTTTACCGAATGGCATAGCTTTTGATTGCTACGTCACGTTTAAGGCATGTTACGTTTGATCTTTGGGGAAATGCTTCTTTTAAGAATTCAAATGGAACATTCTCATATGGAAAGATTTATTGAAATATTTGTGTATATAATATGCTGATTTATTTTTTTTTTATTTAACAGAAGTTATTGATGCAAAATGCGGCTATGGATGTTAATATGTTTGGAAACTGTTTCGACTTTTCATGTATCTGTGAAAAAGTAGACCGATTGAGTTGCCTTACTCTCAGCTATGTTTGACTAACCTTTGACTCCAGGACAATTTATGCCACCATTATGGAAATTGGACACTGCAAAAGCATTGTTAGGGAATGAGTTGTTGTTTTTTTTAATGTCTCTAAGGATGTGGTAACCACAGAGTAAAAATCCAGTAGTTCGGGATTTCCCCAAATTTCATAAGCTTGGAAAAGGGGTCAATATAAGGTGAACTTGACATTACTTTCCGCAATCAGTTGGGCGAAAGGAACAAAATGCCGGTGAGACAAACAGATGTAGTCAGGTTCAACCCGTAAACGCAACAGGATGAAGAAAAAAAAAAGAAAAAACCACAGCTCGTCGACGTTTTTTGCTTGTTTGCAGAAGCTTACGGATAAAGTTGTAATGACTTCATGCCATGTCAGTGAAATAAAAACCTAAACGCAAGGCAACAAGCTAGTGATGACAGAAAGTGAAAAATAACCTTTTACCATGTAGCACGTAAACAGGATTACTCTCCCTGCGTCAGCCGCAAATTTTGGAAGTCCGGGTAGGTGTATAGTTTGTGGGTAACTCGCGTGGTTTCGCAAGTTCATCAAAATGGTTTTTTAAAACTCCATAAGTAATTATACAGGTGTCAACTATGTTGTATGCTCATAGAATCAGCTGATCGTGGAATTACCCTGTGACCTTACTCAGATATTCAATTATTTCTTCATGCCATCAACATCTGCAGTATATGAAGAAAAAAGTTTATCGTGATACCCTCCTGACGTCCAGCTGGAGAAACCCTCCTCCTCCTCCTCCTCCTCCTCCTCCTCCACTCTTCTCACCTCCTGTCTCTTGACTGTACGTCTCACAGATTTCTTGCAAGGATTATGCCATGGCCTTTGTTTGTTATTTTTGTACTTATTTTTGGCTTATTCTTGCTATTGTATATCTTCTTGAATGCCTTATACTTGCGAGATCGCCTGTCTGCCTGCAAACTTCACTGCCAATCTGTCCACCCACTCGTGTTTTGTCCCTGTCGCTTTTTCTCCGTCTTCTATCTGATTTTTTCTGTCTTTTTCTCTTTGAAAAAGGGGGATCGTATTCTGGTTCCCACCTGAGTGTCTGATAACCAGCGTAAAATCGATTATAAGGTACAACTATATGTCGTAGCTTGAGTTTACGAGGTACATGCGAATCAAACGAAGTTTGAGCGATTGTGGGCGGGTATCGACTCAGCGTCTCAACGCTCCCAATATTTCAGGCTGCAGTAATCTTAGCTGTGCGTCTTCGGAGCAGTTTTATTTGTTTTCCTTTTTTTTTTTGTTGTTGTGTTTTTTAGCGTCCCATGCATCGGTGGAGCCAAATTGACAGGCCTCAAAAGTATTCAACAGATTCTTTTTCTTTTCTCGGAAACAAAAAACACTGCGTCATTATTGCTATATAGGTTTTTCTCATCTTGTTTGTAGGGGAGATGGTCGCAGTAAGATCTCTTTCCACCAACACATCTAATTAATTTGCTCTTGCCGCTGCTGGAAACAAAATCACCACACCAACAGGTGATACAACAACACGCTACCATGGCAACGAAAGTTGGAGTTCGTATGTGGTTCCGCCTAGTTCCTTTATTCTTTTAAACCTCACCCATGCGCACGTTGATTGATCAACTTTGTGACCGTATTATCTGCGTTCGTCACGTGATATATGGCATAGGTTACATACTAACACATACACACAAGCACACACAAACACACAAACATACACACGCACACTCACACTCACTTACTCACACATGCATGTATGTACAAGTAATATTTACAAAAGTTTTGAACTAGTATGTAGATTTTTTTTTAAGATTGCACGCTCCGGGAAAATTATGACTCTCGGGGGAATGTCAAGTTTTGTATTACACCTCTGAAAAGGCAACATCTGTAAAATATAGATGTACGTGCATGCTTGTATCGGTCGCAGATCTCTGCATTTCATGTACTGCTTGTTAACGTAGACATGCATCTCAACAGTAGATATGGCATTTATCTAATGAGTAATTCATATACAACACAAGACATTCAGCAATAACTTTTGCTTTCTGGCAATCGATACTATGAAAGTTAGTTGTTTACATAGTGTACGACATGCTGCAGGATCCACTTTGATCCTTATGGAGTATTGGGTCCTGTGTATGTGAATTTTCTTCTTCTTCTCCACGAACCCCCTAAACATTAACTCAAGTGTTTTGTTTTGTTTTGTTGGTGGTTTTTTTTTCTTCAATTGAATGACTGTGACTCTAGTAACCCTTGACCCTTATCAGCCAGCAAAGGGGGGGGGGGACCACTAAAACACGTTCCCTGTATAATATAATGATCGTTTGTGTGTTTGTGTGTGTGTGTGTGTGTGTGTGTGTGTGTGTGTGTGTGTGTGTGTAGAACTGAGCCCACAAGCAATTGCGATTCTTTATCGCTTCTTGTTTTGAAATGAGGAAAATGCATCTTGAAACGATTTCGACACATACTTTCCCTAAAAAAAAAAGAAAGAAAGAAAGAAAGAAAGAAACCTCTCTGGTCAATATTTACGATCGTCTTCTTACAAAGTCTACAAACACTGTCCCATTCTAGTCATCCACCTTACCTGGGTCGGAGAAAGAGAGAGGCGAAAGATGTTTCGTTCAAACGCATCATCATTTTTGTTTTGCCCTGCGTTTATACAAACTTTTCACCCCTCTACGGTGGTCTGCCGAGTACTTGGTCTTTCTAGTGACTTGATCCAGTGAGCCGGAGGATACCGAGCAATAACTTGCCGGTTTCTCCCACGCCGTAATACATCATACGCCGCACCTCAGTCGGTCTCATAGCCACCGGCATGATATCAGTGATTAAGCGGACAAGATGCGTACTCACATACGTTCGGATTACTTCGCGTGTTTCCGGTCATGTAAGGGTGGGATTTCACGGAGCACGAGAACGATTTGCGAAGGAGGCGAATGGCAAAATCCAGCATTCGTATTTTAGTCTGCAAAAGATCGCGAAACGAACGTGAAGGTTCGGAAGCGTCGTCAATTGTTCGCAAATGTCGTTTTTACTTCGGTGAGAATTTCAAAAAAGTTTGAAGTTTTTTTTCGAACCTTTTCCGCACACTTGGTCGTGATTTGCTCGTGAATTGTTCTCGAAAGTGTCTTTAAAGCCTCGTCATATGCGCAAGACCTTCGCAAGACACGCGCGATGTTCGCAAAATGTTCGTGAAACCCCAAACAGACTCCGAAACTTTAGAGAATGTCTCGCGTATGTTACGCGAAATCTGCGAAGTTTTTCCGATCATTTTACGACGTAATCGCAAACTGTTCGCGTACCTTTTGAGACATTCTCGCGAACGTTTAGCGCACGTTTGGGGGATGTATGACCTATATGTTTTCTACAAATAAAAATCGTAGCATACATTTAAACATCAAACAATTATTAAAAACTATAGTAACAAAAGAAATTCAAGACTAGCAAAGAGAAAGAAATTTTTGATATACAAACAGAATACACTTAAAATTGATCTAAAGTTTATAAAATTTCATTTGAACTATCGGAGATTATGTCTTGGAGGAACTGCAAAAAAAATCAAATGCTTTACTAATGGAGATAGGTCCTACGAAAAAAAAATGTAGGCAAGCACACGATAGAGAAATGAGAGAAAAAGAAAGGAGAAATAGAGGAAAGAAAAAAATTCAACTCAAGACAGCTTCCACCTCTCCTTGGGTACATTTTCTCCCATGATTATTAAAAAAATTTCATTGTTCGCATTTCCGTCGCGTGTTCTTCGTGTATGTAACATGCTGTACTTTAGCCATGATACACACGACATTCGCACATACGTCGTGGAAACTTCGCACAAATTGCGCAAGAATAGTTTTCGGCTTCATTGTCAGAACACATTCGGAGAAAAACTTTTCCGAATGTTAGATTTTGTCATTCGCGTCCTTCGCAAATCGTTCGCATGCTCCGTGAAATCCCACCCTACGCAACGATCATCCATTCTCGATGCATCTGCCTCGTTCATCTTTCTTTTGTTGTTGCTGTTGTTCTGACATTAACCATGATATCAAAAAGACAAGTGGAAATGCTTGTTGTTGTATTGTTCTTAGGGGTTGGAAAGTCTTTTTTGAAAACTGCGTAGCTACTACAGATATTGTTCCAAGTTAATATACATATTTGTAAAGCAGTAGTGAGTAAAGGACATACTCGTCCAGTAGGCCTTATCATTACATATGAGACCTCAAGTTTAAACCGAGCTGACGGCAAAGCATGAAAATATGCATTTTTGCAGAACTGATGAATGAAAGATTTCCGTCTTTTTTTCTCCCCCCCCCCCCCCCTTCCTCACTCCCTCCCCTCTCTCTCACTCACCCACTCACTCTCTCTAAGATTAAAGGGATGGTATCTGCTCAGCTATGTTTTTTCATCTCTTCTTGAGAAATCTAACCAAAAAAAAAAAAAGAAAAGCGAAATCACTGATATTTTCGGATCGCCTTTCAAACCGATATCAAGAAACATCCATAGCCGTCAATGAATGACCGAAAGAAGATACTCAGATAACTTACGGGTATTTAATTGATGTGTTTGATTTCTGGCAATTTGCCATCGACGAACATGAATTCACGCATGAAAGCTATACTGCACGAAAACGGGATTCGCCCCCCCCCCCCTATCGATTCAGACGGTTTTCTGCATTCATACACGATCTCATCTTGCTCTCGATTCAAAAACGCGATATGACAGCTATAAACAGCTTGACCTCCGCTGACCCGGAAATTCTGATTTGGCATTAACCCGTGGGGCGCGGGCATGACAGAAAGGTATGCCCGACCCACCGGCATGAGCGCGCGAGTACGTCAAACGCTCCGCAGACGATCAGTGTCTCGCTGTTGATATACAGGTGACAACCTGCCAACCCAACCACCCAACCCTCCTCTCCCCCCCCCCCCCCCCCAATCCCTTACCCTACCTTCCTCTTCCCTCTCTATTCCAAAAGTCGTAATACATGTATCGCCAGTGATAAGAAGGAACTCCCTCTTCAAAAACGAAGATGGCAATTTTGCTAGTCGAACAGCACTATTACCAACACATTTTAGAGATGCATGTCTCGTATCATTACTATAATTGTTATACTCGCTTCACCCAGAAACGGCTGTTCCGCAACTTTGTTTGACGATGTGTAGAATAATCAAAGAAAGGAATACACAAATAACAAGTCAAGAATATCTCGTCTCTTTTCTTATTTTAGTTGAAGCAATAAAATGCGACATAACGTTTAGTTTAGAGGAGCAGAACCAAACATAAAAGTAATTTTGACGACTTGTCACATTTCTCAGTGAGGGTTGGTGTGTGGTGGCTAAAGGCTGCAGCCTCTCACCTCCAAAAAGATATCTCTGACCGCCCAAAATCCAGTTATCAGAAAGTGGATATTTTATGCTGTTCTACTCTTGATTAATCTTTACCCTTTTTTTCACTCTCAACAGATCAGTGTACATCGACTACTGACGCTGTTCGTGTTCCTCCTATCTTGGACAGCAGTGTGCGCTGCGCCCCGGAGAATGGGTGGCAACAGCATTCCTCTTTTCGAGCTCGACAGAGAGCCCATGAACATTTTAAAGCCAAACTCCTCGCACACGAAAGCGGCGATATCCTTTCTCGAGGCAATCATGAAAGCATCCTCAGGGCCGTCGTCGTCAGAGGATGGAGACAACAGTGAATATTTATTACAGTCGCCGTTATCGTCGTCCTCCTCATCTTTTTCACCGTCGACATCATTCGTCATCGACATCGGCGACGACATCGTCGACAACCACGAAAGCGAAAACGGGTAGTGAGCCAGACGTGGTGTTGAACTCTCAGATATTTCCACCACCACACCGGACTCTATGATGTTGCCAGGGTTGGGGTCAAACCCGGGGTACTTTTCGCAGCGCGTAGCGTTCTCAGTCGAACGTCCCGAGACGCCGCCGTGGCCCGACTTCACGTTCGAGCCGGGCTTCAACGAGGAAGGCAACGGTGACGACGAAACGTCGCACAGCCGACGTCGGCGCGCAGTAGGCGGACCTGCAAGAAGTCTGCAAGAGCACCAGCCGTTGGGGCATAAAGGAATGGGCCACGGGACACGTTCGGACAAAACGTGACCATCCTCTCGAAAATCATGTCGGCCGGGAACCAGGAGCTGAGGCAGTGGTTCTACGAGACCACATGCACGATGCAGCATGGCGTGCAGTCATGCCTGGGCATCGACGACAACCCACTACGAGTCCATGTGCATGACGAAAAACGCCTGGGTGTATGCCATGATCAGAACGAGACGCGGGGAAGAAGGGTGGTCGTGGATCGCCATCAGTTCGTCGTGCAATTGCGCTGTCAGACAAAGATTCGCGGAAGCAACGGGGCATGTTGATTCGCGTACGATAGTACAAAACACAATCTGTGCTCTGTGTTTGCTTAGCATATTTCTATTTAATGGTCATAAGTTTATTATAAAGATATATAGATATTATAAATATATGATTATAACTTTATTCTGTAAGTAATATTGCTATCATACGATCAAAATCTATAGAGGCATGTTTCCGCATTCATGCACAGTGTGATAAAACGATTGACAGCTACCGAAATAATAATACTATGATATTGTCCTGCCGGTAATTGAATAATATCGAATGGTATTTGATGTGACAGCATGACTTGCGCTCTGTGAAATAAGTGTATTCATATCACCAAACAAATACTGCACAAACAAAACTCTCACTGAGAATTAAACAAAAAAATACATAGCACATTATTAGTATGGAAACAGTGGGCATCCAGGTTAAAAGAAACTGCAAAACGGCAATCATTACGTATACTCTGGAATGATTCTGTAGCAGCCAATGTCATCAACCCTAGAACATTGTAAATCCCTTGTCAGGTCTTTTTGATTCCATATCTGTTCTATTCTCATTCGATGAAATGGTGACTGATATTTAAAAAGTCACGACGAATCATGACGACTTAATATTTCCCAATATCACTCTACATACCAACGTTTGCCCGTCTCGTCCCGTCCTACGTCAGGAAAAGGAAAAAAAAAACAGCGAGAATTAAACACAAATACAAAAAACAGCTACTCGTCAGTTTCCCTTTTATTATCTTGTCGTAAAGCCGTTTGTGACGACATTGCTGGTCAAAAAAAAAAAACGATGTCTGTCTCAGGCAGCACTGAGACAAGTAGATCAATAGGGGGCGACATTTATCATGTAGTGTGTACGCTAAAATCAGTGCAAGTAACTCTACTCGAATAGCGATTCACGGTATGCATGCGTTATTACATAACATAGTATTTTCAACCTGATTCGGGTGAAGTTCTTCTCAATGTCATGGTGAAAATAAAAAATCAGCATTAGAAAGATCGGTCAACTATAATTGCATTGTTATGTTTATACCATGTTCCCGGCTGCTACGGCAATCACGTAGTGGAACGCAACGGGAAATGATAATTTTTTATGGGCAGTCTGGCCTGACCAGACGCCGTGAAAACCGCTTTTGCTACATGTTCACAGTTGACATAGCTACACGTTCACCTCTTAAAGCAAAACAAAGCAAAACAAAACAAAGAAAACAGATTACAATAAGGAACGAGAGAGAGAGAGGGGGGGGGGGTAGAAAACAAAATATAATGATATCCTATTATACGGCGCACTACGTTTTCAGGCAAACTGGAATGCCTAGTCAGCCGGGAACATGGCGTAAACGTAGCATATAGGTACGGCTTTGATATCCTATCCACGCAGCAGTGCCTGTCTAAATATTACTTGTGGGTGTGTGTGCTTTCCGATTTGATTTCGGAAAAAATGTTTCACGCTTACGAGTAATACCAACATGACAAAAAACAACAAAAACAGCGTTATACATATTTCCAGTAGTGGTGGATGAATGGTGCAAAAGTATATCTACTCTCTTTCAATAACTCACAGACGAGGCAACTGAAAAAAAAAAGCTCTACGTGTAGGAGGCATTTTCTCGAATGCATTAACTATTTATTACTGTCCTTATTTATAAGTTTGAATATATTTATTGCAAAGAAAGCTGTTTGTTGACGTTGACCTGTATTCCGTAGCATTGTAAGAGCAATGCCTTGGGTTTTTTCTGTAAAACAAACGGTAACTAACCATAATTCATTAAATGCCTGTTCCGTGATATGAACCTATATCTAAAGTGTACAATTTTGCTTGTTGTCATATGTGTAATCCCAGTGTGTAATTTGTGGGTTTTTTTTTTTTGCACAGTGTCTTTTATAGACTGAGTGTCAATGATATTTGTCATTGTGATATTATTTACATTTACAATTCACAGCGGACATAGCAGTACGACTGCTTCGAGAAGACAAAAGAATGAATACGTTAACTTTTCGACAATTCATACTTCAGTCCGCCAATCTTATATATTTAAATCTAAATCAAGATTCTATTCATTCATACATCAGCAACAGGTTTTTCCCATCATCATCTTCCTGACTTTTATAAGGGAACAAAGGTAATTTTGTCCCTTTTATCAACAATTCAATTCAATTCAATTCAATTTATTCATTTCATATAAATATCACATATAAGATGTTCACATAGATGTGTGAGTCAAAGGAGGAAATCACGCAAAAGCCTATGGCTTGGAAATGGAGATTTCCTTTACAATGGCAGTTTAAAATCACAGTTTTGAATGAAACACACACACACACACACACACATTATATATATATATATATATATATATATATATATATATATATATATATATATATATATATATATATATATCAAAATGTACAGTACAGTACAGTACTGGTTGAGGTAGGGATTCATGTTTTGAACATTCCTAAGTGAGATTATGAAAAGCCTCTTATGAAATATGAAAGAGCATGTAATTTTAAGAAGGATTCAACGTTTATTTGATGAAAAGTGGTTTTCAAATGGCTGAGATATCCAAAAAAGTACTAATAATAAAAGGCGACATGCCACAACTTTATTAGGATCTCTTTGTTTCACCTTGTTTTTGGATATCTCAGCCATTTCAAAACCGATTTTCATCGAATAAACTTTTGATACCCCTTAGAACTGCATTCCCCCTTACATCTCATAGAGTGATTTCTGAATATCTCGCAAAATGTTAAAAGCTAAATCTACACCTCGACCAGAACTGTACACACCCTTTAAAACAGAACTTACTTTCTGAAATAATCGTGTGAAAATATTCACTCTTGAAGGAGTGAATACAAAAAAGAGTGAATTAAGAGTGAAATTGGAGTGAATTTTGAGTGAAAAATATTCATTTTCACTCGTTTAAGAGTGACCTCATGCAGGGATCACTCCAAAATCTTCGAGTGATCCCTGAGGTCACTCCAAAATGAATGAAAATGAACATTTTCACTAAAACTTCACTCCAATTTCACTCTAAATTCACTCTTTTTTTGTATTCACTCCTTCAAGAGTGAACATTTTCACTCAATTTTTTTAAAGAGTAAATTAGAGGCAGTTAAAAAATTGTAAAAGGGACAAAATACCTTTGTTCCTCATAAAAGTAAGGAAGATGATGAAGGGAAAAACCTGTTGCTGATGTATAAATGAATAGAATCTTGATTTAGATTTAAATTTAAAATCATGATATAGCAACAGGAAACAGGAAACAAAACAATAACTGAACTAATACAATATAATACAATACAATAAAAACAAAACAAATATGCAGGATAATTGTCAAAGGTTTGTATGGGAATTGCACAATTTTCATCATTCATACATATACAATAAACATTAATTAACACAGAATAAGAAAAAGCTGCTTATATTGAGCCATAAAAAGATTCAATGTGTTAACAGTTTTCAGTTTCGTGCTTAACAAATTCCACAATTTAGCCCCTTTGTACTTTATTGAGTTGGACTGACTGATTTTCAGATGATGAAATGGTAAAATATAACATTGTTTATTTCTGATATTTCTAGCCGTCAAAACAGCTTTTATAACTCATATTGTCGATATAATCGATTGAACTATCAAACAAGCAAGCTGAGTCAAAGCATGTGACCTTGTTCTCAGTAATTACGCACTTTTCGAGTGACACAAATTTAAATTTTGGCGCTCAAATATTTCACTCGAGAGCACAACTTTAACAAATTCACGTCCACTAAATACATGACGATAATCTTCGATGACTTTGAGGAATAATACTTGTTGTACACGCCTACAGGTAGGCAAAGTATAAAGGACTTGTTGGCACACTTCAACAACAATCTGTTGGTGTTTTTATCTTGAAAAAAAAAAGATGATGAAAAGTAGCAAAAAAAAGGAGCAGAATGTCTGTAAAGAGAGCTAAGTGTTTTTAAAAGTATCATAAATGATAGTTAACCAAAGCGTTACTTGATTTTGTATTCTCATCCTATCCCATTACACGATGCAGAGGTGTCAACTTTAATATCTCCTTATTTTTCTCATCCCTTTTCTTGCTCTTTTCTCATCTCCTTCTCACACCCACACACCAACAAACCAACACACTCTCCTTACACGCGTACACAAACACAGAGACACAAACAAGCAAACAAACAAACACACTCACTCTATATCTCTCCTCTTTATCTCCCTATCTCTCCTTGTCTCTGATATACCACCCTTTCGATGCGACATTCCGTTATCAGTAAACATCTGTGCAATTTTCCCTCAAATCTGTGTTGTGTCTGCGCGATATATATATTTTTGGCCTATTCCACTTCACTAACAGAGCAGGGTATGTGTTGTTTGACATCTATATACCCACTTTTGGGAAGGACTCCACACCTCTGCCTTTTGTACCGAACCCTGGACACAATATTTTACGTTCCTCTTGAGGGGTAAATGTGACAAAGGACAGTTCGAAAAAACAAACACTTATCTTCTGTAATCGCCCACAACCCTCGAGCTGCCCACGTGAAGACGCAAATCTGTGAAAGATTAATTGATGAAGGACATCATTTCATCGCGTGCAACCCACTCATTTAATTCATAAATAGAAATCATCTCAGGTTACGGACCCAGTATATAGCGTGGAGAGAGTTTTATTTTTTAATTTTTATATCGGCGTTTTTATTTTTCACTTCTAACAACAACAACAAAAAAAAGACAGCAATACACAATTTCATCAAGTACATAGTGTTCCCTATAAATGTAGCACATAACTGCAGTGAAACAGTTTGGACATCCAGCTTGCACAGGACTGTCTCAAAAACTGCACATCAGGTAGGGTATGTTATACATGATAAAAAAGTATGCTCAGATTCTTGAACGAATCGAAATATTTTCTCCTTCCCTATCTCCTTCCCTTCCCTCCCTCCAAAATAAAAGTCTTCTGTTTTTTGGTTTTTTTTTTTACTTCGCAATCACTTTCTCCTTCTTAACCCTCATTTCCCCATACCCATCCGAAAAAGAAAGACAATATTAATAGCAATCCAAGGCAGGCGAATGTGTGGTTTGCCCGATTGAATAGGTCTTCAATCGCTGCTCGTCCGGATACATTTGAATACGATACTATACGTTTTATCGGTTAAATTTTATAATCTTGTCATTCAGGTTTCTATTCCGAGCATTCAATTTCACGCATCTCATGCTCGCAGCACTAAAGCAGCAATCAAATTCAAAATCCGGTTATTCAAAATCCACTGTCGGAGCAATCAATTTTTCATTCGCATCATTCAAATCTAAGACAGGGCCATGCATTTCAGCAATGAGCATTCAAATTCATTCGGAAATTGAACGCACATTCGTGAATTTGATTTGACAGAAACAAAATACTAGTAGAGTTCCCATAAATGAAGTCTATCCCTCTCATTCTGAATTTGAATGCCCCAATATTTTCGCATGCGTGCGCTGTGTGAATTTGAATGCACATTCATGAAATGGAATGACAAAAGTATGAAATTTACTGGGAAAACCTATATTAGCAACTTTTGCACGTCAGCGAATACGTGTTCGACTCCGGTCCAGATTCTTCGGCTGAGTGTGTAACAACAGGGATCAGTTATATCGGACATACATGTACACAAATTGTCACGAGGATAACCGAATGTATCCGAATCGGGCCAGCCTTCCCATTGCGTGGTATCCCCACGCTGTATACAGTACGTCCCGAAAAAAATTACAACGCGGCCTTCCGCAATGATATCTTTAAAAATAGTGAATGAATCTTAATAAAAATTCAGGGTATGAGACTATAACTCATTGCCCACATCTTACAGAAAACCCCATTCGATTTGCTTCAGTGGTCAAAGGGAAATACGGAATTTTGTAGAGGATATCGGGAATCTCTTCTGTCCAAGTTCTGTCTATTGTTCACACACAAGATCATCGAAATGCTAAACTCGGAAGAATCCGATTCATGACATGCTTTACAACAATCCACATTTCTCTGTGACCGCTTAACCAAATTGAATGGGGTTTTCTGCAAAATAGAGCTAAGATGTTATACCTTAAGACTCTGAAGTAGCACGTACACAGGTTGATCATAATAGGTGTTATCAATTCGAAAATCTGATTGTAATTTTTGGGGCGACTTACTGCAGTATGTCCCCCAAAAAATGACAATAAGATTTTCGCATTGATAATGCCCAATATGATTAAATTTTTCAAATGCTACTTCAGGGTCTTGAAATATAACATTTTAGCTCTATTTTGCAGAAATCCCCATTCGATTTGGTTAAGCGGTCACAGAGAAATGTGGATTGTTGTAAAGCATGTCATGAATCAGATTCTTCCGAGTTTAGCATTTCGATGATCTTGTGTGTGAACAATAGGCAGAACTTGGACAGAAGAGATTCCCGACATCCTCTACAAAATTCCGTATTTCTCTTTGACCACTGAAGCAAATCGAATGGGGTTTTCTGTAAGATGTGGGCAATGAGTTATGCTTTCATACCCTGAATTTATATTTAGATTGATTCACTATTTTTAAACATATCATTGCGGAGGGCCCCGTTGTAATTTTTTTTTGGGACATACTGTACAGTGGACTCCCGTTATAACTTAGTTACAATTTAGTGAAGGGACCAATGGATCAGAAGACATCACATAGTTACAGGTACTACGATATAAAGAAAAATATGTGACATCACATTTGTTCTACGATATAAAGAAAATATAAAGAAGATTCCACAAAATATCATTTCATATGAAAAGTAGTCATTCCCTGGACTTATTACTGACATAGATTATGTCAAGAGTATATATTCCCCCTGCTTTCTAAAAGAGGTAAGTCTAGTGCTCTTTCATTATGCTAGAAAAGTGAAAAAATTGATTTTCTTTATATTTTCTTTACATGATAGTTCATATAATACGTGTCATGACATCCGTAGCAGTCTTCTGAGCCACCATACGTATAAAATGGAATAAATTACTCAAGCAGAACAGAGACAATCATACAGTACTATCAGACAAACGACACGAATGTTGCGAAATTTCGAAGTCTGACATGTTTTTTCCCGAAACGGTATATCAGCCACAGTCACTGTAAATGACATAATGAGATTATTTCATCGCCTTGGTAGCCTCCCCCTGGCTGTACACACACAATCTTCATTTCATTATCCTAATGAAATAAATGACAGAAAGACGCTATCAGTATCCCACGCATCACATCATTTTTACATCATATCATTTAGCAACATTCATGACTTTTGAAAGGAGATAACATTATCTCATTCAATTAGCGACATGATTGTAATCCATCAAATTCGCATAACCTTCTCATTTGGGTTGTTTCTTTTCAACAACAAAAATTCTTTGATTTGCCCGTATTTCTTTATCAAAGTCAACGCAAACATGGAGCATGTTTGGTTGTTGTTGTTGTTGTTTTTTCTGTAAAGGATGACTGGGATGAAGACAGGGGCGTCACCAGCTTTTTTTTCAAGGGGGTGCGTTTTGACAGTAAATGTAAACTGTGAGATTTTTCTATTTGATTTATTGGCTCCTGTGTCATCATGTACATTTACACATACTCTATATATTGTACATAATACATGTGACTGTATACATACACGAATCTTTCGCTATACGTTTATGAAGGACTATTAATACGGGGGTACATTATGTGACGGTGTGAGATCCTCGGCGATGATCTATTCCGCTTCTTGTTGCGGAGGGTGTGGGAGGGGGATACCCCCTCCCACGGTAGGAACTTTTTGTAAAAACAAGAGTGTAAAAGTCGCGCTTATAGAGCATAGTAAAAATAAATATATACATGTACTATTATATGAAGGACTATTACGGGGGTACATATTATGTGACGGTGTGGGGTGAGAAGCAACCGAGCGGGAGAGGGTGTAGGAGGGGGATACCCCTCCCACGGAGGGACTTTGTGAAAAGAAAAAAAAAGAGAATTGCACAACAATTAAATGGGAGCGAGCGGAGCGAGCGAGCTTGAACATTTTGATATTTTACAATCCCAAACTGCGGTTTGTAGCTATATTTTTTCGCTTTGGAAATGAAGGGGGCGCACCGGGCGCAACTGCTGGCAATTGCTGGCAGCAACATGAGGATAGTGGCATAACGATTAAATGCGAGTGAGCGTAGCGAGCGAGCTTGAAAATTTTTACATTTTATTTTTACACTCCAAAATCTGCCGTTTTTAGCGCTGTCTTTTAGCTTTGGAGATTAAAGGGGGGGGGGGGGGGAATGGCGCACCAGGCGCAACTGCTGGCAATTACTGGCAGCAACGTCAGGAAAATGGCACAACGATAAAATGCGAGCGAGCGAAGAGAGCGAGCTCGAAAATTTTGGCATTTTACAGTAAACTAAAAATGTCGTTTTTAGCTACATCTTTTCGCTTTGAAAAATTAAAGGGGGGGGGGGGGCGCACCGGGCGCAACTGCTGGCAATTACTGGCAGTATATGATAATAATAATAATAATAATAATAATAATAATAATAATAATAATGATAATAATAAACCATTTTTATAGAGCGGAAATTACATTCAAGTCTCTAAGCGCTTTTAGAAATGAGAAAAGACAGATTATACATGTGTAAGAACTCAAAATACAAAGTAGAAAATTACATATATATCAACTTAAAACACATCATTAAACAATTTACAGAACAATGGTTACTTTACAAACAAATGAGACTTCAATAAAGACTTGAACTGATCTAATGATGATCTTTCTCTGATATCATTGGGGAGCTGATTCCAAAGTTGAGGTACTAGTATTGAATATTGAAATGATCGTTGACCATAATGACTTAGTCATCAGGAGAATGGCAAAGCGATTAAATGCGAGCGAGCTTGAAAATTTTGACATTTTACAGGCAAAAAAAAAAATACCGTTTGTAGCTATATTTTTTCGCTTTGGAAATTAGGCCGGGCGCACCGGGAGCAACTGCTGGCAATTACTGGCAACAACATCAGGAGAATGGGATAACGATTAAATGCGAGCGAGCGGAGCGAGCGACCTTGAAAATTTTGATATTTTACTGTCAAAAAAAAACTTACGTTTGTAGCTATATTTCTTCGCTTTGGAAATTAAGGGAGGCGCGCAGGGCGCAACTGCTGGCAATTATACTGTCAGTAACATCAGGAGAATGGCATAACAATTATAGCTTGAAAATTTTGACACAGTCAAAAAACTGCCGTTTGTAGCTATATTTTTTCGTTTTCGAAATTAATGGGGGGCACCGGACGCGACTGCTGGCAATTACTGGCAGGAACATCAGGAGAATGGCATAACTATCATATCGTCTGTATCACTTCAGTCAATTAATTTTCCTTACAACGTTTTTGTTACCCCAAGGTTCCACAATATATGTTTTCTCAGTTTACTTTGTTTTGATTATGCAACCTTATTCTGTGTTACCAAAGAAAGTGAAATGTTTATGTTCTTTTCGAAAAATAATATAAAGTTTGAACTGGATTGAATTGAATTGATTAAAATGCGAGCGAGCGGAGCGAGCGAGCTTGAAAATTTTGACATTTTACAGTCTAAAAACAGCCGTTTGTAGCTATTCCATTTCGCTTTGGAAATTAAGGGGGGGTGCGCACCGGGTGCAACTGCTGGCAATTTAATACTGGCAGCAACATCAGGAGAATGACATAGCGATTAAATACGAGTGAGCGGAGCGAGCGAGCGTGAAAATTTTGACATTTTACAGTCCAAAAACTGCCGTTTGTAGCTTTGTTTTTTTTTTTTTTCGTTTTGGAAATTAAGGCGGGCGGTGCGCCAATGGTAGTCAAGGATGTTGGTTTATGTTCATGACTGGGGGAGGTATGACCAGCGAGGACGGCATCGAAGTGACCAAGCGGGGGAAGGATGTCCAAAATCTGCACTTTAGAGCATCCCCTAATTGTTTGTGTTTGTGTGTGTGCGTTTCATACATGGAAAAGTTGGGAAATAGCCCAGATCAAGTCTTATTATTGGCAATGCAAGGCATTTTAATGTTTTATAGACTATAGTATGTAAAGCAACACTCAATGATCTAGCTTTGATATAACGAAGTGTAAGGTACAGAGGTGTACATTCTCATCACATTGCGCAACATTGCAGCGACTCTTTGCCGTTCGGATGTTCTGAGTACACTGCTCCATCCTCTTTATCATTCAGAATGCCAAACAGGAATCAGACGCTGAATCACAATCTTTTGTCGGCTCCGGGCTTTTTGAACAATGTTTCACACTATTGATGCCTCTTAAATTATGGTTAAAAGAAATCTTAGAGAAAAAAAATAATTTCTTGCTCACCCTTTCATGTCAATTTCAAAAGCAGTTTACTAATCCTTGAATTACCATTTTCATATTTTTTTTTGCTACCAGCGGATTGCCCCCCCCCCCCCCCCCCCCCAGTTACGCCATTGATTGGAGACCTATAAGGGGGGAGGAGGGTGTGGGCGGGGTATCTACGTCCCATGCGACGGAGCTTTTGCATTTTCTGAATTGATAATCCGTTGTACAATGAATGAAATATACCTTACGTATACAGTACGGTCGATAGATATATAGTAAACACTGTATGTATAGCATCAGTGCTGCCAGGGCCGGGGTGCGATTGTTGTTGTTTTGTTTTGTTTTGTTTTTTCTCCTGGTGCAAAAAAAAAAAAAAAGAACAATTACTATTTAGGGTCCGGCGTTAAGTTTTGTTTTGTTTTTTGTTTTTTTGGAGGTTCTGAAGGGGGGTGCGTTCGCACCCAGCGCACCCCCCCTGGTGACACCCATGTGAAGAGTGTACAGTATCAATAGATGAAGTGTTATCACGTGATAAAAGTGCGCAGAAAGTTTGCCTGGTAGCGGTAGGATGTACAGTATTTCAAGTTTCAGGGAGCTTCATAACTTTACTTTACCGCTTGCCCGGTCGGACAAGCAGATTTTGAAATTTGCTGCAAAACACCTGCCCGAGCATTGATTTTACTTGCCTGAAAAGAAAGTCCCAAATCTAAGGAAATGATATAGAAAATCATGTGTAAGTCTAGGGTTCAATAAAACGCAATCATTTGAATAAATAACGCGCATTGATTCTTACGCTTAAGCACAATTTAGTAACAAACTTGGTCCGATCAAGTGTTGCCGTTGGGATTTCTTCAAGTAAGTGTTCCAAAGTTATTGCGATTAAATATAAAGTGCATCACTATAAACAGTCATTATCGTAATTACCTTAGGACTTATGTATGGTTGACAACGTGGGTTCGTGGGGGGGGGGGGATAAGGGAAAAAAGTGGCTTCAAAACTTTTTGCTTGCCAAATTTGAGCAAGCATTTGACCTCATTGTTCAAAAACACTTGCCCAAATTTGATTTTCACTTGCCTCGGGCAATCGGGCAAGTGCTTATGTATAGTAACCTGAGTTGTTCCCTTGTGTGCTTATGCGATTGCGCGGGTTCGTGTAAGTGTTCCAGCCACGACTTCTTTAACACGTAAATGAAATAGTGGAGAGCCAATATTACCAGTCCGTCAAATTAAAGGGGATGGCTAGTAACCGATCAGTGGGAATCAGTGGGAATGCTGAGGGATGATTGTTCCAATCCTCGTGGGATTCATTTAAGAGTTCATTATAAAGCTACTGTTGTGTGAAAATTATTTGCTTCAGAACGGTCTCATATTCAAGTAATGTGCAGATTAATGTCCCGTCACTGACCAGGGACGCTTACCTGGAAACATTAAACTGCACATTACTTGAATTTGAGACCATTCTGAAGCAAATAGTTTTCACACAAGAATAGATATATAATGTACTCTTAAATGAATCCCACAAGGATTGGAACAATCATCCCTCAGCAATCCCACTGATTCCCCTGATCAGTTACTAGCCATCCCCTTTAAACAAAGTTTTTTATTTTTGTCAAAAACATTTTCTATTCGCCTGTAGAACTATAATAGAAGTTTTTTGCCTTTTGTTTTGTTATTTACACAGGTCATACTCAAGTAGGCCGAACATATTAACATGTGTAGTGCAATTAGATTTCTATACACACACAAACACACACACACACACACACACACACACACACACGCGCGCGCGCGCGCGCGCACACACATACACACACACACACACTCACAAGAACAGAATAAATCGTGAAAAAATGCTTCAGGCGTGAAGACGCGAGACTGGTACATTGTGTTTTGTAAAGACTGTGAAAATATATAAAAAGTAATTTACTACTTATTTGCTAACGCGTCCATGGGAAGAGATTAAAACGTGGGCGACTAGCAAAAACATGTTGCACATAAAAAACCAGGTGAGTATGCCTACTCAAGATTGTTGAGGGGGCACATCAAGGTTGATCACAGAACAAAATCAGACATCAGATAAAAGCTAGAAAAGAACCGTAATGATAAAATTACGAGACGAGTAAAAAAAAATCATAATAAAAAAGTTAAAAATGTACTTATTTAATCATTACGACACTGTTTTTCTAATAAAGTAGGCCTACTGAACTCTTGTGTGGGAGGGTCCCAACTCATGCACTTGATCCCGCTTCATTCATTCATCGCAAAGAGCAGTGCTTTAACCCTGTGAAAGCGGTCCTGTCTCACATCCAACAGGACTCCATAGAAGATCACCACTATAGTGCCAGCCAGCTGAATATGGGCTATCCAGCCATCTCCTCAGACGGAAAATATGGAACAAACAAACGAGAAACTCAGACTGCCTCAACATGAAGTACTGATATGTGACAACAAAACACATCAGAATGCACCTTCCCATCGCCTCAGCATAAACTGCATGTTTCTGTGATATTAATGTGACTAAAAAAAGACATGGCGAGGGAACATGCAAGTTATGCTGAGTCGAGGGGAAGGTGCATTCCCAATGTCTTTAGTTAAACATTTCAGTACTTTAGCAATGATTGACAGATGAGGTCATCTCAAGAATACTGGTTTGGAAGGATTTTTTTGTGGGCGTTCCCAAGTAATCTGAAGAAAAACATAAAAAAAAATCATTAAAAATATATGGAATGTTTCTAGATATTCGTTTCACCGTAAAAGTGATGCTGAGGATATCATAAATAAACACAAATCAACGTGCATTTGGATTTCAGGGCCCCAAAAGAAAAAAAAAGTGTTCAAATGGCGCAGCAAAATCTTTGCGTGTTGCAGAATCATCGCGTGGCCCCTTCAGAGTTATCATTATTCATATTTTGTCTTTTGAAGTCAAAGCACTTTCTAGTCATTTTTCAAGGTACATATCTGTTCTCTTTGTTGTTGCGTTGCCAAAAACTGCTCTCCTCCACCCCCCCCCCCCCCACCCACCCCCCCCCCCCCCCCCCCCCCCGGCACCGCATGGTTGTCCCTTGCGCTGGGTGACGCTTCTACCCTTTAGTACCCATGGGCTGTAGACAGATGGGGTAAGATCAGGTTTCGCCAATCACTATGTTGATTTTTTTTTTACATTCACATTGGCAAATAAGGTTATATGTATAGAAGTAGTCTAAAAGTTGAATGTCGTACCTATACTACCATTCGAAGCGCTGTGGCAGAGTGGAAAAGACTCCAGACTCCCGTTCGGAGGACCCGAGTTCGAATCCCGTTCAGTGCTTACGTTCTTGGACAAGATGTTTTTACCCACCATGTCCCTCTCGACCCAGGTGTATAAATGGGTACCTAGCAACAATAGCAGGGCCCGCTGGTAGAGCAGTGGCAACACTGAATAGGCTACCTTGGGTAAATAAGACATTATTATTATCATTATTATTATTGGCCAATTTCACTACAGTCGGGCTCCTTCCTGTATCCACTCTTTCCTTCCTTGTCAACCTAAAGTGCCACGCCCACTCTTTACAACCTTAACCCTTCGTGTGCTGTGAGTGACGTTTGTCCCAGAAAACCCCATAGCATTGAACACACTGTCCGAAGTCCCCGGCACAGATAAGATTTGTGGTGATACAAGTCACACATTTTTTTTGTTCTTTCCATTTAATGGACACTACACTAACACGTCTAAATCACCGCCCACGGCTCCTCTTAAATCTGTCGTTCCCTATCAATACATACACATCATTGTTGACGTGTTCCATGCATGCCATTTGAACTCACTTTCAAGGATCGTCTGGCTTCAACTTTTTAGAACAACTTAGAATCAGCAATGTTCAACACAGGATGCGAATCCTACACCTGGATGACGACGTGTGGAATACGTGTAAGCCGTTGGTTTCACGGCTGTCTATGGTATGGACACAATTTCAAGGATTTTGGTCGATTTCAGGCAAGACGTCTCTCCTGCTTCATGTGTTCAATATAAACCAAAATAAACATACATACAAATAAAAACACTCTAGTAGTATTCACAGAAAACTTGGAGACTTGGTTGAGACCATTCTGCTCAATGTAAATGATTTTTTTTTTCAATGTAAAGCTGAATCCATGAAATATGAGGCAAAAAAAAAATACTCTTTTAAGTGCATCTAAATTTAAAATAAAATAACCCCCCCCCCCCTCAAAAAAAAAAGAAACAAACAAAGAAAGAAAGAAACAAACAAACATGTAAGAGTTGCACATTTAGTTGGTAGGTATACTGTTAATGTTTGGGGGAAATATACACATATGTATACTGGTAAATCTTTTACATGAAGATGTTACAAACAGTATTCACATATTGTCATACTAAGCCAGCGGATAGGAACACAGTACCATATCAGACTTTTTGAGTGTTGGAAGTTTTTTTTTTTCTTTATTGTCATATGGCAGAAATGTACACATTGTCAACTTTCAAACACAAATACAATTGCTCTGGTCTAGGGGTGATAAACTTTATGTTCTAACCAGTTTCCCACATATGAGTTGGGATCAGATGCCCGACAATGCAATTACACATACTGTACACAACTTACATTTTACTAATACTATGTGTACTTGTTCATAAACAGGATGTCACAAAAGACACAATTTGGGCTGAAGTTGATTATTGTGTGAAAACGTCTGTACATCTAGCTAATCCTATTCAAAAGTAGTTGAGAATGTTAACACATGTCATTGCATTATGCAAATTTATAGCATGTTTGTAACACATTCAGCATATATGCTATACACTATTTTGTAGTGATTTCATTTCGTCAGGTGACCAATATTTGCAACAACAAGAATAAACAATGAGCAAACATACTGCCTCCTGTAACACAAATGCAACGAACATCATCTTCAGTCACTTTGCTTCTTGAAATGAGCAAAACGCATTATTTCTAACTCATTTCTTACTCCTGTAGTTCTTGAATGTGATTCTAACCACTGTTGTGAAATGTTGCCCTCACAAAATTTGAAACAGGCTCATCACGTCTGATTCAACTGTTTCGGACTGACAGACAGACCTACCCTGAATTCTAAAGTGTGAAACACAATCTAGCATCCAAGCTACATGTGCAGTCAAGGATAAGAAGAGTGCAGTTGACTTTGAGAATGGCAGACTAAAATTGCACTGTTTACATGTACAAATTATGATTAATTTGGCTTTCAACAAAGCGAGACTTGATTTTCAAGAGGAAGAAATTATTTCAATCATCATTTTGAAGCACTGTAATCATTTTTTTCCCTTTTTTTTTTTGCTGTCAGTTATGTTCTTGATGACTCTCTTAAATTTGGGGGTGTCACAAATTTTCAAACCTCATTCCATTTTAAAGCACCCTTTAACCCATTGAGGACGGTTTGATTTTGTTACAACACGCATTTCCAATAGATGCTTGCCCGAGTATACTCAGGACTCGTCCTCAACGGGTTAAAACCACTGTATATCACATCACCAATTTTCCTAAGTATTCACAAGGGCCTGGTCAAAGATCTGGACACAGGCAAACAAAAGCACCATAATATGTCAAAATTATCAGTCAGACTGAATACCACTTAACAGCTGGTTTCCTCAGTTTTCTTGTGTCTAAACAGCGCAGACTCAAAAACAATACAGACAAATCAAGAATGAAGAGAAGTTTTTTTGTCACATTGGGTGCGTTCAAGCGCTCTAAAGCGAACCAAAGCAAACTGAACTAAAGCGTACCGTACCGTACCATGCCAGTTTGGGAGCGTTCGAGCGCTCTGTTGAGAAAGCGTACCTCGCGAGTTATTTTTAGAAAAGGTCATGCATTTTTTAAGAAGAATGTCATCCACCTGGTGCTTGAACTACTTACAGCTGTCCCAAACAAAGAGAATGATGTCTTTGCATTGTGACGTATGCGCATGATACGCGCATGCTTTACAACGAACTTTTGGTACACTTTGGTCCCCTTTTGGCTCGGCACAGTACAGTACACTTTAGGAGCGTTCGAGCGCTCCTCTGGCGCGGGTATGGTGCGGTACAGTTCGCTTTAGGAGAGTGCTCGAACGCACCCATTGAGATGGAACTTAATCACCAAATTGTTGAGCATGCTGTCGGACATCAACTCATATGAGCAAGAAATTTGACTGCTTGAGAGAAAAATCACTTGAGAGCAGCCTTTCAAAGAAAATTCACATGTCTTTGAACTCACTGCCGTGGCACTCATGAGAGAAAGAAAAAAAAAAAGCAGAAAACAATGATATCTTTATCACATTATTCACTCTGGTTTCATATGAGTACACTGGATGCCTATGAAATACTAGTATATTGATTTGTAGTTACAGCAACATAATATATCCAAGGGAGAGTGTGCAAGACAAAAGTCTTTGGAACAAAACATTGATGGTTCTGTGTTTGAAAACAAAAACAAAACAAATGTTGGCAATAAATAAACATGTATCCTTTGGGGCCGCACGTGTTCTTGGAACTCACACAATAGAAATGCTGCTTCCCAACAAAACACCATTGAATATACTGTACGTATTTACAATACTTTGGTTTTCCCATACTTGCCACATGCAACATTTTAGTGAAGGGGTGACTGGGCAGCTATGACTGCTATTAAATGCATTCCACAGAGCATATTGTGTCAACAAAAGCCTCCAACTTACATATGAAATTACCACCAACATCTTATGCCACTGGTGCAATTCATATTTCAGCACGAATCTGAAAATAATTCCTCCGGCACCCTTCAGGCGGAGGCATAAAAACTCCCACTGATCTCAAACGACACTCTTCATTCCAAAAGATTCCTTCTTTTTGGTATCAAAAAAATTGTCACAATACTTAAATACCATCAGGTAAGACCACACTAGCATATATCCAAAAACAACAACAACAACATACTAGAAAAGTCACTATGGTGACTGGTATACCTCTGCTTTAGCCCATTATTCTCCCAGTAGGTCCACAGAACATTTATCATTGCAAGACAATGGTTTGATGTGATTGACAAATAATCACTACCTGGAAATTCACCAATTTTCCTGACAATACTTTACGCCACTTTCGAAATATGGACAAAAAATAGTGAAATTTGAACATTTTCTCTTGACCTTTGACCAAATGACCCAAATCTTTCCCTACAGAATGATTGTGCAGAAATGCATGTACATGTATATACCAAGTTCTCAAGTAAGTGTATACATTGAGTAATTTTGAGAAAATATCATAATCTCACAGTAAGTAAGGAATTTTAGCATTTTAATCTGATCTCTGCCTTTGACCATTGACCTCATAACCAAAAACTTCCCACGAGAATCATTGCCAGGTAATACATGAACATGTACATTTGCTAAGAATCATGAATATACCTTGAGCCATTTCTGAAATACAGAAAAAAAGTGAAATTTTAGCGTTCTCACTTGAACCATGACCGTTGACCCCCATGGCCCAAAAATATCCCTAGAGAATCTTTACCTGGTAATACAAACATACAGAAAGTTTATGAAAATACTTTCAGGTCTTAATGGGATGGGGGGGGGGGGGGTGGAATTTGACATATGACCTTTGACCTTAAGCATGTGAGCCTGAATGTTGATTGGCACAGCTCTGTCCACTCACATATACGCCAAGTTTCATTTTTTTGTTTTGTTTTTAAAGGTATGATACCTCAAGCTGTGTTCAAGTTACACTGTCCACAAAATCAATTACGCCAAAATGGACAGACAAACAGACAGACAGACAGATGGAGGGATAAATGGACAGACAACGCAAAAACAGAATGCTTCCGGCAACACTTCTTGGCGGAGGCACAGCAACATATTAAAAGGAACATATCACCTATGGAAGTGACATCATGCACATCCATCAATGCACTTGAAGTGAGGTTGAAATGGACTGATTTGAACAAAGACGTCGATGTATGTCTTTCACAATAGGACAAAGTTAACTTCAGTGTACCAGATTTCTCTCATTCCAGTCTTCCTACGTGAATATCATAATCTTGTCTCCTTCTTTTCTATCTCCTCCTTCTAAGCCCTAGTTGTTGTTTTTTTCTTCTTCTTCTTCTTCTCTGCTCTAATTGATTCTCCTTACGTTCTCCATCCACATATAACTTCCTCTTTACCTTCACAATTAAAGCCTGGCTCAACTGCTTTGTGTATGCTGTTAACAGAAATCCCTCCCCCTTGGAACAAAGCCACAGGAGATATTCTCTTGATTTTATGTGTCCCATCGAACTCATTTCATGTTGCAATTTCTATCTGTTTGGTAGTTCCTACCAATCCTATTTCTGTTCAGTTTGACTGTCTTGCAAATGTCAGCTTTGCATTCTTCTACATGACAGAAGAAAAAAAAAATGGAAATGATTTTTTCCCCCCCACAAAACTGCACTGTGGAGATGTTGTAACAGAGCCTCAGCTGCCCGCAGTAATGTCTTAGTCTACCCTGACCTAACTTAGATTGAAATGAAACTGATATATGACAAGTGATTTTTTTCTCTTTTTTTTCCACAGCACAAAATGACATTGAACCAGAGAACAACAGACTCGAACTAATGCTGTCTTTGTTTCACTGCACAGGGTAATCAGCCACTAAATGAACGCCTTAGAAGAGTAATTGATGATTCATTTCTGCAGAACAATTTTAACCCCCCTCCCAAAAAAAAAGAAGAAGAAAATAAATACCAGTATACAGGCAAATAGAAATTAAAACAAAATAAACATAAAAAACACTCCCTTTTTAAGTGCAGTTAATCAACTGCATCTAAATTTGTGGATTTGTCATCAACTTCTTCATAGACCTCCTCCTCCGCCTCCTCCCCCTCAGCGCCCTTCCCTTGGTCATCCCCCCCGTTCTCCTCCTCCTCATCCTTGGCCCCACCTCCGGGCACCCAGAGGCCGGAGTCAACGCAGCGCTTCATGTGGTAGGTCGCGTCCTCCGGTGACATCTTGGCGATGGTCTCCTGCAGTTGTGTGATACTCTTGGAGTCAAAGCACTCTTGAAGCTCCTGTACAGTGAGAATCAAAAGCATGGCAGACAGTGAGAGTGGGAGGACAGTCTTCATCCCAAATGCTCATCTGCTCCAAAACCTGTGGGCGGGAAGATCCATGCTTATATTACTGTTGGTCTTGATACCAATGAGCCTAGTCTGACAAAGAGATTATTTGATAAAGTGCAGGGGGAAAAAATGTGCAACAGGTAATATGTGATCAGCTGTGGAGACGACAAAATATCATATACCATCATTACTACCATCAACACCATCACCACTGTCACCATCAACATCATCACTACTGTCACCATCATTACCATCACATTCATCCCTATCATCACTTCCATTAACATCAGCACTACCATCACCATCTTCATCATCATCATCATCATCACTCCCATTGATTGCTGCATCAGCATCCTGAGCAGACAGCACCAGCCACCTATGCACCTGCCACCTGCAACCTGGGATGGTAAAGCAGGCGGGTGGACAAACTTACTTTGGGTAATGACTCGTAAACGTCCACTGGATCCAAACCTCCTGGTCCCAACCTTTCTTGCTTTTCCTTCTCCATCTCCTACAGAAGGAAGAAAACACAGAGAGTCATTACGCACAATACAACTCAAAAGATTTCCCTCCCCTCTTAATCTTCTCAACTCTTCTACAACTCCCAGCATCTCTCTGCAAGGGTCAGTCAAATCAGAGCAAGGTCTTGTTTTCTTTCACATTCTTTCACAGTAGTTTTAGCATCAAATTTTGCATGTAGTGAACTCCAGGAAAAAAACAAATTAGACATTGGTTCAAATATTGAAATTTCAACATGTCAACTACCTCTTCTCTTATTTTCACAGCCCATTAGCCATGATCCTGTGGTATCTTAAACCTGATTTTATCTAATGCGTTGAGGACAGACTGATTTTGCTACAACACGCATTTCCCATAGACCCCTGCCCGAGTATACTTGGGACTCGTCCTCGACGGGTTAATAGCCAAACCTCCAAATCTCCTACTGCATCTAAACGTAAACATTTTACATCCTGTCCTAAACCACCTGTTCTAAATAAGAAATTGAAGGAGGTTACATAAAATATGAAAATATCCATTTCCTCTGCAGTATGTTTCCATGTTTGATTTTACATATTGTGTTTAAATGACATTTTTTGTTGTTGTTCAAGTGCAACATGTTTGACGTGTAGCAGGCCTAACTGGCTCTTAGCTTCAGAGTCAATTTTCTCAATACTCTGCTCTTGTAGTGACAGTCTTTATCATCATTTCGATGGGCAGAGGTTTTGAGATTGGGCCGAGCAAATAATATCTGATTTGAGGAGCTTAAAGTAGGAAAGACTGGAAAATAAGAAGGTGTAAAGGGATCAAGGCTTAGATGATGACATGTAGTCCCATGTAGTGCCCACCATCTGTCTATGTTAATCTGTCAGGGCTACTTCTTAAAGCTCTCAAGTTTTCATGAATACCTAAAACTCATTTGTCCTACACCTTCCCTCCCCCACTGTATCTCTCTCTCTCTCTCACTCTCTTTTCTTTCTATACGTATAATGTAATTTATCTATCCATCTTTTCCTCGCTCTCTCTCTCTCTCTCTCTCCCTATGCATCTCATTGTTTCTTAATGAGAGAATGGCATGACCATCAAAAACAAGCTGATTTCAATCACCATTTCACTTTAGAGCAAAGGCGTCGGCTGTCCTTGCCGTAGAAATTTCGCCTCAGCTTGGAACGCTCATTGTAAATTCAACTTCCGCCCACTAGCCTCATCACAGCTGAGGCGCTAAATTACATCTAATCAAAATTGTTTTTCCTTGATAAGATACGGGGATCTATGCAGACAACCTAAGCCACTCACAAAGGCAATTTGGAGTTGCTGGTTTTTGTTTTTTATATTTCCCACATGAGGCTTACATCTGTATACGTATGACAAAGTTGGATAGAAAAAGCACATAAGGCCGTCTGAGCTCTTAATACGCAGACACAATAATCCAGCAAGCTTCTACCCACCCTAAGATTGCCATTTAAAAAAAATAAAATAAATGTCACATTTCATGATAGACTATGTAAAATTTCTTTTTTTTAATTTGTTTGGTTTTTCAGGACAGATTGATAACATGACAAATGTGTATTCCTCTACAGTACTAGACCTGGATGATCAGCCAGAAACAAATGTGCCAAAGACAACATACATTATGTACTATAGAAGTGCTACCACATATGCAGCCATGGACAGCAATGCACTATGTTGGGGAACTAATTCTGTGCTCTAATTTGGAAGAGTACTTTACAATATGTATTGCACGAAATTACCACTTAGAACTCTTCAACAGCTGTACGCTGTCATGTGGGCTGACATGCATTCTGCTTCTCTTACCAGCATGAATACCAAGGGTTGTTGTGGCTAAGACAGCTAAGTGGATAAAATCATAAGACTCTCAGTTTTGTGGTCCCTGGTTCAAATCACGGCAAGGCACCTTCCAGTTAGCCACAGGTCCTGTGGTAGCTGCTCATAAGAATTTAGGTGCTTCCTTGTATGTGCCACATAGAAAGAAACCCAAACATTCAGCATGGCACTAGAAAACAGCCTTTCATGTTTTCTTGAAATAATTTAATTGAATGCCTCCACAAGTTGCCCTCAAATTCAGTACATCTCTTCATCATTTCTTTGTCAATACACTTGACCATACAATGTATGTCACTTACAGCACTATTTCATTGGCAATGAGTTCATGCCACTTGTCAAATACAAATCTGGCCGTTGTTTACAGTACACAAAGCAATTGAGGTGTAACAATATAACACTCCCCATACACAGCTACTGTGATATGACAGAGTTTAAAGGATTATGTAATCTCTAATCACCAACAGACAGATTCCATGCCATCGGTGCTGGTGTTGGTGCAGAAAGCATGCGGAGGTGATGTACAACCCAGCGGACAAAGTGCAGTCAGGTTCAGCTATCAGGCATGTCTCTGATGCATGGACCATAAATTCCAGGCCGTGATATGACTACTTTCATTGTAACTTCAACAACCAGCCATGCCATTTCTAATAGAGCCCACGACAATAATTCTGGTACAAGGAAGGGCTACAGCCAACAATAGTCGCATCACTGAAGGCAGTTTACAGTGGACTCCCGTTATAATGAAGTCCTCGGGACCGCCAGTTTTCTTTCATTATATCGAAATTTCGTTGTAACTGAACAAAAAATAGACAACAAAAATACATAAAGAGGAAAATGTTGCAGCCGTAATTTTTACTTTGTCGTATAAAACTGAAATTTGTTATATATGCATGTTCGTTATAATGGCAGTGCACTGTACTTTCTCCTCCCCCAACTAAAACTACAGCAACAACACAAACAACAACAACAACAACAACAACAACAACAACAACAACAACAACAACAACAAAACCAAAACCACCCAACTACAAGAAGATAACATCTTGAATTACCTCTTCGGCTTCCTTGTAGGCTCTCTCAATGCGGGCCTTGGCCCTATCCCTGACCCTCGCCTTGAAGGAGTTCAGTTCATCGTCAAAGGCCTCCTGGTACTGCCTCTCTGCAGCCACCATCCTGAGCAGAAGATGTAACAATAATAATAATAATAATAATAATAATAACAATAATAATAATAATAATAATAATAGCAGCAACAACAACAACAACAACAATAATAATAATGATACTGATGTCTTATTCATCCAGGGTAGCCTCTTCAGTGTTGCCACTCCTCTACCTGAGGGCCCTGCCATCATTATTACCCTAGCGTTGCCAGGTACCCATTTACACCTGGGTCGAGAGGGACATGGTGGGTAAAAACGTCTCGTCCAAGGACAGGAGAGCTTGGCGGGAATCGAACGTGGGTCCTCCATTTGGGAGTCGGGAGTCTTATCCACCATGCCACAGCGCCCCCACATTACAGCAAGGAGAAATAAATTTAAATATTGTATCTGTCCTTCAAACCCATTTTAAGCTTAGGGAAATGTGACACTTTGCAGCCAAAACTGACAGTCATAATCGAAGCGGATCACAATGCAAATGCCCACCTATTTTGGATTCTGGAAAATGCCATCATTTTACACACTTCAAAAAACCCACACAAATGCGAAAGTTGCACGTGATGACAGCCACAAAGCAGTAGAGACGAGAGAATGGTGGAACACCATTTGGGTTGTTCCTTACATAAAAATCAAATATGTTTAATTCCACAGCAATCTTCACATCCAGAGTTCTTCTGACACATGTGTACCTTATATTTTTCATGCCACTATGGAATAACACCACATAAACAAACATAGAAAGAGGAATTCAAATGGCTGGTACATTTTTATATATACATATATATTTTAGCATTAGAGACTGTGTGTCTTGCTTATTCAAACATAATATGATGGTTTGAAAACATTATTTGCTCGTCTGCATGAGTGATAGATCACTTGCTTGTTCACCTGGCAACCATTCTCACATATGACATACTTGTCTGCCTCCTTTAACCCTTTATGTGCCATGTTCGCATGCCGGACTCAGTCGACAGTTGCCAAGCTCACAAAATTCTGCTCAAAACCACAACCCCGCCGAAATTGATTGATAAATCACCAAATGCCACAGTACAACGAAAGCTTCACTTGCGATTCTATTCCTCACACAGCTAATCTGTGTCAAGTGGTGATTGAAAAGCAATAATCCAGGGGGGGTTTTTTGAGTAAATTCTAATTTTCTGTCACAGTTGTATGTGCAAAAGACTTCCCCCTAAAACTGGAAGACATGGAGGCTAATGTCTTTGTACTCGCCATTTCCAGCAAATTATAATAAAAGCTTTGCACAAAATTTGCTTCACAGCAAAGTTTGGAATTTTGTCTACAACTTTGCTCATTGTATGTCTACCATAAACATTTCTATAGAAAGTTATGTGGCTTTAAAAAACAGAGTGTTTTCCAAAAGCACTTACACATGTTGCTGTCTCCAAATAATGTGGCACTCAGGGGGTTTACACCATGGCACACACAGAGTTAATGCACACATACACAACTCCAGCATACATGTATATACAGGGCTGCACACTACCCCATAATTTCTACCAGTCTGACCTGTCTGTTGGACCAGTAGGTACCCAGTTTTTCCATTTTTACTGATACATTCCTGAAAAAGTTATTGGTCAGTGATTTTTACTGGTCCTGGACTGTCGGACCAGTGCCAGTGTGCAGCGTTGATATATATTTATTAATTTTCAAACATATTTTTTGAACCAATTAACACTTCCATCAACTCCTGAATATCTGATTGTGTGTTTTTGTTTGTGTAAACTCTCAATAAGATTGTGTGTGTTCATGTACAAATATCATATCTGTTACAATGTATATCATTATCCTATTAACATAAAGCAATTTTGTCAAATGGCATCAAAAAGATCTTACTGATAGACCATTTATATGTTTATTCAGGAGAGATAGAGAGTTGACAATAATGCTCCCCACACATAAACAAAGTGAAAATTCAAACTCAAACATATATCAGGAATTTCTCTTGTAAATGAGGAAACATATGGCACTCACTTTTTGAAGAAAGGCCGGATGCATGACCTTGGGTCTCGGTCCATGCTCTTGGCTAGTTCCAAGAGATACTGCATGACAATTGTCTGATGGGCTACTCGCTCCATTAGTGCATGTTTCTGGTGAGACAAAAAGAACAAGAAAAAAAAAAAGGAGAACTAGAAATGTTGCTGCAGTACACCTTGATAATATGAGACAACAGTTTCACATAATTTAGCAACAGATTTCATTGACATATTTGAAAGGTTGATGGCAAAAATGTCTTGATTGAATAAATATACATATCTTTAAGCAATTTGTGCTTGGATGGTGAAATTGTTTGAGAGAGCAATTGCATTGTATTTCAAAATTTTACTAGTTTCATGATTGCTTAAGCACTAACAGGATACAATTTTGTTGATATTTGACCTCATGACCATATGACCATTTTTTAGCAATTGCAGAAAATTAGGTTACCTATCTACCATTTACATCATGACCCAATTCACCCAAACCTGAACCAGAACTCAGCTCTCATAATACATGCATTTATAAATATACAAACTGCAAGAGGAAACCTTGAGCCGTTTCAGAAATATGAAGCAAATAGTGAAATTTGAGTATTTTTCATTTGACCTTTTGACCCTTGATCTTCGACCCCAAGGCCCAAAACTCTGTCCAAATAATTGCTCTCTGGTAATACACATAATATGCACCGATTTTCATGACATTACTTTGAACCATTTTCAAAATAAGGGGAAAATATTACGGTAAAACATGATATATTCACGGCATGAAAATTTCGCGAATTGGAGCCGACGACCTTTCTCGCAGCATGAAATTTTTGTGACTTGGCAGCAAATTGCCACTGGCGTCCAATGCATATTGTGTCAGCAAGAACTTTCGCATGCATTTTAATTTCACGAATGTTGCCGCTCGCGAAATTTGCAAAATTAAAGTGCATGCGATAATTCGTTTTACAGTAATTTAAAAAAATATATATTTACTTGACCTTTGACTCCATGGTCAGAGTACAAATGTTCTCCCCTGCATTATCACTGTGTGGTAATACATATGTACATTGTATGGATAACAAGTTTAATTAAGTGTGTACATTAAGTTATTTCCAAGGCTGGGAGAAAATAATGTAATTTCTGCCTTGAATAGCATAATTTCAACATTTTACCTAACCTTTTTGACCAAGTACATTTGTATACATATATGCTGCACTAAGTTTCATAAAGATGCCTTGAGCCATTTCTGCATCAAAAGGCATAAGAACAAGAGACCATATCACAGTGCAGTTTCCATACATTCTTGCTGACCATTACCCGACAATAACATAGCAAACTTGGGGAGCTTTGGGGGACCTCCAGGAGGCATGGTGTCTATTTCACACTGGAATTAATACCTGTCAGATTTGTAGAAAATCTGGAAATGTATTTCAAAAAAGGCCAAATGTGAAAACTGGCCCCAAACCTGGTCCCGGCCGGCAAGGATGCCACCTGGGACCTGCCATAAACAAAACTGAAAGTACGCTCACTAGGCCCATTTACACTTGCTAGGAAAAATTGCGACATTTGGGTGCAAGTTGCCAAGCAACTACACCCAAACGCCCTTGAAACATCGCCAGAAAAATCGCCAGCCGGAGTGAGATTTTTTGAAACATCGCGATGTTTGAGGCGAAGTTAGCGAGTGTAAACCCAAGCTACAGAAATATCGCGATTTTTCATCTCGTGACTTTCGGCATCGGATTGCACTGGAAGTTTACGCGCGCTCCCGATCCCCCGATCATGTAGAGAGTACTTCGGCCACTGGCCAGAGTACTAGTATACGGTACACGCTGTACAGGTCTAAACGGCCGATCTTTGATCGGCTCGTGGTCTATCACCTCCCTCTCCCTGAAGAAACTAGTACATGAAAACTAGTAGCAAACCTGAAGTTCTCCAACCACGTATCATCACCTCATGACGACTTAACAAAATAATGTTCTCCCAGAAATGCGTTGATTTTGGGAGTGCCCATACTGCTCTCGGAATACGTTGTTTGTGGAATTCACGAGTACGTACGGTGTCGGTAAAACAATGGTGAATTCTTGCTGTCGCCTGATAAAATACCAGTCCTAAAAAAACGAGCCTGCTTCTCACTTTCGTCATAATATCGGCGAAATTTCGTGATCCTCCTGAATGCCGCTTTCATCAACTTTCCCATACTTAGATGAAGTTTTACACACCTACTACGTATGTGATCTAATATAGCAAGCTATATAGTTTTACGGTAAGTTTACACTCTCGAGAAACACAAATTTATGTGTGCATTGTACTGAGAAGCCCTGGCTCAATGTTCCAACCAGCTAGCTGTGAACAAAATATACTGTATTGCAGTGAACACCGAACAGAATAGTGCGCGCTTCCACTCAGCTACCGTATGTTGAAAAGAGGTAAATTACACATGCACACTACCGACCAAAATATCGCGATGTTTCGTGAAGCTCAAACTTCGCATGCTCTTGCGCAAGTGTAAACGGTGGAACCAAAATATCATGATTTTAAATATCGCGCTGTTAGTAGGTGTAAATGCGGCTACTAATGTATAATGCATTTATTCATAGCATTTCTAGTTTTCAGAAGTTTGTTTGTTTTTTGTTTTTTAAATTCTCTACATTGGGGGGTTAGCCTCCTGGAGAAACCTGAAGTGGGGTATGGTGTATATCTGTACAATTATATCTTATCATCCTAGTGATAATATTTGCAAAGTCTGGTGAAACATGACTGGATTTTCGAGAGGAAGATGGAAATGTAAAAATTTGGCCCTAATTTGGTCCTACTTCCCAACAGCATCACCTTACAGTAGCTCTATCACTTCTGGGTCTAGAGAAGAAGGATTCTAAAGATTCCTGTATTTGGGGCTTTGGGGTCCCCTGGGGAACCTCCAAGAAGGGCATAATACCAAACTGTATTAAAAAATATATTCTATCATTTGGATACTACCTACCAGGTTTGGTGAAAACTTGACATTGCTTTTCCAAGAAGATGAAAATGTAAAAACTGGTGACCAATTTGCCTCCCCCCCCCCCCCTCCTTCCCTGCCAGAGGAGGGCAAACCCAGATCACCCAAGAATAAACTATGCCTCATCACCTCTGGTTCTAGAGAAGACAAGTTTTTAACCCGTTGCCGACGGGCTGATTTTGCTACAACATGCATTTCCCATAGACACTTGCCCAAGTATACTTGGAATTCGTCTTCAATGGGCTAAGATTCCTAAATTGATAGGCTTTGGGGTACCCAAGCCCCCATATCACTACAACAGACAGAAGACATACTGGGCTCTAAGGCTTCATGCTTCTCACAAGAAGTCCAATTTCTTTTTAAATCCACAGTTAGTAAATGACACACACAAACACAAAAATTGACATTCCATCAATTGGCATCTATTTTTGAACACATATTTCTTTCTTTCCTTTTTAACATATTTTAGTAAGTTAATTCTATTTCTATGCACATCTGCATACAGTAAGTCAGATAAACTCACATCCCACCTACTGGGATATAGATACATGAATATCTGAATATCAATGCATTTCATCAGCACGGATAATCTCTTCCACTGCAAAGTTGATGTATCTGATCTGGAGGCGCTTTACCATGTCTTTAACCCTTTAAAAGCCAAGTTCATATATACCAGTACTCATCTCAACTGGAATACCACCTTTCATACCAGGGAAGTGTGTTCATGTTTTCAAACAACCGTCACACAGTTATTGTCTCTGCCCTGTTGAACTTGCCTAATAGTATTGTATGCAAGAGACTTATTCAATTATTGACATCATTCATGTTATCCCCCTCGACCCCTCCCCACAACAACAACAACAACAAAAAGATTTCCCTGGTTTGCCTATGAATAAGTTGTTTTCTTGAGTCTACAATGCTTATAATTCATGAAATTCTTCCTTCGAGATGTTTTCGTTGCAACTGATTGACAAATTGTCCTACATCGACATAAATAAGCACTGAATTGATCAGTGTTTTAGTAGTAGCCATGATAAAAGAAATCATGGGTGTACATACTCGAGCAGGATTTGAACCTATGACTTCCTGATCTCTGGACAGGCGTCATCTCCACCAGACCACCGAGCTTCCACTCAACAGCAAGTGTTGGTTCTAATCCTTATAGCATGCAGCGGGTACTGCATAATTATTCAAATTCATGAAATTCTTCTGTCGAGATGTTTTCATTGCAATTGATTGACAATAATTTCCCTACATCAACGTTTACATCAATGTGGACAATTTGTCAATCAGTTGCAACTCTTACAATGTATCTATCATTTAAGGTAGAACATAGCTCTCTTCCACCATTTGGAATTTGCTTGCACTATGTCGAAAGGCTTTACCAAGAATTGTCTGGCTGATGTGATTTGCCAAGATAATGAGTTGTTTATCCCGTTGAGGATGAGTCCCGTTAATACTCAGGCAAGTGTGTATGGGAAATGCGTGTTGTAGCAAAATCTTCAACGGGTTAATGTCAAGCCCTGATATTACTAACGGCCCAAAACTTTCTCTAGACAATCTTTATCAGACAATACATGTATACACTAAGTTTCAAGGAAATACCTTCCGGCATTGCATAGGTATGGGGGAAATCGTGAAATTTTGAGCATTTGACCTTGACCTTTGACCTTGAGCATGTACCCCCAAAGTTGATAGGCACAGCTTCGCCCACTTATACATATACATGACAAGTTTCATTAGAATACCTCAAACATTTTTTTTTTAGTTACGCTGTCTACAAAATTTATTACGGACAGAAGGACGGACGAACAACCCCGAAAACATCATGCCTCTGGCAACACTTCGTGGCGAAGCGGAGGCATAAAAAGGCGGTGCCGTCAGAATGCCGATAAATCCATTGCCGATCTAGCACAGCATGGTGACCTTGCTGCGGGCTCGTCGTTCATGAAGAGACTGCCAATGGAAATCTTTCAGCACTTGTGTGACACTGCTCTGTTGGTTGTATATTGTATGGGGCCCCAGGGCCACTCAAAATTGATGTCGAGCCACCAAATTTACAAAAAGTTTAACTTTTTGTGGCCCAATCTGGCAACTAAGCTTCAAAATAGATTATTATGCTTCCTTTTATTTCAGGTTTACATTTCTTTTTTGGACAAACCAAAATTTCAAACTGAAAGGGTTTAGCAGCCCAACGAGCCATCGGAGGAAAAACTTAACCTGCTGAAGATGAGTCCCAAGTATACTCGGGCAGCTGCTGAAGATGAGTCGCAAGTATACTCGGGCAGGTGTCTATGGGAAATGCGTGTTGTAGCAAAATCAGTACGTCCTCAACGAGTTAATGTCAAGCCCTGATATAACTATGTAACTACATAATTTCTATATTTACTGCTCTCGTGATCAGGTATACTATATGTCACATCCGGTATAACTGGAGTGAAAGCAAACAGCTCGCCATTCTTTTACGTAATTTATCAATGACATTTTCTGTGGCTATCAGAAATGTTGAGATGGACCATATCTGAGAGTTTCATGCAATTTCAAAGCCAATTTTGGAAGAAAAGTAGATGATTTCATCTATAAAATTACGCCGATCGTGCACTGATCGGGTTTTATTTTCACTCCAGCCGCCGCTACATACGTGGATATCTGACCACCAGAATACACAGCAAATCACAAATACTAACACCTAAACTACTAGGATGTAAATTTGATTTTAACCTCCGCCAAGGGAGGAGGTTATGTTTTCATCGCCGTCGATTTGTTTGTTTGTTTGTTTGTCTGTGTGCAAAATAACTCAACAAATTGTAAACAGATTTGGATGAAACTTGCAGGGTAGGTTGAGAATGACACAAGTAACAGATGATTAAATTTTGGTAGTGATTCGGGAAATTTTATGGATTTTATGAAAGATTATCAATATTTTGGAAGGTATGGTCAATGAACTAGGGAGTTTAAGCTGCGTATTTTTGAGGTTTTCATATGTGCACTTGAGTGCATGCTTTAGTTTCTGGTCCAGGGCGAGGCACGCCGCACAGCTGGCACAGTGTAACAAAAGGTTTCTATATTGGGAAATCGGGCAATTTTCAGCAAGCATACGTATGGGTAGAAATCACTGATCTTTATGGAAGAACAAGATCAGTGGTGGAAATGAGCTGCTTGGCGGAGGTCTGCGCTCTCACAGTGCTTCTCTGTTTTTTGTTTTGTTTTTCTGATAGTTTACCTCTTCCACTTCAAGATTGATGCACCAGATTGCGAGGTAGTTCGCCGTGTCTTCACACACCAGGTCGGGATGGTCGATGAGAAACCTCTCGGAATCGTGGTAAATGTTGTGCATGCCATACTTCTTGATGAGATCCTCATTCTTTTTGACAAAGTTTGCCTGTGAGTGGGGCCACCATAAAGGGTGAAGAAAGAGGAAGAAGAAACGAATAAAAAGAGGCATTTTGATTGAGAAATACGTACTACGTGTTTTTGGATTGATTTATGTGGCCACAAAAGAAATGGCAACATGATTATGGGCAAGCTGCCATGGGACTTGTGGTCCTCTCAGTCAGACTATGCAATGAGGATAAAGTGCATAGCGTAGGGGCACAGCTGCCGCCAGGGGACTTGAACCAGGGACTTCATGCGTAGGAGTCTGTGGTGCGATCCACTGAGTCACATCAGTTTAAGTACAGAGAGGATTCAGGCCACCATATTGGCCAAGTCCCTGCACAAAGAGTTTGCCAAGCTCATATTATTACAGCTAACCCATTTGTTTTGCATCTGATTTGGTGTGCACATCACCAACTTTCTAACAGGGTTGTCAAAAGTATTTAGGATGGAGAGGTAATGGTTTTATCTGTAAGCGACAGGAATGTGCCAATGCAAATAGTTTATGCAATCATGGTGGATTGAGGGGCGTGTGGTGACAATTTTCCTTCTCAGAGGCAAATAGGAAGACTGCTGGATGAAAAAACAAGATGCATGGTTTCCATGACAATGTACCAACTGCAAGTAAAATTTTAAAAGTGAAGATATTCTACCCTTGAAAGTACAGTGAAAGCAATTCAAAGATTTTACAATAAAAAGTGAAATCTTGAAAAAGCATACCTCCCAGGAAACTGGTAGAATTCTACACATGGGATTGTGTGACCACAGGCCACCGTTCAATCAAATTTGTTACAACTCTGAGGGCCAGGGCGCAAACAATCCCTACTATCTTCTAAGCAGAAATCATAAACAAGTATGTAAGCCTTTTATCAATGGGAGTAAGGCGTCAATTCCCTCACAACAGGCCATAGCACAGATGTGTTATTGGAAGACGATCTGGCAAATCTGGCATTGACAGGAAAGATAGAAGGACAGAGGGGCAGAGGAAGGAAATGAACGTTGTGGATGACCGTTCTAAATGCTTGGGTAAGAGAGCGAGGTAGAAGACATAGACATGGAGCCGATAAGCTGAGAAGGTTAGAAACAAAGCTTTGTGGCACACCATTACTGCCTACATCATCTCCAGATACGGCACCTAGAGTGAGAGAGAACACAGATGGAGAAAAACATGTTGCTCTCTCTGTAATGTAAAACTTTGCTTCCTAATGAAACCCACTGACTCTATCTACAACAGTTAACCCGTTGAGGACGAGTCCCGAGTATACACGGGCAAGCGTCCATGAAAAATGCATGTTGTAGCAAAATCAAACCGTCCTCAACGGGTTAATAAGCACCTGTGTTGATCTCAAAGAAGTGAAAGACCACACCCACCATTTTCTCTTCCTTCTCCTCCTCTGTGAGGTCTTCCTCTCTCTTCTCGTATTTGTTGATGAGCGTCTTTTCAAAGCCTGGCTTGCTTAGCGTATCCACGTTCCATGGGGTTAGCTGCAGAAGTTAAGACGCACACATTGAATGAACATTACAGTGAAATACTATCTGGCCATTGTGGCATTTTGTGATTATCAGAAGAACAGACCGAAACAAACAAATAAACAAACAGAAATCTGCCATCACAATAATATTCTCAAGAAGAGTCAACATCTCTGTCGCCCATCATATCAGGGCACCATTTCATGAAAGTTGTCAGTCTTTATTTCAGTGAAATCCTTGGTGAGCTCTTGGGGGTCTGATTCATGAAAGTCTTAAGAGAGACTTTTTGCTCATAAGACGCATTTATGAGACACTTCATGAAATGAATATGAAAGTCTTATATAGATACATACACTTGTACAAGAATCTTTGGCCATTCTAAGATTTATGTAGAGATTATTAAGCAATGACTTCATGAAATGGACCCCTGGTCACTGACTGGTACTTTGGTAATTGTCAGAGACTGACAACTTAGCTGACCACTTTCATCAAACAACGCCCAGTTCCTCTACTACATTACAGTCTCTGCAAAGAAACGCGACTGCTGTAGACAGATGGCCGCTAAAGACAGGGTCTTTAAAATAGCTTTTTTCTTGGGGGGGGGGGGAGAATTGTGTTCAGTGGTCGCATACCGCAGATGGCCGCTATAGATGGTGGTCGCTATCCGAGTTTGTCTGTATAACACTGCGAATCTGCCAACTTTCTTCTTTTCCATGCATTAATTCATGTGACAATTAATCAATTACATTTGAACAAGGTTTCTGGCTGACCTGCATGGTCCTATACACCACTAAAGTCTCTGATATTGGGCAGATGTGAAGCTACATAAATATTGTAGGGTTGCAAATATATGCAAAGCTCAAAACAAGCTACGTGATGCCTCACCCGAGCAGAGCATGTGCTTTAGACCTCATATGCAAAGTGCAAATACGCACAGCTTGAACTCCCTAGTTCATTGACTTTAACTGCCAAAAGATAAAAAATCCTTTGAAAATCCACAAAAATTCCCGGATCACTACCAAAATTTAATCACCTGTTCCTTGTGTCATCATCAACTTTTCCTGCAAGTTTTATCCAAATCTGTTCCGACTTTTTTGAGTTATTTTGCAAACAGACAAACAAACCAATGCCAACGAAAGCATAACCTCCTGCCTTGGCGGAGGTACTAATTGACTTCCAACTGACGAAAAGATAGGATCATGCCATTATGCCATGTGGAGAAAGAGTAATCTCTTTACGTCTACCACAAAAAATACTCACCCGCTCTTTCTTTTCAATCTCTGCCTCTTTCTCTCTCCATTTTTTTTCCTGGTCTTCCAGTTCTTTGAGTTTCACTTCAGCTTTCTTCACTCCCTCCTAAAAACAAATGCAGGGTCAAGAATGAATACACATTAGTAAGGTTGAAACCTCCATCCATGTACCAATGTAGGCCCTCATACAAACAAATCAAACTTCAGGACACTTCATAAAATTGCTGAGCTTCCTGTGAGTGAAAGCATCGCAGAGTTGTGCTAAATCCTCATCTCACCTATGAAATTCGGTCTGTCCCACATAGTAGGCCATGTATTACAAAAGCAAACTCTTGTTTAAATATGCAAACAACATAATGTACTAGGAGATGCAACTCTGTTTAATTTGACACTTTGATCAGTGCAATACTATTCTTCTTTCCACTTACAATTGGTAATAGGCTCAAGACACAAGCCATTCTGTATCAATTCAATCCCACACATCTGAACTATAGAAAAACAAATTCAAAACACAATAGGCGTTTTCACATCAGCCCGATAAAAACCCAAGCTCGAGATATTTTCCAATTTCCCAAGTCAGAAAATAGCGCGCTATTTTGAAACATCGGGCTGATGTGAAAACGCCTAATGTAAGACTTCTGGTATCATTGGTAAAAGGAAACTACAGCCAGTGATCTGAAAGTCTTCCTGTGTCACCATCTCTCTGGAATGATTTTGCCTTCATCACTTATTTCTACTAAAATTTTGCTATTTGCCATTGGCATGCTCTTGGGAACATGTCAGGCCCAATTCATTACGGTGAGCATATTTCTCTATTTGCTTTACTGAAGCATCGATACGTAAAAATTTCACTCACGACTGAGTAATACTTAACTGGCAGCAATTCCAGACTAAGTGAGTCACTGATTAGAAATGATACATCATGTGTACTTACCTCATCTCCCTTTGTCTTTAAATTTTCTAGAAGGGACCTTGCATCTTCTAAAGCATTTTTCACTCTGAAAAGAGACACGCAAAACAAATAAGGGTAAATAAATAAATCTACACAACTACAGGACAAAAATACCATTGGTAAAGACGTTTACCTTGGGCAAAGACACTAATACTAACAATCATCATCATCATCATCATCATCATCACCATCATTATCATCATCACAAAAGCACTTGTTTAACCTATTTCCTACCCCATTTAAGCCCATTACTATATATTGCTATAGCCATTATAGGCTCCTTCTCAAAGCTCATTTATGTCGATCTATTTTCTGTGACCCTGAAAGCATATACACCAAATGAGTCAGTCTTTTGGCCATAATTTGCATCTTCACTTTCAGAGCAACTCCATCACTTGATACACTGGCACCCTGCAGATTGTGGCATTGGCCAGCCACAGTGCACTGAGCCATGAATCCATGGACAGACAAGATGGCTCACTTGTTGGTTTCTGTGTCCACAGCTTTCCTCTCGTCTTCCTGCTCCTTCATCCGATCCACCCTGGCCTGGTGGCGCCATCGAAAGAGAGACGGTGTGTCGATGTTGGGATGAGTGTCATCCTCGTCATCCGACACCTGACCATACGAACAGACACAAACATTTGAAACAGCATCAAAGGTATTATCTAGCAAAATGGGGTACGTTCTACGATAGTACTTCCATTGCACAGCAATCCTAAACCAGCAAATTTGTACCACTTCAAACAGTGAAAACTATAACTTAAAATCAAATCTAATAGTAATACCATAACATTCACATCTTGAATTGACTGATGTCTTTGCTTCTGTCCTCGAGTTTTGATGACCTCGTCCATTAAAAAGTGACAGTAAACAGTTCAAGGTTATGAGATAAGAACACTGACCTGTGAATTAAATACATCACCTTAGTTACACATGAAATACGAGTAGAGAACGCCCAGCCTAGGTAGTAGGTGTCTAATCCAGTGATAGACTAGTATAACAGTAACTGTTAGAATCTACTTTGAATTTTATACTTACAGTAGGGCCTATTAGCATCAACGACGTTTATGTGCTTCAATTTTATGTCTCTCTCTATGTTACACAGCCCAGTGTCTGGTCGGGCTAGTCTCTCTCGAGATCTCCCTAAATCGCACGATTCATGTGGGCTTATAAATCATGTTGTAGTAACTTGTAAGTTGTAGGTACCTACAGCTAATCCAAATCTACAGTAGCTACAAATTATGTAATTACAATAATGTATTATGTAACGTTAATGGCAGGTCTAACAATTAGGCCCTACTTTCTAGATACAGCTTAATAGCTGCAAATTAGGCGGAGTATACTCTGTAGAACTTTTAGGCCTAACTAACGCGTTAGATCGTTGACGTTGGCGTTGCTCTAGACAGTTTACCCCTTTTCCTAGGGCCTATATGAACCACGGATAATTCATTTATACCATATTCAAAGTCTTAGTGTCAGCGACATGTCATAAAACGAACCTCTATGTGATCCCATTTGCTGTAATCCACCATTTTCAAGCCGATTTCAGCACATCACAGTCAAGTACAGGTCGAAATTCTTGGACAAGGCAGGCGGCTTCCAGTCGCTCTGTAGCTTGCTGAATACTACAATAACACGGGCTGCTGCTGCACCGTGCGTGTACGTGTGTCAGCGATAGCTAGCTAGCTCTGGCGAATATTCGGGAAGTCCCTGGCCCTGCACATCCATTCACTTTGTACACACGTTGCGGGAGGTTCACACTGCCCAAACGTACCCACCTCAAGATGGCGTCCTTCAATAAAATCTACCTGGGCCTAGCAGAATGATCGACCATAAGCCTTAAAGAAAAATACATTGTACATGGTACAGCAAGATCCCCCGCCCCCCCCCCCCCTCCCAAATCAAAACTAACATTCTGATCGACAATTCGTTAGTAAGTTATGAAAGGGTGTGTAGGCCCTACAGTTCTGGTCGAGGCGAGGATTTAGCTTTTAACGCTTTACGAGATATTCAGAAACCACTCTATGAGATGTCAAAGAGCATGTAATTCTAAGGGGTATCAAAAGTTTATTTGATGAAAATCGGTTTTGAAATGGCTGAGATATCCAAAAACAAGGTGAAACAAAGAGATCCTAATAAAAGGCGTGGCCTGTCGCCTTTTATTATTGTCACTTTTTTGGATATCTCAGCCATTTAAAAACCAATTTTCAGGAAATTAAGGTTGAATCCTTCTTAGAATTACATGCTCTTTCATATTTCATAAGAGGTTTCTTATTACCTCACTTAGGAATGGTCAAAACATGAATCCCCACCTCAACCAGTACTGTACAGTCCCTTTAAGCTATAAAGAGTAAGAATAGATTAGAGGAAATTGAAAGTTAGTGATGATGATGATTACACTAACGATGGTGACAATGATGACGGTGATGCTAAAGATGATGGCGACGGAAGGATGACAATGATGGCGATGGTGGCCATTCATTCATCACGTTTGGCACAGTGACAAGTGTTGTGTGCGTGGGTGATACCGTTGATATTGTTTCTTAACAATCTGCACGCCACATTAATCACTGTCCTTAGGTTTGTGTGTGAAATGTGTGCATATTAAACCTTAGCACAGAAGGAGTTAAACTGTGAGTAACTTGGGGCTCACCTAACACTTAAAGCAAACTCAAGTTCATTTCACTCGATGTTGAGCATCGGTTTTCAGAAATGGTGCACGCCCTATACTCTTCGCGAGGAGAATTAACCCATATTAGGAGCTCTCTTACTTATATAGGCCTATTACAGTAAGTTGCCATGAATTCTCCATTTTATACCCAATCAGAAGGGCAGAGAGTTATGTCTCTTCCACGAGGGTACAGCACTTAGCTATCACACAGACAGCATGGCTCAGCAGGACCCAAACCGCTTGATTACAAAGCACTTTTACCGATTGACCCCCTTTGATGGTGACGATGAATAGATGAAAGTGCTGCCGAAGCCACTGCTGCTGCCGCTGCTAATGATGATGATGACGATGTTGTTGTTGATGATGAAGGCAATGATGGCGCTGATGATAATGTTGATGATAATGATGCTGAAAATAGTGTTGACGAAGCTGATGACGATGGTGGTGGTAATGGCACGTATGACGCCCTATTAAAGCATTGCTTTTTAGCATTCCTCCTCATTTCCAGCATTTCCGTATACTTTCAATATTTTGCAATTTTTTTTCATTTTTCTTTTTTATGCATTGTGATGTTATTATGCATTCAACTTCGGTAAAATATCTACATGTTTTTGTTGGAAATGGAAAAATACATGACTGAAAAGATGGATGATTGGTAACGTTGATTATGATGCTGCTGCTAATGATTTTAGTGATGCTGATGAGGATGGTATTGAGGATGATAATTATAAAGATGATGATGACGCCGACGACGACGACGACGATAATGATGATGTCGTTATTGTTCATGATCCATGCTGATGCTGCTGTTGGTGATGGTACTGATGATGACAATGATGTTGATGCTCCTGATGCTGGTGCTGGTGATGATGATGCTGATGACAATAATTTATGTTGATGATGATGCTGATGACGATAATTTTGATGATGATGCTGCTGACTATGATGTTAATGCTACTGATGATCTTCTTCTTCTTTAGTGTGAGGTCTGCTGGTAATTTAGAATACAATAACTATGTCTACGGCTGCTAGAGTGCGTCTCGAAGCTGTTGTAACCATCCCACGGTGTCACGGCTTGGGTTGATCAAGTCGATGGGAGGAGGGTCCCCAGGAAGTCCAAGCCCGGTGCAATCTGACAGGATGTGATCGTCAGTCTGCTCTGGGGCACCACACATGCAAGCAGCAGACAGAGGCCATTAAAGATTTACTCTCAAACTATATAGGCCTATAATTTTTGTCTGTATAAACATTAGCCCTGTCTTTTAGAATGTGTAGGCCTACATAGCCATGTGTGTAGACACTCAACTGCTGAGCAGTGATGCAATAACCAGACACAATGCACCTTCAGTGAGAGCCTTCCGTAATCGACGGACGGTCAACCCCATATAGCGGCTTGTCTTTGTCCCTTCTATTTGGTATATTAGTTAATAAACTGTCTTACATAGTAATTAGCACTAACTTTGACTTAATTGGCGGTAAACACACACACACAGTATATCTTCAGCTAATTGAACTTTATTAGAAGAATTGAATAAGAGGAAGAGAAAGAAGAAGAAGAAGAAGAAGAAGAAGAAGAAGAAGCCGAGAAGAAGAGGAAGAAGGAAAAGAGAGAAAAGAATGCCTGCCGCCGAGAAAAACGCATATGACACAAAACATAAATGTGTGTACAAATTTGCAAGCATAATGGTACCCGTGGGCTTTTTTTTTTTACTCCAGCCTTAAATATCTCTCATGTTGATAATGCTGCCACACCGATCCATTCTAATCATTTTTAATAATCTCTCAAAGTGTGTGCCCCTCGCATTAAACAAGTATAATTATAATACTATAGTTCGTCCAACAAACGCAGTCGAAACGCAAGCGGTCACTGCAAGCGGTCATCAGAGCCCTTTATTACACTGCAAACGGTAAGCAAAGAGCGCCATCTCATAAGTTGATAATGAGATTGTGTCAAGCGAGACTGAGTTGTTGTTATCCACAATCAACGTTTCGGAAAAAAAAAAATGAGACCATTAGACCTATATATACATAATATCATCAATTGCATGAAATGTCACACTGCTTTTAGTGTTTGGTATCTGAGAATAACAGTCATTTTTATTCCAATCCAGAATAATTTAAAGGGATGGTACAGTATTGGTGTTGATGAGAATTGAGCTTATAACTTTTTGCGAGATACCAAGAAAACACTTACTAGTATATGATATAGTACAGAGCATACAATTCGAAGAGGAATTCAAAGCTCATTTGATAAAAATCGGGTTTCGAATGACTGAGACATCCAAAAACAAAGTAAAACAAAGCGATTGTAATAACGTGTGGGTCCCACACTTTATTAGAATCGCTCTTTTTTGGATATCTCAGTCATTTCAAAACCAATTTTCATCAAATAAACGTTGAATTCCTCATAGAATTACATGCTCTTTCATATTTCATAAGAGGTTTCTCATTATCTCACCAAAAAAAAAAAAATGTAAGAAACCTGAAATTAGGTCTCAACCAAAACTATACGATCCCTTTAAGGGGTCATTTTGTGAGGGAATTCTCCCTCATCTGGCACTAAATTATTTTCGTATCCACCATCAGAGCCTTAGAAGGCTCTGATGGTACTATGCCACAGCGCCCCCAGTGCACTTGGGAGCGGAAGTGCGGAACAACAATGATCTATGTGAATTATGATACATGAATTGTGGGATTTAGGCCCTTGTCAAATAAGAAAATAGTTTGAATATATATACGACAGCCTTGAAAACAAAATCGTACAAAACATACATTATGTGTAATGAGCGAGGAAAAAGTCCATTCTGGCAAGAGAGTAAAAGTTATGATGGTGAGTGCTGGTGCAAGCGAATGTGCTCATTAAGAGCGCGGTTCGACGTGCCTTTTTCAATAACTAAACTTAAATGTGTTTATTAAAATGGTTTGTTGTGAGGAGACTCACGGAGAGTGATCAAAAGGCTGAGAACATTAATTTTTTTTCGTGGTTACATAATCAGAAATCGACTAATCCCTATGATAATGACAGGATATGATATCGTATGATATAAATATGTTTTTTTATGTTGGCTTTGAAAGAAAAAAAATGCGCCTACATGATTTTCATTTCTTCAGGCAGGGAATTCCATAAATCATTATCATCTTGCAGTGTTCTTGCATTTCGTTCGTTTTGTGTTTACTTTGTTTATTGTTACAAATTAAAGAAATAATAATCTGGTACATTTTTCAGTCATTAGTTATACCTTGCAATCCTGACTTCATCGCAGTACTAGTATCAGTGGTATAGCGGCTTTTGCATAACACTGAAAAGAGGTGAGGATTGCTACATACTATTATTACCTATACAATAACACCAGAGGATCTGAATTTTATTCACGATGGTCATTTCGCTTTACAGGGAAATTCCCGTTGCTATCAAAGTATTCAATAGTGAACAACTTGTTCCGAAGGTAATACAAAACTGGCTCTCAATGGAAACTTAATAATTATGACAATGTTTCGTAACCAGACCGGAGTGATATTTCTTAGAAAGGAAATGGAATTGCTTCCGTAATATCGATTGCTAAAGAAATACAACACACACCACGACTAAACATATATACGTAAACACACTATACCTGTACACACACATTTTCTTATGCATCAGGAAATAAACTGACGAGGAACTATTGTTCTCATTCAATAATCATGCAAGAATTATTCTTGTTTCCCAATAATCAGGTTCCGTATATATACCAATATATTGTGGATAAAGTTTTTTCCGGTTCCCACGCATAAATGTATACTTTTAAGCATCATTCATTCTAATTACGAAATCGAGGGAAAACTCTGCGCCATTGTTTGCTTGGTTTCAACACACCATTCAGGAGCTCCTTGTCTACTCATGCGAGAATTCTATATTCCCGCATTGATTTTGACAGCTTATTCGGGTCATTATGGGAGCATCCTTTTATAGGTGATCGCAAGAGAATAATAAACATGACGCAATCTGACACTTGAAGTGTTCAACATTGCTGTTCATGTTTCGATACTGGTATATGATAATAACGCAGTGAACCAATGTTATTTTGAAAAACAAAGATGACAAAATCCGGGACGTGAAGAAGGGAAGGGAGGAGGATTTAAAGGGATAATATGATTTTGGTTGAGATGGGGATTCACCTTTTAAATTTTTGTGAGATAATTGGAAACCACTTATGAGAGCATAAGTATTAAGAGGATTTAAAAATCTATTTGATGAAAAATCGGTTTTGAAACGGCTGCGTGAGATATCCAAAAAAGAAAAGAAAAGAAAAGAAAAGAGTAGAACAAAGTGATCTTAACAAAAGATATCTAAGCCATTTCATCAAATAAATCTTGAATTCCTCTTAGAATTGCATGCTCTTGCATAATTCATGAGAGGTTTCTCATTATCTCCCCCAAAGGAAACTTGAAAAACTGAAGTCCTATATATCTCAACTAGAACTAGGGCCTATATAATCCCTTTAAAGTAGATGCACAGATATAAAAAAAGGAAAGATATCGATAACATTAATTATGTCCATGTAGGCCTATGTACTGATCATGTTTAGAAGAGCATAGGATCATCCTGAACAAACAAGTAAACCGAATTCTGAGTAAAAACGAGCGCCTGGATAAGATGCAGTTCGGAACAGCTATCTTTGGGGAATACACAGTACGATAATTATTCAATTCATTTCTCCTATCCATGTTCTATATAGGCCTACTCGAACTGAAAAAACTCACACACATTTTAGATTAATGATGATAATAATTGTTATCATATCTTTTATAAAAAAAAACATCTTGTGAGTGTTTGAAAGAGCTTCACATGATTACAATGTTTTCAGCTATTTCAGAATGTTGGCCTGTTTGACACTATATAGGGCCTACAGGGTATGTACAACATGTATTTGGAAAAATGATGTCTCTTTTCATTACATATTCCAAATTGTTCCCTTTTTGTGAATTAATGATGTCACAAAGCAATATTGTGACATCGCGCGCTGCTTCGTACGATCACAAAACAATTTTGACATCAAGCGCGCTGTTTCGTAAGATCGCTTTGTGGAATGTCACAAAGCAATCCGGCTATTTTGACATCGCGCTCTACTTTCAGACTTCGTATAACCATGGACCCTATATGGTATAACGGTCATTTTTATGAAAATGTACTGTGACAGAGCAATATGTAAGTGTGACATCGCGCCCTGCTACGTATAGGGTCTTTGGATGATCCCTCCACATCGCACCACCCACAACACGACTCCTCGTCTCACTTCCCCCTTCTCTTGTTTGATTTTCTTTAAAAAAAAAATCCAAAATATAAAACAAATATTTTGCCTATAATTTCGAGTTTCTGATGGTTAAAACTATGGACCTCCGTGCCTCCAAAAGTACTATTCTCTTCACGGCTGCGCCCCTCAATAATTAGTATGCCCTGCTATTTTGAAGTCACCTCTGTCCATAGTTTCAACCAAAAAGTCTCAAGGCAAAATATATTCATAGCCAGTTTCTATTATAGTCATCTGTTCTGTGAGCAACAGTTGAAAAAGCGGGATACTTTAAAGCAAGGCATTTGAATGTAATGTCTATGATTAAAGTGTCGGTAATCATTTTGCATTCGCTGAATGGCTGTCCATAATACTAACGATCATTCTATTCTGGATTGAGTACCCGTAATTGGTTCGAATATTCGCTTATAATAATTATACAACAGCTTAACTCAAGTAGTTGGATATAAGATCGCGCCCTTAGCGTATATTTTTTACCAATAATGTCAAACTCACTCACGTCCACGATTGTTATTGGCAAGTGACGATGAACTTAACAGAATTGGGGCAGAGGATATCGTTTAGGCTACATTATGGAAATATATATACTCACAGTATAGGGCCTATAGGCGCAATACTCGAGTAGGCCTTACAGAGCCAATTGAGAAAACAACGTTGTCATGAACATATCACTAAGAAATGAGAACAGTATCATACAATGTCAAATTATGCAAGTTCTCCTACTTTGCATGTCATGCATTGCCTGTTGCTGTTGGATAGAAATACTGAAAAAAGTATGATTGAAATACAATATTGTATAAAAGTCCTAAATAGGGGCCTAATATCGTTGGAGGGAACCACGTGAGTGGTTCACAATATATACAAGCTTTCTTTTTAGTGGACCTCTCAATTCTTTTTTTTTCTCAACTGAAACACAACCTTGTATTATTTTTGCAAGTATACATGCATAAATATGTAACTTTATTATTGTATCATTATGATATCATTTGCAAGTTGTAGGCCTATGTATACGTTTGTGATAGTTCCTAATTTATACTGTGTTATGTTCTGTTGGAAAAAAGAGAAGAATGAAAATAAATGAATTGAATTGAAAAGAAGAAGAAGAAAATGACGGATTGTAAATGTTCGGCAAGCACAATTTAAAATCAATTAGTTGGTCATGTTCAGTGGTCACCATTGAAAATAAAATTTTCAAAAGAATAAAGGGAAATATAGAGTCTAATATTAAAATTGGCCCTCGATTGAACTTGATGCCCGAGTAGGGTTGTATATTGTTCGTTATATTGTTGTCCGCTCCTTGCATGGCAGCTGGCGATCTGCATCTGCTTGGAGTCTGAGGAGATGAATTTTAATTAAGGTGGTAGTCGGTTCCATGCTTTGCCATTCTGCAGATGTAAGAAGGGGAATTGGTATAATAACCTATTCTCTTCAATATAATTTTCGCGAGTCGTGTTTCCGGAAGGATGGATACGCTTCGCAATTACTAAATACTCCGTCCATTGTGTTCCCATGGGCAGCTGAGGGCACGCGTACCCCTTTGTTCTTTGTTGGAAGCAGTTAGCCAACTTATGAGGTGGTCGCCGCTAATTCGCCGTGAAAATTCCCCGTAGCCAGCATCCGCAAACAAGACAATGATTCGGGGAGTTATTGTTGTTCCGTTTCTGGCGGAACGAAGGACCGTCTTCCGTCACTTGCGGAGGAAATACCTCCCCAGTCAAAGGTCATCGCTGTTTGTTATGACTCAATCGCTACACATTCGCCCTATGCGCACCGTCGTGCGAACTGCAATCGCCCGTGGACTGCGCTCCTGTGTACGACACGGGTAAACCGACGGGATCCGACGTACGTGCATGCGCATTTCGTTAGTAGCTGCAAGAAGACGGTGTATGTAGAAAGTGAACGGAGTGTAACAACGACTTTTCTACTGCTGTCAAGGAATTACAGTAGCGGACCAATTCATTACAACACGCGAAATCTGGGCGATACACTACAAAATATGACCTTTATATACCACGTAAATACAGTTGCGGAAAAGCAAAGAATCTCCGTTTAAGGAATAGTCTTCAAAAGTATCACACCATGGGCTCCAGTGGCCAACAGGGTGGCCGATTCGTCGATTATTTCGTTGTTTGTGGACTCGATCCCGCAAGTCCTCTGGAGTTGGATCAGCTGGCAGGTACGTACGATGGCTAGGCCACTGTTACCGGTATTTCAGCCAGCACACACGGGCACGCGCACGGCGAGCAATGAATGAAGAGTCCCCGTAGGATGTCAATTGTCAGTGCAGCCAATGTGTACAAGTACAGTATGTAGGAGGCGTATGAAGTGTTGTACGTTATTGAATTCTTGTAAAGTCTCGGACAGGGATGTAATATAAAACTAAGTGTGGGACACTATTTCCCCCTACGTTTTGTCGTCATTTCAATAAAGAGTAAGTCTTTTGCTTTATGTAGTAATGATTATGAAGTTAGTAAATTTAGTCAGTGGTGGTAGGAGCAGTTTCAATGACATTTCATTTGCTCCTGCGACAATTGCTCAAAATAACAAATTTATGCCACTTCTAGTTTGAAGTCATGAAGAGCTGCAGTGCTAGCTGCTTGTTACAATTTACATTGAGTTATTGTAGGCCTCCACATAGCCGAAAAGGAAAGCTGATTTTACCTGTTCAAAGTCAAGGCCAAGCCAAGGACCACCTACTTTACCATCTTACCATAAAGTGCCATGGTGATGATGTAGATCTGCTATTCCTGGAAGTATAGTTGAGTGACCTGCACCTCATCATAGTTACTGTTTATACAGATTTGAATCACATTTCATCACTGAAATTCTATGAAATCGGACTCACATACAGGAAAAATGCTGCAGATTCCAATTGAACCACAAGTTCACTGATCGATACGGGAAATTTGCAGCTACATGTATCCTCGTCAAACGCGAATGATGCGGAATAGTAGTGCGCTAAGGAAGGGGCCCACAACTTGTCACCTGCGCTCCCATTACAAAGGAAAGCATGTAAAAGACGAGTGCGGATGACAGAGCTGCCAACTAGTACTGATTTTCAGTAATTTCTACTGAAATTGGAGAAGAATACTGAAGGTTCCAAGCAAAGTACTGATTTTAGAAATAATTGTCTGTGATATATTCTATTAGATTACTACATGTAGGTTCTACACTGTTAAGGATTACTGATTTTCACTCAAAAAAGGTGCAAATTACTGATTTTCAGCCATCAAAGTACTGAAAGGCATTTACAGAATTTGGCAACTCTGGGGTGATCGTGATGCTCCCATAGACAAAGCACGTAGAATATGCGTGTGGATGACCGTGATGATACTTAACACGTATTTGTAACATGAATGTAAGATTTTTGCGAAAAACTGTTCGATTTTCACCACAGTTTGCTTGGTTGTGGTAGCCCTGCCAAGTTTCAAGCATACTGAACACAGTCCCAGGCATAAATTTTTGTTCAGTGCGCTTGTAACAATTAAGCAGGGTGACGGTATTAGGGCCCCTGACGAGGTGCAGGCACCTCACTATACATGTAGCATTGTAACTGCGACCAGCCTGAATGGGAAGCGTTCCACAGTAAACTGTGTGAAGGAGCGCCCCAGGGTTAGTAGTATTGTAGAACTTTGTATAATTGTAGGAACATTTGCAATACTTAAATAGAGATGTAGAACGTGTTGTTCTAGGCCTAATTAAGACCTCCTGAAAGTTCCTACATACAGTGTGCATTGTACACGACGTGTACCTAGACCTACTGAAAAAAAAAAAATGTGCAGAAAAAGGTTCCAGATAGCAATACAAGGACAGTAAGATTGGCCCAAATGTTGTTGTTGTTTTGGTTTTAATGACGTGTATCACTCAAAATTGAGTATTTACGCCAAATTATTCTTAGATGTCTAGTCTTTGATAAGACTTGCCCAGCGTATTTTCATGAAATCTATTAAAATTCAAATGGGTGCGAGGTAAGCATTCCTTGATATAACAATATCCCATGTATTACCTGGGTATAGGGGGCTAATCAACCAAGTATCCAAGTAATTAAAGTAAGTAAGTATTCATGTTCTCCTTAAATCTGCAGACCTGCATGTAGAGTCTACTCGTACAATGTACAACTTTTATACATTTGTAGGCCTACATTGTCTAAATGGACTAATGTTATACCTGTTAAAATGAAGGTCGATCATTCTATCGTTGTAAAAATTGATGCTCAAGTGTCCTTTTGGCCATTTGTACTCAATATAGAGGACCTGTTTACTGGAGTACATTGCAGGAATTGAGTTATCACACATTGTAATTCAAATGAATGAATCATCTTCCTGTGTCCTGGTAGATGTATGACAACTTGATAATGAGTTTGTAATCTTGACCAGAGACACAAAGAGTAACATGCTTGCACACACAGTGTGAAGTTTTAACTTCTTTCCTTGTGATCCTTTTGATGACTTTCTTTACATTTCCTACATGTTGTATAGTGGCATTGAAATAGGCCTACATCCTACATGTAAATGTACATACAGTGTATGTTGTATTTAGGGGAGGATGCCTGATAAACATTGTATATGTGTACAATGTACACTTTGTAATTGCAAACTTTTACTGATGGTCTGCTGTAATTTTCCGGCATTTACTGCTAATTTGTAGAGGAAACCTTCATGATGTTAAAACGTTTTCTTTCAAGCTAGGGTTAAATTTAAAAAAAAAAAATGCCGGGAGAGAGAGAGAGAAAAGAAGTCAATACCGGTACCTGTCAAGGGCAAGTCTTCAAGACAGTACTTGTAATTCTCTGGCTTTACGAGGGTCCTTGGCCTAGTACATGTACATGTACAACGTACTTCACAGATGTGTGCTGCTAGCAAAGATAAACCAGCTGCAATAAAGCCAGACAAATCCTCTTGGTGTTATCAAATTTTCACAAGGTACATGTACATCTTCTGTGTCCCTGAAATGAACCTGGCTATAATGTGATGCTGAGTAGTGAGGTGCATCAAAAGTACATTACACTGTAAGTGTATTTAAAGCGCCTTCTACAACCATGAAGCTGTGAGTGAAAAAAAAAAAAGTGTTTTGTTTGTGAACTCTGATGGCATTGGGACGTGTGGGAGTGGTGATATCCTGAATGGAATTGGTCCCTGTCCAGTGCATGTGTGCGTTGCCAATTTTCATCTACAGTTTGCCTGTACAACGTATGTGTTGAATGAGTGTATCAGAGTACACACTGTATAGAAGCACACGTACAAATTGCATTGGAATTTGATGTTACATACTGTACAGCTGTAGTGCAGAGTTCTTTGCATGCTTGCAGATAGAACTAACGTATTGCTAGTAAAAGTTGTTTCTTATTGTATCTTCTTCTTTTTTTGTTACCTGGTAGCAGATCAAGTGAGAAGTGTCACTGATGATATCGCTGTAATACAGTTTGTAGATGTAGTCATCGCGTTGCCCATTGTACAATTAAAGATGTGTACAACTTGTACACTTGTACATTGTATCCTTGTCACACTCTCTCTGATGAGGAAGCGGAAGTCAAATTTTCTGTTGTGGCCAAGGTTATGATGCCTGGAAGTTCCCTTTTCACTTTACTCCTGCAAAACCAAAGCTGAGATTACATAAATATTAATGATTCCTGTCATATACACACAAAAAAGTCATACAGTGTGTATTTGTAATGTTTGCTTTGATGTTTCATTGTAGTTTTTGCTTTCAAGAGAAGCATGGAAATACATGTTATGTAAATGAAGGTCAGCAGCACACCTGTGGCTTCAAGGCGATGTTTTGTGCCCAGATGCACTGATCAAGCCCGCAAATTTGTTTCGACAGTCGAGATTATGAATGCTGATGAAATTTTGACAGCCTTCGCAGAATTGGGTGAGGTCATCATAGCAGAGCTTTTGTGAGTGCCACGTTTCTCGGCTTCAGAGAGAATCCATGATGATGTCTCAAAGCGTAGATTTTTATCCCTATCTATTTTTAACCCCAATACCGCCATGCCTGTCTAGCTTCCTCTTTGGGGTCTCGAGTTTTGAATCCTCTTCCTGTTGACATTTTAATCTGCGAGACCTGTTTGCTAAACTTGAACAAGCCATTGCTCCCGCAGGGTACTCTCCAATGTGATGTTCACGGATGAGTCAAACGTCATTACGGTGGGTAAGATTGGATTAAAATGATTGCAAAAAAAATTCCTCAGCTCCCTTTCCAGAGGCTGTTTCCTTTTTTAGGGGCCACAGAAGTGTTATAATGCTGCAAGTGAACTACAAACAGGTACATGTTACTTACATGTCACCTGGAAAACTTGAAAAAAAAAAGAAAAAAAAACTGAGGAAGAAGCAAAATGGAGCATCTCAGTTGTTTGAAAGAGGTTACACTTACTGTACATTCAAACATTGATGCTAACTTGATACTAGTAGTACTTGTACAAATGTACCTCGTATAGCCACATAGGCTTAATAAGTTTGTTGTCATTTTTTGAAGGCACCAACTTTTTGAAGAAATTACTGGCCATATTTCTCTTGGGTTGGGAGCATACAAGTTTTAGAGGCATTATACAAGTACATTCTCCATATCTCTTGTTTTAAATGGCATCTATACAATATGATTTAAAAAAGAAGAAGTATACATTACTTTTCCAGTTGAACATTGTACAGTATATATTAACTCTGTTGTACAGTATGTTGCAGCTAATAAGATAATGCACAGTTGACAACTGTACAGCCATACATTGTACAAGTCAATGTAATTTTACCTGGAGAGCTTTTGTGAGGCCCTTTCTGTGCATGGGAGGCAGCTGAAAGGACGCAAGGCAGATGTTCCGCCCGCTGAATTGAGCCCGGACAATCAGCTAATGATTACTTAAAGGCAATCGGTCGTCGCAGGCGATTCGCAGCTCAGTAGAAAAGCACGACAAGCTGCTCCTCCCGTTATTGTACCCCCGTACGTACCGAATGCCGAACATGACGCTACGCAGCGCACCAGCGAAAACCAGATGGGGCACGAGAGCCGTGCGAGCCGTCCACTGTAATTTCAACATGGACGCCCGAATACCTACCGAATGGGGCCGAATGGGTGCACGCACAAAACCGCACAACAGCCATGTGCATGAAAATCTCTCCTACGGGTCCCCGTCGCGACACAACAGTAGAGCTGTGTGGTGTACGTACGTACGTATCTGGCCGCAGTCTCTGTTTATTTGCACTATGGTGCCAATTTCAGTAATCTAAGCAATAATATTTTAAAATGTCTAAAAATATTATATAACAATATTTTAAATCATTCATATATTACGTTGTTTAATATTTGGTATTTATAAATATGCTTTGATGAAGAAATATTAAAACTCTAAACTTCATGTATAGCAAGTTGCAATGCTCATGGCCATATGGCGGGTTGTTTTGATCTCATTGGCAATTGTCTGCTGCGTCAGCTGTGTTACAGTATGTTGGGCCGGATCGGAACATAACAAAGTTGGTATAAAGTCGTCGGTACCGGTATGTCAATATCAATAATGTGTGTGGTATGCGTGTACTGTTTCGGATTAGCCTTGGCTTTGGTTTAGTAATGAAACCTCACAATGGAGATCAAAACAGCCGTGCAACTCGAGTAAAACGTATCTACTTGTTTGACGCTATCGACGAGTGGAGAACGCAGAGAGACGTGTTCTTAGCATGCTTAGGACAGGGAGGTTTCCTCTCACCTCCCTGCTTAGGACAAGTAAGAGACCAGTGGCAGAGGGGGAAGCTTCAGCGTCAGCGTGCCGATGAAAAATTTGCTTTCCACTTGCTGGAGTTGCATGAACAGTTTTGCAGGAATTTAGAATGTGCAAATTCGTGTTACGGCATGCACGGTGGAGTTGTAATGCCACGGCTTACGCCAATCAAGCAACCCCAGCTGACCAAGTCAACAACTTCAAGGAATCCAGATCCAGATGATGTGTAAGTAACGTTAGAAGTCTATTACAATTACATGAATCAATGATTGAAGTGGAATGACTTTTTCTAATCTATCTTTAACTGCTAGGGCCTTTGCGTTTCATCGACAAGTAGGCCTATTTTTCTATGTATAATTCTGCGAAAAACTTCTCTAAGTTCTCATTTATAAAATGTCAAATTATGATAACGCCGTAATCGAAATGACATTTGCTGGGTCAGTTTATCGCTTCTTAAAAACTGACCTAGCAGTAGGCAGCAAATGTCATTAGTCAGGGAATCGCAAGTAGTGGTAAGTTTTTTGTCATCACAGTATTGAGAATTTAAAGTATTTCATGTGCAAATGTAGAATCTAGATAGATACAGAGAGGTCACTTTCCTGAGCTGAGCAGCTAGCGTCAACAATCCAGGTTAAATTTGCATAGCCAGATTTCATGGCTGCGATTCAAATACTGTTTGTCCCCATTGATTTAACTGTATAGCAAAGTCTCCTCTTTCATCATATTTAGGGGCCCTACATTTTAAGTTTGGTTAAGGAATTTTGATAAAGATTGTAATTTTCATAAGCTTGGCAAAAGTTTCAGGCATCTATGTTGCATTTATAGTCAAACTTCCAATGCATTTGGTCCAATAATTTGAAACCAAATTCAAGTGATCCAGTGAAGTGTACATCTTTTCATGTGAATTTCTACAAGTATGTTGAAATGTAAATTCTGAAGAAAAAAAAATTGATCTTTTACAGTTGAAATTCGTTAAAGTTTGGTTACACCGACAGTGTCAGGTCAGTGGTAGTAACTACAGAGTTACAGTAGTGTACGTACAATACCCTTGTACGTGAAAGTTACAGTTTTATTTACCTTCACATCTTCATATAGGAGTGTCTAATAGGGATGTTGATTGGTGTGGAAGTTGTTGATGAACAACAGTTCATAAGAATCCATTGTTTTAATTCTAATACAGATATTGGTCATAGGTCAAGGGGCAATATGAACCTATCAGTTTGTAACATGCTAATATGTACAGGTATGAGCTTCATCAAGTACGATTAATTGGTATCCGTGGCACATCCCTTATTTGGTGATCAAAGGTACGCCTCTAATTGGTATTTTAATCAGTGTTTGGTAGAAAGCTAACCCATTACAATGGCTTTGCGATGTTACACTGAGTTGACTATGGACAAAGGTCTACTGTCCGCGATTTTCATTAATTTGTAGGGCATTTTTCACACATAACCTCAAATACTGATACCTGTGATAGGTTTATTTATAATGGTTATCCTTCACACTGTATTGTTGAGACAATAGTGTTCTGTTTGTTTGTGTAAGAGGGAGATAGACAATAATTTCTTTATGCTCCTGTCTGAAGAAGGCATTACATCTTATTTGTCATGTACTTATCTATGAGTTTTAATGTTCACTTTGTGTGTGTGTGTGTCTTTTTTTTAAAGATTATTCACACCAGGCTAAGCTGACAGAACTATAACTGTGAGTTTACCTAGTCAAATGAAAGGGTTTCGGCATTGCTTCTTACATATAGTATATTCCAGGCAGGTGATACAACGCTCACCTTCTTCATATTAGTTAGTAAAACAATGAAGAGTGCAAAAATACTGCATAAATGTGCAGTGCAACTGTGGCCGTTGGCCGTTGGCCCTGCACGGGCACAGTCGCTTCCCCGTCCTGAATTTATGTACACACGCCAGGGCAAGTACATGATACAGGCAGGGTCTCCGACCCAATCGTCCGCGTTCAGAATAGACAACTCGGCGGTAATATCCGCTACCCATGACGATGTGTCATCGTCCATGATGGCCACCCTATCTATTATAATGTGGTCTGCACTCACTAATCTGATCTGATCTGATGATTACAGTATAGTTGACGAGTAACGACGATCGACGATGCGATGAAGAGAATGCGTAGTCGTACGAAGTATACGCAGCTAGCTACTAGCTCATGCGAACATCACTCACATAACACAAAACGTACTGTCCCGCGCTCAGCAAGCGATCGCGAGCAATCGAGATACTATAGCGCGATACATTGCTTTAGGGATGTCTTGCGCACACACACATTTCGCTTCGTAGCAACTTCGGAAGCGAGTTTACGTGCTGCCGCCCGCGGCTGAAATATGTCCATGTATCCTCGCGACTGGGTGTCTTTAACTATAGCACGGGGACAATAGCATGTTTCGGCTGTACTGTATATTACAGACGCAAGGCTTTTCTCCATTAGATCCTACAGCTGTATCAAGTTTAGAGCCGGGGTTAGAATCTTGCACATTGTACAGCTACTGTATCAACATTGTGTACATCCAGCTGTAAAGAGGGTGGACTAAAATTGCATGGACTAAAATTGAATGTCATGGTGTTGTCATTTTACAGTTGTTTGTATATCGAGATTACATAAGCAGCTTTAGATACAGCTGTACAAGCACACTGTAGTATGGGGTATGCATGATCTTGCTGGTGCTGCCCTGTCTTGTTTACCAGCCTACATTGTACAGTTGTACGTACAACCATGGAGGTACAACCTCCATGGTACAACTACACTATTGGCAGTGTACAGTATGATTGTACTACATGTGTACTGTGTAGGTGGAGTTGTTTCCTCTCTGTGTTCTCTCATTGCCATTGGAAATCTCTGTGTATTATATAATGTCAATGACGTTGTTAGATGGTGGCTGTGAAGGGGTTAAGCTATTGCTTGGCATTACAGTGTGTTGTGTTTCTGGCAGTGTGCTGTGGGGGAATGTAGCTGGTACCCACACTAATACCACTACCAGTATTTTTTGCGACCCACCATTAGGGTATACATAACCATTGTTTCAGTTGTACATGTATGTGCAATATCTGTGAAAACCGAAATGTCAATACCAGTACTGTTGTAAGCTCAAATGCTATTCTAGTGCCTGTGTACACTACATGTCTGTCCATTCTTTGCCTCCAGTTTGTTTCCATAATACCATTGTGTCAACAGATTGAAGGGTTTGCATGAGTGGATGTGTTCTTTTTAATACCACAGATTAACATACAATGGGAATCACTGTGGCACAGTATGAGAAGAAGCAGATTGTTCGGGTGCACCAATGGGTTATGATTTTTTGCCCTTTTGGCCCCCCTAACCTCTCCAAAATATTGGAAATAATATTGCCCCCGAGGAAAGAAATGCTAGGAGATGATGGGGCACAGGGTGTTTGTTTTTGTCAGAAGCGGTTTGGCAGTGAGACGATGACAGTGATCACATGTAGAGTTACTACAATGAACTGTGCGGAGATTTGAAATAAACCTCGTAGAAGTGTAAAGCTATAAATGGGAATGATATTAACCTCGTAGAAGTGTAAAGCTATAAATGGGAATGATATTCAAATGGATGAAATACATCATGAAAAGAATCACTTAAAAATGAAAATGCATATATGATGCTCAGATAGAAGCAGTTTCCTATTTCACTACAAATATGAAAATATAAATGAAACATTGCTGTTGCAAAAAAAAAGAAAAGAAGGGAAAAAAAGAACAAAAAAGTCAGCCCCATTTGAACAATTGTTATAGCTTTATTTAAAGTCTGCTAATTCCTGCAATGTCTGGAAGTCTGTACTCAGTGCATGTGGCCATGTACAAATGTACAAATGTTGTACAGAAAAGTGTGTTGATGCTAAGGAGGAACCGGCTTTAACATGTTAACGGTGTGTAATTAGCAAGTACAAATGTAGTATAGAGCCTGGGTGTTGTGCACAGGAACCAGAAATTGGCAGGTGCATCTTGGAAAAACAAGCTGAAGCAATTTCTGCAAGCTCTAATGAATCATGGCAAAACAGGTTTTTAATGACCTATTTTTTTTGGACAGGAAGAAAATTATCCTGTCTTTCTCAAACAGATACACCATGTAAGAGTGGCACTCTTTTGCCCCAGGAATGTGTTTGTTTATATGTTTAACTGTGTCCTTTTGAAGAAGGGAGGCCACATAACAACAGTCCCACATACCTTGTGTCTCTCTTCTGTTGTCTTCAATGACCTCCCCTTCAATCAACCGACTTGTGTACCGAGAGAGGCTACTTCGTAGTGAGAAATCATGCAAACAGAGGAAGTAGAGGACTGTTTGTGTTTCTTGGAATTTCTGTCTGGACAGAAATTGTAGAAAGGTCTGAAAAATTCTGCTGTGCTCTTTGTGTGCAGATTTTCAATTATTTTGTCTTGCCATGGAGAAAGATGTCTTGAATAGAGGCATTGATAGCTATAGGCAAGCTGTAGTGTAGGTCAAGTGAAAATTTGAAGAAAGTAAATATATGATTCCAGAATGTCAATCAAATGAATGTACATGTAGTACATTGCTGACAGGAAGTCCTTCAAGCTACCGGAACTTACATTGTAGCATTTTAAGATCACTTTCTTGTACAATGTAAAAAGAGACATGCATGTATGACTTCAAGATATCTTCTTGCTGTTTCAGTGACCATGCATACGCTGAACAAGAAGAAGAAGAAGAAGAAAAGAAAAAAATGACCCAGAAGCAATTTTATCGTGGAAATAATGACACCCTGTATTAATACAATGTAGCAAAGACAAAATCTGCAAACTTTGAAGGAAGGGTGAAGTTAGGAGATGCGTATACTTTTGTACAATGCTCCCCCAACCCCATACTTGTGCTGCAGTGCAGAATGCAAAATCTACATGTAGTATAGTGGTACTGGTACCGTCATAATACATGGAAGGGAGTACCAAAAATCTGCATTTCTGTGTGTGTTTATTTGTTTCGTGAAGAGTGTGACTGTTCGATAGACTACACTGTAGATGGACAGCCTTTGTTCAATATAACATTGGCCATGAAATAATAGGCAATCATTATTTGGCAATTCTTTATTCACCTTTTATATAATATACATCATCCTGCACCAACAATTCTTTGCATTTTGTGATACTTTTGAAAGACATATAATGTACAGCTGTAGGTCGTGCTGTGCAGAGATATAGTATAAATAGGAAAGTTCAAAGATCAAAATTCTCATGTATTTTTTGTATGACCTTGTATGACCAAAGAGCAAGCAACACCACATGATTACATGATCAGTTGTTTGGAATTTAAAAAAAAAAATACAACAACAACAACAACAACAACAACAACAAACCTTTTTTGTTCTGTCTTTGATCTGGTCAAAATACTTGTAGACAATTGTACAATGCTAAGTGACCATCATCAAACCATGGAGGTCCATGATCATGATCAAGCAAAGGGATGCCATTGTCGTGGTTGCTGAAATGTCACTAGGTGGATGGGATGCACACAGACAAAATACAGGGATTTTGATCATGATCCAAATACTGAGACTTTTGGCACCTGTCCAAATGAACAGAAATATCTTTCTAATTGCTGATCAATCATGATGTTTTGTGACCAAACTGCCCATGCCTGATATCTACTGAAATGATGACCCTTGCACTTGTGTTTGCGTGCATGTATTTTGACAGATGGGATAGGAAATACCAAGATTATTTGAACTTTACTGTTCAGATACCAGCCGTGGTGCAAATTATCATGCTATATGTGTAAATAATCACTATAATTCTGAAATAATCCCAAGATTTCTTGTGATCTTGAGCGTGATGATGGGTCACTTTAAAAATTTTTTCTTTTTTTTTTAGTGAGATTCTTATATCCACACTGGATCACAATGCAAATCTTGACATTTGGGTCCCACTAATTTGCACTGTGCTAATTTGCATCAGTGTGCATGACACTATAGAAGACAAATTTTGTCCTTGTAATGCCTGCGTGTGAACTGCCACACTTGAGACCTGTCACCACTGCAAGGAGTGTGGACTATGAATGGAACATTGTGTGCCTTTGTGTAGCCGGTGTGAATGGTGGAAATGATCCTGAATAGCCGCAGCCCTTGTGGTTTGCTGATTGATGGTGACATAAATGGGTTTGACGATGATAGATGGAGCAACACAGATCAAGGTTCAAGCTCATTTTTATGAATTGAAGATGAGCAGTTTCCTTATGACACTGGCACTGAGGTGTGTACAGTGTAAGGGATTTATTACGTACTCTGGAAAGTCCTTACACAGCTACAGTAATTGAAAAACCAAACAGGTGCTAGTACATTGTAGTATCGTCACCACTTTGTGTATAGGGAAGAGGGTATATGATATTTTTGTTACGGGTTACTTAACCTTTTTTTTTTTCTTGTCTGTATATAGTGGTATGTGTGTACATATCTTTACATTTGAAGCGGGTATACAAGGTATAGAATACCATTACCATGTTCCGTACACTCAAGACAAGTACAATTTCAAGACAATTTCAAGCCAATTTCAATTCATCCAAACCAATCAAACATACAAAATAATGACACAATACAATTAAATATTTATGCTGTGAATTGATTTAATGAAATCCTAGCAGGCACACAGATATGGTGCTTCCACGTGAACAAGCAGTGCATAATCTTTAAGAATGAAGCAGTACTTTATTGGAAGAAGAAGAAATAGTAACATAAAACTGTGAAGGAGAGATTTCAGACCCCTAAAAACGAAACAGTGCTTGTGGATGGGGCCCCTTGTGTGTACGAGTGTACCGTAAAACCAGTAATATTGGCGGCATGAAATTTTCATTAATCGGAGACAATGGCCTTTTGTCGCGGCATTAAGTTATTGCGGAACACCTCAGGCATTCAAGGCATATAGTGTAGCATCTATAGACAAGAATTTTCGTGTCCATTTTAATTTAGTGAATCTTGGCTCTTACAAAATTTTCAAAATTGGCAAAAAAAGAAAACTGTTTTTAGACCAATGTTCTTGACAATCATTTAACACTGTCTTGAAAGTGTTTCCCTAACATGTTGTAACTTGTCGTAATTGCTCCCTATCACCCACTGTCTGGTATCTGGATTTGTGGACAAACGCTTTTTGCAAGTTTGTGTAACCTTGTTACATTAGTTACAGTCACATGAAGTTCCTAAACTTAGAAGTTTAACTCTAAATTTTAGACTGTGATAATTAGCTTGTAGTTTAGTACCGTGTACAGATGTAGACTCACTGGAAAGTTGGCTAATCTTAAAGATTACTGGATCTGATGACAACACCCACAAGATTTCTCGGGGTTTATGCTCTATCCATGAGCCACAAGGGATTCCCACTCAGCATTGTAATTAACAGATGTGGACAAGACAAATAATGACCTCGAAAGTTAGTGTGACCTCTCTGTGAAATCTATTCCGGCTCTAAAGCTTCCAGGTTAACATCCTGAGCATGTATCATCGCACTATGAATGAGTTTATCGCTAGTGTGTATGTATTTTTGTCCCATTCTGTGGTTTATTATCGAGTAGAATTGTAGCTTGAAAGTTCCATCTTTAAGATTAGATGTCGTGTGGACATGTGTCATAGTTTAGGGGGCAAGATCTTATCATCGATAATTTAGCTTTATACATCGATGATTAGCTTTCATGCGACCGTAGAGTTCTTTTACATATTTTATGTTGTCTTTGTCCCTACAGCATACTGCAGAATGATATTATAAACTTTTGATACAACTGACCCTTCAAAGTGAAATTACAACAAAATTTAAGATGACTTCTCATATACGCCTTGACATGACTGTATGCTCACGCGAGCTTTTACCTGCATTGTATTGATAAAGTTCTTTTTTTCTTGTCTGTGAGCAGGAGGTGGGTCTCTTCCCACCTTCCTGCTGTGAGAAACTCCTCAAACTGCACTTGTTAGTTGTATACTGCAGGTCTCAAAGGATGTATAAAGTGTTAATCCAGGATTTAGCACCTTTCATATTCCTGGTAAGAAGGGTAAGCCTGTGTGGGAAGAGAACCACCATTACCAATCAAGCTGGACAAGCAGATGTGAACAACAGATTTCCTGTAGGGGTTAGTCTTGAACATGGACTCTACTGAGGGTCGTCAGTTTTGTATGCTCTTCCCTATACCAGTCTGTTCAAGGCCAATGCTCAACCTAACTGAGGTGTTACCAATAAATGCCTACTCTAAACTCCTGTTTACGGTGCAGCAGTGTGCTACAATCAGTGGCAGATTCGTGGGGGGGGGGGGGGGGGGGGGCGTGCGCCCCCCTTTATGTAATATCTGGATCCGCCCCTGATAATCATTATAAATGAAAATCAGTCAGTGGGCAAAAATTAACATTAAAAAAAAATCATCTGGGATCAGAGGAATAAAAAGAACAAAAGTTGTTGCGCACTCCTCCCTCTTTATTTTTTGTTGAAACAAAAGTAATAAAAAGAAAAAAGTTGGGGGGGGGTGCGTGCGCCCCCCTTAATGTAATTCCTGGATCCGCCCCTGATAATCATTATAAATGAAAATCAGTCAGTGGGCAAAGATTAACATTTAAAAAAAATCATCTGGGATCAGAGGAATAAAAAGAACAAAAGGTGTGAATGACATCATTCATATTTAACCTTACTGCTTCAAACAGTTAAAACAATATATTAAAGTAGTGTGTTTAAAAGGTTAATAAACTATCTAAAAAAGGGAAATGTTGAGATTTAAAAAATGGTCAGCTTGGTGATCAATCTACTGAATGTCCGTCATGTAGGGCAGAGTGTATGAAGAAGTGTATACTTTGTCTTATATCGTCATATTATATTCATGTTACCATTTGCATCTAGGTACACAGAAAACATCATTTTCTTGGCCAGCAGATGCAAGACAAAGCTAAGCTCCTTCAGAAAACGAGCGCTTGTGCACACACAGGAAGTAATTACATTATGCATTATACATGGACGCATTGCTCTAAAAGGCCAGACAATGAAACCTTCACTGTGTAGGCACCAGCATTGTCTGTGGTAGCAGGGGGTGAACACATTCCCCATGTAGGATATTGCAAGAAGTTAAGGATGAAGGATATCATTGCGGCATGAAGTTACAAAGTGTGCCCTCTGCGAATGAAATCGATGACTCGAATCAATGAATCATCTTCTAAAAAGTCTTGCCGTCCATGTTAATTTCTCAGCTTTAGAGTAACTTTGATAGCATTCTTAATTTGTGTGATAGAAATGTGGAGCCAGCAGGGAAAGATAAAATCATTACGAGTAATTATTCTGAGATTTCTGTAAAACTTGGATCTTCAGACTGTGCCTACATCCCCCTTTTTTTTGTGGGGGGGGGGGGAGGACATAGGTTGATATTAAACTGGTGAAGTGATTTTGCTTTACTTAATGTGTCTATTTGCATCAAGTGAGTGGAGATTACTCCAGTGTATGTTCCCCAGACTTCCTGTGCTGTTCAGTTTTCTTAAAACAAATTGTCAAGTTCCACAGCCTGATCCCAATTCATTCTTTCTTTTTTTTTTTTTTGGTCAGTTATCACTGATTTATGTTTCTTCAACAGAAATAAAAGAGTTAAACAAATATCATTGTGCACAAAACATTGTACAATGTCCTGAAATGTTGAGATTTTTGCATGCATATTAACCTTTGCGCTTGGCCGGGTGAGATAAATTTCATGGAATACTGAGACATATGTGGCAAGCAAAAATATTTTTAATACGTGCTTTAATTTTTACACTAGTTTCTGGTTGCGCGAAATGCAAAAAAAAAAATTCCACTTTAACAGTATCGAAGACATTTAAACACAATTAACGTTTCTGGTACTTAAAGATCCCAGTAAATTGTGATTATGACTTCTTTTTGTTTTCAAAACAAGGATAAAGGAAGATACCAGTGATGAAAGACAACTCTCATTGCGCCCAAATCTTACTGATTAGCATAATACTGATCCGTTTACCTTTCATGGCAGTGCGTCGCTTCAACACAAAGCAGGTTTCTGAGTCGGTTGACTCTGCTCTGACCGTCTTGTGTGGCACACAGTATCAACTGTGTCGGAAACGAACACTCAAGTGTGTCGGGGTAATGACATCATAGGAGTGACCTCCCTCCATCTCTGCTTCCACTGGTGACTGAGGAACAACTCAAGATGACTCAGATTGTAATGGTCAATACCAAACATTGTCCATTTTAGGATTTTTTTTTCTCTTTTTCAAATGTGCAAATTCCCATTTAAAAAGATCTGTTTCCAAGCAGACCGTGCACACAAAATGTCATACATGGAGGCCTGCATGTGAAACTCGATGATGTCTGAACAGTGTGTAGCTTCCTACAAGAAGGCCACTGTTTGCAGTTCTTGAACATTTGACCATTCTTGCCATCGCATGAAACTGTAAAAACTCAAACATCGGCGGTGGCGCCACTTAATTTGCGTAACAATGAGTCGACAACAGTGTGCCAGTGCACAGTGCAAGCTCAATTTGATCGTACATGAAGAACAGAGAGTACTACATGTACAATTGTATCTCTCTCTCGAAACTGTGATAGTTTTGTAGATTTTCTTAGAGCAACTATCATATGTTGAGAAAAGAAATACCAACTGTGTTTTAAAAATACACAAGTTGTGAAGTGACAATGTTCTAGTCATGATGAAAAGAAGAAAATTAGATGTAATTACTGCATGATACAATGTACTGTACGCTCTGCCCGTGCCTACTGCACAGTATCTCCATATTTATACCAGAAGTGCACGAGTGAACCGTGAAAATGTGACCCTGATTGACCTCCGCATGCTCCGCGCAGGTGTGTAAAGATCACCTCATATATTTGTATGTGTGCGACCACCGTACGGACCCGACTGGCAGCAACTTATTGTTTTCATTTACATGCGATTCATTGAATTGTATCTTCAGAGGCCTTTTTGCAGGTACAGCGTGTAATGGATTGAATTTGATTTTGTTGATTTTGTTTATAGGCATTCAGCCCTTGCAAAGACTGGTGCTATAAACTGTGGCTGTCACAGCCAGATAGTTAACACTGCAGGCAATTAAACCCAGGCAGGCAATTAAACTGGCAAATCCACTTTCGTGTACGCTTTGTACATGCTAAATGTACAAGGCATGATAAGTTGCAAGGTCAGGTTGTCTGGTCTGGTGGCAAGAATGCACTCTATGTTCATAATGTAGTAGCATTATACTCATGATGTTTTTACCTTCCATTCATGCTGCAAGGTAGTGCAATACAAAACTGTGTTGTCAGAAAAAGCCTTTTGCCCCTTTGAAGCTCATGTGTAGTTGGCTCTGGAGTTTATATGCATGCAATTATGGCTGTGACATACCGTACTGTAAAAGTGGATATTTTCACGCGACTAATTTTTCGCGCTCAGCCTGGTAAAAAGGGTTATGTGTGTTTTTAATTCCGCAGAATCAAGACATCAACTATTGGAACATACGTTGTATGGCAAGCAAAAATATTCACATGCTTTTATTTTCGCGCTAGTTTCTGGTTTTGCGAAATGCGTGGAAATTTCAACACTGCGAAAATTTCCACTTTTACAGTAATAATCACTTGAGTGTCCAGCTTTATATTCTTATGTATGGTCATAGGGAGGAATAAAAAATTGGAGTGGAATCGATGTTATGAATATCAACATTTTCTGAAGTGTAATTCACACAGACAGAGTAGCGGGATGTCAATCATGATCCCAGCAACACTGAGATTTTTTGCAGAGCATACCATTTTAAGAGGAATTCAAAGTTCATTTGATGAAAATCGGGTTTGAAATGACTGAAACATCCAAAAACAAAGTAAAACAAAGTGATCATAATAACGTGTGGGTCCCACAATTTATTATTTAGTGTGCCATTCGGCCATTTCAAAACCAATTTTCATCAAATAAACATTTTATTCCTCATAGAATTACATGCTTTTTCATATTTCATTAGAGATTTCTCATTATCTCACCAAAAAATGTTAGAAACCTGACATTTGGTCTCAACCAAAACTATGCAATCCCTTTAATAGCTTGAAAAATTTAAATTCCACAAAGGTTCTCTATCTACCCATATGTGGTGAAAAATCTATCATGTACTCTGTGTTGGCAAGTATTGCAAATATCACAATAGTACATGTACATAGATCATAGTGACAAACTGTGGAGGGTGTATAGAACAAGTTTTACAGTGACCATCAGGGGGATGTTTCACAAAGCTGTTCTTCAAGTTAAGAAGGACTTAAGTGCGACTGGTGATCAGTTCTTGTGTTGAATTATTGAGATTCTGATAAGTATAGCACACAAAAACTGATCACCATTCGCACTTAAGTCCTTGTTAACTTTAAGAACAGCTTTGTGAAACACCCCCCTGGGAGCTGAACCTGAGGTATGATACATGTACAGCTGTATCAAGCCAGTTTGGCTATTTACACATGTACATTGTATGCTGTGCATTTACCAAACACCAGCTCATCACATCTTAATTTCTGTCGTGTAATATTCAAAGTAACCAAGTTCAATGTACACTGTGCACCAAAGTAGACTGAAAAAGAAAGAGAAGAAAGAAAGTGCAACCACTTGGTACAAACGTCATCGTTTCATCCCGCTTATCCGCAGGATAATCAGAATGGAAAGGAATTTGATTAAGGAAGGCTTGCATTTGCAATTACAGTGAAATCCAATCAGCGAAAAATTAAGGTCATGATTATTGTCTTCTGTTTGCCGTTATCTTCCAGTCGGGTCATATCGAGAGAACAACATCTCTCGGCAGCTATGACTTCATAGCTTGCCGATTTTCTTGAAGGGCTCAAAGACAAAAATGATCAACTTCGACGTTTTCTGATGCATGTGGAAAAGCACTTATGATTTCTACCCAGAGATAGTACATTTCTATGGACACACACCTACTTAATGTCTGTGGCTTCTCCAATTTTTGAGTGTTTTTTTTAAAGTTTTTTTGTGAGTATATTTCACTGTGCAGGTACACGATGTACAGATCTGAAGAATTGTGATGCAATAGATTTAGACTTACAGAATACATTACAATTAAATGGCCCAAAGATATTAGCATAGTAGGATATAGGAACAGCCTTTCTGGGCAAATCATTTTTTTTTTTTCTTTAATTTGCAATGAAAGTTATTTCAGCGGTGCTTGTGTAGCACTTGAATTGACTATCACCTGCTCTAATTATGAATACAAGTTCTGGGTACACAAAGATGAATAGAACGTGTGTATATGTAAACTCTCATTGTTAGAGAACCCTGTGTATGTATATAGTTGTATGCAAGACTGTATCTTATAGTGCTGTAAGAAAGATTGCTGATGTTTCGTACATCACCTGTATCTGCATTACATGATATAGACCTTCCATGCCCATATATATTGTATGCATGCTGCATGTATGCACATGTATCATACAAATTATGTCACAAGCATCGAGCTGTGATCCTGATGTGCGTATACATGCGGCATCCGTGTACAGTAACGACCAGAGCAGGCCGGTGATAGGGGAGAAATGGGCAGCTCGCATGCAAGCATGGAGCGGTGGCTCTGTTCAATCGCTCGTTAACTGCTGCGGGATGAGTCATGTGACAGTGCATGATTTGTGAACCGGGGAGCAAGCGGTTCAACGTCCGTCAGACGCGGTCAGGGAAAGGGTGAGGGAAAAGTTCAAGCAGGGCGTGTCATCGTGGAAGAGTGGATGGCAGAACATTTTATAGAACAACTTACGATTGTAACACCATGTACAGTACGCCTGTCTACAATGTGACCGTAAATTGTCAACCATGGTTTGATCTCAGTTGAGAGAAATTTGTGTTTGTAGCGCAAAAATTTGACTGACTTTTTTTCTGATGTGTTAGGAGTTTCATTGGTGTCATTCTAGCAGATGAGTTGTGGAATTGGATATATGTACCAATGACTTCCCACGGATGACTCATTTTTGAGTGTCTTTTTTTTTTCTCCACTGGCTCCAAACTAAATCACAAATTCGCAGCATTTCACTTTTTTTTAAAAGCGGCAGAATGGTATAGCCTCGTGTATTCTGTCATGGTGTACATCGTATATGTTCAGGGGGAGATATGCCGCAAGAATTAATCTTGTGAGGGAGAAAGATAATTCTATCAGGCAGAAATAGTGCATTATGACTCAGTGAACAGTGAATGCTAAATACGAAAATTGATCAGTATGCAGCTAGCTACCGTAGCGGTTTGCATACATTGTAGTGCTTCCTCATCAGGAGGTTTGACAAAGAATTGTACCATTTTAAAAAGAAAATTAGGATTTTATGATGAAAAATTATACTTATTTTGTGGCATTTCAATGCTTGATAAGTAAATATATAATACAAAGTAACTTAGTATGTGGTCTTTAAAGAAATTTTTAATTAGTGGCCATGCATTAAGGAAGTCATTCATGTTCTGAATCCTGTCATGACAATTTCTCAGCTTCTTCTTCAAGTGATAGAATTAAATGCAAATACTGAAGATCTCGTGAACAGAAAGCAGCAAAGCAAAACCATCAGTGTTTGATTAATTCAACATTACAGACTGTATATAGGTCTACATATGTAACACTAATTGTAATCTGAACTATCAATGCTATTGATGCGCAGTTGGCTTTTGGGAAAATTAGGTGAACATCATACGTATGGCATATATGCATTGTATATATGTGAGAACATCTGGATTAAGGCATGGCATAATGTACGTGTAGAAATGCAGAGGAAAACAAAAGCTACAATGTAGTAGCGTTGTGATACTGTATCATGCCATGGAATGCTCTACGTTGTACTTCGCTGATAAAAAGTATACATTAGAATGTGGATCAAATTTATCTAAACTTGTGGGAGGCGTTGCAATACTCCACATCCAGCAGGATGATAGATTTCGCAGAAACAGTTTTCTTTATACAACTGAGCTGGTGCATGTTGTAATATTCTCCCCTTGCTGCAGAGGGGAAGGGAGGGGAACGGAATGATTCAAATGCATTTTCCATCTGATTGGCTTTACATGCAAGAGTGCATGTAGGCTGAACAATAAGGTCACTGTATTGGAGCACTGGCTCTCTTACACCTGTCCCCGAATGCGAAGGTCCACAAACAAGCGCTCCGAAAATTTTGCCGCCTTTTTCCCCAAATAGCATCACGCATCTCAACACACAGCAAGGGGATGGTACGGTAGGATACTCAGGATTTTCACCATGACGGACTTGTCAGGAACATTTGTACCACCCAGAATTTGTAGTCAAAGAAAAAAAAAATGATGTATTTAGTTGTATCATGTACTATTTTGTTGCCATTGCGGTTATATCACGTGCCAAGTGATTGAACATGATCGAATGTGGCTGACATTGTGATATTCTCACATACCCATACACATACACATACACGTAGTCTCAACTGTTTGAGTGATTGCCTGGGACACAATAAGACAATAATAATCTAATAACCTAATAACACTATGAAATGAGTGTGGGTACATGTACTTGAATGGGCTCTGACGTACTTTTGTACAATCAAAGTGAAGTTGTAATTTGGACACAAGTTTCCTTTAACTGGACATTGATGATGGAAGATCGACCGTTGCTGAACACTTATACGATACATTCCTCCCATGATGCTCCACTTGTATGTTTTGCGACATCGTGTAGATTTGCTTGGTTTAATACTCAGTTACCATTGCCATCACACTCCGTAGAAATTGAAAGGCCTTCGTCAGGGCCAGCTGAACCTACATGATTGGGAGGGAGGGTCCTTTGCCCAAGACTACTCTTCCATCCCTGGTTAGTAATGGTGGTGGTAGTCATGTGACTGCCAATGTTTGCCCGTGGCTCCCCCCTTGATCAGTTCAGTCTTGTTTGAACAGTCTTACTCATTGGTTGCCCACAACAGAGTGCATGGAAGCTGTGAAGAAAGGGCAGGGAGAAACTGAATACAGTAGCTGTCATGTTATCATGACTTCCAATCTTCAGGGTTTATTAGCTGTGGACTGTTATCAGATGATTATCTCTTCTAGCCAGGATTGAAAGCTGTGCTGGAACTTATGATTTATTGAGGACATTGCAGTGAATAGTTCAAATAATTTGATGGCTGCATTTCTTGAAAAGGTTTAGAATCTTCCATTTTTTTTCCCAGTGAATACTGTTAGTAATCCTGGCATCTCAAATGCAATGAAAGCAATGTAGTATCAGTCCAAAGCAGCATTGGGACAAAAGAAAAAAAAATGAAAGTTATAACATCTTGATAATTAATAAATCACTTATATTTTAGCCCGGAATTTAGTGAACATCTTACAATAGTCGTCGTGATTGCACTGTACATGACTGTGAATAGGTGTGTATGTTTGATACTCCTCATTAGTTTTTCTGAAGTCGATGTAATTGTGCGTCTTCTGTCACAATCCAGACATCGTTTTGTCATCCCTGTAGAAAACATTCATCCTCCAGTCTGACTAAAGTAAAATTTGTTCACATTGGAGCAATACATAAAAGCCAAAACAATTTTAAGATGCTTCAATTCCTTTGTATATATAGCAGCAGATGAAGATTTCAGGAATTGACATGTCACATTGGTCATGTGATCAAATACAATGTAGGTGGGTGACAGTTCTAGCAGATGCAGTGTCGGGTAGCTTCAATAGGCACTTTTCGATTTGCACGTTGAGCCAGGCGTCACCGTGGGTCGACGTATTTTTTACGTACTGCGCATGCGCGAGTGTCGACCCTCTGCTCATCATCAAATTTTCGAATGCGTTCACCCCGGTTATCACCGTCCACCCAATTCACTTGCGCCGCGCTCAAGCCACCTTACTGTAAAACATGATACAAGCCGTATATTCGCGGCATGAAATTTTCGCGAATTGGAGCTGACAGCCCTTTTCGTGGCATGAAATTTTCGCGAATTGCCACTGGTGTTCAGTGCATGTTGTGTAGACAAAAACTTTCACGTGCATTTTAATTTCGCGAATTTTGGCGCTCGCGAAATACGCGAAATTAAAATGCACGCAAAAATTTCTCGTTTTACAGTATCTATGACGTCACACTCCTCTCGCGATAGACGAAATTGCATGAGAGAGCATGGTGACTTCTCAGGAAATCCGTGCTCAGTTCACCTGTTTTGCTATTTTTGTCAAGAGAATATTAATAATTTGATTACAAGAAAGCTTATGATCTTGATACGTCACAGCAGCAGCGCTGACATACAAACTACAGCCTTTGGTACGTACTTTATTTGCCCGCTTTCACTGTTTCGCAATTTTCAATTGCACACCGTATTCCCACACGTGCATTTGCATGTAATACGGTACGCAATCACATCTCGGTGCTTGGCATAGTGCAGCGCATTTTACTTTGCAGCCTTACCATGCATCATGTTTTAAAATCCACATAATTCATCCCAGGATACTTATTTGGTATCTAGTTAAAGACAAAATAAATATCACAGGTAAAAACAACAAGTCACAAATTCCACATAAAAATTTGCACCCAAGGCACAGGTAGCTACCTACTGTACACACGCCACGAGACGTGACGCCCGAAATCGAAATGTATTTCAGCAGCAGGTCAATGTACAGACGTGATGCCTTGACATACGCTTGCGCTCGGCGTCACAACCTTCTCGTTCACCCAATTGAAAACTCCCTAATAACATGACCTGCTGAACACGAGGGTCCCTATTTATTTGCCTGAGCTGATGCGCTTGATTCACTATTTCACAAGGTTTTTGCAAGCAATTTTGGCCATTGATGTACTAGATTTCATTGTGCATTTCAGAATGAACAAGACAGTGCAGTTCTGTAATATCACTATCACATTTCAGAAGGTCCTTGTGCTGAAATAGATATTGAATAGACATCCAAGTTTGTGCTTTTATTTCTGTACAGCAATGTGACAGGATGCCTTGCCATGTTTTGGAATAGATGCCTGCACATTGCTAGCTCTGTCTATAGAGCATCAGATTATACCAATTAAATTGTTCAATGGGAAACTTTTTTTTTGCACATTATTTTTACATTTGTCATTTTTTGTTTTGATAAAAGACATTGATCGTTGTTCCAGGCTGATTCTCATTTTAGATTTAGATTTTTTTTTTCTGTATTTATTTATTCTTTTTTTCTTTTTTTTTTTTTTTTTTGGGGGGGGGGGGGACAGCAAATTATCTGTTAACTTTATATAAGGCTTTGTCCCGAGTGAATGGATTCAAATTCAAATTATTCCAATTTGATTTGCATCATTTCTAAGTAATTTATTCCAATCCCAAGGCCACATGAGAGACATGGATTTTTTTTTCCTCTTGGGGGAAGAGAAATTACATTTGCATTTATTCAATGCATTGTCCGCAGGGAATATTCAAATTTATGCTCCTGCTCAACATTCACAGAGAGCCTGTCATACAAAGTGTGCGATGCAGGCACCGGGCAGCAGCGTGCGATCATTACCGTTCATCAGTAGAAGGGGGGAATGGTATGGTGCCGTTACAGCAGACATACACTTAGGAATGTACGCTATGATAGGGTGACTCGTATGCTTCTGGGGGTTCTTTGCTTGTAATGAATCGATTGGTATGTTTTGTAAGGGGGGGGGGGGGATTGTGGGAGGGAGTTGGATGTTTGATACGTTGTTCATGGCATGCTGATGATATGTTTGCGTTGTCAAATAATTTCTCAAAACATATGGAGGGGGGGGGGGTGGAGGGGGCCTTGGTAGGATGGGATCAATGGGGGGAGTGGATAGTACATGTACATGTATATTACAGCAGTGCATATGTGTGAATTCATCAGTGTGGATTAGAGGGTACAAACTGCTCGGCTGGGCCTAGGCATGTTGAGAATGGAGTAGCAATCATGCCTTCTGTGAGTTGAGGAGGATGAATTTTGATTCAAGGCCCCCATTTATATGTGGTAATGATCGTGAAACAATTTACAGCCCTTGAACATTGTGCAATGTCAAACGAATTGAAATGTTGTACAGATTTGATGCAATTACAACAGTATTTTTGATTCATAAGCCTACATTATGTTGTACCTGTAAACACTGTATGTTCAGGCTGCCGCACACAGTGATCATACAGCAATTCAACAATTTTGATTGAGACACAAATACTGCACTGTCAAATTATGACAAAATCACTTTGCCCTTCTGGATCATTCATTGTAGAATACTTAGTCGAAGGAGAAAAAACTTATGAATTTTAGGGGTAAACAAAGCAGGGAAACTGCAGTTTTGACCCAATCATGTGATACGGTTTCCCATTTGCTCTTTAATTCAAAGCCATGTTGGTTATGCTTTGTCTTACAATCATGAAATATCTTTCTATGCATAATACCTCTATTTTCCCCTTTGTTTCATTTTCACAAAATGATAATAATATGTTTTGGTTTTGTGTGTGTGTGTGTGTGTGATTCTGCCCAATACTCATTGAAGATGTAATTCTTTATATTTAGCTAGAGTTGGGTCATTATTACTAAGAAAACTTCTATCGGGTACTCCACATCAAATGATGAAGCAATATTTCAAATTCTTACCCAGGTTTTCTTATGTCTTTGTTTATCCCAGATTATCTCTCTTTCCAATTCTATGTATAAAATTAAGAAAACCTTGTTTTTTGTTTAAAGCTCAAGGGTTGTTCCTTGTTTTTGGAAACTTTCTTTCTGGAATTTAGATTCTGTATGTGCCTCGTGACACACTAAAATTGCTCATTATAGGTATGGCACACATAAAGTGAAAGTCTGTCAAAAAAGAAGAAGAAAAGAATAGAAAAGCAGCAAGAATTTCGTATCACAACTGGAGTGTAGGCATTGTACTGGCACAGGCTACCGCGGCAGTGGCTACATGGGGGGGGGGGGGGGGGGGGTGGGGATGGAGATGGAGATGGATGCCATTATAGAAATCTTAACTCAGGAGAGCTGGTACTCAAAGTAAGCTTGATTAAGCATCTGTGCGATGCATGGACAAGATTGTTTGTGAGCCAGCGCACTGTAAATTGGAAATGCAGCCCCGATCATGAGCTCTTGCCGGTTAAACAGATTTTGACCAAAAAAAAAAAGAAAAAAAAAAAGAAAAAATGTGATGAAATATTACGGTCTGGAATTGTGTGTGTGTGTGTGTGTGTGTAATGTGGCGACAGAAATCTGGGATGTTTACTGCTGCAAGGAGCTGAATTCTCCTGTGATTGCCATCAGTTTTTTTTTGGTGGGAAAATGTAAAAAAATATGTGTAAGGGGAATCATCTCGAGTGAGTCATGGTAATCCTTTTTCTTCAAGAATGTTCAGCAACATCAGTGGGAACATGGAGCTACAAACGAAACTCCATGGTGGGTTGCAGCATTCTTTTTTTCTGTCATTTTTTCCCTTGTAGTATGAAAATGAGTATAATGCTCAAAATACGTGTTTGACGTGAATATGTATTCAAGAATGCTCTGATGAGTTTGTGTGCACCAGATTCCTTTGCTTTATGAATGTAGATTGTCCTGCTATGCATTGTTCTGTGTATTAGGCCTTCATTCATCTAGTGTCCTTTGCAGGATGGTTGCTAATTAGTGCATTATCATATGGATCCACAGCTCATAATGTGACTGGTAAGACTAAGCAAACTCAAAATTCAGTCCTGACAAATATTAGAGACTCCACACAATTAAATTTACCCTCCTCACCCACCCCCCCCCCCAAGAAAAAACAAAACAAAAACAAAAACAAAAACAAAAAACAAACAAACAAACAAAAATGTGTGTGTGTGTGTGTGGTATTTGAAGTATTCATCAAGGTATATGTTATGTTTACAAAATACTACGTTGATAGAATGAATATGAAAAGTGATATCGTACTGAAGTCTTGTATCTGAAGCATGATGGGAAATTTTGACATAAAAATTATATTTATATCAAATCCATATATTTTTCCAATCTGTGTTGTGCTCGCAGCAGAGAATTTGTTGAGATACCACCAGTTTACAATATCTTGGTGTGTGCGGTATAAGAAAAATAAAATGATCCAGAATTACTATCTTTTGAAGTCCCCAGTCAAATTATGGTATGTTTGATTTATTGCATATCAATTTTTTTTTTTTTTTTTTGGGGGGGGGGGGAGTTGGAGTGGGATACATGTACAAATGTACATATGTACAATTGTATATGAATAATATTTTCTAGTATTTGTTTCTGTTCCAGGATAACTACAAAACAGACAAACGAAAAGAAAACCAACAACAACAGCATCCAGTAAACAGGTTTATGACCCCTTCACCTCCCTTGAGAAGCATTCTGAGCGTAATTACATCGTAGTCTTAACGCCAAGGCCTCATTAAAATTCTGTGCCTGTGTGCAATATGTACCCACTGTATTGTCGGAGCAAACATGGTGTACAAAAGGGACTGACTGATGCGTAAAAGAATAGAGCAAATATGCCCCTACAGTAGCTGTTAGAGTGAGAGCAGGTGTGGATGTTACAATGGTAAAGTCCGTGATTAGAAATAGAGCTTGTATTTCATGCATGATTGTTGATCCCTGTTTGAAAGTATGGGGGAAAAATCAAGTGAATGACAATTTTTTTTTTTTTTTTTTTTTTTTTTGGGGGGGGAACCCTGTGTTTTTATAATGATCAATGCCTTTAGAGAAAGAATTTATTTCCTCAGTAGTGTTGCGTGTGTACATACACTGTATACAAGTGATAACAATCTGGAGAAACTTTATAAAAACCTCTACCAACTTTCACTGGCTCATTTTATATTTCTTTGCTTTTCTTTGCTGTTGTCCGTTTTGATGGGGAAGGGGAGGAGAATTGTGGATGTGGAGGCTATTACATGAAATTATAGACATTTTAGATTGGGTATTGAGTAATAAAGCAAATTGTTGGAAGGATTTCTTTTTTTTTTTCTTTCTCTCCCCACCCCCATATCTGTGGTTACAGCATTGCCACTTAAGCAAAAGCCTGCATTAAAAATCAATATAAAATCTACATTAACAGCACACCCAGGGTACTCAGCCAAATAGTGCTAGTGTATGCTAGTCTATGCACCAGGCTGTTTGATAATTTCCTGCCGGTGACATGATCATTTGGGTTAAATGCAAAGGCAACCAGGAGTTGATCTGTAGCGTGGCCACTTGTTTTCATCAAAGTTAGAAACAATGAAAGCCCAGGTGTCATTTTTAATGATGGAGAAGAGATTCTGGGAGAAATTGGTTAAAATCTGATGTGCATGATTTTGTTTAATGTTCATTGATTATCATGAAGTAGATGGGAAACATCATGAAAAGCAGTCAAAGTTGCCCGCGTGATTCAATTTACAGTTGTACAATGCACCACTCCAGAAACCTTGTTCTAAGGGATTGGGCATGATTTATACCGAAGAATGTAATGTGCCTGTATTTTATTTTGTCGATGGGAAATTACATTCCAGCTTTAAGAGAATTTGACTGAGATAAAGGAATCAAATGAGACTTCGGAATTAATCTGACCTCAGTTCTATTACCTGTCATGTAACATCTTGGTAGCATTAAAAAAAAAGTTAAACACAAGAACTTCTGTAGTATTAGCTTAGTAATTTCCATAAATAATTATCATTTCCAACACACATAGTTTTTTCATTGGAAGAGATGGTTGTACTATAGTGTAGTTTTCTTTTTTAATACAATGCAGAGAAAAGGGGGAATGTGTGGGACATTGATACTCTCAACAAATGCAACTTTTACTGTATAGGCCTGCATTCATAAAGTGCACTGTAACGAGAGATGTTGATTTTTTTTTTCTCAATTGTGCTGCCAAGTAATATGTGCATTTGCCATTTGGTACACTGTAGGACCCAAGAAATTTCTGTGTAATGTTGCAACTACTCATTGCAATAAAAGCTGAAACTAAGCTGATGTACAGAGATGATAGTTAGCAGTGTGTGTACCCAAATTTGAAATTGACTTTAGAGAGGCTGAAATGACAGACTAGCTTATGAACAGTGTTATAATCAAGCTGAAATGCCAGTGACCGGTCAAGGTTGTACAAGTGGATATGAAGACTTCAGTTGGAGCCGAAAAGTCCCGGTGCCTTGATCAAGAAAAATTCCGACGTGTTTGGATTAATTATAAATGAAAGGGAAAAAATTGCAATGTTATATCCCTTTCTGACGACTGATGTTCCCCCGCTTTATTTGCGGAACAGAGTCGAGCGCTGGCAGCTCTTGATCGCTTTTGCAGGTGCTGCTCTGTATCTAGCGGGGGAGTGATTAGACGAAAAACAAAATGTGATGTGTGTGGATCCGCTGCTTTGTGTGGCATTCGCTCGGCGCACACGGTACCGACCAATGTTACGCATCACTGTTTTGTGTTGGGTTGGATGGGAGTCGGGACAGCAAGGCTGTGTTGTGTCATCGAGGAATCGTGAGCATCACCTACAATGTATGCCACACCGAGAGAAAGTTGTACTTTCATGCACTTTCTTGCTTGTCACAGTTCAAAGTCTTTGTGCGGACATTCAAGACAGAAGTTGCCATTTTCAAGCCTTTTCAATATGAAGGTCCATATCAGGTCCTCGTATTCCATTTGTCAAAACCAGTGTGATTTTCCAATATTCCATTATTACCATTTTATGTGGAGCTGACTCAGTTTCATTATAGGTGATTTACATGTACTACCCAAACAATCAATGTTTAAACCAGCAAATATAAAACAAAGAAATGGAAAAACGTGAAAGACCATATACTTGTATGCATACAATGTTAATAGCAATCATAGAGAATATATTTTATAGAGTGGATATGCGTTTATAGGACTTGAGCTAATGATCCCAAGCACTTGTTAAATTTTGGTCTTGAAGTGGTTTTGTGGTCAAAACAGAGCCATGCCAACAATGTAGAAGATTCTGGGCCTTCCATATCATGATAAACTTGCTGTAAGTAGTTTTCACTACATGTGTATGGCATCTTGCTCTGGAAGCAGTTTTAGGCTTATACAATAGAGGTGGAAAATCGATGTCAGAATGAGAACAGCGTTTTCAGTGAAAACAGTAAAATAAAAGCAATATATTGGCCAAGGCTGTCAGGATGGGGGTTGAGGGAATTGAATAAATGTTTGGAAAGGAACAAAAGAAAAACAAAATAGTATGTGTGGCATATTCACAGAACATGGCATTCTGTGGGGTCCTCAAGGTAGCCATTTGCATAACAATAGTGAATACAGGTGTGTACATGTCTTCGTTTGTTTTGCACCTAAAATGTCAAAAGAGCAACTCTTGAATATGAGGAATATCATGTTGTATATGGATTCCTTTCAAACACAACAATAGGCTTTACAGCTCAACATAGATATATGATGATATACAGTAATTAGTATGTCTATCGGCATGAAATGCTTTTGGTGTATTCACGTAGGTGCGACAGTGTCCGTGATGTGTCATGATTTCGTAGCAAACGTTCTTGACGCAGGTGACTAATTGAGCCATTCTCCTTGTGCTTGCGTACGTGACACATGTCTGTTCTTATCAGTCGAGAAAGAGTAGACAGTAAACCTGTACCAAGTCATTAATATTCTACATTTATACATTGAAAGAATAATAAACTACATGTACAGTTGTAGTGTGGGAATGGCTTGCCATTACATTTCTGCTGTGTCCATTTTAAGTGTAGGGATTCAATCTGTTTTGTTCTATGAAAGTGGCCAAAATTTTGTTTGCCCTGGTGATTGTGTATCGAATACTGGGTATTAGTTTCCATATTAGATCTGTATATACATGTAGAGTCTCCTGCTATTCTCTGTGAGAACTGTAGTACTACATAATGTAATGGGATTTCACAGCCAGGATGATAAAAGCATTCAGAATTTTTGTTTGTTTTGTCATAAGTTTGATTATCAAAGCAATCTACAATGTAAGATTATCTACGTTTATCATTGAAATGACCAGCAGTTGACATAGGCCCACATTTATACAGTATTATTGATGTACTGTAGATTTACAATTGTAAAACTCCAAACAGCATATCTACATAGAGTTGTAGTGTTGAATAATATAAAAAAACGTCATCACCAGAAAAACAGTTCATCAACAAAATACTTGCCACCAAGAGGTAAGGTGTGACAAAATCAATGCACGACATGTCATTGAAAAATTATTTCATTTGTTTCCTTTTTGTACAGGTATAGTAGAAGCAAAGAATCAACTGTTATTTTGTTGTACTATTTCTCCATAGCCATTGTATATAAAACAAAAATTGTGGTTGAGCATGAATTGTATACTTTCTGGTAATATACTGTAGACACACCTTTTTTTTTTTCTTTTCTCAGAAATGGAGAAAGAGAAAATGATTCACAGAGGTTAGCTTGAAATTCATTTGAGAAAACTGAATGTTCTCCATTATTCCTATCAGGCAGTGGATTGCATTTTTCTGGGTATTTGGTGGGCATGGATAACGAGGGGTCAGGGGTCAGGAGTAGGGGTTAGTTCGTGCAATAAAAGCAGAGTCTTGCCAAACCTGACAGTGATGATATGCAGGAGAGCCAATACACCACTCAATTTGTATAAAGTGAAGGAATAAGAAAATATTCAATGAAAAGTAATGAAACAAAATTTCTTTCTTCCATGGCTTAATGCTAGATGGTGATTTCATTGTTCCAATGATGTTGTACACAAGTAGTGATATTACATATCTTAGTGATATAATGACATTTCTTTTTTGTGTGTTTTTTTTTTTCAGCTAGGTGTGTTGCAGTGTTTCTTCTCTTTTAACTATTTTGATAAGGAACTGACATTTTTCCCATTGCATTTTTATGTAGCTTTTTTTTTCTTTAACAATATGACATTGTATTCAAAACCTTACTGCTATACTAGTATAATAGTGTATGTTTGCTATGAAGTTTTATAGTACAATATGTGCCTTGATGTTTGCATTTTACCACTTGATTGATTTCATCAAGATGAAATACCTTTTTATATTTCCATACAATGTGTGTGATGTTCTCTGGGAATGTAATGAAATGAAGAGAAGTGCCTATTTCATGTAAAGATAATCAACACACACACACACACACACACACACACACACACACACACACACACACACACACACACACACGCACACAAAAAGAATTTTGTATGCACAGGAGCAGTGAAGGGGGTTACTGTCTACTGCACATGTAGTGTTACTCACACCCCCAGTACAGTTTGGAGTTTGCTGTTCCCATCTCCATTTTGTGCCCCTCGAAAGCTTACTAATTGCCCACTGTTGAAGTTCACATCTCTTGCCAGTATATGCAGATTAAGGGGGGACCCACTTTTGGGCAACTGTTTGTGTGGGTGGAAATGCGAAACACGGCTCTCGAAAAGTCTCCGAGACGTTCTGTCCAGACGATGTCGACTCTGTTTACGATTCGGCGTCAGTGGTGGTCAATATCACGGCGCTTAGTACAAATGGCGTGCTACCTCCAAAGGGCGATCGCCAGTGCAAGAGTGTAGTCTTGGTGTCTCAGACCCCAAGGGCAAGTTTTTTTTTTTATGAACTGCTGGTAACTTGTCACAAAACCATCATATACTTCCTCCTGTACTTCTTATGAATGATAATGCCTTATAAGAAAGACTTGTCTTGGATCAGTCTACCACATGTTTGACGATGTAATGCACAATTTATAACTCTGCAGTAATCTGTTAAATGGTTTTCTTCCAAAAATAAGGCAGATACAATACTTTCTCTATGGTTTCCTTCACGACTGCCACACACATCTTTCATTCTTTGGACCACTGTTAGTTTATGATGGACGTTATGCGAATGATATGATTACATACTAACCAATATTAAATTTGTAGCCACAGTGATCCCCTCTCCATCCCCTTTAGGGCCTCACCCACCCCTCCCCCACCCCATCCTCATTACCCTTTTAATACATCAGGTACAGGTACAATGTAGCTACAGTAGCTACACATGCATTCCGAATGAATGAATGTAACACATTTGCCCCCTTGTTGTACATTGTAAATTATTGTTAGGATGTGTTGTGCTCACAGGTGGCTACTGTAGCTTAAAGGGACTGTACAGTACTGGTTGAGGTAGGGATTCATGTTTTGAACATTCCTATTAAGTAAGATGATGAAAAGCCTCTAATGAAATATGAAAGAGCATGTAATTTTAAGAAGGATTCCAAGTTTATTTGATGAAAATTGGTTTTCAAATGGCTGAGATATCCAAAAAAGTGCTAGTAATAAAAGGCGACATGCCCCAACTTTATTAGTATCTCTTTGTTTCACCTTGTTTTTGGATATCTCAGCCATTTCAAAACCGATTTTCATCGAATAAACTTTTGATACCCCTTAGAACCGCATGCTCTTTGACATCTCATAGAGTGGTTTTTGAATATCTCTCAAAACGCTAACAGCTAAATCTTCACCTCGACCAGAACTGTACACACCCTTTAATTACCAACGAAACACCGTGAAATGTTTGGAGCATACAATATGTAGTTAAAGAAGGGTGTGAATAGAAGGCAGTCCAATTCTGTAGGGTAGCCTTCACTCATGAAGGGGAACAGGCAGGATTTTGCTTTGAGTCTCTTGCCATTATATGGTATCTGATTTAATTACTGGCACTGCAGCAAGATCATCCATCAAGCAGTACATGTACTGGTATGGTCTGTGTTTATGTTTGTGTTTCTGAGGTAAGAGACAGTGACCTATTTTCGGGGGGGGGGGGGGGTAGGGGGATTTCCAACATGTGCTTGTTGTTGTACATGTTTGTGTGCGTTGTATGACAATACTGCAGTGAAAAGTAGACTACAACTTGGACTAGTTTGGCTCACAGCTTATGCAGGGTCAATGCAAAGTAGGGCTTGAACTGATGTAAACCTTGCTCGCAAAGCCCTGTTGCATTTGTGAAAAGTACAAGTGTTCATATTTAGGCACACACAATAGCATTTGACAGTTGGGCAGGCCGCCTGAACAGTATTTGGAGTCGTCTACTGGCAAATATTCATTTAAATGTGCAAGCAATTTCTGTGCACATTTGCCGGGTTCATGCAAGTTCAACTGCTGTAGGTGGTGCATCATAGATGTCAGGTTGTTTGTTTCCTATTTTGTATTTCAGTTTCCCTGCGATAGTTTGGTTTGGGTATTCAACATACAAATGGGGAACACCACTGTAAGCATATAAAGTGACTGATGAATATTGTATCGACTCTCACTCAGTTAACTTGATAAGTTTGATGATCATCAGTTTTTGATTGTATGGTAAGGAAGTAAAGGTAACTACAATGAACACATTTGTATATGTGTACATTAGGCCCACGTAGTAGCACCCCCACACACACACACACCTATAAAACGGATGAGCTCTTTTTCCTGCCGCAGCTTTGATTTGTTGTACAGTACATGATAGTAATATATTGGCCTCTCTCCTTTCTTCCCTGAGTAATACAGTCACTGATGGGTGATGTATGTCATGTGTACACACACACACAAGGCACAAATGCACAGCACACACACATACATTGGCACTGCTCTATCTTGCGCGTGCAAAAGTCACACTTTGGAATGAAATTCATTAATTACATTGTGTGACCAATTAATTGTGATGGAGCGGCCCCAACACCAGAAAGGGCAGAGTGAGGGGAAAACTGATGGCACGTCACACTGGTCACCCCTATCCTCAGCTGTCATTTGCACCACAGACACTATTAAAAACTAATGGCATCACTTTTTAAAAACATGTTTCCTCTTTCCATATCTTTCTTTTTTCCATCTTTCCTTTTTGTCATCTTTATTGCTGTATGACAGCATACGATTTGTATTATATGATAATTTTGAAATGTGAGTTTTTGAGAGCTCATGCAAGTAATCTTGCCCGTATTTCATGTAAGTTTGTGATATAGTGTATGTACATGTATGCATGTTTTTATACATAATTACAATTTCTTTTTTCCTGTTCTAATCAGTTTACATGTATATGGATAAGTTAAACTTCTCAATCAAATGCACTTGTTTTTGTGATTATTTATATATATATTTTTTTGTTATTACTAGTAAATTTTGAATTGTAAGGGGAAAAAAAATCACAGTGTATTTGAAAGCTTGCTACAAAGCTTACTGTCAGGAAAACATGTCTTCATCCCAATATCAGGAGCAGAGGTTTACATTTTATGTCCCAAAATTTTGCATGGACCTTGACATTTACGTTGTATTCAACATCACTACACATGTAATATTGTTCAGATGCAGTGGCTGAAAAATTACCAACAGCCCACTAGCCCAATGGCTCGACGAAAATGGCTGATAATGATAGTGGAGCATTGTGGACTAATCAAATTCTTTGCTGTACACCATAAGTTTTTGTTTTGTTTTTGGCTTGAATGAAAAACAACTACAACAACAACTGTTGAGTGCAACCATTGATTTGTTTTGATTGTTTTGTTTTGTTTTGATAAAACTTGCATGGCTGTGCAGTTTGATAACAAGCAATATTTCTTGCTATCTGTTTGTGATTTGTTTGTTTTTTGTTCGAAAACCCTAGAAAAAATGAGGTGCAGTGAAAGCTACAATGTAGCACTCAAGATTGAGTCACTTAATCCCCAAGGGATGCCCCTTTAATGACTTCCATAAACCATAACCAGCCATGCAAAGTATCTTGATTTCATAATCTTTCCACAGTGTTTTTATACCGTCACTGATTTGTTGTTATAGCATCACTGCTCTGAGGTGGTTGTTCCCAACAGATCAGTTCATGTCTGGTCCCATCTTCAACTGAAATGTTGTGGGAATGTGGGGGGGGGGGGGGAGGGAGGGGTGTGACAAATGATTTAACTAGTGTATAGTACAATCAATCTTATGTTGTAGTAGGGGAAAGGTGAATAAAGAGGATGCATTGTGAACATTTGTCACTATGGTGTCTAAATGGGCATTAATTTAAAATGTACCTTTTGCCAAAAACTCTTTGTTCTCTATTCAGTATTTGATATCTATTGTATTCATTGATCAGTAGGAGGTCGGTACTATTATTATAAAGTGAGCTAAAAAACCTATAGAGCTTTGTGAGTGTGTGTGTGTGTGTGTGTGTGTGTGTGTGTGTGTGTGTGTGTGTGTGTGTGCGCGTGTGATTACAACATGGTTTAAAAGTGTCCTTGGGCTTCCCGCCGCAGAGGTACTTTGTAAGTTTCCTCCAAAGATCTGTTTGTTGTTGTTTTTTCTTACTTTATAGATCATTGCGATTTGTGTGTAATAATACAATTTATCATGTCTTTTAGCATAAGTTTAATAGCATGTATTCTAAGTACTGACTTGTGCATTGGTATTGTGGCAAAACTTTTGCAGTTAATTATAATGTATTTAACTTGTTAGATTATAAAATCAGGTAAAAATAGTGAAGACAATGGAGGTGTAGGATATTTAACTGTGTACAAAATTTACTAGTATAGTTCAGAATTGTAATGTTGTTACGACAAATTTATGATACAAAAGTTTAATGTTGTTATAATGACGTTCAGATTTTCATATCTATCTGTGTGAACGCGGGGGGGAAAAAGTATTCAGTTTCAAATATATTGCAGTGCATTGATTTATTGGCCCACCTTCGATCCCTTTGCCCAGTTCATTATTCATCGTGTTGCGTGGATAGAGTGGGAATCCTACCCTTCCAGTCATAATTGCGTGCGGTCCTGTCACCTGTTCAATCTCTAGTGCTGTGCAGTCGACATTCGGCAAGATGTGTGTGATTTGCTGGATCCGGGCATTTACTGACATAATCGATGTGCCCTAGCAAAGTTGTGTGGATTTCCCCCAGAGTCCAACAGGCTCTGAGATTACAAATTTCATTTTCGAATTAATTCATACACATTGTACAAATGTCTTAGAATTTCAGTATGCATGTTCATTTGATTTGTTTACACTCAGTCGGGATGACAATGAAGTGCAAACATGAAAAGTAACCGTGATGGATTATCAGATGATGCATCACACGTTACCCTGGGGTACCGTAGTACCGCGGGGTATCACGTTGTGTAGCGCCACCTCACATCCACTCGAGGACAGCCACAGAGAAATGCATGCACTGTGTGTGCGTGTACACAGTCATTCCCATGCCACTGCATGTTATACCATGGAGCTACTAACTAGCTCCATGGTTATACTATGCATGCATGGTACGCTGTGCTAGCAATAGCGTGTGCTTCAGTGCAGTGCAGTGCAGTGGCTAGCGCGCACTAGCTCCAGCACCAAAATAATTTCTGCTTTTTGGCAACCCAGGGTACAACCTTTAAAAAAATAATAATAATAATTCAACAAAATGGCAGATTTTTATTTGGTATCCCGGGATACCATTTATGTCATCAGATATACAATGTACTATACTGTCCTTCACACGAACAAAATAGGCAGATGACAATTGGGATCCAAATACCGAGAATTTTTGGGCCTGTTCAGATAGACAGAAATATCCTGCTTAGACAAATTTGCTGATTGCAATAATTTGTTGATCAAACTGTGCATGCCCAAAATCTACCAAAATGGTAACCCCTGCCCTTGTGTTCATGAGCTGTTGTGATGTGTGTTTTGAATGATGGGATGAAAAATCTCGAGATTATTTGCTGCAATGTTGACACACTCGCCACGGTGCAATATCATCCCAATACTTTTGAAATAATCGCAAGATGTCTTTGGATTTGGATTACGATGCAGATCACACTATTTAAGAATAATTTTATGTCCGTGCTGGAAAAAATCTTTGGATACTGATAGAGATGCAAATCATGAAATTTGTATCCTGCTGATATGCCTCAGTATGAATCCCACTTATATAGATCTACTTCCAACATGGAAAACAGGATATCATGCAACACCAACTTTATTGCATAGAAACGCTGTTTACTACGTCATTGATGGTGATCATATCTCACTTCAGAACCATGTCATGTGTTGTAGTTCAGGTTTTTAAAACCAAAGTGTTTCACCGTAACTTTCAGTTTCACTTTAATAGCAGTAGCGCATGACCCAAATTTCATATGCAATACACAGGAGAGTGGTCTGATTGGCACTTGTACATGTAGGCCAGTATGCAAGTTAGTGCTGCTGTAGGTCATGTACCATTGTAGTGCACCCCTAACACTTGTCAAAGGCTTGTATTGTGTACCATATCGGTGGGGTTTACTGGTATTGATTCCGAGAGGGTTAATAAATACTTGGTACAGGCATTTACTGTACATGAGTAGATTTGATTGTAGGTTTGATCTGTGCAAGTGCAAGGTTGGAGGCCTACATTGTATCACTAGAGCATTTCAGCTCCAGTGAGGACACAGGTTGAGGTAGATACCGGTGTTTCACACGCTTCAAGGATGCAGCATTCTCACACTTTTCCTTGGTCCTCGGCAACATATGTCATGTTGTCCCTGACTAGACTGACTTCCAGACTGTTGGTTTTTACACCTTACACAGCTCTCAAGTACCCTGTCCGATTTGACACAAATACATGTATCAGCCTTAGATAAGAATACTACCTCCCATGTAGCATGTTAGCCCACTGAGCAGCATTTGCAGGCCATGCTTTTGTTTCTGTGGCGTATGGGTGAATAGCCTTATCTCAAGGCTTTAATGAAATGTTTTATACTCATTAGGTGTACTGATGAGGGAAGTCTGGAAGTCAAGCCAGTGCATAGTGAACAAGGCAGAACTCACCCTCAGTGCTCTACAACATGAAGAATCCCCTCTCAAAGGCACTACTCACTTCCTCCCCCCCCCCCCCCCCCCCCCCCACCGATTATGTCACGTCTTATTGGCGACATGGGCATGTTGCGTTGTATGCAATTTTTCCAGGCCATAATCAATGGCTGTATCATTACCGTCAGGGATCGCTCTGCAATCCTGCCTCCTACGCCCCGCCGCATGTGCCGCCGTCTGCCGCACGGCGCTTCATTAAAGTCGCTCCGTACATTGATGCATGTGCAGGGCCTGCTCCCTGACTCAGTACATGCATCACAGGGGGCATGTAGCTGCCAATCTGTGGCAGCAGAGACAAGGCATGCATAGATAGGCTGATGTACCATCTGGCACCCACTGATCGCAGACTTGCATTCCAGTGTTGCTATGTTATTTAAATGTTCGAGTTCTTCTTTTAGTCTTTAACTATACAATTTTTTTTTTGGGTAGAATTCTGTGTTACTGTGTGTGCCATCAATGTGTGTGCAGCTGTGTCGGGGGCTGTTTTTTATAAAGATACATGTACAAAAGAAAAAAAAAAGATAATAGAATGATTGCTCTAGAGGATGTCAGAAGCATTATGTATTTGGGTTGTCCATTTGCCTGTCTGTCTGTCCCACCATACAGTGTATGCTACCACAGTAAAAAAAAAGAAAGAAAAAAGAAAGTCTTTTTGTGTACAAACTAATGGGAGCATTTTGATGTGATGACACTATCACCTAGTCTTCATCAGTAATTGCTTTGGGAAATGTAGTTGCAAGTAATATCACTGCACTCTAAAAGAAAAATATGCAAAAGTGCAAAGTCATACAATGATTATGTTCATTTCAGCTTTCTGATGAAAATTATACCCTTTTGTTTGTGTGTGTGTTTTGTTGTTGTTTGAACTCATGGAAGTCCATTTGAACATGTGGTTTAGGGTTGCTAGCTCTTTACATGGATGAAGGATGGAGTGAAATGGTCAATAGCTTCTTATCTACATTGATTTCGTTTTGCATGGCACAGGTGTACGTGCCCATATCCATGAAGAGGCCGGAACTTTACGAAGAAAGAACAAATATAGGGACTATTTTGCTGGCTGTATTGTTGTCATGGTGATGGAGGCAAATGGGGTTTCTTAACTCAGCGGTCTGAGCAAGTATAATTGCATTCAGTGTACATGTACAATGTATGTGTATGTGTATGCTGCGTACCTAGGAGAGATTCTCAGATGGAATATCAGTGAGGGCTTAAATTTTATCCATTATGTGGTATGGTCAATTTTAACCAACTCTGTATTAAAGTGATAAATCCTGAGCAGAATACTTACGAAACCATATCCTAGTTCGCGAGAGCCAAGATTCGCGAAGTCAAAATGCGGGTGAAGTCAAAATGCACGTGAAAGTTGTTGTCTGCACTATGCATTGATTTTCAGTCAGTGGCAATTTGCCTATAAAAGCTTTCATGCCTGAACATATTTTTTTTTTTCAGCTTATAGTATGAAGCTATGAATCTGAATAGTCCTTGTGCCAGATTTCATGATGTAATGCTTATTGCAAGATTTTAGTCAGGATCTTGACAAGGCACGCATGTTGCAAGTGGGTTATACTACTAACGCCATGAAATAATCCGGTCATTTGTACTACGAGTGTACGTACCTTTGAGATGATGATTCAGATTCAGAATCAGAGTTTTCAATAGTCCACACTATACATTTGAAAATCTGCATACGCGTTCATGACTGTCTAATGATACAACGTATGATGTTAGTAATAGCAATAAAGGAGCCGCCGCACGCACTGATCGAATGGTGCTCATACTTGATATGTGCTTTATTGGCTATTAATGTACAGTGTATCTTTGTACAGTGTATGGTGGCCATATCAGTGTTTGCCACTGCTCCTCTAGAGGGAGCCCTGTCATTATTAGCAATATTGACATGGCCAAAAGGAACAAGTGCTCTGAATAAAACATCAAATTCCTAGATGCACATATCGGACTGGAATTCTATTTGGTTCTGTTCAAGAGTCCAGAGCCATATGTACTGTACTTCAGTGCTAGCAATGAAGTGATGAAATGATGCAGTGTTTTGATTGACAGTCTAATCTTGTGTCTGTGTCTTCTTCCCCTCTTCCAGGAGAGAGCTGCCACGTCCACCCACTCCACCGGAGCTACAAGAGTAAGGTCCTCTCCCACTACCCTTCCAACGTCGAGTGGAACCCCTTTGACGCTGATGGCGTCAACATGGTACGTTAAAGAACCCGTCATCTCTACTCATCCTCAGCAAAATTTAAAAGAGAAGCAGATACATACAGATTCACTTGATGTACTATCTATCAGGTCATATGCCTAGTAGTCTTTTTGAACTCTATAAACTATCATCACTGAGAGGTTATTTCCAAAGATACATGTGTAGTAAAGACAGAAGGGTGGGGGTAAGGGTAAAGGTAATAAGGTAGTACAGGGATGTGGTGAATGACTAACAATTGTACAGTCTGAGAAATTTCCACCACTGTCTTGATACTCGACAGATTTGGCTGAAATATTCGGTGACCCTTTCTCAGACGTCACTTATTCAAGTCCAAACACCTTCTCACAAGAGGTGAAAATCCTGTTAAAATGGCCATGTAATTTGCATGTGAATTACTGACAATGAGTTTTCCTTTCTAACCGTAATGAAGTGAGTTTACCGTGTGTCCTTGAAAAAACTTATGAAAGATGTAATCATGGCAAAATGTCCCCGAGTGGAAGTGCTGCTAGTGCTGTGAGCATACAGTGTAGGCCAATATTTTCATAAGCAATACATCCAGCGCTGGCTGGGTAGCATGTTTAATGAGCCAGTGGTATATGAGAGGATAGGACAAGATAGTGTATGCTGTGCGAAATGCAGGAAGAGGAATTCTAGCCACATCCTGGTGTTGAGATACAAGAACTTGGCAGCACCAATGGAGGTTTCAGACCTTGACAAGAATTTGTTTTCTGTTATGTTGCAGAAGTACAGTGTAGTTGTTTTTTAATAGATATAGATGTATTAGAGTTTACGGATACTGAGATTAGTCGCCTCACGAACCACTACTTGCAAACTCCAATCCATACCACAGCTACCAAGGTATGCCACAAACTCCGTAGCCTGTTCATCAATCATGTCATACGTGATAAACTTTACATGAAAGAGTATGCACGCAGACGCGTGCACAGCACCATGGTGGCAGAAATTACTCGGTCTGACATTCGAGCTAAGCTTTTTGAAGTCTGGCTTTAGAAGTTGTTCCCATTGAAACCACAAACTGATGCTCAATAAAGCAAGTAAAACTTGGTTGTAAAATGTGGTCGGGCCAACATGAGTTCAGAAAAAAAAAATGTTTGACAGAAAGATGCCTTGAGCTACATGTAGATCTCAGATTCACAAAAGTAAGTTGATTAGCTAGAAACACAAACATGCTTACAAATGAGTTCCTAGCAAGTGTGAAACCCCTCGAAGTGTGTCTGAATATCCTGGCTCATGTTTTGATGAGTTGAAAAACAACGCAATGCCAGTGGGAGGCAGAAACAGGGCATGTTCTGCAGTGCATTATGCGGAACCAAAACATCAAACCCAGCAAACTTTCCTCTGACGTTCCCTGTTATACAGTCTGAGGGAGATACAGTCCCCATATGGTGGTACATGTAATTCAATCTGCCCATGGAATATCATATTGCCAACAAGGAAGAAAAGGACAAATGTTGCTGTTTCTCGTCTATGAGCAAATGTATCTGTCATTTAATAACAGATCTGCAAAGTATTACTTTGTCCTGACTTTTGAGATCTCTTGATAGAGAGAGTATTTTTTGTTAAAAACGTAGTATCAAAGGAGAACATACAAATTCATTCTGAATATGTTGATGGCTCAAAATGTGTACACTTTTCCATGTACTTCACATTGCATATATTGTAAGTGAGGCAAATTGATGTTTTGCCTGTACCTATTAAATTTGTTTAATTGTGTTATGATTGTCCAATTCCTCAAATTTCACAGTCTGTTGGTTTTTATGCATACATGCATTTAAATTACAGCTTATCCTTGAGGCTGATTTCTTGGTTAGGACATGGGAATAACAACAATACATGCTACCTTCTCATCAATGTACTCCCATTTCCATGGAAACTACCCCTCCCCCTTTTTATTATGACAAAGTTTAGGAATGCAGAGACCATTAAACTGAAAATAATTTGTCATCATTGTAGCGTGACAAACATGATTATACCAAATAATTGCAAAATATTTGTGTGTACAAATGTACATGTTATGGATGCATGTTTGTTTGTGTGGAAAGGAAGGCAAGGGGGAGGGGGAGTAATATATTTTATTGAGTTCAGTAACCTCCAGTATACCTTCGTAGTCTGTTCAACATAGACCCAAATTCGAGCACATGTATACTGTAAAAATAGCATATTATGATTGTGACTTCATCATTTTTGTTTTTGTCTTAATCATCATGTTCCGTGTTCTTTTCTCTGCGAAAATTCTAAACCCTTTAACTTTCTTGCTCACTGTCAAATGTGATGCTTGATATTTCTTTGATTTATTGAAGTCAAAATGGACATGGAGTAGATTGTGCCTTAGTATTTGGCAGTTATCTGGTTGAAATACTAACTGTTGAGGGTTTTTTTTTTTTTTTTTTTTTTAGTTATCTCAGCTGATGATTACTGTGCACATTTTATGACTGACGTCACCAGTTTTCTCTTGAACACTCACAACATGTTTTTGCCTACATGGGACTACATACTAGCGTGTTCTACTTTTGGAAAGGGCATCTCATTAATAATATTTTCCAAACCCTCTGCTTGTGTCTAGCAAGCTGCTCTGTGTTATGGTGACCGAAAATCAGGATGCTAAGAGAGGTGGAGTGACCACTCCTCGTGACCTGATGACCAGGCATGGCTGGCCAGTGGTCAACATGTATATTTATCCCAGTGGACAGATTAGAATAAAATATGGATGGGAATTGTATCAGGGAATTGTGTCACTATCAAGGAGGTATTTTGAGATGTGTGTTTGTGTGTTTTAATGGGAAAAGGAGTAGGGAAACCGAAGAAGTAAAACAAAAACAGCTGAGGAATGTCTAGCATAAAAAAAAAATATATATATATATATACAAAATAAAGCAGTTTATGGGAAAATTGTAGTTTATAGCATGAAAGATAATCAATATGTGACCTGCTGTACATATATTCAAAAATGAAATAAGAGGAACACAGGGCCCCCAGGAAAAATAGTGTACAACCACTGATTGGGTTTCCCTGTTGAAATAAGACTAATAGGTAAAGGAATTGAATAAATGAATAAAATGACAGAATTTTTCAGGAAGATCAGTATTCAGTTGATATTCAGTTAAAATTTTTTGGCATCTGTGAGACTCTTGTAGTGAGAAGGTGAAGTCACATGTCCTTTGTGTTATAACAGCACGATACAAGTCTGCTTGTTTTTAACCTCATTGACTCAAAATACTTTAATGAAAGTGATGAAGAATTAACAATATCCTGCCGAAAATGTCATGATAATACAATGGGTTCAGCCATTCTGATATTTTTATTAACAACAGAGGCAGAAAAGGGTCTTCTGTGTTCAGATCATGCATTCTATATACAAGATATTTCAGAGACGTGTGATATCACAGACTAACTGGCACCATTTTTGTTGTTGCCCTTTTTTTAAAAGACCAAACTGGCTGTTGGTATGACAAGGGAAGATTGACACATTTATTGAATTTGAAGGATCTTTTCTTGGATAACTGTTATAGCTGTTTTATGGTAATTGAAACAATGTATTGTAAAATGGATTTCTTGTGAAGTAAAATTATACAGCTGTAGCTATAACATGAACAATGGTGGAAATTTTTTCGGATGAGTCGTGAATTCAGCGTTCGTACAATGGCTGCCTTTGTTTGTCTGTGAGTTTTTCCACTTCAAAAAGCTGGTAGACCCTGCCATCTTCAGCTACCAATCTGGTCTTGTTTTTCTCCCTTTTATAGCTGGATTGGATCCCTGGACAGCAATATCATGCTCCTTTTCCAACAAAACAACTCTTGTTCTCTTCTCTCACGAGGAATAACAGACATATCACTCACACACATACACACACACACACACACACATACACATGTAATGATAACAACAACAACAACAGAAAAACCTGGGAAACAGGTCCTTTTGAGAAATCATGGACTTCGTCGCATAATCTGGATAGATAGGTGCACAGATTGATGAAATTTCCGCATTGTAAGAAAACTCAAAGTCGTGTGTTCCTTGCAGTCAGTCAACATGTTAGGAAGTGGGCAAGGTGAGCCTCGTTGTCAAAGTTCTTGTGTGGTTTGATCTGAAATGCATCACTGTAATTTTGTTTTCAACTGGCCGTGTTCAGCTGGAGGAAATGTAGTGAAGGCCTATGCATACCTTGATTTTCCCTCTTGTATTGTACATTTTTCTCTCTGGGTTTGTGATGAAAAGGTACATCCACTATCTCTCTTATTTTCATTTCTTTCCCTATTCAGAAAGCTTTTTAAATCAAAGACAATCTTTGGTTTTGTTTGATCATAGAACATGTAAAAAAAACCCTCAACAAAAGCATTATTGCTGTGGGAAAGGCGAGGCATGTTAAAACTCCGGTCATGTGTTTTCATTCTCTCTCATGTACATAATTATGATCCTACATCAAGAGCTGTTCTTTTTTTCTTTTTCTTGAACATACACCATGTAATCTGCATGGTTGTTTGGTAAAAGGTGTAATTTAGCTATTTTGCCATCAGCTGCAATTCAGTTGTTTATTTCTTTTGAACAGGCTAATAAGATTAAGCCTTTTGTCCGTGTGTGGTATTTGCATGCAATCTTTAAAAGAAAGTGAGGTCTTTGTTTGATAAGAGCATTTTAAGGTTTTGAAATCTTCTATGTATTCCCCAAGGCCTTGTGGGTGCAGCAAGGATATGGTAAGAATGAGTATTTCCTGTGTACTGGTGTAGTTGTGGTGTTGCACATGTCAGGCTTCCTGAGATATGCCAGGAATTGCGATTAGCCCAGTGGACGTCAAACTGCCCCGCGATTGTTCCATCGCCAGCGACCCTCTCCCAGCACCCCCAAAATAAACAGGCCGGAGTGAGCGCTGAGCCGTAGATGGGAAGCGCAAATCCGCGCAGCCCCGATTCATTCATCAAGAGTGTCAAATATCAAAACAGTGGCAGTGTTCCTTCCCCCGATGCCCGTACTACCTACAGTACCATCCATTCACATTTGTAGAGTGTATCGTCACGGTAACAAACATGGGGCAGGGAGGGGGGTTCTTGTTGCTGGCACCGGCTGTCATTATCAGCAGTAGAGCCTAAATCAGGTTAAACCAAGGAAAAGCATGTTTTTGGTAACTTTCTGTTTCTTTTCTGGAGGTCTTGTCAGATGAACTCATGTAGGTCTAATATCTGGCATTACGTAGAAGTGTGAACGTAGTAGTTCGCATTATACTTTTAGCTGTTGCCCAAACTTGTATTGCAATTCAAAATATAAAACCAAAAAGACAGAGAAAGAAGAGGGTCAAGACCTTCCAGGTTAGATGTTCATATTTGAGTTGAGAGATAGTTTGATAATAATAATAATGATAATGATAATAATAATGATAATAATAATAATAATAATAATAATAATAATGATAACAATGATGATGATTGTTATTATTGTCATTATCATCATCATTATCATCAGTACTTACCAGTGTAATTTCATGGTTATTATTAAATGCCATCTGATCTGTGTGTGTAGTCATCCTCATTAATTTGCACTTTGTCTTCAACCTACATTACAGGAATGTTCTTTGTGTTATGTAGCTAATCTACCCTCTTTTCCATGTTCCTGGAATGAGCTGTCACAAATTTTCCAACCACATCTTATAACCAATAGTGTCCTGGCAAAAATTCTCTTTTATTGCAAATTTGTGACACTCAGTGAAATCATTTCAGGATCCAAATGATGCTATGCAGGATAAAGCATTTGATGATCATATTCTCAGTGGACGAGCCACAAATTGATTGATTTTATTGTCTATAAGAAATATCAGGCAAACACTGTAAAAAAAAAATGAAAATGATTTGTGAGATTGAAATATAAGAGCAAGCTGCAATCCTTTGTTTTTTATTGGATGGAAATGCCATGTGTTGTAGGAACACTATATTTGATGTGTGCTCCAAATGCGGTGAAGCAGCAGTATTGATTAGGATTGTTTTCAGCTCCTAAAAAGCTGACAGTGATGCATCAAGCACCATCCACCAAGTGGGAGTCGATTGATTTGGTGCTCAATCAGGAGAAACCCAGATATTTCACAGCGGTTCGGTCATCAGAAGGCACGGGCCCATCAATCACGCCAGCGTTAGAAGATTGCTGTCAGCATTGGAAGAGGCGATCTGTACAAGTCCTACCTGAGGGGCTCTCTCTTGGCATATCTAGATTATTGCCTACACCTGTGATGGAAACCTTTCATAAAGCTGAGATGCTCCTGCAACCCCCCCCCCCCCCCCCCCCCGAAACCACATACTACTGTACATGTAGTTATCCACTTGTGCACAGGTAGCTCTGAGCCCATTTAAAGCATGATTACAAGAAAGAAATGGAAAAAAAACAAAAACATGTGTTGCCAAGAGTGTTATTTTGACATGGCAACAGCATGGGGGCAGTGCAGCATTCCTTATACTTCCTCGCCCCTCTGTGTCGATATCTCCCCCCCTCCCTCCCCTCCCCCCCCCCCCCCCCCCGCATTACAGCTTTGTTCAGTGGAATATGAAACATTGACGAGGCCATATTGAGCCTCATTATGGCAGCTTCCGCACCTGTCCGCAGCGCACCTTGCATTCACGCTGGCCAAACGGGAATGGGCGAATACTCTTCCGCTGTAGGGTTATTGACACGGCGCTGAAGGTCACGGCAGGGAATGCACAAAGCCTCTATGATATGCAATTTTCTGGCCTAATGATCAATGAAAAAAGACCAAGACCGTTCATTTCAATTTGCTTGTTAATGAGATGCCAGCGAGAGTCATAATTAGGTTCCTTCCCCTCCCACCTTTTACTGCAGGGAACTTGAATATTTCTCAAAGTTAAAAGCTGTGTATTGAAGACTGTAGTGTAGACTGTACACACTGTATGTTAGGCATAGTGTAAACCCATGTGCAGCCAAACATATTTATCGTGACAAGCCGATTTCCAGTGATACAACATATACACACATAGTAATTGTGACATTTATCACTGCTGTAGTTTATCTTACTATGTTTACATCATTCCAACATGAAATTCATCCCCTTATTCCTTCCCCTCTACATTGGTTTTAACAACTGTATCTTATACCCACTGAAGGCATTTTCTATTGTTTTGAAATGTAAAACATTTTCATGCATCAGGGATTAATTTTCCTGGATTCTCATCGCAATTTGCTATGCATTTTTACACCACTGCTACACAAACTAACTTTTGTGTAGCAGTTTTCTTACATAGAAGTGTACAGGATATCATTGAAGATATTTTTCATCAGCTGAAATTGCTAATCAAATTTGAGTTCGAAAATTATTCCCTGTGCATCCTTCAAAAGTTTTCCTAGTCAGTGATTCTTAAAACTATATGATTGTCAAGGTGTTTACCTCACATTATAAAAAACATAAATAGTAGATCACATGGCAAGTGTACATGTACTTGCAATGTATGGATTTCTGTTACTATTTTCATCTACAGAATTTGCAGAGTGTGCTTTGCAAGTAATCTTAGAATACAGTCATCTTGGAAATAGATGTAAAAGGGTTAGCATTTGTGTTGGTACCCACTAATAACCTGAATTGCAGGTTTGTGACTGTCCGGATTCAGGCATATAAAATTTTTCTACCTTTTATAAAATAGGGGGTAGGTAAAAGTCATTCATCATCCAACACATCCTAGTTTAATCAAGTTTTAGTTCATTTATTCATTTCAGTCACAACAATCAAATATAAGAAACATGGAAAAAGAATCAATTTATTTCTGTAATTCTTTCTCGTAAACACATTATACATTTACCCATGAACAATTTTCTGGTCACGTAATGGAACATACCTGATAAATGTTAGATAGCATGAACATAAATTGAATATTGTAAGATTACAAGGTTGCAATTTATTGCACAAGTAGCCTTTGCTTTCAGAAAGTCAGTTATGATTTTCATTGAAATGATAATGTCTGTATAATTGAAACTTAATATTCTATATTTCTTTCTTCCCCAACAGCTATGTATGCCCAAGGGTCTTACCTTCAGGACCCAGAAGGGCAACCGACAAGCCAGGTTCCACTCCTTCGTCATGACGCGGGAAGACGGCTCTCGCACGTATGGCGCCGCACTGATGTTCTTTGAGCAGGTGACCAGCCAACACATCTGCGCTGAGCTGCAGACGCTGCAGCACAAGTACGGAGAGGACCGGCGGCTGCGCAAGGCCAGCGCCGTGGAGGGCAGCACGGGCAGCATCTACGACGAGATGCACCCAAGCAACAGCGGATACAGGACTATTGGGTCTCCGCGCTTCCAGCGCAGGCAATCAAGCCCGGCGATACAGGGGCTGGCATCCCCACGCACCAGAAGGAGGAGTCCGGTGCACCAGGCGTGCCACCAAACAAAGGCCTACACCCTCCCGAGGACTCACACAGACTCCAAAGCCCCCCACTTTGACATGTTGAAGGACACCCTCTATGTCTCCAAGTGCATATGCCTCATCATGCAGGTGCCCTTTGTGAGGGCCACGCAGAAGTTCCTGGAGCAGATCTACGAGGTGGTGCGCTCCTCGAACTCCCCCTCTCTCCCCATGGAGAGCTTCATCTTCAATATCCTCTACGAAGTGCCGCTGCCCCCGATGGGCAGGAGTATGGTTTTTACGGGTGTGTCGCGCAATATTGCTTGCCAGAGGCCGTCGCGGACGGAGCTGCCGCTCTGTGAGTATCCACTACGCGAGGTGTTTACCCTGCTTGGAACAGAGAACGTGGTGGACCTCCTGACCTGTGTCCTGCTGGAGAAGCAAGTCATCCTTGTCTCCAAAGGTGGGCGCCATCAGGGCAAAGTGCCAGGGCGGTTTTTTGCTTCTTATCAGTTGTGGATATAATGTCAAAGAATGCAGAGATTGCCCTGGAAGTTATGAGAAACTGGACAAGACAGATGCACTTGTAGTATACACAAATCTGTACATAATCAATCAAGCAGTTTTTGCAAATTACAGTTTTACTGTATACGCTATAATTTTCGCGTACATAAATTTTCGCGAATTGCCGCTGTCACACATTTTCGCGAGTGGTTAAATTCGCAATTGGGGGACCAGAGAAAATATGAAGTGGCAAAGAAAGTGTGAATTTTCAACTTACTAGCAAATAAGAATGATACTAGTTATACACTGCATGAAAAAAACTTACCAAACTCTGCGAACTAGTAAGTTAGAATTCAACATTTTTGAAATGGTTAAGTCCATCGCGCTAGATTTCTGTAGAATTCAACATTTTTGAAGTGGTTAAGTCCATCGCGCTAGATTTCTGACGAGTGGTCCCCTCATGCGATAATGGATTGGCTCTCTACTGTATTCGTAAGTAGACGTGGACGTGCGTAAACAAGCCTAGCCAGTATGGTCTGTTCGGTAAGCCGTGACATGGTATACTAGTACTGAAATGTTCGTATCATCAAGGCAAGGGATTCATTTTGGAAGGTAATATTTTCGCGTGTTGTTAATTTTGCGAATAGCTCCCGACTGGCGAAATTCGCGAAAATAAAACCCCCGCGAAATATATAGCGTATACAGTATATGATTTGACAACATCATAAAGGATGCAACTTAATGACACTCTCAGAGTGCAATATCTACTATAAATCAAGATGAGTTTGAGTGGCCAGTGTGGTCAGGGAGACACTGGAAATGTACAAGTCTTCCAGAAAAAAATTATTTTCTCTTTTACCTCATTTGCACTTGCATTAAATCCTATCCCCTCCCCTCACCGGTAACACCAACAACAGCAGCAGCAGCAACAACAACACCACCAATACCAACACCAACACCAACACCAATACCACCACCACCACCACCACATCCAACAACAACAACAACACCAACACCAACACCCAACACCCAACACCCAACACCCAACACCCAACACCCAACACCCAACACCCAACACCCAACACCCAACACCCAACACCCAACACCCAACACCCAACACCCAACACCCAACACCCAACACCCAACACCCAACACCCAACACCCAACACCCAACACCCAACACCCAACACCCAACACCCAACACCCATCACCCAACACCCAACACCCAACACCCAACACCAACAAGTTTTCTTCTTTGTTCTTTCAACAGATTACCAGCGCCTGATGCTTGTGGCTGAGAGCATGTCTACCCTTATCTTCCCCTTCACATGGCCTTATACGTATGCCCCGATCCTTCCCGCCTCCATGCTCTACTTTCTCGACGCACCCCTGCCGTTCATCATGGGGCTCCATCTCAGCGAGGCCAATCTCTACCCCGAGTCAGAAATGGAACTGCCCACACAGGTGCGTTATCTCTCAGTCCGGGATATTAGATTAAAGACATGAAAATGCTTATCTCCATCCATGCCAGACATCACATCCTAGATACTAGTGTTATCGGCAAATGTCGAAGGCGTCATTGATGTTCTGGGCCGCTTCCGATAGTAGGTTCAGACAACACTCGGAAGAACACCTGTTTTGAAAGTGTAATGCTAGCAGAGATCAAAGAGATTGTCACTTTTGATAGATGATTCTATTTTGCGGAAACTACGACTTGTCGTATTTGGCCTGGATGACCCTGTGCCTTGGTACACCTTTAATACTTCTTCTGTATGCAATACATTCCTGAGTCTGCTAACAAAAGTGAAGTATTTGATTCTTCTTTTATTGGGGGGGGGGGGATCCTTGATTTTTTCAAAACTTCCCTAGTGGTGCATACATCATTCAGAGTGGAGACACTAAAAGCTTCTCGTCAGGAAGATCCATTAGTTTGGATGACATACTCAAACAGAGATGGTACAGTTTTTCATACAGAGGACCAGTATATAGGATGGTACGGTGGTTTATCTGATTGGTTTCTCCTTGAGATAGAGGGGAACATAATCATACAGTAACATTTCCAAGACGATGATTCCCCCGCACCTCTTTTCGTTTCTTGCAAAGAGCTGCAGATATCTGAAGAAACTGATTTAGATTGAAGCTTATGCGTTCAAAGTAAGTTGGAGATAGAAATAAGAAATCAAAAAGGCATTGCTTCGACTGATATTTGGTTGATGCTCATGTAAGCAAAATCTATTGGATACATTGTTGGCATTACAAAAAAGAGAAAAAAACCCTTTTTCCCTTGGAATATTCATGAGTCACTTAGTTTATGATTATTTTTGAAGCTTATATGACTTGTGATAAGAAATCAAAACATTGCAAAGGTCCCACTTATGACAGCCAATACATTAGTAACCCAGCTACAACCATGAATGTTGGACTTTAATCTTGATTTTATCAACGATAAAGAACAAACAAATGCTTTGTATTGACATTTTGAGTATTCTCTATAGAGTGGGTCAATAATGGCACCCATTGATGAAAATTGGTCTTTGAATGGTTTATCCAAGTAAGAAATGGAAGATTGATATGTGGTAATTAATGTTGTGTCAAGATATTAAATACTGTGTAGTCTCAGCCAATAGGGAGCACAGAAATAGATGGTATTGAGATTTCTTCAAAGTGCTCAAGATGTGGTCCATTTTACCAGTATGAAGCCATTTCTTGCTGAGAGTAGTTTTGACTGCCAAAACTGCCTGTTCTTTTTGCAAGCAGCTAGAAATGAAAATGAAGTATCCTTATCAAATTCCCCGTTACTTCAATATAATCTGTACAGGCAAGGTATGGAATGACTAAGTGTAGATGCTCTGATGAAACAGAAACACTAAAGTTTGCCTAGGTACATGAGAAGTGGCAGGACACACATTTCAGAGATTTTTAAACACTACTGGGTATGGGCATGAAATTTAGCAGTGGATATTATTTGAAAGTTATGCTTGCAAAATTTGCCTTCCACAGCGAGACGTGTTCCACACTAAAACTCTTCTAACAATGCATATGTGAAAGTTTTGATGAGATGAACCCCACACTTTAGGTTGATATTCAATCTTTTAACCCGTTAAGGATGGTTTGATTTTGCTACAACATGCATTTCCCTTAGACGCTTGCCCGAGTATACTCGGGACTCGTCCTCAACTGGTTAACATGTCAGGAGAACTCATGATTCCTCGTAGAACGTGATTAACTTCCATAAAAGGTGTCTGTCACACTCCCAGGGCATGTGGTTTGGATATTTTGGCAATGTGTGAAATGCCCCTTTTGTTAAAAGTCATACCTCAACTGCTTTGTCATAAATTTTGGATTTTGTGAGCCATCAAAGCTCTGTTTGTGTCTTAAAAGTGGCAGTCCTAGACTGCTCGGGATATTAAGGCAATGTGTGAAATGCCCCTTGTGTGAAGACATACAGCAACTGCTCTGTGATGAATTTTGGATTTTGTTGAGTCCCAGAGCTCCATATGCGCCATAAAAAGTTGCAAACCTAGACCCTCTCTGAGAAGTATAGCCTGAAATCACGTTGATATGACGGGGCAACGTGCAACGCCACTCTGGGGCGCGTTGCCACGGTGACTGTGATTCAGATGCCTTCCGTCTGTTCCCAAAGACAAGTGGAGTAGGAGGCGATAGCGTTCATCAACCCTGAGGCTGCCATTTTTTGTCGTTGGGGCAGGAAAGTCAATGTAAGAAGTCTGAAAGGTTAGCAGGATAGGGTTTTGTACTTGCCTTGTGATAGTGGTACCTGGATCTTTGCTACACTGTGGCTACTTGCCAGGGCAGGGCGAAGTCAGAGGCCATAACAGAAATGTCAGTGGCATGGATAAGAAATTAAACCTTGCATCAATGTCGCAGCTACTATCAATGCAAATGTGCTGTAATATAGCCGTGAGGATTATTCAGCAATCTTGCCTGTAATCAAGGTTACCATACAGATGTAGCCCACACATCGGATAACACTCGTCTTAAGCAACTACGTCGGCTATGATCCTTCTATTTTTTTTTGGGGGGGGGGGAGGGAGGAGCGATTGGGGGTTGAGGGTTGGGGTGGAATAGGAGAGAGGGGACAGAGGATAGAAGTCCACTACGTCAGGGATTTGGCTGTAGGAATGAATATATTTTTTAAAGAAATAGTAAGAGTAGACTAGTAGTTCATTAAATTGTCCCTTGACATTTTTCTTTTTTAGGGAGGGGGATATGGAGGGGGAAGAAACATACAATTTACATACGCGTACATATCTAGGAATTAAGTAATACACAAAGGCATTGGGTAAAGAACTTTGAATTGATGCCTTGGACTCAATTACCCTAATACTGCGTGAATTTTATTTATCGGATTCCTCATTCATTTTGTGGATCAGAAGATCTTTTTGTCATTTATTGAGTTTGTATGAACAGTAGTTGTCAACTTCCTTTTTATCCCGAAATGTACAATTGTACATTGTCCCTCTTAAATGTTGTTAGGAGGGGGTCGGTGGGAGAGGCTGTGAAGAAAATGACTTTGTTTTAAAATGTGAAATTGTGACATATTGTGCACATGAACAATATAGAAATATCATGTAAATGCTAGCATTTAAATGGTCAAAACATTTATTGAATATAGTTAATTTCATTCACATGTTTTGAACCCTTGTGTATGAATTTCCTCTTCAGTGTAACTTTCTTCGTTATTTGACATAGAGGTTTTTATAGGGGAGATAATTAATGAATCTATAAATGTTAATTTATTGCGGTGGCAGTATAGTGTCACGGCTTGAAACTCATTAGTGATTTAGCCAGTGCAAAGTCCTTTTTAAGGTACATGTACATTGTACATGTAGGTATGTTAGATCAGGGGGGCATTTCATGAAGCATTTTTGTCACAACTTGTCGGACAAATTTGTCTCGCAAGGATGTCAGTAGCTTTTAACAGTCAGACGAAATATCTGACAAAACGCTTCATGAAATGCAGGTCCATAGTGATCATTCATTCCTGTCTCTCAGCACTTTTCAGAAACATGAAGGACCAGAAATGTTGCAAGCCCACTTTCAAGACAGTAGTTATGTCACTCACGTGGGTAGAGTCTATGAGACTTATGTATATTTGGGTTCCAGTGCAACAAAAGTTTGCTGGTGGACTGTCAAAATGTTTGCTTTTGTATAATTTGTCTGTCAAAAAGTGCACAGGAAGAGGTCCTTAACTGGTTTTCTTATCCAAGGTCTTGGCCATGGATCCACTGTCTACCACCAATGACACGATCTAAATATCTGGTTTCTTTTTTTTTTTGTATTTGTTTTGAAAGCTTGTCTTTGACCTACTTTGATGCTTATTTGTCTGGATTACTCACATCATCAATAACCCTTGATCGGGGCCACATGAAAGGTGCAAACTGACTTTGAAATGATATCCGGCGCAGATGCCTGGATTTGACTTCAAAATCTGCCCTAATTTTATAGTCAGTAGTCACTGGCAGACATGAGAGTGCATTTCAAGAAGTGTCTTTCCTTTCATATTTGCTTTATTAATGCACACACACAAAAAAAGAACTTTCAGAAATAGGGCAAAATTGCAAATTTTGTACAGTGGGCCTCGTGGTCCAAAGAGCAAAGATGTGGCATCATTGTTGTCGTGGTAACCACTGTCTCCAGGACAACGGTGACCACCAGCATCATATCCCCGTCCATCTGCCATCTCTTGGCAGCAAGCCGCTTTTGATTAGGTGTCTCTCCCTCACCCTCTCCATCTCTCTCTCCGTGAGGTCTTCACTCGCTCCTCTCTCCTCTCCATGGTGATGATGGCAATGATGAGGACGGTATCCTCCGCGGTGAATGACAATATTTCGAACTTCCAGTTCGGATGGATGTTGGATTCCGTGCGCAATATTAATACCTAACTACCCACCACATCGCGGTCCTATCAGTTACGATCGAGGTCTATGTTAAGGATTCCATCTGATTTTATTCCTATTTGTAATATCTCTTTTTACTGTTCTGAAACAGATTTCATGTGCATTATTAAATTTTGATTCAGATTTGATTCTCCATGCAGTGTTATATCTTTGACAGTGGTACAACCCATCAATGCTGATAACTGGTTCAACAGGGAGTGCATAAAATTGCATCAAATTCTTGTAGTCTCTTGATAGTATTATACCAAAATTTGTATTGTCTGTGTGTTACAAAGCAAGTGACATTTGGTTACGTGTGATATGAATCCATTTCAAATTTGTTTCAAATTCTTTAACTGCATGTACTACACAACTGTAGGTAGTGATTGCTGACATTGTCCAACAAGAAAAAAAGGTATGGTTACATTCGCTTTTATCTGTTATACGCTTGGGTGTAAGTGGGATGAAATGCGATGAAATGGGATTAGTAGTATTATCTTCTTTTTAATTTGTTCCTTTATTTTGCATGCATTGGCAAACTTAGAGTGATTTCCTATATTTTGCCGGAGATACGTTTGTAGCAACAAATCATTTTTAACAACATCATGTTTTTCATTTACTGCACACATGATAGACTGAGTTATGAGTTTCAAAGGCAGACCTGCAAGCAAAAAGAAAAGGAAAATGCACAGGAGGGTGAATCATGACATCTTTTAATTTTGCGATATGCTCAGCATTTTTAACAAGAAGTGAAGAAGAACAATGATCCAGCCACCACGCTCATGGCTCTTCATCAATGATAAAATCATATCACATATGAATTTGTTTCAGAAAGCTAGTCTCTTACTCTGTATTCTTAGGATTTTTTCAGTGAGAGTAAAGAGATACAGCGACTGTACACTTTACATGGAGAGACACACAGATTCATCGAAATAGTCAGTCTAGATGTGCATTGCTTTTGACAAGAAATGCTGATGTGAGACATTTTTTCTTCATTCTGAGTCACATTTTCCTGGATGGCCTACTTTTTGAGGTCATACACTGTCATCATCAGCCGTCTTGTATTTCTTTTGTTTTCAGTCGCTGGAAAACATGAATATCTAATGTACATTTATATGAGAATTGCCTTGATGCTAGTTTACAACATGGAAGTGATTCGCATGTATTACTTCTGAGGGACATTTTAACATAGAACGGCATGGCAAAATGTTATACAGGATGCCTAATCTTTCTTCTTTTCCATAGGACATTCATGCTATTTTGTTGCTCTATTAGTCAGAGAGAAAAGAGAGAGAGAAAAGAGACAATTGATGCAGATTCTCCTGGACTAATATCTATGCATGTGTACCATTCTGTTAATCCATGAAGTCACAGATACATGTTACTAACAAAACATACCATGGAATTATTCATTTTTATTTTTAATATTTTGTATTTTTTTTGCCTTTAGACGATATGTATTCCACTTGGATAACATCATGCAAAATGCTTTTCTTGTCATGGCATTAATAGACATTGAGCTGTATGTGTCAGAAGAGCAGCTACAGGTGTGCAGTAACTCCATACTGAGTTTAAGAATTGCAAGTACATGAATATGTGGAAGATTCTGTTAAACTTTCTTTTATGTTTTTGTTTCATGAAAAAAACCAAGGAAGTCGGTCTCATTGCCACTAACCGATTTCAGATTATTTACAGTCAGCTAAAGGATCTGACATGCGTTTCTCTTCTTTTTTTTTTTTACCCCATTCTGCATTAATCGCCTCGGTCCATGTTAAACCAGCATTTTAATATTGTTCTCTTCTTCACACACTGTATTTGCGCATTTCACCATAGCAACACAAAGAGAATGTATTGGCATTACAGTTTTATGATTTCCGTCCATCATAGTTCAAAATAAGTGGTAAATAAAGAGGTGTACGACTCCATCTTGATCGTATACACTGTGAGCTGACAGTGACGAAAAATTTAAATGTTCACAGATGGATTTCTGCTTTATTTTCAGTTATTATCCTCAGGTACATGGATTATTTTGTCTTTGTATAGGTCGTTGTTACAGGTCATATCTTAGTCATGCTCTGTAACCAAGAGACATAAAACTTAATTCTGTTTATCTGACTTTGTGTATACAAATTGAGACTGTAAGGTTTCCTGCTAAATATGATGTGCCTTCCATCCTTGGTAATGATAATTGAATTGTTAAATGAGCACATTTGAAGGACTCATACATTGCATTGATTATAAAACATTTTACATACAATATACATTCATGTACCGGGTGTTTAGTATGAGGTACAAATTAGTAGATGTCAAAATACATTCAAGGGCACAGTTGTCATTATTCCAATGTTATATCTACCATTGTGTTTCTAATTTGGGGACTGTCACATGATATTGTATGATACTGAATGAATATACAATACATGTATGTATTCATGATTTTTGTTCCTCTTATGCAGGCTATCCTGATCAAATTATCTGATGTGTTCCTTTAAAGGGGATGCATTTCATATCTCCTGTCCATCCACGTGCAAAACGTGACATTTCTGGGTTCATCATATTTGAAAATCAATAAACTCTGAAATATCTGCGGTTACATGCCTGTCATGATAATGGGGTGATTTTGCAATTACGAATCCACCCCTCCCCCCTCTTTTGAATTCATCGGTCATTTCATAACATGTCTGTCAAGCGTACCTCCGTTGAATTACCTTTGGGCGAAATTAAGTATGCTGGCAGTCAATAACTGGGTTTTTGTGCAATCAGCAAGATCACATCAGTGCACGTACTGTCCTGGAGTGATGTACTTCAGTGCTGCGGCTCATTGGCTGAGTACACAAGCCAGAGTGTTTTATTTGTATTTCATAGATGTGCCATTTTGAATTCTGCGATGAAATTATTAACCCACAAAGTGCAGCCACGGAAGCGATAGCCATTATGAATTGGTCCTAATATTCATTATTGATATTGGATTGGGGCTTACATGAGTGAGATGTTCAAAGCAAATGAGAGCATATGCCACCATAAGCCATGTCAATATATTTATTTAAAAAAATCAAAGAAAAATAAGACCACGCCATCTGTTGCAACTGTGTATTTGTTCACGTAGGCCTTCTTGCTCAAGAGCCATTTACATCGTAAGTGACGGTTTTATGCTCAAGCTATCTCAGCATGATGTCCATTTTAAAATGGAGACTACTGTATACCAAAAATAAGTGAATGAGTAGGGCCTACATGTATGTGAAGTTGTGCTGTATTTTCATGTGAGAATGTTACTAGGGTATGCATGCATATTAGCCACTTCTTGTGCACAGCAATGTGCCGAAATGTATTAGTAGCTACCAGAAGAGAATAATACTATTTTCATCAATGAAGTCTAAACAATGACAGTGTCTATTATTGGCTGGGGGTTCCCTGTCCCCCCTTTCAGTACCGATTATCGTGACTATGAGGGACACCCTCCGTGCCCTCGACAGTCGTGCTAATTACAGCGACTGACTAATATGTCCTATGCTTCCTGCATTACCCAGACCCCCCCCCCCCCCCCCCCCACTCAATAGACAGCAAGAGAAAAGTGCACATGATATACAAGTGTATCCGTACAATGTCCCGTAGAGGAGCACATCCGTGATGCACGTTATTCCCCTACAGCTCTTGACATGGTGTGATTTAGTGTACAAGAACTTTTAACCTTCCCCTCGTTGAGTAGGGGAAATGTATATCCGCCACTACGATCCTAAATGAGTACTTCCTACACTGTAGTAGTGACTACCAAGCGAGGCTGCTGCAGTAAAAGGACATGACCTGAAAACTCGACTCAAGGGTCAGAGAGGGCATAATAACAAAATGCAATACAATACAATTCAATTCAATATTCGTTAAAAGATAGAATGTGACATCATGCTTAAATGTATAATGATTGAGCAACATAGCAAAGTACATTCACATTGTGCATACATTGTATACCTGTACTATGGTCTATTACATTGTACATTTTATGTTCAGTGATTTTATCACAGTAGGTATGTTTAGTACCAATAACAAGACTGATTTGGATTATACACGGTGTATGATATTTGTCATTACTGTTTGCTGCAAACATTGTAAAGAAGCTCGTAGATGTGGAATTCCTCTCTTTTTCATTCATAAACAGACAATTCACATGTGATATATATGGATTGAGAAGTCCAACAAAGGGTCTATGATATTTCAATCTGTTGTTTGCATTACAAGGGTTGCTCTGTGGATGCGAGTTGCAGCATGATAAATTTTTCAAGCCTTAATCGATTCTTCTGCAATCATTGTACCACACAGAGCCAATGAGGCGTAGTGTTTTGTATATTAATTGGTATACTGCTCACATACAGTGCTGTTAATAAAAAGATGAAGTAATAACCTTTTGTTTCTACTGAACAGTACAGCCATGATACAGGCAGTGTACAAACAGTTTCAGTTTCAATCCCTTTAATACTTTTAGAACAACATTTTAATACACGAGTGTACCAGGTAGGTGGTGTACGCTACAAGAAGGCTGCCATCTCATATGTTGTTATTATACCCCCGCCAAACGAAGTTTGAAGGGGGTATATAGGAATCAGCGGACGGTCGGGCGGTCGGGCGGTCGGGCGGTCGGGCGGTCGGGCGGTCGGTCGGGCGGTCGGGCGGTCGGTCCGTTGCAAATCTTGCGTCGGGAACTACTTCCTCAGTTTTCAACCGATTCCCATAAAACTTGGCACAGATGTGTGCCTTGGGTTGTAGATGTGCAAGACGTATTTTTTGACAGTACCCAAAAGTACGTTGCCATGGTAACGGCATATTATGGGCAAAAATGGGTACAAATCTTGCGTCGCGAACTCCTCCCACAGTTTTTGATCAATTTTTATGAAATTAGGTACAGATGTTCATCTGAATATGTTAATGTGCAAGACACATATTTCCGCAGTGGCAAAAAGTGCGTTGCCATGGTAACGGCATGTTATTGGTAAAATATAGGGCAAAATGCTTCATGGCAAAACTGCTTCATCAGTGTTCTTCCAATTCTCATGGAATTCATATTGAATGTTTGTCTTAGGATATAGGTCAGCATGACACATTTCTTGACAGTGACAAAAAGTATGTTGCCATGGTAACAGCTCACATATTATGAGCCTAAATGATGGAAAATTTTGTGTTGCAAACTACTTCCTCAGTTTTTGCCCAATTTCCATGAAACTTGGTACAGATGTGTGCCTTTGGTTGTAGATGTGCAAGACGCATTTTTCCGACAGTACCCGAAAGTACGTTGCCATGGTAACGGCATATTAATGGCAGAAGATCAAGGAAAGATCTTGCGGATTTAACTACTTCCTCAGTTTTTTGACCAAAGCTTATGAAATGTTGTTTTGACCAAAGCTTATGAAATGTTGTTTGGCGGGGGTATAACCAGTCGCTGTAGCGACATTTCTAGTCAATTTTAGTATGTTTCTTTCCTCGTCCAAAAGAAAAGATATTATTGAAATTGAACTTGTGATTATCCAACAGTTGGAATCAACATGCTTAGAATGCATGGAGGTACAAACACGTACCATACTCCTTTTTTGGATCACAAGTAAAATATGTTTTAGAAGACTTTTTTTCCCCTTCTAGGTGATCGGGAGATGCTTTTTAATGCGCATCAATGAGGTTTTGCAGCCTGTGGAGGTTGGTGGCCCTGCTGCAAGCGTACGATATGAAGACACATTGTATGTAAATTACTGCTTGGTAAACAACGATCACGGGACCTATCATCTTACCTGCATCAGCTGCAGTTCCTGTTTATGAATAAATAGAGAGCTCATGTGCCTTGCTAATGGCCTTCTTGCAAGTGTCGGATAATACTCCTGTTAATTTGCACAGATGATATTGTTTATGTCATTTTGAAAGAGTTTTCTGCACTATCGACGGTTGTGTAAACCCCGATAATCTACTTTCTGTCTATCCACCAGTAATCCCCCCCCCCCCCCATTTTTTTTTTTTTCGAGGGGGGGGGGGGGGGGTCGACCTGTGTAACTTGTGTACAACTCAGACACGAATGGAAAAAGCAGATACTTCTTTATAGTTTTTAATACAACTTACATGAATGTCAGAAAGAAATGATGGAGCAATTTTGCTGATATATATACCAAGGTTTATGGGTCATATGATGTCAAGAAAATGGAATTGTTATTATCACTATTATCAATATAAAAGGACTGTTGAGCTTAACCTTTCGTGCACAGGAATAGCGTAATTAACAAAGATCTAGGAAATAAGAGTAATTAACCAAGATCTTTAGCGGCATTTTAAATGGCCTAGTCTAAAGAGTGTGTCTATGAACTAAAAATCGTTGATGCATTTCGCTTCCACTTCGCATTCCCTCGTCTCTTTTTAATAGACCGTAGGTGTAATTGGCCCCGTTCATTCCATTTTTGTTTTACTGGCATCATCAAGTAAATGTCCTTGAGCTAGAATTTGTGTTTGATTGAACTCACAGCTCGGCTCTGTATAATATCCACCATTAGTCGCCCGACCCGCTGCACTTTTAGTAGGTTAATGAACCCACGGGGGAGTCCTGTGCACCCAAACTGTTCTCCCCTTCTCTCTATCGTGCTCTTCTTTTTTAATGCAATATCATCGTTTGAGAAGAACGTGGCCACTAACGATGGATGGAACCGCGGAGATTGGCTCTCATAACAAGGATGTGTCGAAAGAAGTGATTCTGGAAATGGTATTATGGATGCTGGGCAAATATGGGGGAGAAGCCGATTGTGGAGTGATATTTAGATGGATAATGCCGTGGCTGGGGGAATAATGATTATCATCTAATGGATGTAGTAGAATCCATTTGCGTGACATACAAAACATCTCTCTTGTGCTTTGGATGGGATTCGTAAAAGCACTGTGGCTTGCAGTGGGATAGAAATATGCTTTATTTTTTACTTTAATCTTTATTGCACATTTGATAAGGAACCTATATTCATGTCCTGTCTGATCACAGACATGAACATGCTGTTATTTTTGCTTCCTGTGTGTTACTCATATGTATGTCCAATTTCATTTGTAACTTTAATATACACACTGTTGAAATCAAGAGGAACACAAAAGTTTGAATGTCAAGAATTGAATATTCTTTCAGTGCTGGGTAGTACAGTAGTCAGCTATATGTTGTTACTAGAGTTAGCATAATCTGGAAGAAAACAAGAAGCTATACCAATATCTAATTGTAATGTGTAATACAAATGTATGTACACTAGAACGCAATATTTTATTCTGAAAAAAAAAAGGTCAACTCCTCCCTTTTAAGACCAGGAGATACACAGAAAACGTCAACATTTGTAACCTCTCTGTATAGAATTATATTAAGATTGAGATGGGTTTAAGTTAGATGCTATTTTGCCTGTGCAACTATTGTATTATACTGAGGAAGTATACAGCTGAACATATGGAATTATGAATTACATCACATATTTTCAAGTTTTACTCTGCTACCTTGAGATGTACAATACATGTAAAAGGGCCACATGATTGCACTTAACATGAGTAACCGAACTTGGCACTAGAACTGAAGGATAAAATTCTTCTTGCTAGAGTGATAGTGCATGCTGTTTCTACCATGGAAGATGTAGAGAATTTTTAAGCAATATTGAAAAGTAGGAAATAAATAGCACTTGAATTTTTTTCTTGTAAATTTGTGACTTATGCCGCTGGTAATATTGGAAAACAGGTGACAAGTGTGATGTCCATTATGCTGACCCAGTTTCCCATTTCGGGAACAAAATTGACAATGTCCCTAGTGCCCCCACCCCCTCCCCCCTCCTCTTCTTCCCCCCAAGCATAAATATGATGGGAGGTGGATACGATTCTTGTGTTCTGATAGAGAGGCAGTCTGATGGGTATCTAGCACGTGTGTGTGATGACCCGTCATGTAGATTTGAGACATTAAATAGCAAGGCAGTGGATTTTTAAAAAATGAAGAAAAAAAGGTTAAGGTGTAAAAATGCAAGCACATACGAGCACAGAAGACATTTGCATTCAATTTCTTTGGATTTTTTTCTACCTTTTTTTTTTTTTCTACCTTTCATCTGCTGTATATTTCATGTCGTTATCTTTTTATAATCATGCATCTCTTGTCCTTTCTTCCTATTAAAGGGAGACTGTACAGTATTGGTTGAGGTAGGGATTCGTGTTTTGAACATTCCTCAGTGAGATAATGAGAAACCTCTTATGAAATATGAAAGAGCATGTCATTTTTAATAGGATTCAATGTTTATTTGATGAAAATTGGTTTTCGAATGGCTGAGTTATCAAAAAAAGTGATAATAATGAGAGGCGACAGGCCACGCCTTTTATTAGGATCTTTTTGTTTCACCTTGTTTTTGGATATCTCAGCCATGTCAAAACCGATTTTCATCAAATAAACTTTTGATACCCCTTAGAATTGCATGCTCTTTGATATCTCATAGAGTGGTTTCTGAATATCTCGCAAAATGTTGAGAGCTAAATCCTCACCTTGACCAGAACTGTACACACCCTTTAGCGTTTCTCTTCCTCAATTCTGAGTATTGAATCACATTTAATGTGCTGAGAAATATAAATACTAATCATACAATGCAGAGTTTTTTGCTGGAATGAGAGATGATCTGTAATTGCAATGTGTCGCTAGGAATTCATGTGATAGAATGAACCATAACAGATGTCATGTGTATCCACTTACTGGAACCGAATGTCGATTTGAATAGAGAGTGAGACGCGAGCCCGTGTGAAAATTAAACATTGAGCCCTCAGCCAGTTTCTAACGTGAGGGGATAATGTGCAGTTGCATGTATTTCATGCAGCTGCAACTTTCTCCTCGATTCTTGTTTTTGTCGGCACTCGTGAATCATCAAAACAAGGAAATTACTTCATTGAAGATCTCCCATGCTAAATGTCCCTGGGTGGAGGGAGGAAAGGAGGAGGGGGGGGGGGGGTAGGAAGGAGGGAAGTTGGGGAAGAGAGGGAGAACTCTTTGAGAAAGGGATATAACTTTTGGGGGTAGTCACCACTGGGGATAGTCACCATTTAGGCGTAGTTACCATTTTAGAAAGCGTTCCTTTGTTGAATTATCCAGTTGTTTCATTTGGTTTTGTAAGGACAGTTATTCAAAGTTATGCCACAGTTGAGACCAAACAACATCTGTATTTTGCAAATGACCAATCAGATGTTTTCATTTGTCTGATTTTGATGACGCTTCAAACATTCTAGTTTAATTTTCATTCTGTTTCTCGAACTCACGTTTTGATTCTTGACTCTTGAACTGAAATCAACAACCACTTTTGATTTCCTCCTTAATGTGGCTCAATAGCAATGAAAGTAAAACTATAGTGCATTTACTGTCTAGCCTGCCTTTATAGAGTTATTGCTAATGCGATAAGTAAGAGACCCATTCTCATGGAAGTAGGATTTCTGCCTATCCTACATTTTGTAGTATTATGTAGCAAGCTTTGCAAACACTCTCAATTTCCACAGAATTATTGTGTAAAGTTTTGCTTGGTTTTTCTCTCCAGATTTTCCAACAAAAAAAAGTAAATAAAGATGGATATTTATTTTTCTGTGACAGTCTTGTTTGCTTGGTTTTAAGCTGACAATTCATTGCACACTATTCATGCCTGTGTAGTAATTTTTAATGATAGATAACTGGCAACACACATATGAAAAGAAAAAACTCCAGTGAGTAATAAGTCAGGTAAAATGTTGATAAGTTTTCTGTGATTTTGGTGTTACATTTGACACATTAAAGGGAATCAGCAGAGAAATGTCGTTGAAGGGAGAGAGAGAGAGAGAGAGAGAGACCAAATAATCCAGGTCGATAATATTGGAGGTGTGCTCACGTGAAATTATAGCCAAATATTTCCCCAGCTTGGGAGAATGGTTGTTGAGGGGTGTCAGCTTGGATGCTTTGCTCCAACACGGAAGTGATTTGGTAGGCAAACTGAACTGCTGCGCTGAAATGTCAATTCCCATGAGTCACTTGATCTATCATCTGGAATTCGCTGATGTCGAGGGGGGAAACTTCGCGGTGACTGAGCCGAGCGGCTAAAAACGGAGAAAAGGGAAGAGAAAGTTGATGAGCATTAGCCCCCCTCAAAGTATGGGCTAAATGGCTGCCCATTTATGACTATGTGAGGATTTGCAAAGAGCCGTGCAGAAGTGATTAGCCGGATAGGTCAGGCTGTGGGCAGGGTTTAACGAGTGTTTGCAGCCATTCCTGTTCTCCGGTCTATCGTGCGCCTAGTTACATGAAGAGAAAGGAAAAATTAGTCTCCATCATGCCCCTTCTCCGTGAAAGAAATCGACAAGAAGAAACGAGATGTCCCTAGAGGTCGGGGGAGGGGTTTAGAGGAATGGCTCCCAAACTAGCTCTAGAGATACACAAGTTTCAGGAGAACTTGGAGTCCACTAAACAAGAATACAGCAAGGCAAAAGCCGGCGAGAAAAATCCATCTGTGTAATTTGACAGAGAGCAAAACCATCAAATGCTTCCTTGCAGGCAAAAAAAGAATACTGAGGCACAAAAGGAAGACGAGCAGAAAGAGAAACTTGATATCAGTGCTGGAAATAAGACTGGAAATGAAGGGAGAGAGAGGGGAAAAAAATGGAATAAAGTTGAGACTGTGTGTCCAGATTCTTACGAGAACAAAAGCAACAAGAGAACGAACGTGCTCGCCCCCTCTTCCATTATTCATGGCGGGGAAGATTTCCTGAATCTAGACGCCTCGGGCGTGAAATGACAAACTTGTTACCATTCTAGCAGTGATATATTATTTTTTCTCCCCAGTAGTAACTTTTCCACGGAGGTCTCCCGCCTCATCATCGCGCTCTCTCCTGTTTTCTGTTGTTTTGGCCGCCTCATCTTTTTTCTTCTCTTTCTTGCGGCGGGGGACAATGTTCAATATGCACATTTTGGTTTTTCGCTCCCGCAAGGATCTTGTGCACTCCATCAACGTAGCTTGTGCATGCCTCCTAATGCTCTTGCCACTGATTGCACATGCATTGTGCGTATTTATATACACCATATATCGCGATTACTCGCACATACAGAACTTTTTAAAAATATTTTTAGTTTTGCATCGAAATATGAGAATATTCAAAAATTATTTTGTGTCATTCACAATGAAATCATGCTGTATAAAGAATTATCGTTAAACAAAAAGTTCATTTGTGCTCCTTCTTTTATCCAATTTTTATTTTCAGCTTCAGCATGTGGCGTACAAGTGTACATAGGAAAGTTGAATTAATTTTTCTCAACAGTAATATGCGTATCATACAGCGTTCATCCTGAACTCGACATCTACATTGTGTATATATATATATATATACATTTTTTTTTTTTTAAGAATTAAATATTGAAAGATTTTGTGATGTTATGTGCTGTGTGTTGCAAGAAAATATGACTTACAAGCTTCTGGTTTTTCCAGAAACAGGAAACAAGGTAATGTCTGGTACTAACTCAAGTGCCGTGAGAGGGATATAAAGATATGGGCCTCATAGCAATTTTATGTCAGATTTGTTAATATGTCTTTTAGTATCCTTTATCAGTTTCAGATTTATTATTCCACATATGCTCATTTCATTTCTAACAGGAACCTCTGGTTTCTTTGTTACAAGAAAATCAATTGCTTGCACATTATTAGATTCTTGAATGTCAGAAGCGTGACAATATTGTAAAACAAAATGCCTGTAAGGGTGTTCATGAAGCAGAAACAAACATACAGACAAACAAGCATAAAAACAATCACATGCAAACAAATGAAAAAGGAGCATGTATAGAGTGAGTAAAGGAATCCTTGCAATCTGGGGCCCGTTTCATAAAACTTGTCATCAGTGACAACTGCCAAATTTCTATGACAAATTTGCTCTCAGCTAATCAAATGCAAGGATTTCAGTAGCTTGTCACATCTATGACAACTTGTCACTGATGACAAGTTTTATGAAACGGGCCCCGGATTGGTAGATACATTGTAGGTGAAGTCATGCATGTTTCTTTTAATAGTTTATTCCAAGTAACCAAATGATTTTGTGCTTGAAGTAAACATTTTATGTCTCTGGTAGAAAAAGTTTCATGCTTTCAGTGATTTTAGTTTTTTTCGCAAGGCAGTCAGTGCTTCTTTTTATGCTTTTTCTATAAAACAAATGATGCACAGGTTTATCAAAGTGCATTGATGCAGGGTTGTGTGCATATAGTAACTTTGAGATGGATTTAAAATGAAATACTCTTTCTGTGCCTGCGTCCCGAAGTCACTGCAAAAATTTGCCATGTGCACACAATCCAAACTAATGCACTTTAACTTGTGTAGAACTTTTGTATTGTAATTGTTTATGCAGTAGTCAATCAGTCAGAGACTAATGAAAAGGATTCCCTGCGATTTATCTTGTGAGGTTAGAATACATGAAGTTCAAATTTCACTACAATGTCTAAAGTCTATTTTGTGCATGATGTAGAACAATAGGTAAACATGCAGATGGGCAAGATGGTGTACTATTACAAGCAGGTTTGGTCGGTGCATGTACAAATAAGTTTGTCGTCGCTCTCTCTGCTGTTGAAGGGATTCTACATACACACCATATGTGGTTCTGTGGTTGAGTGCCCGTAGCATTTGGGATTGAATGGAGGAATAATAAACAGCAATAAAACTGTTCATCATAATTTCATTTTTTTTTCTCTATGATTATTCCTGACTTCAAAGGACAGTACTTTTGTAGTATATGACATATGATATTCACTCTGCAATGTTTGTATGAATGTATGAGGGCTTTAAGAAGTGACATTTTTTTTGTTTACTTATTGAGGTGCTGTACACTTTGCTTTGTCTGTTTTCTTCATTACTGAATTTCCTCTGTTTCTTGTAGGCATCGATGTGCTATGTTGACATTGATGGCCCCTTCATTGAGCTGCCTGAAGAGCTGCCCAAGTTCCCCAACAAACAGACTCTCATTCGTGATGTCAACAACCTCATCCAAAAGCACAAGCAGCAGCCGGACAACTCGCCGTCCCGCACTGCACCCCCTACCACGTCGACAAAGACGACGACGTCCACGCTCACTCGGAACAAGGTCAACGACTTCGACTGGTCGCAGGTCCAGGCCGAGGTCACGCTCATCACAGCGCTGAATCAGAACCTGGAGGGCAGCGTGGACGGTGACCAGGACAGCTCGTACTTCAGCTCGCCAAGCCGTGGAGAGAGCCCCACGGCGGGACTGCCCAACAAGGCGGAGTTCATGCGCAACAACGAGATCGTCTCGCGTGTAGCCGAGATCGCCCAGCGCACGGGCGTCATCTCCTCCATCGCAGACTACGAGAACGAGAACGAGATGGAGCCGTCGAATCTGAGCGAGGAAGAGCAGGAGCACAGGGCCTACGTGGCCATGCTGACCCTCAACTGTGCAATACGCGAGGTGTTCCTGCGACAGATGGTGGTCCTGCTCCGCAACTACGAGACCTTCATCATCCAGCCCCGGGTCAACAGCCTGGACGTCTGGTCCAATAACCGGGATCAGATGCAGAACTTTGATAAGGTCAGTAGGAGTCCGCTCTTGATTCTACCGGTAAAAGTCTGTGATTACCTTTGGTATTATTGCTTCCCAGTGCTTTAAGTGAGTCTGAGATGTAAAAGAATTCATAAAGTTTCTAACAATCAATCACATGATAACTACAACTGTCCTCTTTAACATAGCCTGGCTAAAAACAAAGTACATAGGAGATTGTCAATATACAACTAAGTGAATTAATAATGACAAAATATATGAATGTGTTATAGGTGTAAAAGATAATATCGTGCTCTTATACACAGAGCAAACAAAAGTTAACATGTTGCTTCTTGTGACCTTCATACTGTATTCCCCCTGCAGAATGCCTTTCTTGCCGACACCCCCGAGCTCCATCTTCCCTTCCTCTCGCCATTCCTGGAGACACAGCTCTTTGCCTCCTTCATCGACAACAAGATCATCTCCAACTGGGAGGAGAAGGACCAGGCACTGAGCATCTTTGACGAGAGGGTGGAGCAGTTTCCGTCCAGCTCGCCTCAGACTCCGACCACAGAGGGCGCTTCGTTTGTCAGTGAAGCAGGTGAGCTGCCGACGTTTATTCTGTTCAGTGGAAATGCCGCTCATTGCTTCAGCTGTGGCTCTTCAAGTCATAGAGATTCTTGAAATCATGTCACCATCATCCTTCCCCAAATATCCGTTGCGAGTGCTGAACTATTGTATGTGTATTGAAATTTCTTGTTCCTCTGCCATTAGTCTCTATCATTGCCAATGACCCCTGATATCTGTCTTCCTTTGTGTGCAACAGAGGAGCTGATCCGGAGGAGGGCGTCCAATGTGGACCACACCCCTTGTCCGCCCCGCGCCCTGCCTGTTGACTCCAGCCACGTGCCGGACTTCTTTCCCATGCTCCAGGATGATGTGCTCCTCAAACCGCCCTTCCCCAACGGGTATGGAAGATACATTGTCCCCAAGCTTAATACATCACACCCTTTGCCAGTCATTCGCAGGGCAGTGTATTACTAGTGCTAGGATTATAGTCTGAATATATGTATTTCTTTGCCCCTGAAGGGCGCTGGAGGACGCTGCTTACCCTCGAAGCTACAATGTATGTCCTCTAACCCCTTAAAGCATCAGATGATGGTAAAAATGACATCATTTAACCAAGTTTGTGCATATACATATATGAAGCCTTGTTTGAGCCTCTGTTCACCACAAATTACCATTAACATCGTATACCAGCAGGTTAACAGTGGTACATGCTTTCAGGCAATCTCAAGTAACTAGTGGATGTGTTATGTAGTATGCACTCCTTAATTCACTCAAGCTGACTGCTGGAGCTACACTTTTGTACTAGTTTCCTGTGAGCAGTGGATCAATGAATTGGTCTGTGCGCAGTAAATGGACGGCACCTGCTTGTTCCAATATCCCATTCCTGCGTCAATCATTCTATATCTCTGGCTACAATCTCAACAGAGCTGCAGACCCTCTACTGAGTCATGTTTCCCCCTGACGTCATACACTGCTATTTCAGGAAAGACTGGGGGCTGGATTTGACAAAAACCCAATCCCTGTAGCTTATGTTTTGAGTCACATCCAGATGCACAGAAACTGGCAATTCGCCACAGAGTGAGGCATAACTGACTGCTACAAGATGTTGTGCAAATGATATGCCAACAGAAATGTATTTTTTAAAGCGAAACATAACTACAGCAACAAATACTTAGAAACTGCCATGCCAAGTTTTTTTTTTAAATCAAGGAAAGATTGCTAAAGAAAATGTGGCGGAAGAAAAATGTTGTCTGTATTTTAATGGGACTGTGAGGTTGTCGTGAGAAAGCTGTATTCAATGCAGTCCTCTTGCCACGCCCACTTACATTTTATCATCATTTTCTTATTGGACAGGAGGAGCAGACACAAGAACAACGCGTGGTGGAGAAAGAACGAGAGACAGCAGCAGCACTCGGAGCACCTCAATCTCCAGCCTCACGAGAGAGAGGTGAGGGGTGGGACAAATGGAATGATACTCTTTAACCAGAAAATTTCGCGTTCGTAAAACTTTGTGAATTTTGCGAAGAGCCAAGATTCGTGAAAGTAAAATGCACACAAAAGTGTTTGTCTACACAGTGCATTGAATGCCAGTGGCAATTTGTAAAAGTTTCACGCCATGAAAAAAAGGCCATCAGCTCCAATTTTATGAATATTTCTGGTTTTTCAGTTTATAGCGGTAGACTCAAGGAAAAGGACCCCGCCTGCTCTGGGGAAAATATAAGTCTCATCTGCACAGAGCATCACGGATGGAGAATAGGATCCCAAGTAGAAGTAGGCTCCTTTGCAGTGTACAACATCGTCTTGTCATACTGTTCACTAAATGCAATTTATGTCTGTAATATAAAAAAAAAGACAATGATAGAAGAAATTTGAGGCGTAACAAATATGCTACAAAGCTCTTTTTGATGTATGATCACTTCAATATATTATTACTTTGTTTTGAAAGGAGATTTTGAAAACAATAAGAAATAAAGATCGTTTCCCGGATGGGTAAGCAAAGAACATTGTACGTCTTAAACAGAAGTATGGGATCTTGAAATGTCAGTGATCAGGTATTTTAACAACCCTTGCAAACATTTTTTTTTGTCACATTACAGAAATACCTGTTGCATGCCAAGAAGCCAGTCAGGCAGGCCGTTCTGACGCACTACGACCAGAAGAAGGCCAATCAGCAGTTTGTGGAGGAGCTACTCAAAGAGTGTAAAATAAAGGTACTCACTGTTGACGACTTCACTCTAGAAAGTAACTCATTTTGGTTGAGGAGTAGAATATACAGAGTTTGCAAGACATGGACAGACAGTGACCACAAACTTGTTTGTTAAACTTGAATAACTAGTCGAAAGTTTTGTTGATGAATGAAAGTTTTAAGAAGGCTTAGCTGTGTCTTTACATTTCTCTGCTTTGTGGCCACCTGTTTTTCTTTCACAAGCAACTTTTCTTTGTCCACACATTCATTACACCACTATACCCATCGTAGGTACAACTTGCTACTGTTTTATGAAATATTGACCCGTTACTGACAATTTATTACAGCATGGTTTTTCAGTTTGGTGTTTAGAGAAACTTTTGTCGGATAAAGATATAGATCTCACTATGTCTCAGATATAAATAACATGGCTATAAGTGATGGCAGGAGGTAGATAAGAGATTATATTTAGCTCTTGGTTAACCCTGTGGTTTGCGATTTATGTGTTTCAGTTGGATTTACTGTAAATTACCTGGTAGCTTCATCAATTGTGTGCCTGTATCTAATAGTGCTGATGAAACGGACCTCCTCCCACATCAGTCCAAACAGTCCTATCCATGATACTGAGAGTGAGCGTTCCACTGCAATGGCTAGCCTTTTGCCAAGGCCCTCTTGCTGTGTGATGGCTGTGACAGGTGAGCAAAGCAAGCCCAGCCGAGCGCGACAGTGCAAGGGCCTTTTGAGATCTGCTTCACACATTATTATTCATGACACATGAACCCTACTGAATAGTCATATTAACGGGTTGCGGTCTGCCAATGGAATGGCGCGCTCCCCACATCCTCCGTCTTGGTGTTGTCCGGCCTGTTCACACGCATCACTGACCACCTGTGGAGGTCTGTGGCATGCATTCGCTGTATGCAAATCGGGTTCGGGCAGACAGACATGCAGATTGGTCAATTTTTGCTCCCTGAATCGGGGGGGGTAAAAGTTGGTAATTGAAAGGGCTAACAAAAGGATGCGAATCAGATCTCAAAAGGTCCTTGTGCAGTCCAACTCAGCTGAGCTTGCTTCGTTCACCCCCATTTGCTCACCACCATACAACGAGAGGGCCTTGGCAAAAGACTACTGCAATGGCCTGAATCTGAGTTGGAAAAAAATGAAACTATGTGCTGCATTCACACAGACCAAGAAGATGCTGGTCTTCAAGATGGGACAGGAGGCAATAGAACTGGGCCACGGCGACATCAACCGCTCCGGCGTGGAGGAGAACACGCTGATCGCGAGTCTCTGCGACCTGCTGGAGAGGATTTTCAGCCACGGCTGCAGGTCGAAAAAACAGGTAATGGGTCATCTCGGCTATGCCTGAAAGCACACCTGTGTGATACAGTATTATACATGTACATGTCATGACTGCAGCCTTTAAATGTGCAGTGTGTCTTGTGTGAACATTGCTCTTATCTAAAAAGTCTTGTTTGTACAATATTGCAACTGATGTGAGACTGATGTATTCTCATAAGTGGAATAAACAACCTATTTATGTGATAAAGAAAAAGAAAGCAATCTCTGAATGGATATTGATATACACGCGTCTACTGCTACAATGAATGTGCTGGTCATCTTGTGGTCCAGACATACATGTATTCTTTCTTATGTCAAATACCTTGGTGTGGACAAAATTTCTGTAAATGAACTACCATTTAGAATGACAGGGTATGATGCATGAATGTGGAAAATCAACATTTGCTTGCATTTTTATATACAAAGAGGTATTCATTGTGAAAAATGCAAACTGTTCGAGATACAAGTAGAATTTACAATATACAATATAGTATGCACATGGGCATCTAGATGTTGATAGTACGGGATAGGTGTTGGTGAGGGATATGTTTCATCATTAGTGAAATAAAGGGACTTGAATCGACTACTGATTGCTTTTCTGTTGTTCACAGAGTAAGAGCGCCCTCTGGTGGCATCTACTCAGCTACCGTCGCTTCCGGCAGAAGAAGAAGGCATCGTCCGAACAGAATCTAGCTATGCATGGTGAGTAATTGATGTATATGTATACCTCCACAAAATAAAAGGGGAAAAGTTTTTCATATATTGTGTATGTCTAGCAACACACAAGTTTATTTATTGGCCATCTTTTTGCCCATTTGCACACAAATGTAATAAAATGGTAGAATGTGGAATGGTGGAACAGTTGATTTCTTCCAGAAGTGTCTTTTGTTTTGTTTTGTTTTATGATTTTCTGTTTTTTTTACTCTTACGAAAATTTTGATGTATGGTGTGTGTTCACTAAGTGACTGTCACTTCAAATGTCAATAAGAAAGTGATATCTTGATTCATGACAACCCCTCTCTAACCAATCCCAGCAGTAGGAGCTGTCACCTTAACATCTTCTGTTCATGTCAAACACTTTCTTCATTCACAATTCAGCTACAGAGAGCTCTCCAAGACACCGGCGTGCCAGCGTGGTACCTGGCCAGCCCTTACCCGCCCTTCCCACGGACTTCAGCTTTGACCTGAGGTAAGAAAACTTAAGGCTGGGATGGACACAAAAATGCTTTTAATTGTGGTGAATAAATGCTTCTTGTATGAGCTTATAAAGTGTTGCAGAACATACTTGTAGATATATTGAAGTGTGTAGTGTATGTTGATAAAGAGGTCAAATGTTTATGCTCTATCGTACATAATGTAGCTCTAGTGTCCGCTCTCCCTCACTCTCTGTGTGTCTGTGTGTCTGTGTGTGTTTCTGTCTGTCTGTCTCCATATCTTATATCATCATCCCCTGTGGTCTCTGCTTAGTTGTTTATCTAGGTAAATGGATGTGTGTATTTTACACCATATAGGAAAGCAAGCATGCCTGTAGTTGGACCTGAGTATGTGTGGTCCAAAAAGTCTCCGCTGATATGAACTGCTCCCTACAGATGGAACAGTAAAGGCATTGTAAGAGGGCAGGTGTTCTGGTCTACATAGAACCAACTTTGGCAGCGAAGAGTTTGCTGCTTCCCATGATGATTAGGATAATGAGTGAGGAGACTCCCCCTCCCCCTTCTGCAATGATTTGCAATTGATTTCCTCTAAATTTTAGTCGGATAAAGGAAAAATATTAAAGGTTGTTCAGTAATCAAGTGTGTGTTCTGTTTATATGGAACTGATTTCATAAGGAGCTTTAATAGCAGTAGTTGCAGTTACAGTGATTTAGTTTCATGACCATCCTACCAGCTGTGCAATGGCCAATCAGCCTCCAGTATTTCACTTGTTGCTATGGTAAATTTCAAATGTCTTGGCTTACTACAGAATTGCAAACTGCTTTAAGGCAGTGATCCCTGTGTTGGAGTGTTTGAATGTTGCAGCAGGGGAATTTTTGCTGAGATAGGAGCGTTAACGAGAACATACGATCTCACCTTTCTGGCCGGGAGGAAAATATTTTTGAAATGTGACACAATGTTTGTCTGCCGCCCTCGTCCTGTTGTCGCAAGAATCTGGGCAAGTCGCCAACGTGTACAGATCATCACCAGAGAAATCAAGAGCTTGCCAGCATTTGTTAAAGGGAAACTCAAACTCCAGGTTTAAGTCAACTTGTATTCAAAGAATTGAAGACAAAGGAATGGAACAGTGCAAGTTTAATGGAAACTGAAACACGAAAAGTGAAGTTATGCAGTTTTAAGACCTTGTGTTTTAATGTCTTCAGCAGTATGCTGGAAAATGTATATTTGATTGAATGTATCTTCAATGATGCTTCTGTACAAAATTAAAAATATTTTTCCCCTGTAGAATGAGATTCTTAAGAGCACAGATGAAAGAATTAGTGCTCTTAAAGTCCTATACTTGGTTTCTTCATTATGCTATTTTTCGTTCATGTTTATGAAACCAGGAACGTGGACAGAATGACCAACATCCGGACAGAAGTTGGCAAGTCGCGGGCCTTCGTCAGGCTGGCGTTGGAGCGGAAAGTGCTTCACAAACACATCAAGGAGCTGGTCTCGAACGATGAACTCCTCAAGTAAGACGCCACACGGGACGGGCAGAAATCAATGTTCAATGAGTCAAGGGTGCAGCATGAAAGGCATCACTAGGGTTGACTGTTAATCATTAAAGTGAAGCTTTCCTACCAGTTGTTATGGTTTTTCTTATTACTGCAGAGGTGTATTTTACTTTTGTTTATATCTGCAATGCGCCTGGCATAGTAGAAATCTTTAGTTTAGTCATTAGTTTATTTGTGTTTGATGCTGTTGAAACCACAGCAATTTTGGATGAAATAAATCTCTTTTCCTTTGCAAAATCAATCCACATCTGTTCAGACTGTAATAGTCAAGGATATATGATGGCTGTTTTTTGGTTTTTGTGACCTATGCGTTACTGGGTGCCTCTGTGTGAGGGAACAGTGGGAGGCGACTAAACAGGTGCAAAGCCTTATGGTTGAATCATCACCGTGTTATCAGTATGGGGAGCCTTTGTCCTTAGTTCTGTCGGCGTTACATGCATGTATTTTTAGGAACTGATAACACCTTGATGCATAGTGTGATGTACAGTGTATGTGGCATGTACCACTGATGCTTATAATGATCTTTAAACACATATGAGTCGGGTTAGGCTCATCAGTGTAGTCATACATCATTGATCCCAAGGGGGAAAGAACAATACCGAAAAGAAATGTGAACAGGTTGAGCAGCTATTTTTATCCAGCTGTATTTGCATTAACAATCCCTCAGTTCAAAGGACTTTTAGGGCTGTGTACAGCGATTAAGCTCATTACAGCCGACATGGACATCTCACCTGATGATGGCTGTGTGCAAACGGAGTACAATAATTGCAGACATTTTGTTCGGTTTGCAAAGGAAGGGAAGCATGCAAAAAGATGTCACAAACTCTGACACTATCACATTCATATTAAAAAATATGCATGTATCCCATCTGTATATGCATTATGGGAAGCTCTGTATATTCTATCCTTCAGCAAGTTGTAGTTCTTTTGCTTCTTAGTAGTTTATATCTCTTGCCAGAATCCATTTTGCACAAATTGTTTGCCAATTAAATAATGCTAAGCCCTGCTAGACGTGTAGGTCATCATGGAAAATGTTTGAAGAAAGAAATTTTGTGGAAAAAAAAAAGATTGAGTCCCCATTTAAACATTGATCTATTTCCTTCTTTTTTACAGGAAGCGGTACCGCAGCGAGGCATTCCTGCGCTGTGAAGAAGAAAAAATGCAATTCCTGTACTACCTCCTCTCTCTCAATGCAGTTGACTTCCACTGTTTCACCAACTCCTTCCCTTCCACAGGTAAGGCGCCCTCTCTTGTCCAACAGATGAGAGGGTACTATTGTCTCATTTGTGTCCATGAGATGTGACTCTCGTGGTCATGTACTCTGATGACCCTACAGGGATTATACACTTAATTATCAAGAAGTGCAGTTGGATATGTTACAACAATTGCTATAATACGATCAGCTGTGCAGATAATTCTTTCATTTCTTAATATGCACCTATACTTTGTGACAGTTAAAGTTAAAAGATATATTCCTTGAATTAAAAGATATATTCATTGTAATTCACTGAACTAAAACGCATCAATGAAACAAAAAAGAAGAAGAAATAAGATGTGTACAAACAATGATAACATTTATTTTGGTTAGGCTGTTGTCTATGATGTATGTGTATAAGAGTAAAATGTAAACAAACCTTTTTTTTAGGACACTCCTTAAACATTAGCTAAGTTAAGACATAGATCAAAATTAGTTGTTATTGATGCATCATATAAATCATCTTTGCGGTTGCTTTTACCATTGGATGATAGGAAAGGAATGACATAAGAGAAATATATCCATACCTGTTATAATATTCTCTCTTTCTCTCTCTTTCCCATATCCCATCATTCCCAAGTTGTGACGTATCGTGTCCTCATCAACCAGAGCCGCAAGTTCCAGGCTCCGACGACAGCCAACCCCTGGATGTGTGTTACTGGAGAGATGCTTCAAACGCCTGTCATACACATACCAAAGAATGCTCAAGACTTCACCTTTCAGGTCTGCAACTTCACAATTAATTCTCACTGCATTTTATCTACAACTACTATAACCCACACCACCAGTACGACTGCTCTTACCTTATGACAACTGCTACCGCTACAGTGACTACAAAGGATGTAAAATATACTGAGTAGTGGCTCATGTTTAGGCTCATTATATGGTTTGTGCCTCAAACATATTTGCAAATAAACTCTCTTGGGAATCAGTGATTTTGCTGTAGTGGTGCTTCATAGAAATAAGAAAAATGTTGAAACAGACAGTAAGGGAAAGTTGTGAGCATGGGCTGAACTTTAATTGATTAGCTGATCTGAGTGAATTTGTTAGTTAAACCGTGTTTGTCGAATTTGAACAGCATAAATAAATGTGTGTCTCCATCAAATTTAGGATTGATTGCCACAATGCTTTGTGATTTGATATTTGTCAATATACCGCATCTGGTTAGTTAAATCTCTCTCTGTGTTCATTCCTTGTATACAGCATGCCAACCTCGGTGTGTTGACAACACTGAGAATCGGCCATGACAACGCAGGACTCTTACCCCGATGGCTGGTGGATTACATCTACATCAGGAACGACATCACGGGGCATGCCTACAAGTAAGATATTCCTTGACATACAGAAAAGTAATTTATTCAAATCTTCTGCTGTTGGTCAATATTCTGGTGTTGCCCTAATTCCTGTTGGAACTCATGCAGTTCTGTATGTTAGTGGGATGTGAATGTACACTCCAAGCTGCTGAAAACCTTGTTGAGTGTTGACCACTTTCACTGAGTTTTTGAATGCATCTTTTTCACCCCATGTTGGGATACATTGAGAGTATTGTCATCAAATAGCCCATAATGTTGACAACTAATTTATTTTTAAAAAACAGAATGCAAATGGATCAGATGTACATAGATCAGCATTTAATGGTTGTGTTAGTGGTCTAGATCCATTTGATAATTTCCTGTGTTTCTTGGCTATCACAGGTTCCCCTGCGGTCGCTGGATCGGCCGCAACGTGGACGACGGCAGCCTGGAGCGGCTACTGGTGGCCGAGTTCATCCCGCCGGTCATCGACTACGAGGGGGACCACTTCTGGGGGTCGAACACCACGCCGCGCCGCAGCCACACCCGACGCTCCAGCACCAGTGCTGCCAGCAGCTCCCCCTCACCTCCCCCCAGGGTGCCCCAGAAGCTGGACCAGAACGCCATCCAGGAGCTCCTGACCGACGCTGTCAACAACATCGTCAAACACTTCTACAAACCTGAGAAGGAGGTGAGGCAAAAAAAAAATGAAATAGCTTAAAGAGATGATATAGTTTTTGATGAGATGGCCAGTTTCAGGTTTCCTACTTTTTTGTGAGAGAATGAGAAACCTCTTATGACATAGGCCCTATGGAAGAGTATTGCAATTCTAAGAGGAATTCAAAGCTTATTTGATAAAAATTGGTGTTTAAATGGCTGAGATATCCAAAACAAAGCAATCCTACTAAAAGGTGGGACCCACCTTTTATTAGGATCACTTTGCTTTACTTTGTTTTTATATATTTCAGCCATTTCAAAACCGATTTTCAGAAAATATATTTGAATTCCTTTTAGAGTTGTATTCTCTTTGATATTTCGTAAGTGGTTTTGTAATTTCCTCGCAAGAAGTTAAAAGCTGAATCCCCATCTCAACCAAAACTATATCATCCCTTTAATCGGCATGCCTGTGTTATTTCCCCTTCTTTTGTGGGAATCCTGGATGAAACATTTTATTTCCAACATACCATATTTTCTGTTGCTCCTGGGATGAAACTTTATGACTTGTTTTGACTGGGAAAACCAGGCATATGGTACATGTTCATATGCATCATACCAATCTGGTTCTAAAAATTTTTGCTTAGTCCCGTACCAACGGTGGGGCTAAGGGGGGGGGGGGGGGGGGGAGGGGGGGCCTTAGCCCCACCGTTGGTACGGGACTATCCTTAGCCCACTTTCTGTTTACACTCGTTTTTGCCAAAGTGGGCTAGCCCCACCGATAGTCCGGTACTATCTGGCCCTGCAAAATAGCAGGGTTAGCACCGCAATTGCGGTGCCAAGCAAGTGAGTGTAAACAGAACGAAAAAATAATCCTGGGCTAAGCGACGGAGACGAAGTCCGACCCTCACTGACCAATCAGAAACGAGGTAATCAAGTGCTGCCGGTGTGTGCGTGTACGTGTACAGTAAACGGCGTAATCATGAATATTCATGTGGTTCGGAAAGTACCGGACTAAGAAATACGAGTGTAAAAAGGTCAGTTTTCTCCGTAGCCCCGGACAAGAGATAGTACGGGACTAATTGGCCAGTGTAAAAAGCTGAAAAATTGGTACGGGACTAACGATAGTCCTGGGACAGGTATGGATTGCAAACACATGACAAATTACTATTCAACTTGTACATGCATCAAGACAATCAACTGATAGTCAAGACATTATATTTTAATGTAATATACATAATTTTCTCTGAGGGCAAGTGCTTGATGCTTTACTTTAAACTTGAAACTGTCACTGAAGTGCTATTAGTATTTTTTTTTCCCCCCTTTTTTCCATCTGGGCAAGTGTTTACTTGTTTATAACTGTAGGGATCAGATTATCCGTGGACAGAGTGAAATATGTTTGAAAGATTACAAATATGTCTTTATTTTCACACTACATATAGTTTAGCAGAGCATGATAAATATTCACTTTGGGAAATATCCTACGCATACAGTATTTTGAAGTAACTTTAAACATAGGATCCATATGTTTGGATTTTCTTTGTCTTGTTTTGTTTTTTTAAGTGTTCTAATTCTTATTTCTCCTGCCATCTGCATACAAAGTGTAGTCCAACTCTAGAAGGTGTGCAGAAGAATGTATTCCCTCCAATCCATGCTGCAGACATGATTGATTGTATTGATATACATGTACTGTATGATAATGTGAATGATGACATAACACTCTCTTCTCTCATTGTCCACAGCGTGGCCAACTGACCGTCCTACTGTGTGGAGAGAAGGGACTGGTCAAGTGCATGGAGCTGGTCTTGCAGTACGGTTTCCGCTCTGCCCGCCTCTTCCGCAACAACTTCTTCATCTGGGACTTCCTGGGTAGGATGCTGCTCCTCAAACTTTGTTTTGTCTCAGTTCAGAACCTACAACATGTGACGACTCTTTTACCCATTGAGAATTGGCTGATTTTGCCACAACAGGCATTTCCCATAGACACCTGCCCGAGTATGCTTGGGACTCGTCTTCAATGGGTTAAGGTGTTAATAAATCACTTGGTTATAAGACTGCGGCTTCTGCCAAGCAATCATAATCTTTCCAAAAAGAGCATGATGAATTCAGTCATACATGTTTCTGAAAAGTGATGAATTTTTTTTTCTTTTTATTTGTTGCTTGATACATGAATGCTGAATACAAAACAATTGTGTGGACTTTGTGCTACTTTGCACAATTCTGTGAATTAGCATGTAGAATGAACTCGCAAACTCCTGTTCGGAATCATTGGAGGACAGTTTTTCAAGATATCCATGTGTATGAGAAACCTAACCATAGACTGCAGTACCCTGTCTTTGAGTGATGTTCATGGAATGTACTCTGTATGGTACCTATCACTTGTTTGATGACGAGTTTGCTGCGAGCTTTTCTACATGCTGTGTTAGGAATCACAAAATTTGTATCAGAACGCTTGTTTTGTTTTGTTTTTTGCAGCTGCAGTACTACTACGTCATGTACAGAATTACATGAAAATGATATAAGGAAATGGGAAAAATTCTGTGATTAAATTAAATGTACAAATTGACACGTAATGGAAGGAAAATTCAGGCATAATTCATTTTGTTGTCAACTGAAATGTAATGGAGAAAACCTATTTCATGTGTCATTCATCCGCCTCAGGTAAAAAAAATCAACTCATGATTATCACTGTAGTGTGCATTTATAAGAAAGCATCTATGATATGTTCCCATGATTTGAATCAGTGTAAATGGATGGGTACTACATCTTTCTAAATCAACTTGTACATGACAAGATATTCCAAGCACTTGAAGCATTGCCCGTTGTATTATCTCTCCACCCAAATACAGAGAAAGTGGCGCGGTATCTGGACAGCCTAGACCAAGACGAGGAGGGGAGATTCAGCTCGAGGCAAGAGAAACGGGCGCGGCGCACCTTCTGTCGCACACTGCACCAGATCAACACCTACGCCCAGACAGTGGGCAAGGATGGCAAGTTCCAGCTCCTCGTCTGCCTTGGTGTCAGGTGAGAAAATTGACTGCCTCTCATCTCTGATGACGATGATAGTAATGATGATGAGGATGCTGCTACCACTATTACTACCTACTTCTCTTACTAATGATAGGGCTGATGATAGCGTGTCTGCATCACACTCCAAAATAACCTGGGTTCAATTCTTGAGTTTAGCTGAGCAATGTTGTGTGTAATCAACTTGTAATGTCATGTAAGAGGCAAAAGCACTCTGTCCCATGGATTGGACATTTAATGGAGGTGCGGTGTGCGGAGAATTATGATTTACAAACATGAAAGATCCCACTACATTCATTCATCACAAAGAACGAGATGCTAACCCGTTGAAGTGATGCCGACCCGGGTTCACCCCAAGGGACTACCAAAAGTCGGCTAACAGTCTCAGCCAGCCACATTCTGCCATACTATGAAGAAGGCATAGGATAATAATCATATGATTAGGATAATGATATCTATAAGGATTTCATTTGACACAAGTCCTCAGCGAGCACAGTATCAAACGGTTGTTTTACGGAGTTATCTGTAGTTCATTATCACCAGTACATTTTTAAATGCATGGTTGCAGATGGGAAAATTATAGTACAAGAAATGACACCTTTCCCCTCCCCTCTTTCTCGCTCTCTCTCCATCTCCCATCCCTTTCAATCCCCCTCCCCTCCCCCTCCCCCTCCCATCCCCTGTCCCCTTTCCACTCCCCTCCACTTTTTCCCCCTACAGGGACCACCTTCTCCACCAGTGGTTGCCGGTCCTTGCGGAGACTCCCGTGACGAGCAACATGTACGATGAGTGCTCCTTCTTCCACAGCCAGCCCAACCTGGACTTCCTCTGCAGCCTCCTCATGCAGCTGGATGAATTCAACATCTTGTTGGAGGCGTCTGTCACCAAGGGCATCGAGTTATGATAGCGACCTCTGGCAGAAGAGTCTCTCACCTCATGAAGCTCTTGAAAGAAACACAATGCAGACTCAGACACACATAATAAATGTGAACCGACACGTACAACGTACTCTCACAGTCACAGCAATGTGGGGACTTGTCTCCTTTTTCAGGATGGGAATTCAAGGGCATTATATTAATGATGTTAAATGCTGGGAAGGGCTTCTAACATGAATGCTCAGACTTTAAAATACACATAGACAGACTCACAGACAAACTGACACACATACCCACACAATGCATATATGCATTCACAAAGATATGGACCTTACAGTATTTCAGGAGGGAATTCTGTTATCGAAAACAGCAGCCAAATTTTTCCAATCAACCCAGCCCACACCCCTTGTTTCCATTATAATTATACAATAATGCATTTGTTGCAAATATGATTCGAGCTTTTATGCTACCATCATGAGGAGATCAAAGCTATTTTTGAGCCATCATGAGCCACTATTAAGGAAAATGTAATCAAAGTGTGAATGCAAGAAATGGTGAAATTTCCAGTATTTCAGAGACCCCCAGTTGTTCGACAGATTAGAAGAAATTTAATGTGTCTGTGATTTTGGGGATTTTTGTTGTTGTGACAGAAACACGGCTAGGATATGCAGAGAATGGAGCCCTGCTTTCTGTGCAAACAGGAACAGCATTGAACAAAGAAAGGAGAAAAAAGTTGCTCTTGTAAGACTAATAAATGATGGTCTGTGAAGTTTGTCTAAACTGACAACTATTCAACGATTCAGATGCGAGAGCTGTAAGGCACGGAGTCTGAAGTCGTACGGAGTGATGATCGTTGCTGGCGTTGTACATGAACTTTTCTCGCAAGCGTTTGCTCTCTGTGTTGTAGCAGAAGCAGTGAAATCTTGTGTAGTATGGGTATCAGGGATTGTGTGTTGACTCTGAATCTCATAGCATTATATACAACGTGTGTACACACACACACACACAAATATATATATATACCTATATATTTCCATACGATTGCCTTTGTAATTCTATTTTGGCATCTTTCACATTACTGTGAAGAGCTGCCAATTTAATATAGGGTGTTTTTGTACAGACATTAAAGAAAAAAAAGTGAAAAAAAAGAAAGAAAATAACATGCAGCGTAATACCACTCAGGAAGACCAGCAAATTTCTAGTCAACTTTTTCCACATTTACGGCTCGATTTTTATACACAACTCTTTCAGTTTAGATTTTTCTGACAGAGAGAGAGAGAGAATGAGCAGATTATTCATATTCTTTACATGAATGTCAAAACAGAGAGGACTAGTTTTAGACAGATGTGCATTTTTTCATACCTTGTACATATATACACACACTTGTAGATAATGTGTCGTGCTCTGTGCGGAAACTTTGACTTGTGTCGGAAAAGGAACACATGAAATACTCTTCCTTCATGCGTTTAGGAAGGCCGGTGACCAAATTGTCAAGATGGCTACAGAGCTAGGCGTTCATGGCTGTTTGTGAATGCTTTGTTGATATCAAACGAGAATAAGAGAGAGTAAGAGAGAGAGATGGAGCGAATGAGATAAGGTGGGAGAGTGTGAGAGAAGGAATAAAAAATGGAGAAAAATCAATGCTACTTCATGTTTTGTGGCCAACAACAATATCTTGTACCAGTAACTGGTCAACAAATCACACACGCAGTATTTTAGACTTCACAGATTGTTCATTGTCCAGTCTGACGGTTGTTGTATGTCATATATCTCCATGCTGAATTGCAGTGAATTAGCAGCGAATGACTGGATAGCTGTGTTGATAACATGTGGTATTTAATACAAGTGTATAACTGTGTACACTTTTGGGCTGTGTGGCTTTTATTCACGCATGTCTTAGAGCCGCCAATTTTATGAGCCTAAACGATGATCAGCTACAAAATTCATGTCTGTGATTTCAAATTTTGTAAGAGAAAATTTGAGTTTGTTTGTTTGTTTGTTTTGTAAAAAAAAAAGGAACTTGAACTGTTCAAATTGCAAGATGTATTGATTTATTGCTGTATGTCTGCAAAGTTCTGTTGATTAGGCTATAATCTATCCATTGCAAAATCCTGCTGAAATGGATGAAAACTTTAAAAAAAAGAAAGCAAAATATTGTGTGCATACCAAACCTGTAGAAGTAGTAACAGTTATTGCAATTGAGTGTACCACTATCAAAATTCTGTTCTTGTAATGTTGCTTTGGCTTTTGATGATTTTATCAAATTTCATCCATGTCTTTATTTAATGTGTTGTGTTGGAAGGAAACCCATTTGTTGGGTATTTCCTAGGTTTCCACACCATCCAAGTTATTGCCCGTCAAATGAAAAAGAACTTCTTGCCAGCTATTTATGATTTTACTCAAATACATTTTATTTTTTGTGATGTACAGATGTAGGGGAGAGAAAAACTGAAGACTAAAGATATTGTTTTCCCTTCATTCTGCAGAACTGAGTTGTCTTGTAGACAGGACCTCAATTTGCCGAATAGAATTGCCTCACTGACACTGCATGATTGTGCTAATTTGATTCGCTGCAAATAATGTCCAAAACGTTTACATGACAGAAATATATGCCCCTCAAGGAAGCGGTAGCAGATCGTTGCATCAGTATTAATAGGCAAAATGTGGTAGCCACGAATCACTGATATTCTCTGTCTGATAGTGCATTGCTGTAAACAAACCAATAATGAGAAATTGCCACTGACTTTTGCTGATAACATATCACTGTTAATGTAGGGAGCAGGGAATTCCTGCTCGTTACTTCTCCACTGATATTTGAAAATAAGATGGATAGCATTAGATCATGATATACCAGTCAAAGTTGCAGCCAACATATCCATAGAATACCAAAGTGTGATGTTATAGCTATTGATCGCCATGGAAACTGGTTCTGAACAACCTCACCTGACCCAAGTGTGTATATATGCACCTGATTCCTACCCAAGCTATAACAAAAGACTGTGATATCATCACTTTGGTCCTTTTATTTTGTCCAGCAAATAAATTGTGTGTGTTTGTTTGTTTTTGTTTTTTTTTTTGGAAAGGGGGGGGGGGGGGGGATTCTGGAGGGATATTTCTATCTAAAAAAAATATAGATACATGTACAATGTATATGTATTTTAGTGGCTAGTATTTTTCAGGCCTCCTTTGAAACTCTTGCCTTTGCCACTTGAATGGTATCAGTCACTGAAAGAGGTCCACAGATAGCTCATTTTCCAAGATATTGTCATGATTATTGGTTATTTTCAAAGCACCTTACTAGATTGAAGCAGCTTATGTCTCTGCACAACATTACCGTCCAAGTGAGTTCATAGAAAGTTGCTTACTATTTAGTTCCATCATGTACCACAACTGCAGTGAAAGATTTGCCGTAGCAAAATGCGATGGGTTTTCAGATATGGCCACACTGTTGAGTATACTTCACCCTCCCAAGATGTTTTATTTGCTTATTTTGTCTAGTGTGATACAGATTTTTATTCTCTGTCATCAATATAATGCAGTGTATTCGATGTTACTCCCAAAGCATTTATTTTCCTATGTTTTAGTTTATGCTTGTGTTTGTGAAAGCCTGCTTTGACAGAAGTGTGTGGCACTAGTCAGTCGCAGACGTACAAACGTTATTGAAGAACTATTGACATATTTCATCCATTAAATAGACTACACATTTAAGTGCTGCCCATACGTGGCCAAGACATTTCTTCGACTTGTGTTCAATTGGTTTGATGTTCTTGTGTTCTATGGTAGAAATGTGGCATTTCTCTTTTTGTTGTATAAACAATGTTCATCTCTCTTGCGATCGGTCTGTATGAAATCCAGAATCAGAAGCTAGATTTTTTTCACTGGTACTGTAACCCAAAAGTCTTGACTTTTGCTCATATTGACGTGAAGTGTTTTCCCCTCTGTTAATGGGAATGGGTTCTTTCACCAATGTCATGGGTTCAAAGGCACCAAGATTTGATCATTTCATTTGAATAATGGCTCTGCTTGTACAATACAGTATGAAAATTGGTTGGTTTGACATAGCAGCGGCTGTCTTGAAAAACCAAAGGGAAAAAAATACTCCCATGGATATTGCCCCAGAACCATCTCACGATTCGCATCCACAGGTTCTCTTTATGTAGTTCACAAGAACAAGTATTGATAAAACCTTCAGATGTTCTGGAATTGAGTTGAATATGTCACCTCTTTTTCTGGGCCAGAGCTGTTGCATCCGTGAAGAGTGGATTCGCCATTCAGGCGATATACGTGATTTTCTGAAGGCAGTCGTATATTTTGTCTCAGAGATGATTTCGGGCCAACAGAGCACCAGAGGGTGAACTGCAAAGCAATACTCGTTGGTCCCAAACCAACCACTGCCAAAGGGTGGAGGAAAGAAGAAGGAAGTCGAGTGTAGTAGCGGGCAAAATCTTGTTAACAAGATTTGAGAAGGCATCTGTGTTTCCTTTGTATCACAGTAGCTTGGGAAGACTTTGTCAATGTTTGTATTATTGGATTTTTCAATGAAATGTACAAGAATGGGTAGAAGAAAGAAAATAGAAAAAAGAAAAGAAAGAATGATGGAAAAGTGATCTCTTGTAAGTTGACTCCAAACAGGTGTTCCTCTCTTCGAAAGTATGCTGACGATTTATCACAAGTTTACAAAATCAGGTGTTTTGTAAGAACTTTTTACAAAAAACAGAAAATGCGAGTAGTCACTCGGCCAATTTTTGATGGGTTTTATTCACCTACCGACATCATGTATTATAAACTGTTTGATACCACACTGAGACAGAGGCAAAGAAAAGAGATTTATATTAAAAGTGCCAAAAGAAACGAAAGAAGACCCAGTCTGTGTGATTTATTTGAGTTCACTATGTATGTCCTGGCTGAAAATCCATGTACATAATACATGTACAGTGTACATGTAGCTGTAGCTTTCATTCCGTATTATAGTTCTTGTATGCTTGCAGAACTGTCAATTTTTGCTTTAATTTGTACACTTATGTTAGGTTAAAAAAAGTGTGAAAGAACACCATGATGTTACTGTTGGGTAATGACGGAAATGTGGAATATTAACGAAAAAGGTTCACACGTGTACTACATTTCGGAGCTTACCTGACAGTGGTTGCTACGAAAAGTTTTACATTCAATAACATAGATTACTATATACATACATATATCGGGCCATAGCGGTATCCAAGGCTTGCAAGAGTGAATTGGATAATGTTTGTTGTCCGTGCAATTCAATACTACCGTTTGGCCATGATTTGATCATCATGAACCAACAACATTCTACACATCTTATTAACTGAGCCAGGGAGGGGCGCTTGTGGAATAGAAGTCGGTAAACCAACTTTTATTTCACACTCTGTGATCTCAAAATACTACAAAACAACTTGATATCCTGGCAAATTGCGCCAGCCTGACAAGTTTCTTGGTACATCTTTCCAATATACACCTATATAGCAAGCAAACTTTAAATGGTGGAAGATGAATGGTAAGGTCCCACGAAATACTATGTTTTGGCTTTAATTACCAGAGACAGACAGTGGTTAATGGTACATACCCTGTAAATCTATTTTCCTATCTTTTTAAGATTTAAAATCTAAAGTAACTTTACATTATGTCTTTTAAAATGTCAAATCAGATCTTGAACAGATTTGAAATCTAAGAGTAAGTTTACTTTAAATCTTTTAAAGCATTGAATCCAAGAACAAATTCCTCCAACTTTTCAGAAACTGCTTTTTATCTTTCATATCTTTTTTTTTTTTTTTTTTTTTTTTGGGGGGGGGGGGGGGAGTTGCAACCTTCTTGTATACTCTGTACCTGAATTTGGCACAAATGTTAATTCTTATAAAGGCATGCTGACCATCATAACTACAAAAGTTTTTATCATAATCATGACATTGATGACAGAAGGTACAACGAATACAGTTCTGTTCACGTGAACTGGCTGATAAAAAGCCTATTAGTTTTACTACAAGTACTCAAGAATATGATGGCATACATTGTATGTGCTAAATATGAGTATGTGTGTGTGTGTGTGTTTTCTGTTGAGCTAACAAAAACTATGACAGACGAATGTATACGAATAAGGAATGTTCATGAGTTCAATGGATAAAATATTTCATGAGAAGAAAGGTGAAATAATCCATTCAACTTGGCTGCACCTCATTGAATGGATCAGTAATTTCATCTTTCACTGAATGAGATATTCTGTCCTTTGCACGAATGAATCACAATTTGTTTTACACAAAACCTAAAAATAGATCCATGTCATTTGCTATTTTATGAATTTAGAAACAGGAGAGAAGGGATTTACATTTTGGTGTGCATCACTGGTTCCATGCACACTGCAAACACAAGCATTTTACATTAAGTACGTAGTGTGTCAGGCTCTCAGCGTGCATGCACATGGAGCCACAATTGCATGACTGATGACGTAATACATGTACTTACATGTATAGTAGATGGGACAAATGATCAATCTTAAACGACCAATCAATTGACAAGGATGTACTTAGGAATTACATTGTATATACAATTTGCAAACACTCGTACACTGCAATTGTATCACTCCACACAACAACTTCAATTCTTCCTTTCCATATATTTTATTTGAAAGAACAGACAACATATACATATATAAATAACATTACATGTACATGTCAATGTATACATTACATAAGGCATCTTTGGATTTACAATATGTTTTATTTTTATTCTCCTTTACCATGAAATATATATATATACATATGTATATATATTCTGCAGAAAAATTGTACCGAAGATACTTTATACCTGTATATCACATATTCAAAAAAAAAAAAAAAAAGTCTTCTTTATGATTACATACAAGTGTATGTGATCCTGGATGGCTTTATCATTTTAATTACTGTTCGTCTGTTTCTTGAGAATCATATTTTCCATCACCAAAGATATGTTTTCAATGTGTTTGCAAACAAATGAGAGCTACCTGGTTTGTAGGAGGTGATAGGTGTACATTGTATTTGCCCTAATATTTTCTGACACTTCTATGAACAACTTGTTTCTTAGAGAGCTACATGCAGGTCATTATGAAGTTCTGCATTCTGGACAACTACATGTACCTTGGATAGATCACTAACCATGTTTATAATGGGGTAACTGGAATCAGTATGAAGTGCAGATCACTGAGTAATAATGACAATCATTAATAAGAGAGAGAGAAAAAAACTACAAAATTCTCCCAAGATGAGAAGGGTATGGTAGGAAAAGGAGATTTCTACAATGTACATGCTGTACATGTTGCACGCACACTGCAAAATCAATATCTCTCTTTCTCAAGCAAGTCGCAGTGATATGAGTAAAACACATCCTCTGTGAAACGTTCGGTAATAGGTTTAAGTTAACAGTCGTCAAACTGCAGGGGCGAGTCAGGTAGGCGCATTGGTATGTAATAAATGTATCTCTACAACACTTTGTAGCTGTCTTATCTTATCTGTGTTTGGCATGCTCTTCTAACTACTAGGCAGTCAGTTTCATGAATAGTTACATGCTATGTTTCTGGTATGGGGGTGCATCATTGATAGGTACATTTATTCACAATATCACTCTTCAAAAATAAGTTTAAAAATTTTTCTACGCTGGAACGCTGTTTGAAAAAGACTTGTATTCGGGGAAAACATGACACAACAACCCTCAGTAAAAGTGCAGTCCTTTGTAGGATGGGTGTTCTCAAGTCATTTACATAGAAATCACATCTTCACAGTATTTTTATCTGTAGAATAACTGTCACAATCTCAATACAGATGGCAGCAATCTTTGTATTCTTTGGACAGTTCAAAAGATAGTTTAATGATATGGTCCTTTTTACTATGTAAGAAAACACATGCTTACATATATGCCAACTTCTGTGATGTGTGTAATCTGTTTGTGTGTGGGTGTGGGTGTGTTTGTGCGTGTGTTGGGAATGGGGGTGTCTTGCACAGAAGTATGTCCCATTGAATGAATATTGTTTTATACAAACCTCAACATCCAACTGTAGAATGGTGGTCATTCTGTTATGTCTACATGAGGATGACAAACAAAATAATTTGAGATGGCTGGAAGACATGAACCGTATCACACAAGGTGACAAAAATCAGTTCTGCAAACAAGCTAAAATCATTGGAAACAGAGCAATAATTCTTCGCTGAATTTAGAATATGGTATTCTGCAAACACCATACCTGAACTGCAGACGAAATTGAACCCAACATTTCGTCAAATTCAAACTGCTGTGCAATACCTGCATCAAGCCAAATCAGGCCGCATAATAAGGTGCACATTGCGGTATGTTGTACAAATACATATAGTCGCTCAAAAGACTTATTGGTCTCATCATTTCACATATATACCTATTTGGGGTAAAGACGATACAAAACTAGAATGTGATGAGGGAGATATACTACCCCACACTGAGAGATTTGCAGAAGAGAGTACAGGTATGTGTAGAAAAGCCCCTCAACCCTCAAACCCACCCCTCAAGAAAATTCATTGCATCCTATACTTTGCAAAGACAAGTACTGGTACTCCTCTTCCTTTTTTTGGAAACTTTTTCCACCAGAGATGCACAATATTTTTACACAGCCTGCACCTGGGTCCACACCTACCGTATGTTCAATCCATTAAAATTCAAGCTCATAGTACATGCTCAAGCCCCATTTTTGCCAACTGTCTGCCGTATTCTGGGTAATAACTGAAAGATGAGGTTGTTTAAAGCCAGTTTCCATGGCGATAAATGGCTATGACATCACACTTTAGTATTCTTAATCTGCATTTCTCAACTTTTTTCAACCGAAGGCCCACTTTGGCTCCTACAAATTATTTCAAGGCCCATAGTTAGATCAAATATTAACCTTTTTTTTATCTTATTTTGATTGGCATAGCAGCCCACCTGTGAGAGCTGTGTGGACCACCAGTGGGCCACGGCCCACAGGTAGAAAAGCAGGGCTTTATAGCACCCTATGATCTTCATTCAGAGTACCAACAACATTAACGCAACTCTGGAAAGTATTGAATGACACAGATTTGTTTGCATTTTATAAGGCATAGGCTACACTTTATGAAATTGCATAATATCACCTCACAGGCTATAAAGGTGTACATCATTGATAATAATCTATAATCTATATAGCCAACCCACACAAAACACAAAATGCGTAATGAACAATGCAATTAAAAAAAAAAAGGACTATCACATCACATCCAGATCAGAAGTAGTACTAGATAACTGTCATAGAATAGGAAATATATTATATACCTTTTTTCTTCTTTATCATCCTGCCATGCACAGCATGGAAATCAATGCAAGAAAGGAGTAAGTAAATTTGGAAACAAAGTTCATTCATCCTACTTGAAACAATATTGCTTGCTCACTTCTTTTTAATACTTACAATCACAGGTAAACATGTACATCACTATCTACAATTAACATTGCATAAAAAGAAGTGTACAATTACACTGCTCATACAATCACAGGTAGACCCCGCGGATGAAAATACACAAGAACATGTCATTTGCTCCCCCCCCCCAATTTGCTTGTATTGTTTCCGTCTTTTCTTCTTACAACAGAGACAAACACATTCATGAATAGATAGGAGACCTGAGGTACGAAGTGAAAAGCTTATGAAAAGAATTCACCCCTGACACGACATAAAGAAAATGATTAACTCCTACCACCTGCAAAAAACTGTTGGCACTGACTGGACAGGTTATTTGCATGTAGGAAAGTATGTGCTGGATCTGAATTCTGAACCTCATTTGAATCATTCCATGTTCTCACTTGTAACTCACTTTATTTCACTGTAATTTTGCAACTCACAGAGTGAACAAATTCATTACACTCAAAAACACAGAGAGATAGATAAATTCAATAGACAAATTCACCTTAGTTTTAAATAAGAATGCTTGCTGTGCTGTGAAAATTAGCGAGGTTGATGTACACTGTACTTTTTGGTGGGGGTAGAAAATTTATATAAACACCATCACTCCATATCTACCAATGCTGGATACACAGAATGTACATGCACATACAAAGTGCAAGGCTAGATAAACTTGTAGAAAAATATACATAGAATTTGTGGAACACTAGTGGAATAATCATAATGAAATAATGCATGACTATAAAGTCTACAATTCTGCACCTTTTCTTGAACCAAGATACATATAAAGACAGACACCAAATTGTCAGTTTGAGTTTTGCATACTTTCTATGCATACACGCAAATGCAAGAGTTGATATTTACACTTATATTGTACCTCTTAATTGTACCACTTTGCATTTTCCAATTATACAGTAGATACATAGATATACTCCATTCAAAGGAAATCAATAAGAATATATTCATATTGCTATAAAATAAAGCGGTGAACTGGAACACTGTATGAACAAGACAGTACCCAGGACAGACATTTGAAAGTTTCACAGACACAAGTCAAGTAAGGCTGTCAGAATGAGGCAAATCCGAGCTGAAGGACATCTTTTATCTCCATTTTTGGTCCTGTGTGATATATCTTTGTGACTCCTGTGGATAATCAATCACTGTACATTTTGCTAAGAGCTCTGTTACAGTGAATGACGCACCATGACCATTTACACACATGTATCACAGAAGAATTCTCCACAACCACCCCTCAAAACACAAGGCACAGAGTTTCAAGGACAGCACAAAAGGCAAATTCAATTGAATGTGGCTCGAGTTCTGATGGCAAATGTTCATTAAGATATGAGTCCTCCACTCACCCCTGAGATAATGTATTTGTACAAAGTCTTGTCAATATCAGCTAAGGAACAATCTATCACACTGACATGGCTTCTGAAATTCCAGAGATGTTGGTTACTACGAATGGTTACACACATGTCCTCAACTTGATAAGTTGCCTATGAAGCTCCACAACACACATAACCCTTTTACATAGCACCTTTCATCACAAAATGCATCTTCATTTTTCTCTCTTCCATACTGGCACCAATTTTGTTTTTCTTGTTATCTGCCTCAATCTGTGTATTATATTCCATGCGTGCCTGCTGCCATTGGACATTTTATGTTCCCTCTGTTTTTATCTTTGACACACAATTGTATTCCTGACTAGTCACACAACTCTTCGGTTCCACACAAGCGGGGGCAGAGTTTGTTGACGTCTCAAGGAATTTGTGACAATTTTTCAAGGAATTGTGACATCTCAAGGAATTTGTGAAAATTTCTTTTTTCTCTAGAGAGATAGAGGGAGAAAGACAGGGAGAGAAAAAGAATGCTTTGCTTGCTTTTCATGGCAGCTCTTGTAGTTCCACGATTTCTGAGTTCTGGCATAGAAGGAGTAGTGTAGCCACAGAGAAAATGGAATCAAGCTTGTCCACCTGCAGTGTTCTGGTTGTCATGTTCCTTGCTACTACAGCATCCCTTTTTGTCTGCACCACCTCCAGGGAAGCAGCCCCTTGGTTGACGACCACTGCTTTCTCCATAAATGGACGCACCAACCATATCTCCTCCTCGTGCAGGTGAAGGTTCAACATAAATCCAAAAACATCATTTGTCTTTTATTTCACACTACGGTTATCCCACGAATGTTGAGAGCAGGGCAGGAATGCACATTGGTACAAGTCTCCAGAGAGTTTTGTCCCCATCAGTATTCACTGCATGGATCTAACTGCACTCATCACATGCAGGGCAGTCATTCTAGCCTCCAGCTTCTAGAATTCTCATTCTCATGGACATAGTCGAGAATCTGGGTCTGAACCAGCAGACCAGGAAAAGAATTCTTCAAATCAGATTTTGTTTCTCTTCAATCCCTCTCCACTTCTCGTGTGCAGATGACAGGACAACTGAGATTTCTTCAGACATGAGTTCAGTGCAACATGAGCAGTATTGTAATGTTCTAATGAAGTGGGGCAGTAGGAAATTCACGAGGACTTCTTGATACCATCAATCTGTCTAAGGTCTCAAAGAACCTCCGCAGTGCATTTTTTTTTCTTTTTCAATCACAACATGGAAGATGTTTGTCAAATGATCAGCATCAGCATCACATGTAGGTTACGTCGAAAATGTCAAGCTTGAAAGAGGATCACGTTAACACACACACAAGCACCAAAGCAATGTCTCTGTCATTCCTGCAGGAAAAACATGACATGTGTTGAGCCCAGCAGCGCAGGGGCAGAGTTGTCAATGTGGGCTACGTCGGAGGCGGCAGGGGGTTGGAGAGACCCGTGTAAGGGCCCAGGATGGTCTTGAAGGACTCCCAGAGGTCAGAACGGATAATCAATCCTCCCTGGCAGCGTTCGACGGGCAGCAGCGTCCACACCACGCTGATTAGGGCCAGGAGGAAGAGGGCCCCGGTGAGGAACAGGCGCCCAAGCCGGCTGGCCCGGGACCAAGGGATGTTCCTGGAGTATTGCTGCAGCCACCTGATGACGGGTTGCTTGTCACTGTCAAAGGCAAAAGAAACAAATAAAAATATCCTTTGCAAGACATGTTTTCTGTACGAATTGTTGCTGATATTACACATTCTGAAAATAATATGACATGTGTTAATGACTCTGCTAGAGACACTCACGTATGGTTTATCTTGTAAAGAGAGAAAAACATAGCACCAAACCCATTCATTGCTTGTGAGACTAGACACAAGAAGGAAGGCTGAACAGCTCTCTGGGTATGATACTGATGCAACAAAGTCACTTAGGAAGCAGTCTACGATATGAAGCCTCCTGCAGAATCTGGGAAACTGGATGGTTCTCTGGATACGCTTTTGCAATAATACTTATAAAATGGGCTTTAGAATCTCTGAAGTCTGATTGGTCAATTATCATGCACTGATTTTTACTGATCCAAACTTAGCCATGCCTATGCAAAAATCTGAATGCACGGCTCAAGTCTTATATAGTGTTATAGATGTATCGGACGCATGATGGGAGAAAAGGCTGAATTTCATGAATTTACCGCCCATTTTATGTAATGAATGATGCACAGGCCTAATTCATGGATTCATGAGAATGAGATGCACTTGCTTCACTGTGGAAACAGTCTAAAACCAGCACGTTGCACTTGTGGGTTTAAAAAATTCCAAAGTTAAACTCGCACATCCAATTCTCACCAATCCACTCTGTGCTGTGTATCATTTGTATAAAGATAGATGGATAATGCCTCTGCACAAGGGCTTTATAAACACAGCCTGAACCCAGTGCTGACCTCTTTTTCAGAGTGTCCTCTTCCTCCTCATCATCTGCAGCCTCCATGATCTCTTCCAAGTTCTCACACAGCACCCTCTGTTGCTCCCGCAGGTCACTCAGCTCTTGAGAGATCTGTGACCGCACCCCTTGCTCAAACCTGATGGACACATGACAGGAAGAACACAATTATAAAATGAAACTAAGTGCAAAAAAAAAAAATACAAAAATACAAAAATCAAATATCAAACAAAAGCAACATTGCATTGGCAGAATCTCATTTCATTAAAACATTTAATGGCATCACTTTTCACACATGGGTGAATTTGGCAAGTGGTTGTTAAGTGCACAAGACAGTTACAAATTGGCCCTGAATCCTTACAAAATGTTTGCTCAAGATTTACCTGATGAATCTGCATGTTTGTTGTTTTTTTACACCATCCAACGGATATCACCAGAATCCATGTGACATGCATGGCTTATTCCCAAGCATTTTTTTGCCCTCTGAAAAACTTTGGCAATGTCATAAGATTTGATAAATACACTTTGTAGGTGGGCCAGAAATGTTACTCAGAGAGTTCAAAAATTATGCATGAGACAGCAATTTGCCCTTACCCTTCTTGGAAGATTTCCATTTCTTGCTTGCTCCTCTCCTGGGGCACCTCTGGCTCCCCTTCAGGGCTGCTTGCTGGCTCAGGAGTCGTCGGGGAGGGGCAGGGAGATGCCGAGCCTGTGGGGCTGGGGACGGGAGACTTGCTGAATGAGGTTTGAGATTCGTTGGACAGCGACCTCGTCGGAGACATCGGATGTTCGGAAACCCGTAGGGCCGGACTGGAGAGAGAGATGCTGAAAGCGAAGATTAAAACAAAACAAAACAAAACAAATCATGAGACAATATCTCATAAATCCTGGAAGATGAGAAGAGAAACAGATTGAAAAATACACATTGTTGGTGACTATGTGTATTAATTCCAACTCCATTCTCCCCCCCCCCCCCCAAAAAAAAAGGAAAAAAAACACACAATAGCAAACAGGTATTCAGAGCATAGGTCAATTGCCAGGCTCCCACATCATTCTGTCTTTTTATACAAATGTCCTTTATTTTTTTTGTCATGAAATTCAAATTCATTTCATGAGGTAACATAAATTGTCAGAATTGGCAGTAATTCAAGAAGAATTCTTTCCAGTTCCTCATACACGTACAGTTTGTCTAAAATCCAAGGTTACCTCAACATGCATTTTGGGATTGTTTTACACAACTTTGAGGGAGAGTGAAACTTGGCAAAACTATCCTTTCCATGCTTGTTTTTTTTTTTTTTTAAGTCTTACTTTCAAGGACTAGGTCTTTAAAAAATATGCTCATGTTATCAAATATTTCTCCCATTCCCCCACACAGATTCCTAGTATCAAGAGTAGCTGGTGTGGCTCGGTGGATAAGACCACTGACTATCCATCATGATGTTCCTGGTTTGAACCCTTGCTACAGTGGTTGCCCCCCCCCCCCCCCCCCCCCACACACACACACACACACACTCACACCCAGCAAGGCACTTTATCCTCATTGTATCTTTCTTCTAAGGGGACTCAAGGTCATTTGTCTCATAGTTGCCTACTTATAAGCATATATTCAGTGCTTCCTTAAAGGACAAGTTCACCTTCATAAACATAAGGATTGAGAAAATGCAACAATATTAGTAGAACACATCAGTGAAAGTTTGAGGAAAATTGGACAATCGATGCAAAAGTTATGAATTTTTTAAATTTTTGTTTTGAAACCGCTGGATGAGGAGACTACTACAGCTTGTGAGTCATATGTGTACAACAGTATAAAGAAAATGTAAAAGAAAATTCAACATATTTTCACTTTTTTCGCATAATAAAAGAGCACTTGACTTGCCTCTTTCTAAAGGCAGGGGGAATAATATTACCCATAACATTTGTCGGTAACGAGTCAGAGGAATGTGTACTTTTTTCAAAAGATGGAATTTTGTGAAATTCTCTTTATATTTTCTTTATATTGTTGTACGCATGTGACATCTACACGCATGTAAGTTATTCATACACTGCAGTAGTCTTCTCATCCAGCGGGTACTGCACAAAAACTTCAAAAATTCATAACTTTTGAACGGATTGTCTGATTTTCCTCAAACTTTCAATGATGTGTTGTACTAATATTGCTACATTCTCTCAATCCTTATGTTTATGAAGGTGAACTTCGTCGGGTGCCCGTGCATTGGCCGTTAATGCAATACAATTTGTATTGCGTTAACGGCCAATGCACGGTCACCCGACGACTTGTCCTTTAACACTCAATCAGCTCAATTCAACTCAACTCAACCATCAAAACTACAGTAGACTCAACTACACTACTAGTAACTCAACTCAACTCCACTCAACTCGACTCAACCATCTCAATTACAGTAGCTAGTAAACTCAACTCAACTCCACTCCACTCCACTCAACTCAACTCAACCAGCTCAACTACTATAGTAACTCAACTCAACTCAACTCAACTCAACTCAACTCAACTCAACTCAACTCAACTCAACTCTGCTTTACTCTGCTCTATTCTACTCTACTCAACTCATTTCATTTCAAAGAGTCTCCCACAACCCTCACCTCAACTTCTTCTTGGGCTTGTCTGGCATCCCTAGCCTGGGGCTGGTACCTCCCCTGTTGGTCTCCTCCCCCTCCTTCTCCTTGTGGGTGTCCAGAATGCTCCGCCCACCCAGCAGCCCTGGCCCCATGGAGCTCCTGTCCATCAAGGCAGCATTGGCCAATGAGGCGAAGCGGCCACGCCCATCCTGTGCAACACAACAGAAACAGGAAAGTGATCATGCATTACGTGAACTGACACAGAATGCAGTTCTTTCCATAGATAGATTCTCTGCTCGTACCCAGCTGTAATTATGAAATCCCACTTGTACATGTAGGAAAGTTTAAGGTTTGGAGGGACATTGGCTTAATTACCTAAAGTGTATGGACTTGTGAACCAACATATCAAGTGTTACAAGAAAACAAAAACAAAAGGAAACACAGATAAACACTCATACACACACATACATACACACACAAACAAATAGAGAGAAAATGTCCCCATACACATACATAACAAACAAACAAACGAACAAACCAACCTTAGAGAGCACTTTACAGTTCCATTCAAGAGCAGAAGGTGCTCTGTATAATTGAATGTTTATACATTGTATGTTAGCTGTGAGGTACATACTGCACACACAGCAGAGACTTTATTGATGCTGATACCTGCAGTCCAGTCAGAAATGTTGGGTCTTACTGTTTTTGTTGTGTCTCTTATAAGGATAGATTGCCTTTTTTATTTTCATTGTACTTGAACAGAATTTGATGTGATGAGGGTCCACAGAAATAAAGGAGATGCCAAATGGAGTATTCCATAACATCCACATTACCAAAACATAATTATACACTATTCACATATCATGAAGACAAGACACAACACAAGCACAACATAAGACAACATAAACAAAATAACACACACATTTAAAACACACTAATACAAACCTTGGTTAGCGTAAAATCTCAATTGAAAAATAAAGTGCATTCTTGCTATGCAGACAAAAACAAAAAAATAAAAAATGGTAATTTCCTACTTGGGGAAAAGTATTGTATAATCTGAATACAGTAAACATGTCAATTTGTATACCGTTTTAAAACTAATATTTAGTGGCAAGGCTGGAATGATCTCACAAACAAGCACAGAGTAAACAGACTACACAACAGAAACAAATGAGTGCACAAAACAAACAATGGAAAAGGGCAAGGACCTCCACAAGACCACACAATGGCACTAGGTACACAGTATTACCCTAACAACTGTGTTTACCACAAAACAAACACTAGACGTGACCTTAGTATGATAACAATACATAATAATGCACACAAATTCATCATGTAATGAACATGACTTCATGAGAGAGCATAAAACACAATGAGATAAAATAGCAGAATGTGCAATACAGATTGTCAAGCAAGGGAAAAAATAAATAAAACCACACAATCATGCGGCACTCAAGCAACCAGCAAAGTACATCTGTAGAGAGAGCAGAGTAACAAGGGCTTCAGTTTAAGCTCATTGCAATGCAAAACTACGTAACTATACTGTAATTGGGTGTACTCAAAGTACACAGGAACATGTATCTAAACACTGTCTACCATCGTCTAAAATAAGAACAAAATTGAGTTAAGGAAACCTTGTAGAGCAGGAAGTAAGTCACTATACTGCAATACCTTTAATCTTCACTATCATTATAAACTCAAGGTATACAGTGTATGTACTCTGGGACAGGTACATACAACTACAAAAATTCACATGAACGAAATTCTCGAATTTCTCGGCGGGTCACCGCATGTTATTCATCGGAATATCAAAACCCTTAAAAAGGTAAAAATATTGTATGGCTCCAGCACGATTGAATATCCTTGTCATTCCATTACATTCCTGTGATCAAGATATATCGCAAGCACATCACAAATGCACAGGAGGGAAACTAAATGTCAGGGTAAATATATATGTGTATATGTCTGTATAATGTGTACATACATACTGTAGTATATTGCTTAATACAGAACCCTAACTGTTATTTCTTATGAAGTGACTATTTGCAATGGAATGAATGCAAATCAGGAATATTCATAATGCATGTATATCTTTGTACATAATATTGGAAGAGGGGAGAGGATCAGCCACGACCTCCTGCATGGCATGTGAAATGGGATTACACTTGCATAATAGGATGACTTAAAGCAATGGCTTGGACTATCAAAGCAGGAACTCGGTTTCCTCCTTTTTTGTGTGATATGATGAGATAATCAACATAGTATTAAAAGCCAAAGGAGCGCCAAAACAGCAAGATGCCGATCATATTGCCATGTGTGTAGTACTGTTTGTGATGACAGGAATAGTAAGATGAAAACTGGGTAACTTCCATGGCAGCATAGACAAAGACTTGCCCCTGATAAGGCCATGTCAACATTGATTATTTTTTAAAATTGGACAAAGTACCATGTAAGGAAAAGGAATGTATGTGTACTAGTGTCCATTCAGCAAGCAATGTGCATTGGTCCATATGATGAGCACTTCATCAAAAAGGAAGGAACTTTAATATGATTGATCTCCCACATATCTTTTTCTGTGCACAAAATCACTTTGAAGAACATATCAAACCCACTAATTTAGTCATCACAAGGTTCATCATGTTGAAGAAATATGAGCTCTGATGCTTAGCTCTGATGCTTAAAAAGACTTATGCGTAATATTCATACTTAAGAGGCAAGGATATTTTCTGACATTTCACTTAAACATTCATGGACTACTGTTCTTCAAAAGTATTTCATTTCTATAGGCCCCCCCCCCCCCCCCCCCCAGTGAGACTTAGTGATGCATGCTTTATCCTCAAAACTTACTCTTTTTCCTGGATCAACAAAATCACTGAGACTTGTTCTTTAGTACATTACCAACCCTGTAAACTACAAGTGTTGTATATTGAGATAGAAAAATATCTGTGGGTGTGAAATGTTTTTACATGTAAGTAATGCAGAAATACTCATACTTGCTTAAAAAAATGTAATACAGAATAAAACACCTGCCATCATGATAAATTCAGTTGGATGATTTGAGTATGGCAAACAATCAATTAAATGCAACGATTCTATCTTTTTTTGATACAGCAGAATGTGAGAATACACTTCTTACTACACTTTGGAGGAACCATAATGTCACCCACATTTTCAGATGTTAAGAATTCAAGGGTAACCATGTTCAAGTGACAAGTCTTTATGTACAGTGAATTCTTCAACAAAACCCCTAACAACTAAAATGTTTCCACATGGCAGAGAAAAGACCAGCACAAGATTTTGGAGGCCAAACATGCATTAATTAGCACAGATAACAATAGATAAACCACCACTGTGCAAACTTTAGCAATGTGCTGTACAAAATAATAGAGGAGAAAATTACATATAGGTAATCAGAAACATATTGCACTGTCATATCGCTTGATCGCTTGAAATGATAGCTCATGCGGTTATGGTCATACACGATGCACTATTAAAGTCTGAGCAGGGAAGTCCATGTAGTGCACAGCAAAAGCTGGTGAATGGGCGAAATCATAATAAAAATGTGTATGGGAGGGAGGAACACTAGATCGTATTCCTTAGAATGTACAAAATGTGCAAAAGTACAGGTATTACTCTTTAATCTTACCTTTCTCATGAACTGAAGTGACTTTGTACCAATTGCAACGGGCACACTCAGTGCCCGATTGTGATTTGTGGCATGTGTCTATATCATTGCCAGCAAAGGGACAAATAAAATATAACAAATAAAACAATGATTCTCCGACGTAACCGAATGTAATATAACATAGCATAAAGGCGCATAACAGTGAGCGTATGCACCTCTCCTTCCTTCATTCTCTACATGTATGATTTCCACCCATGCCTTTCATCTGTCTTTATTGTGCACTTTGTTCGTATGATGCCCCTTTTTTTCCCCCCCCCCCATATCAAGCACTATTGAATTCACATTGCACTCTTACAAAATGTACATACTGATTTTTACTGAACATTCAAAATTAATTCTAGGAAATTTTCATTCTTCTTCCTCTCCAGTGATGAAACAAAAAAATCTCGAAAAAATGGAAGACTTTGGAAAAAAAAAAGCCTCTGAATGTCACAGACTATAGATCTATACCATTCAAAAAAATTATATTTCAATAACACATCTTTATATCACTGGCTTTTTGGGCAGAGTGAAGAATAAAGGTGCAAATAGACTATTTTATTACTGCTTGAGCATGAGAATGTCAAATCTGGGGAACATTTCATGAAGCGTTTTGGTCAGATATTTTTCTGACAAACTGCTATAAGCTACCGGAATCCTTGCATCTGATTGGCTGAGAGCAAATTTGTGCGACCAATTTCTCAGACAAAATGCTTCATGAAATGCCCCCCCCCCCCCCCCCCCCCCCCCCGGTGATGTTTCCGTATATCAAAACGCAGATGACTTATTAATGAATACCTGTTTTCCCCTAACCAGCACAACTCTGATCACATACTGTAAAAGTGGAAATTTTTGCGGTGTTGAAATTTTCGAGCATTTCGCGCAATCAGAAACCAGTGTGAAAGTAAAAGCACGCAAATATTTTTGCATGCCATATGATCCAGAAGTTAATGTCTTGATTCCGCGGAATTAAAAACACACAAAACTCTTTTCACCCGACCAAACGCGAAAAATTAGTCACGCGAAAGTATCCACTTTTACAGTAGTATGATATATGCTCTGGACAGCCTGTGAAATACACGTATATTGCATAGAGTAGAGAGAATGCAAAAATCAACCCCACACTACACAGATTGTATTAGGGTATCAAACTAGCCCACCAGGATATGCATGTACGGTTAAACACTGAAATCTCTAGGGCATAAGGGATGATTGCACACTCTGAAATCAAGGAAGTGTGTCAATCCAGTTGGCAGTGAATCAGGGAGTGCATAGATCCAGTTGGCAGTATAACAGGAAATGTGGAACGCAGAAATCTGCTCAAATTTTTGACAGACAATATTGCCACACCACTTGAAGAGGAAGGCTTGTGATAAACACTCATTAACCCCTTTGCAGCCAAATCGCTTCCAAAATATCAATGGTAGACGAACTAATACCAGCAAGTGAATTTTATCTTTTCTTTAGATCTAAAAAGGACTAGGCTGAATATGAGTACTGATCTAATAAAACCTTTGCCCTTGTCTCTGTTCACATTAAAATCCCCATAATTTTAGCTGAAACCAGTACTCACACCAACAATGACAGAAATCCTGCACACTCTGATGACAGTAAAACTTTGCACATGTGCAAGATTGAAGATTAGTGTTTTGATTTGGGACCACAGCCTTTGCTCTCTGAAGCAAATTGCCTGTTTTAGTTTTGTGTATTTTTTGTCCTCCTATACTGAGTGAATCTGGTTGGAATTCTGCTTTTAAATAGTGTATGCATTATAGTTTACGCATGCAATGACAGACAAAGCAGCCTTACAATTTGATCTTGACTTATGACCTATGACCTGTGATCAATCAACAAAGTTTTTGGTAACCATTATGTGCCTTTGTCCTTGAATCAACATGAAAGCCTCCTGCATGTCACCCCACTACAGACTGAGACCCAGTAAACAGACTGACAGGACAAATGACAGACAGAATACTCGCAAATATGATGACCCTAGCAGCCTTTGGGCGGGTCACTTGGTTTGGTTTTCAATTATAGGGATATACTCCTCAGTATTATGTTAGGTACATAGAAGGCTAATCCTTAATATGAGTTTACCCCCTTAAACTATGGTGACATGCGTCCACACAATACATCTTTAAGATTTATTGCTTTCAAGCACGAGTCTCGCTTAATGATTAAACAACAGAACCGAAAGAACATACACGCAGCACTTGCAATAAACCAGATAATTTGTGATGATACAGCAGTGTACTGCATGCATGGCATGCTGTATTTATGATCTGGAGGTTGACCTGAAAGTTAAGGGGGAATGGGGTACAGAAAGAAGTCATGCTAAATTTTGAGTTTGCTGATTATAGTGTCCATGTGACTCAAAACTTACAAGTGGGGAACCCTCATGGCACATGGATGAAGTATAATCCACAGGAAACTTTGTGGTTTTAAATTGTAAAGGCTGCTTACTTTTAGAGTGCATCTACGCGGGGCTAAACTACATTATAATCCCTGGAGTTTAAAACTTTGAACTATTAGCAAAGTTGTATGAACCTAACTTTAGGCAGCTTTCATATAATACAGTCAACCCTGCCCAAGTCAAAACCAAATTGACAGGAGAAAAGCATGAATTTTGACTTACAGGCACACAATAGAATCAACATACATGTATTTACATCCATCCAAGTTAAATTTTTTTTTCTCCTGTTCAGCCAATTATTTGGACTCGGGCAAGGACGATTTGGGCGAGGTTGACTGTAAACTATGTACTGCATGTATGTTGCTGTAATTTCGTGGTTGTTGTAAAAAAAAAAAAAAAAAAAAAAAAAGGGATGAAAAATTTAACCTACCTCCTCAAAAAAGAAAAAGAAAAAGAAAGAAAGGAGGATCTTACTCAGGGTTTCTATCTCTCTTTCATGGGTAAAAAGACTGTTTGACAAGTGGCAAGAGAGGGCCCCAAACTCACCGTTTGACCTGATGCATTGCTCCCAAAGCCAAGCACAGCTGCCACGCTGGCTCTCCTTCGACCAGCCTGGGGGAGGGAATGAAACATACAAAGAAATGATAAGTGCAATCATATTCTCTCACACAAAATGCAGGGCAACTAGCACATATATATATATTATATATATATATTTGCTCATCATGTATTGGAGCACTGCAGTAAATTATTAGCACATGCATCCCTTATTACACCCAGTGTAAAAACATGCTCTCTTCAAAAAAAGAAAAAAAAGAATTGGCAGACATACTTTAAAACCATAATCATGTACAACCAACAATTTGAATATTAAAAAAAATGCATCTGTTTTGGTTGTAACAAGCAAATCATCTGATAATGGAACAGAAATTGTTAACAATTGTGACATGCAAAGTGACTTTTCTAACCCTCAAACACAATCAGCTGGTTTTGGATAATCTCGGGATAAAATTCTAGGCAACACAAAAGCAGTATTCCACTGATTAAAGTAGATTCTGTCATATACCTGTATTTAAAATATAGATGTGAACAGGGTCATAGGAGTCGAAGAAACTGTGCTTTGTTGAGTAACAACACAGCAGCACACTTTCAGTTAAAAGAGATGGATGCAAGTTGGCTGGCTTACCTTAGATGCGTATATTTTGCATTACATTTCTTGATAACCATTTCATTGCAATGTATTGGGTGCTTGCATGGATATTAATTGAAGGTTTCTGCTGATAGCATATTTATGAAATAATATTGTTTACGGATGAAAGAGCGGGTGGAAGAATATTTGTACTACAGTCTTCTCTTTCCTATTTCGTGATATCCTGAATTGTATGATGCACACTGCAACTGCTGTGGGTAATATTTGATTATAGCATGTAATCTGATATGGCATGTAATTTGACACTTTAAAGAAAGCCGCACTTCTCAACCAGAGGGCAGCGATGTTGGCCAAAAATAAAAGAGAAATGATTAATGATAATATCTGATCTAACTGGGCCTCTATTAAAAAAAAAAAAAAAAAAAAAAAAAAAAAAAATTCATAGGAGCAAAAGTGGGCCTTAGATTGAAAAAAGGTTGAGAAGCATGGCTTTAAAGGATGGCATATACAGGTGTACAGGCAAGTCTTACATGACTGCAAATACAGAATACCAAAGTACCATCATAGTCTGATGACTGTACCTGTCCTGTCTATCATACAATAGATGGGCATTCAGAATTCACTGGTTCTGAGATGAGAAATCATGAAAATTACGCACTGTTTACATGGTAGCCGAGTGGAATAGAACCATGATGGATTTTGTGTACCTTTAGTTTCATGCCAAAACTTTGTGAACTTAGAATACACTTAATTTGCAATATATGATATCCATCATTGTTAATGTGGATACATGTTGGTGGGGTTTTGTCATTTTTGTTGCTGTTATTACACAATCCCTGCATCTCCATGTTACAAACAGGTACTGAACTGCATGGTATTGAAGTTAAATTTGACCACCTACGTGTAAGCATATGACCGATGCAATATTTCAAAGATTAATCAAAATCTGCAAAATTGCCAGAGGAATTATAATATTTTAATAAAAAGTTTTATACATAGGAACCTTCAATAACTATAGCAGCATTGTCACACTTTTTTTTTAAAGCTACTTCTTTTCCTATCGAGGCACCTCAAAGCACTACAAGTTTGTCTGGCTGTGAACATCTAGCAAAACATACATGTATATCATCCATCAACTACATGTATTACAGTTCTAGTCGATTCAAGCTTCGACATAATTGGTAATTGACTAACACAATGTAGTAAATAACTGACTCTTCTCATGTTTTGAACTAAGAATCTACTTTGACTACAGGCAAAATCATGATTTTTGCATCTGCAACTTTTGTACAGCAGACTGACTCAGGGCAGGGAGGTGTTTCCCACCTCCCTGCTCAGGGTGAGAATAAATGATCAAATGACTGAAATGACAGACATCTTTTCGATGAATGCAGATATGTACATATGGTACATACTTTTCTCTTAGTTGGATATGTATAGCATTTTTTTTTTTTTGAAGTGCCAGTTGAATTCCATGTCTTATGATATTTTGCTGTCAAAAAAACACAAACGGTGATCTTTGATAATCTGTCAATTGACTTCATAGCACATGAGATGTGAAATTTGCATGGACTGCACACAATATCAAGTATATATTGAAAGAACGATACATAAATTTCACTTGTACAACTGTACCATTTTTAAAACCAATTTCCTGCAATAATTGTGTAGTTTTGCCTGCAAGAAATGAGTGAGGCAATTCGGTGACAAATGCCATGAATGAAATGTAGAAGTCTGAAAGGAATCGCACAAACACTACTAAACATTATGCGTGATGCGCAAAAATCTGCTGGAAGATGCGAGAGATTTGAATAGTTTGCAGACATTAGGCAAAGAACATTAGTATTATCATGATGGACACAATCCTTGTCCAATCCAGCTGATTATGATGCTAAATTATGCATGCAAGATTTCTGCAGAAAATACGCCCATGAAATATTTCATCATGAAGAAACATGCCATGATTTGGCAAGGTAAGAAAAGACAACAGAAAATAATCTTTGTAACTCATTGACAAATTGCCCTACATCGACGTAAATAATCTTGTTTTCATTCTTTTCTTGCATTCATTTGTGTGAGATTGCATAGCTAAAAGGGCTGTAAGCATGCAGGCATAAGTGTATGTTTGCTTTCCATACCATTTCAAGAAGTAAGTCACTAGACAATCTTTAATATATATACTCATTCATTCTGCCTGCAGTACAGATATAACCACAATCAAGGCATTTGGAGTAACCTTCTTTGGTATTTGTCTTACTTTTAACAACAAATCACATGTAGATTACAAAATTTACTTCCTTAACTCACATGTACTGGCACATGCATACAGACCAAAAAACAAACAAACACCATCCTTCAGATTTCAGTCTTACATTATTTGTTTTAGCACGTTTTTTTTATCACTCCCTCAAATCTTGGTCTCCACACTGCTGAGTGTAACTCATGTGTGAACAACAAACACTCCATGAACTTGAAAGATTCCATAAAAATGTAGATACATTGTATGTAGCCTATTTTGTATCATCTTGTTATGTTCTGTTTTCAGCAAATATCAAGTACCGGTAAACAAGTATTTGGGGGTGTGCAATACAAAGTTCCGTTTTCTGTAACAAAATGTTTTAGTGGGTCCCCCCCCCCCCTCCCCCAGTGACATGGTTGAGTACCACATACAGACATGCAGTCTGTACATGTGGGTACTCCTCCCTAGTGTGGGTGTAGCTCTCAACAAATCTGTATTGAATGCATCTACAAAGGTACACAATGCAAAAGTACAGACACTGATTTGTTGATCAAATGGGCTTTCCCAAACATTTTGGGGAACTATTAAAAATGTTGCAATTCCTTCAAATCCCTATCCACCTCCTTCCCCCGAAGAGAGAGAGAGAGAGAAAGGTCGAAATACAGTGTAATGGTCTACACGTATTGTGTGAAGAACCTACGTGCTTTTGGCCAAACAGTAGTAAAAAATTTATCAAGTAGGTCCAATCTACAAGTACATATTTATACATATGCAGTGGCTGCACATATATTCAGCAGAAAACAATTTTAACATTTTATCTTTCACATTTTTTAATGGCAATATCATAACAAAATCGGCAGAACAATGAAGAACTCTGAGTGCTACTTCATTACTTCCATGCATTTCTCTCTTCTCAGTCACATTCACAACTTGAAACATACTGTATGTCACAGCATCAACCAGCAAAACATTTTGCTCATTCATCTACTGTAGCATGATGGTTAAAATCTACTTGTTTAATCTCAAAGATTTGAAATAAGACTAGCTGGGTTTTTAATTGTTTGTTTTTTCTTCTGCCACATTTTACTGCCAACCTACATTGTAGTACCTGTCTCTGCTGGGTGAATGTCAAAGACAAAAAGAAATGGAATATTTCGTAAATGGACATTTGATATGATATCACAGCACACTTTTACATTCTTGTGCATGATTATGAAATGCAATAAAAAATGAGCAGACACGCAAAATACGTTCACATCATACAAATTCATATAAAATGCAAAATGCGTTGTTGCTGTTTTTGTTGATAAAATAAAATATCAATAAACTGACTAACAGTGAGCCCCGGGGGTATGGGGTTAACCTCTGTCAGGCTACATTACCTCGTCCAGGTCGGTGGGGTCGGAGGTCACGGTACTCTTTCGCATGATTTTTTGACGAACAAATCCGTGCAGGGAGTGCTGGCGGGCGGGGCAGAGATGATGAGACAAATGATACACATGTAATGGGAGGTGGTAATGGGTTAAAAGACATGTCAACATGTCAAAAGCGGACCCGTGTTCTCAATGCCTGTGTGGCTCAAATTGACCCTTGGCCATGGGACGAGTGCCTGCAAGCCTTGCAGTACACTGTACACTAGGAATTTAGCCAAATAAATAGTGCAAAGTCTTTCCGAACCTCTTGCGTCCTCCTCTACTTAAAGAATTGTTGTAGAGGCATGTAGTTTTGGTCCATTTTGTTTACCACTGTTTTTAGATCTGCATGACTATGATTAAGAAGAGCTCTGTAATATACAGTGAGAATCATATCATTTCATGGAATTTGCTCAACTTGAAATTGAGGTAGTAATTCAAAGAATCCAACAAATTCATAACACAAAACTTCTCTATATTTTAACGACTGTATGAGGATTTGCCCTAAAGCTTCATGGCAGATGCTTGATTTTGCCTAAATGACTTTTATCTACAAGTAGCCACTATTATTATTATTATTATTATTATTATTATTATTATCATCTGACATCACAGATTTCAAGTTCCCGATTTTATTTATAGTGACAAAGCGTTCAAATTAAATACGACATATGTGATTCCTGGGTTCAAAAGTCTTCCAAAATGACTTCAGTCTGAAGTAAGAATGGGGGCCAAAACTTCTGGTCGTGCAACCTAGGGCCTTATAACAAGTGCAGAGCCAAGCCTACATGTACTTTATACGCATGAACACACATACACACAGGCAAAGAGCACTGGTCCGATTGTTAGAATCATTCCTGGAAAAGGGGGGACATGGCATGACATGCAGAAGCTTCATGCAGGGAGCATGAGCATGCATGAGAGGAAATCTATAGACAAACAATCAGAAAAAATAATAAATTAATAAATGTAAGAAAAAATGGTAGGACAGTTGACGAAAAGCTAATGATGTCTTGTCAACAGCAATCTATCTCAACACCACATTACAACAAAATGATTTCTATACACAGTTTAAATCTACAAGTATCACATAAAATATTAGTTCTAGAATCATGTTGAGAGGCTGTAACCAAATTTGTGTCAATGATTAACGCTAAGTTTTAAAATGACTGATGAGTTTACAATCAAAGATAAATCATTTTATCGGCAGACATCTAAAACTTCTTTCCAAAAGGAGTTGGCAATCAATGGTAAGATGCATCAAGACCTGATGTATTATTTCTATTATTGTTTAAGAATCATTTGAACCACATATATCCATCAAGCACATGTCCATTAAGATATGTTAGAAGAATAACTTCACATTTTGTGAGTTACCTAAGTAAAACTTTTATGAGGCAAGATGAGGCATCATGCTAGAATGACATTGGACAGTTTAGTATAAGGGGAAAAATCCTTCCACATCGTACAAAAACTGGAGAAGAGACCTTCACACTTTGTGTGGAAATATCTTTATGTTCTTGGGGAAATTTAGGAAATTTTGTTTTCAGCAGCTGCACTAATTTTACTTTTCCTCCTTCTTCAAGGCATAACAAACCCATTCAAAAATAGAGTAGAATTATTACAGCTGATTGACGACTTGTTCTTCATTGACATTAATAAACACTAATCATTCAGTGTGTGTGATAAGCCATGATAAGAATCATGGGCCATACATTCTCGGGTGGGATTTGAACCCCAAATCTCCTGATCATCACTGGCTATTGGGCGAAAGCTCAGTAGTCAAGTGGCTACAATGCCTGTCTAGCAATCAGGAGGTTGCTGGTTCAAATCCAACCTGAGTGTATAGCCCATCTCTTCCACCTCCCTGTTTTAACCATGGCTATTACTCTACACATTGCAAAATCAGTGTTTATTTACATGTACATCAAGTGAAGGGCAATTTGTCAATCAGTCCCAATAAAACAACTTGATGCTGGAATAACTAATTTGAGTAGAATTATTTTTGCTCATCACACTGTTAATCTGGAATCTATTACAAAACATTAATTTCAGTGCAAAAGTGCAAAATCAGCTACACAGCATATTGTCACACTGTTATCTAAATCAAAATGATATAGTAATGACTTAATGCATGAGATGTTAATACATTGGAGAGCAAAATGGGCACAACCACATATACAAGTACATGTGAATGTTATACAAACGTGTTAATTGTACGAACGGTACACTGAAAAGGATTGGTTTACATATAGTTAATTTCCATACGGCATCAAGCGAGTGTTTAATATATGGACTGCGACCAATAAACACTGGGGAATAAACAGTACAGCTGTTCTCTTTGACTTGAAGTGTGCACTGAAAGCTTTGACAAGCTCATTGTAGCCCTAATGATGATTCTTCTAACTAAATAATTCTCTATCATATAACTGTCTTCTTTTTGTATATGTCCTTCGACTTTAAAAAAAAAGTTGTAAAGCCAACAATGTGTAGCTAATCCTCAAAGGATGAGCTTGTACAGCTGCCTGGCGATAATTCACTTTTAATTGAAGTTTGTTGATTATTTCAATGTACTGAAATATGCACATGAGATAAGTGAAAACTCGCACAAACACACACAAAAATGTCAAAAATGTTGTGACCGCTGTGGTCTGCCATGCTGACCAAAGTTCAGTTTCAAATAAATTCTCTGGGTCAAGTATCTGCAATATAATCTGCCTTCCTGATTCTTCCTAGTGGTTCTGCACATGAAATGCCACTTTCACTGCACTGATGACAGAATAAACTTGGAGACATAGTCCATCGTCACTCAATTCTCAGTTGACTGTGGGATGATTGACTTTTGAATGGGTTCAATGCCAATGCCTGGAATATACCCAGTATGCCTGGTGCCATTTCCAATTCAATAAATCCGGGATTAAAGCCAACTGTGATTGTCAAGGAGAAATGTGGAGGAAACACATGTCTGTCCAAACTGGATGACCTGAGATCTGAGATAATTGTACAAGTTACTGGTTTTAGAGTACCCATCACTTTACATCCAAGAGCCTGCTATATGTTTAGGTGGTGAAATATGTTTCTTGAGTCCATTTTCAAAATCCTCTTTCTTTTTTTTTTCCAATCAAACAGATGTAATAATATTTCCCTTGACTCTCTCCACATTATCTTGAAGCAAACTCTCCCAGAAAAAAAAAAGTCCACATAAGAAAACAAAACGGAAAAAAAAAGAGGAAAAAACTTTAGCACTATCATACTACAAAAAACAATAACTTCCATTGCATATTCCAGGAGCTATTGCACCACCTACAACCAAACTGCTCAAAAGACGTAAAGAGACACCAACTTGTGCATGGCGTAGTGCAGCAAGCAGCCCAGGTGTTGACTCAACCCTGACCAAATTTTCCACACACAATTCTGACTGCCCTTGTCCTGTTTGAGGAATGAAATTTCTTCCTTTTTTTTCAGGTTTTAGCCTTTGGCAAAGTCGATACACTTACTTCTTATACCTTACAAAGCATCCAGTATATAGTTTCAATATGATTAAAAAAGAAAAGAAAAAAAAAATCACGCTAACAATCCATTACCTGAACAAACATTAAAAGTGATAAAGTAAATGATGCAACACTCATGGACCATAGGCACCTGCATAATGCACCACCCATTACCATATTCACTGGTCTACACATACACCGTATCAGTGTCATTAACAGTGCTGCCAATATTTATGTGATGTGCGTGACAGAACACGCTGCATGCAACCTGCAAAATTTGTCTACAGTTTCAAAGTCTTTGACGTGTAATTGTCAATAAATATTATACATCTGCAAGCTTCTTCATATGTCAGACAAGTTTCTGCAGTTTAACGTCTTAATTAATGGATTTCACATACATCTGACACCGACAGGCCACTTTTGCATAGTACTGCTGAGCCAAAAAGTACATAACATGTTCCATGTTTTCTTCCTAGAACATGTTCATACCTTGAAATATAGCTTGTCATAGTGTCAAATATAAGGGAAATAAAAGGTTTTCTTTAAAAAAAAAAAGACATTCTGATATATTTCCAGGTCTAAACCAGCAAACAGGCAACCACCACCAAAATGCACTATCAATAAACCTGGAAGAATGAAACAATAAACAAAGAAATGTTCAAATGTCACTGATGTTGTTGATTGACTCTTTTTCGCAGATGCATAATGCAAGGAGAATGAAATGGAATACATACTTGGTCTCCATTTGGTCTCTTCAAAGAGATATTGATTACAAACAGGAATTGAAAAGAGAAATTAAAGAGATACACAGAGGAAGTGAACCACTCTACTCAAAGACTTCATTAATCAACGGTACAGTAGCTCAGTAACAGACTTTCTAATTCTCTTAAATGTTATATCTATGTTGAGAAGTATTATATTCAGTGCTCTAGAAAATAATATATGGAAATTGTTACTAGAAGGAAACTCTACAAAAATAAATGAGACATTTTTCTGCGGTGTCATAGAAACATTACAACTAATCTGTGTGATAGAGCTATATCACTATGAAACAACTACCATTAGAATTATACCGAAAAACCACACTACACGAAGAATAATCGTTTTGTTTCTCTTCTATTACGGTAGCAATTCTGGTACACCAAGTAGAGGTTAATTCAGAAGCACCAAAGGTTATGAACAGCAAAATGAGCTATAGTAGAAGCATATTAGGTCTGTTATGGTTAGTGAAATAATGTACCACATATTGTTCAATATAACTATGTATGTATTTGATACACAGTCAGATTGTACAAACCTCCCTTCCACTCATTTGGACAGACATCATCCCTGCAGTGCTGTATTATGACAAAAAACAACTGACACACAAATGCAGATCAACACACACACACGCACGCACGCACGCACGCACGCACGCACGCACACACACACACACACACACACACACACACACACAGACAAACAGAGCAAGAATGGAAAGAAAACTCTTGCAGTCATCAATCTTTCCGCTTACCTTCATTGATGGACTAGTCAGGGTCGACGAACGTCTGAGTCTACTGCCTTCCGTGTCTGTATGACAAGATATAACAAGCACAACATTACTTTGCACATTTAGAAGAAGGTATATACAGTTGTAGTAAAGGGCAGTGCGGTGAACTCAATGTACACGTGATAAGTATGGTCATATGATAAGTGCATGATATTATTCACCCTGCTCTTTGAAATCAAGTGGAAATGGGGTACAAAAATAAACCTTCTGACATCCCCTCAATACTTCTTTGTGCACACCTCCCATTTACAATCAAAACAACAAATACTTAAAAACTACACTGACGCAATACAGTCGTGACGCAGCAGTAGGTCCCATTAACAAAGCATGTTGTCTAGATGTCAGCATTTCACAAAGTATTTCAAAGTTCTAAAACAATACTTTAAAAGGTTCAGTCATGCTTCTAACAACTGAAGACCTCATTTCCATGGCAGTGAAATAGGTATGCACGTCTACTAGGTTGGGGAAACTGACTCCAACAACTTATTACGGCAGTAGTCTTTTCACACATCCAAGTGCTTAGAAAGCTGACACTTACCATCATGTAACCCTAAACTGTTTGTTGAATTCCCTCGCATGAGAATTTTGTTGTCCTTGAGTAGTCTCCTGCAAAACAAATAAACAAATCGATGGAAAGTGCATGAAAATACCACTCAACACACACTAAAAGAATTCAGCAATTCCTATGAGCAAGTTTAATACCAAAGTTTACTATAAAACATTGTCTTTAGTTTTTATTTTTTAAATTGTTTATGCAATTACTGTCCATACCTATATACTGCAAGATTTGGTGGAAAAGCCATGACTTCACAAAATACTAACTTGGCAAATAGCATTTACAAGTGGCATTACTAAACAGAGAAACTCTACTCTGTTATGAGTCTATGGGACAAAGCATTGTGAGTGCGAATATTTCTGTCACAGAGAATGAATGTGGTATGTTTCATCATACTGCAAACATGAGCCATAATTTATTTCTTATCTTTTGGACATGGACATATGAGATACAAATGTCAATGGCCTCATAGACAAAATAGTCATCAAACTGGCTTTTGTTAATATACAGTACATGTACGTGAATACTTGAAGACACTGACAAAGCTAGAAAAGCATACATATTTGATGAGTACAACCTGTATATGCCATGTCTTTGCATTATGAAATTAATGTCACGCTCATTGTTTGTTTCATACACCTATCAATGCAAGCCAGATGTACCAAGCACAGATGGTCAAGTATAGTACATTGTAGCAACACATCGTCTGTAGGTCAAATCAGCTGGATCAAGCCCTTTTCTAACACTTACTTGGCCTCCGCCAGCTCTGCTCTCTCCCTGTCTAGCAGCCTCTTGATGTTCTCTACGTGGCTCACCATGATTTCTGCTGCTCTGCTCAATCTCTCTTCCTAATGAGGGGAGATGGTACAGGTGAGACAGCGTGAACACACATTGAAATATAACACAACATTCACAAAGTATACATTAAATAATTGAAAAAAAAAATAATGTAGGGATTACTTATAATTAAAAACCCATGCTGGTTCCTTGCTTTTCATTTTGTCCATTATCATACCGATGTGATTGTACAAAGAGTCAGAGCAAAATGTGTATTCATACTATACATAACACAAAATCCATGTAAACAGCACATCATCACAGTAATATCACAATGTGTCTTAGTTTGCCAAGCATAATGTATGTGTCCTACATCCTTGTCAATGCAATGCTTTTAGTACATCACAGATGGTATCAAAAAAGACAGATTTGAAGTTTCATACGCCCATTTGGCAAAATCAACTCATACAAGGTATAAATAGCATAGTTTACATCACCACCACTCTTGTAACAGTGGTTGCCACTGCATAAGTATACAACAAATGTATGTGTCCTACTATCTACTCCTCTGATTGTTAATGACAATACTGTATGTGTATCATGCCACACTTTCAAATTGAATATTTTTATTTCTCTCCTTATGTCTGACCTGCTGGACTGCACCGTAACCCTCCGCTTTGCTGGCAAGCTTGACAAAGGCATACTGCATGACATCGATGTGCTGCTTCAGCTTGTTGATGTCCGTCCGTGCTATCTCATCTTCTGCGCACCTTCTCTCCAGTGACTGCCAAAGGAATAGCATGCGTGATGACAAAGACGGAAAACGTAACCAAGGCAATGCATTGGATTAGAAATTTGTGAATGCAATTATGTATAAATACAAGTGATGCATGTGTATCGCATATTATACACAATTTACGTGTAACATGTGAAAGTATTGTGTTTGTCCAAAGTCTCTAGTTCACTGTGAAGAATAAATCCAAATATGATACAAATTTTTTGCATTATGGAATTTCACGAATATAGTGCAACATTAAACTAGTGCGAAAATATATGGGTGCAGATATTTTTGCCCGTTACACTATGTAATAATATTTCATATCTTTAATTCCAAAGAATCAAAAACATTAAAAAAAAAAATTACCCGGATGAGCGTGAAAAATTACTCACGCAAAAATTTCCACTTTTAAAGTGACAGACAAATCCTTCCATTATTTAATTTCAGTTCAAGACCTTTCAATAACCTGGATGTCATCATTTTCAGTGAATTCATGTGCCATGCATTTACAGTATTTGATAACATTCCCCTACAGAATTTCTGAAACCTTTGACAAATAGTATTATTCAGTGGATGTTAAAAAAGGTGTACACTTAACTGATATCAGGTCCTGCCTACTCAATATCAGTCTTCAGCCATCAGCAAAATGAACATATTCAATGGATACCCAGTACGGGTTTGAACCCAAGGACCACACCTTCCCTGGGGACCCCAACCTTCTCACCTGCACGACGGTGGTGTGTTCCCGCATCTCCTCCTGCAGGTTCTGCTCCACCACGTTCCTCTGATGCTGCTGCAGCTTGAACCGGTGCTCCAGCGTCATCCGGTCGGTCTTGAAGGCAAACGTCAGCGAGTTGTACTTCTCCTCCACTTCCTGCTCCGTTAGTGATGTGTTGGGACTGCAAAGAGAGGAGGGATCACAGTTAAGAATCGAAGACCTGCTTGAAGAGCTTTGACAAGGAGTTGGTAAATTGAGGGAAGCCATAACTGCTTGGTTTAGTCAATTACATTGTAAATTGCACATACAGTGCACATTTTAAGGCACAGGGTATCATGAAATGATCACGTAAACCAGAAACATTTGAGGTGTATGAAATTTTTATGAATTGGATTCGACAGTCTCTTTCGCGGCATGAAACTTTCAAGAACTGCCATTGGCATTCAATGCATTGTGTAGACAAAAACTTTCTTGTGCATTCGACTTTAGCAAATCGCGGCACCTTGTGAAATTCATGAAAATTTCTAGTGTTACAGTTAAAATGGGCCCCATTTCAATAAAGCTATAATAGCAACTCTTGCTGCAATGGCAAGTGCCATGGTAATGACAAGAATCCTGCTGCCTGAACTGGCTATTGCTACAGGAAGATGCCACTCGAGCAAAAGTTGCTATTCTAACATCTTTTATTTCAAGTTTCAGAGGAAACATCCCTTAAACCAATTACTTGGCAGAGAGCAAGTTCACGCAAGGTCACCTGGGGTCATCTAAACTAGAGTTGGTAATGTGGAATGAGTCAAAATGACACTTTTCTTTCCTCATCTGCACGCAATACTGTATCAGCGCTTCCTGAAATCCTTTTCAATGACGCTAACCTTCACACATATTGTATTATACCTCCCTTTCACGTAATTTCAGTAAAACCAGGAAATACATACATGTATGTACCTACTGTATGAGGATACAATGATAGTTCTACACATCACACAAGCCTGCTGGTGGTTTCACAACATTTGATGTGGTTCTGCAGTGACATGACTGATTTATAGAGGTAGAATCCACTTTGAACTTTGAGCACACTTTTATTTATAACACATTACCTACAGGCAAAGTAGAATAAAGACAGAGAAAGTACAAAAAAACAACAACAACAAACAAACCAAAAACGAGAACATATTTTTCCCTTCCACTCCTTGTTCTATTAATGTTGATAATGGAGTTTCATGGGCACCCAAAAGGTCAAAATCTGTTTTAGCCAACCAATATGTACTTAGAGAGAATTTGCAATATTTACTCCATGGATATCAACATTTGCTGAATTTGGCAAACATAGAAATGAAAAAGAAATATGCAAGGTGGATTACGCTTAAAGAGCAAGATTTCAGAACCTATGCTTGTTACCACAGTACAAAGTAACTTACATACTTTTTACATTGTAAATTTGTTTTCTTGTTAGGTGTCACACAGTCGGTATTGGTATTTGTATATACCATGCCATTAAAGCACATTTGGTACGCTACATAGAACGCATTGAAGGCATTCTTCATATGCTGAGGTCTCTTCATAGTGAAAAATCTGAAAAATGTCTCTTTTAATTTGTCCAAATTCAGAGAAAACAACTGTGAAAAGGACATACCCATAAAACAGAGCGTCATGGTGAAGACATATGAACACTTTCTGAAAGAATTAGCAATTTCATAGAAATCAGTGAAAAGGTTGTAGAAACATAATAGAGGTTGGAACCGAAACCCACACATCACAGTGAGGAAACAGATCTTTTGACATGAGAAATATGATACAGTTAGCTGATAATATCTTCTAATTTGTGCGATTGTGGGAAGTGGGTATGGGAAGTGGGGTGGGGTAGGGGGTAGAACACTGAACTCTATAGTGGAAGTGACGTTATGCGCAGTGCTTGAAGTTAGCGCTTTGCTCTAGTTGGCACTGCCATTTTAGGACTCCACCTTTAGGCCCCGCCCACTTTACTATATGCTACTGTTGTGTAGAGGGTACGCAGAAGAAGCGTGCATTCCTCAGTGGAAAGTCATGTTGGTGTAAATTATGGGGCGGCAAGTATCGCATGGGCTATTTCATTACGAAATGGTTCTTTAGTCAACAAAATGAACATGTCCTAACAAAACAACAAAACAACTGGTTTTGTGACAAAATGAACATTTCTTCAACGGAATGACTGATTTCAAAATGCTATTTTGTAGACAGAATTACTCATTTCGTAACGAAATAGCCAAGTGACACTTGGCATCTTATTGGTGCCCCATAGCAAAGTCCCAAAATGGCCGCCGGCTGCCAGCACTTCCGGTGACTTCAAAACTTGTACCCACAGTGCAACACGAGCGTAGTGGCTTTTCGGTGTAGAGTGTGCGCTAAGTGCACACAGCGCCCCTTCCACTTTATAGGGTTCAGTGGGCTAGAAGCCAGCTTGATACTTACTCTCCATCTCCTTTCTTCAGTCCCAGAGCCTTCAGCAAGGAGTCCGACAATATTGAGCTCTTCCTCTGCTTGTTCTCCCCCTCCCCTCCTTCCCACTTGACGGTCCCCTCCGGCTGGATGGAGCATTCCGCTGCCGAGTCCACGCTGCATACGTCCTTGCAACCCTCGCTCATCGCCTCTAGCGTTCCATTTGAGAGCAGGGGGGATGTTGGACCTGTGTCTTCGCAGGTTTCAAATTCTGTGTCTTCAGCCAGCTCTGGCATTGGCTGCTTGAAGGTGGGACGCTTAGTTTTCTTTTCCTTCATTGAAGACAAACAGAAATTAGGAAAGGGGAATGGACATTCTTAGAAAAACCCAGAAAACAACAAGACCTGAACATTCAAGTCTTCTACTTTACAAAATGAACTGTATCATTGTGAATTGACTTAATGCTGGACAAGCAAGAGAACAAAACAAAGCCAAGGAAATATTTCCATCTGATGATTTGCATAACTTTCAGATTTGTTTTTTTTTTTTGATATTGCATAGACGTAATTTGTATTCTTCAACACTGTATAAAGCAGGTCCTTCCATTAACAGCTTCTTGTAAAAGTATAACACAGATTTTAAACATTCATCTCTTAAAAATGGCACATGTCGGGTCAAAAATCTAAATCAATGAGTGTACACTTTTGAACAATGCTGAAGAAAAATCCCATCTAACTGGAGCTCAAATATCAAATGAAAGTCACAAACGGAGTTAGGTATTACCAAACAACGTGTCAACTTTGCTTGTCAACTTACCAATACTTGTCACTTCTGTCACAAAATTGTGTTTTGTTTATACAAAGCCTTGCGATGTCAGTTAGTTTGTTGCACTGGAAGAATATAATGGATCACTGCATTCGCAGCATCTCCCCCTACATAGAAACTGTCATTATTCAAATGAGCTCATTGCACGCTGCACTCACACTATTCAAAACATTTCCTTGGCGGATTTATCATGATTGCATTGATTTTGCATTAATATCATATCTCTCTTTGCAAAGGTCATTATATAGTCTTCTATGGCTGCATTCTCCAGATTGCCTTTGCTGTGAATTCATGTGGATGGCTGTTGTGGTTTGACAAGTGAGAGAGAGAGAGAGAGAGAGAGGGAGAGATGAAGGAAGCATGAGAAAAGAAAGCAACATTGTTTTTTTGATGACTAATCAACGAAACGTGTGGAGGTGGATACCCCCGAAGGAGAGGGGGGAGGGACAGTTCCTGCATTCCTAGTAGCCTTATCTTTGTGATAAGATTAGATATGGAAGGTCATTCACCTGAGATCTGCCTAGTTGCCATGACGATATATGATCTGTAGAATCGCAAGTGACTTTAGCATGCACATGTTTGAATATTTACTCGGGGTTGGTTTTCCAGTGGGGATAATGGAGGGAGAATTGTACCCTTCTATGAGAATGTCTTACCTGTCGTATCTTTGAGCTAGAAAGGCTTGATTTGGGAGGTCGGTCGCCTGTGATTGGTCCGATAGCCTTGATGATGTCAGCCTTGACGTCGATGTCGTCAGAGTCCTTCCTGCTAATTCCCTTCACCTCCTCGGGATCGGAGTCACCCTAAGACGAGAACAGGATGATGTAGATCTTATGCTCTGGTTCGCCTCAAAGCAGAGTCAGAGCAGACAGATATCTCTACAAGATATCCGTCTTGAGATAGACTCCTAATCAATATCCCAATCTATTTCACTCACTGCAGAAGCATCAAGCTTCTTTAAAGACAGTATGTGTTTTTTTTTTAATGACTGCTCTTTTATTTTCTGGTTTGTTTGTTTTTTTAATAAAAAATTGATTGCAGTGAAAGAATGGGTGTTATGAATTCAAAGGCTACAAGTTTTGTGTGACTGTAATTTCATTAATTCAAACTGAATGTTATGAAAATCCAGTGATGACAGTGCAAATAAAAAGTGTATATGTAGGAACACGACCTACAACTGTATGTTCTTCAATAAACCTTAAATATTCTGCAGTGCTGGAATCTGTGAATTTTGCACTCCATTCGACTTTTGCAGGAATAGTTATAAGCCAAACTGCAAAACTATAAACAAGTAAGGTTCACTGAGATAGACCCTGCACTGCAGGAAAAAAAGAAAAGAAAAAAGAATTGGTTGTGCAAAAGTTTCAACTTGCAACTATAATGAATGGCAGTACTAAAAATGGATGATTTCTCCTTCTTTTGGTATTACATACACTTGTATGTGGAAATACCAAAAAGACTACTTTGTATGCAAGCAGATCTAAGACTCTGGACATTTATGTATCAATATGTATGGGTGATGTAATCTCCTTACCTCGGCTCCTACTCTTTCTTCTTCTGCAATGGACTTGTGACTGACACCCTCTTTTGGTAGCTCTGGAGAAGACTCTGGACTTGATTCTTCCATACCATTCTCAACAGCAGCTAAAGAAAAAACAAAACAACAAACATTTCACTTGTGTATCAAAATTCACAACAAAAGAAAAAAGAAGATTGGCAGGTGTTCATGTTATATATGGTTGAATGCTTTGTTCGCACGATATCTAAGGGGGTATAACTCTCCCTAACTCATTCACTGTTCGGAGAAAATTCATCCAGCCCAAAGCTCCTGTCTGAAATACTCCTCAACACTTTATGATGCACATTTTTTCTTTCCTCAATAGGGTTAATATACTTCTCCATAGCCAGCCCAAATGGGTTTGTGGCATACATCTCACTACAACTTTGCCAGTCATGATATCCACACATGCACAATGAGAAGCATAATCTCACATGTCTCTGCAGTCAACCACTTTCAGCCAGAACATACCATGTACATGTAGTCCCACAAACATCAACACATCATTCCAGCCCACGCCTTGTTGGCTGAATGAACAAACTCTTCACAATGGATGCTACATGTATGTCCCTGTTTGATGTGTGAGTTCTTTTTTGGTTGGGACTGCCTAACACGGGCCTACTGTATGCAAACACGTATCCTTAACCCAAGGAAAGGAACAGGGTGAGTCGCAGAGCCCACCTTCCTTCTGCATGGGGGTGAACTTCCTCCCTCTCCGGTTGTTGAACTTCTCGCTGGCCTTCTTGGACTCCTCCAGGAGTTTGGCGTTCAGCTCCTGGTCAGCCAGCGTGATGGCCGAGATGTCAATGTCTGCTGTGGCCAGATCCACCGACTGGCCATTGCTCCCTATAGAGGGTGTTGAAGAAGTAGTGGTTTACCACCATAAGAATTGTTACAGACAATTGAAGGGAGGAGGAAAGAGAATATTACATAGCAGTTGGTTGTAGTCCTTTGCTATAATCATTCAGGTTCTATTCTTCTTTGACTTCTATGACAGCTTATCAAATGTGGACGTGGTCCTTGCAAATAGATGGTCCTGATTGACAGGTGGTCATGACATATGGCTTTGACTAGGATATCTCTATAGTTACGTTCAGACGGCAGGCCCTAACCTCGAGGTTAGGAAACCTCGAGGTTTCGCTCTTGCCCCCTAACTACGACGTGTGTCCACACGACGAATCTTAACCTCGAGGTTACGAAACTTCGAGGTTAAGCTTCTGCCCCCCGTAACTACGAGTGGGTCCTACTCGATGTTAAAACCACAAAACCGGAAGTTTCAGCCCACACTGCTAACAAGGCGTCTATTTATTCTTTAGTCGAACCCTGTCGGACTCGCTTACGGGTACTCTTTTTCTCTGTCATGGTATGCAGAGATAGCACTGCACTGATGACTTTATGCCTTTATGAAGATATTCGTCGAAAACATTTTTTTAGCGTCGGAGAAGAATATAGAATACAGTTTGATAACGAGTAAATGTTAATTCGACGTGTTCAGTTTCAGAGATCAAGCGCATGGGAAGAAAAGATGATGTTGTTGTGTCATGCGTCATAGGTTTTTCACGTGTGGTGTATTTGTGGTGTACGTTTGGGAGGTTGACCCGGAAGCAGAGGGAAATTGTGGGGGCCGGAGTTTACGGCGAGGTCACTCTTAACTTCGAGTTCGTTGTGTTTTGTGTCCACACGGTGCTTAACTACGGGTGGGGACCCCCCGCGGCTCGTGGTTAGAGCGCTAACCATAAGATTTCTCGTGGCTCGAAACTTCGAGCAAACCTCGAGGTTTGCTAACTACGAGTGCGTCTTCACGGTCCCTAACTACAAGCTCTAACCTCGAAGTTTCCTAACTTCGAGGTTAAGGGCTCCCGTCTGAACGTAACTTTTGACTGGGCATCTCTTTTGTGCATGGTTTGCAAAGTGCCAATGCAAAACAAAAACAAAACAAAACGAGGCAAAACTAAAACAAACACCAACACATTATGCCCTTCACAATTTTCACACACACACACACACACACACACAAAAAAAAAATACCACCACCACCCCCACAACAAAAACAGGAGTTCCAACTGAATAGGCTCTCCATGGAAGGCACAAATCTATACATATAATACGCGAAGTTGTTGTTGTTGTCGCGGCCTTATGTATTTCCTGTTTTATTCCGGCGTTGCTGGATTGTCTATCTCCTCCCGAGCCGTCGGCTCCGGGCAGCTGCGACCGGTGCCGTCGGCCGCAGGAGAGTATCCTGCATCGAATGGCGCGGGTTTCGTCCCCTCTCCGCCTCCGTGCCGACGTCGAGGACGAAAAAGAAAAATTAATTAGATAGATGCATAATGCATTTCTGTGCGTGACGAAAGAGCCGAGCGTTTTAATATTCACCAATCCTGCGCTGGACTCCTACTTTCTCGATAGTGCATCTTTTATCTTGCAGAGACAGTGGGATATAAAGATTATGGGTGCAGCGAAATCTCTGACATCTTTCGGCGGACACGCACGCACACACACAATGTACTCTCGGGTGGATACGGTATGCCAGTGTGTGGCCTGCGCCTGTGTATGTATTGACAATGGTTACATGAAACACTATCTGCCTGCGCGTGATATGGACTCTCATAATACTACAGTATAATACACGGCGCGGTCATACAAGGGCAATTACGTACAGTAACGTTCGCCATTTGCATTGGCGTGCCCTAATGAAAACAACGAATGCTGTTATTTTATTGTATTTTGCACAACTGCAGGATACTCTGCAGCTCAGGTACGTCATTTAGTTTACTCTCAAGTCGGTTATCATTGTACTCAGACTGTTTAGGACGGCTAAATATCCACTTAAATTTTGGCCTTGCCGATCGTACCCTTCCATACCACATTACACGCGCCGCTGTCCATTCGTTTACTGCCGTAGCTGCTGTAAACATGAATATTCATAAGATGATCAAGCGGACGTAGAGGAAACCCTCGCTTTGCCGACCACTTTTTTTTTTTAATTTCCAAGTGGAGATAAAATGGGTAGTTCTATGGTCCATCAAACCAAGTTTTGGTGATAAAAATAAAAAAGAGGGAGCAAATGAAGACAAAAATAATTTTCTTTCTCCCATAACGTGGGAAAAGAGTGAAAGAAAAAATACGAGGCCCTGAGATCCATGGATTCCAACAGGTGCCTACTTATTAAACCTAATGACTATAATATAATCTCCCCCTCCACTAATGGAGATTATAGTCGTAATGTAATAATAATAATAATAACAATAATATAATAATAATATAATAATAATAATAATGGTAATAACAAAATAATCATAATAATAATAATGGTGATATTCATAACAATAATAATAACAATAATGATGATACAATGTACCTGTGTCTGAAGCAGATAAACGGGTGGTTCTATGATCTATCAAACCAAGGTTTGATGATACAAAAAAAAAGAAAAAAGAGAGCAAATGAAGACGAAAATATTCTATTTCTCTCAGCACAATAGCAACAATAGTCCTGCTCAGCACAAGATTACGTATGTTACTGCAGTGAGGCAGTTTTGGACAGTTTGCGCAGGACTGTCTTCAGAAAGGCTTTTTATCAAGAGCAGAAAAATGGGGGAAACAGATTTTTACAATTCTTAACAAATTAACATTTCCGCCTCCCTATGTTGATCATCCCTATATTATGACTCTGCTCTCTCCTCTCCCCTAAATAATAATAATATTGTTAGTAATAATAAGAATGATAATAACAATAACAATAATACACTGAAATAATGATAATAAGAGAATAGGCCAATGCAAATGAATGGGGAGGGGTGCTATGATCCATAACTAAGAGTAGGCGGAAGAGACGCAATGTTTAAATCATGAAATATCAATGATAATGAAGCTATTTGAAATAAGTAACCTTGAGAGTAACCTTGACATGACGGACAAAAATATTCACTATCCTTGACCGATTAACTTTTTTCTTAATTCCCTTGAGTCATCCCCATGTCATTGAATTATATAAAATAATAATAAAACCGAATGACTATGATCTCCCCTCCCTCAAAATAATAATAATGATAATAATAATAATCATAATCAATGATTATAATGATAATAAAACAATAAACAGTATCAATGAGATAAACAGGCGGTTCTAGATCCATCAACCCAAGTTTTGATTATGAAAACAGAAATGAGGGAGCAAAAGAAGACGAAAACATTCTTTGTGTATTTCTTCTCTCATAACGTGGTTGAAGAAATATTAAAGAAAGAATACGAAGCCCTGAGACCCGTGGATTTCCACGGGTTTCTTATACTTATAAAGCCTAATGACTATGATCACAATAATAACGTAACAGTAGGGGCATGAAAATAATAATAAAATGATGATAACAATAATGATGATGTTTAGTCTGAAGCAGATAAACGGATGGTTCTATGATATATCAAGCCAAATTTTGGTGATTAAAAACAAAATGAGGGAGCAATTTAAGACGAAAATATTATATTTTTCTCTCATAGCGTGGGAAAAGAAATAGGAATTCAAAAAGAAATGCGATGCCTTGACCCTCGGGGGCCTGCATGGACGCAAGAGCAAGGAATATAATTAATATCAAAGTCATAGTGTCAATAGTATCTCCCCGTTCAGACGGGAAGAATCTGAGGGCAGAACTTTCGGAGAATCTTATAAGCGTTTTTTTGTGATTTTTCACTGAATGTTTGTTTGTTTGTTTGTTTGTTCTGCGAGGGCGAAAATGTGTGTGGGGGGATGGTGGTCATGGGTAGAAGAGAGCATAAGTGACGAAAGAATGAGAAAACTTTTCTTTTTATTTCATCGATAAGAATGTGCAAAATCGTATATATGAGAGAAAAAAATAAAACCCCTCAGACCCGTGGATTTCCACGGGTGCTGCTAGTCTACTATGATCTTGTATCATCAAAACTTCATGGGTGGGTCCAAAAAGGGTGTAGATTTGATACAATGGACATTCTTGTTCTGGTTGATCAGATTGGCAATACCGGTACCCATGTGACAAACCCAAATCAGAAGTATTTACAGGGATTAAGAAACCTCAAAGCAAAAATTTGAAAGACTTTCACAAATACTGTGGCATACAAACACTATTGTAAATTCCTGTTACTACCGCACACTGATTGTTCTCATTTGACTCCAGTGGGTTTTTTTTTTCTTTTTCTTTTTTTCCATCAAAGACAAATGGGTAGCTGTAAAGCAGGGGCTACAATCCTGAATGCAGTTTATCTTCTGACACCTACAGCTGAATCAGAGAAGGATTACCTTGGATGACGCTGGAGTAGCTCCTCTCCCCTCGCTCGAGGATCCTGCGCTGCCTCATGGGTGATTTCTCCAGGTGTAAGGCTGGGGATCTGTGAGGATTAGCAAAAATAATTCATGCAGACGATACATCTCCAGTACAAAATGTAGATCCCTGCACAAGGATACAGAATGCATTGAGCCTCAGAGGCATCGGAGAAGGCAGTGCCGCTGCATTTTCTGCAGGAATATCATGCACCTGAGAGCACAGCGAAAACAGGGAAACATATTTGCATATAGGTACAATGTACCTTATATCCTTATCTTGTCTAATAGGAGACAAAAGCGATATGAATAATGCATCCTTGAGGGATCATCACACTGAATATTGCCTTCAACGTCACTTGCATTCATTTTCATTTCAACTGACCAACAGGCTGAATTAAAAGTTGGTTGTATTCCTCTTGTAACCCTACAGGCTAGTTGTTATGGTTGTATCTCCATTTCAGACTCCAGCTACTTCAACACCACAAACAACACCTATCATACTTACAGAAGGTCACGCTGAATACATCAGAGCTGTAATCACGTATGCATATCATGTACAAGTTGCATGTGACAGTAATAAAGCCAAGTGAGACTCGTAGAAGATTGTAGCCTTATGTACACTGTATTGGGTGATATTCCAACAACCAATCTAACCTATTGTGTTCCCCACCTACACACCTAGTTATGATTCACCTTCTCTATAGCTGTCCCTCAAAACCCATCCAGGCATATATAATGTAGACAGATTTAGCCTCCCCCCCCCCCCCCAATCAGAATCGTGAATAAATGGAACAAAAATCTAGATCTGCTGTGGAGAGACACAGCTGTAGGCACCAGCATTTCCAATGAAACATGATCTGCAAAGATCTCTGTCATTGTATCAGTTTGTCTGATTATCTTACAACATTTGCAAGAAAGCATTGATATTGATTAGATGTAGGAAATCTTCACTTGAAAGGTTTCTGAGGCAAAAGCAAACTGATTATACGCAATGTGTTTAACTGCTCTTTGTCCTGTATTTCTAAGGTCTCTTCAGGTCTGGCACATTTGGTTTACTGTAAAAGTCAACACCAACAACAACCTGAACCCAAAGGAATTTTTGTTCTGTTCATGCCACAACATGTACAACATATCTTTCCTTTCTGAGGAAGGGACATCACAAACATACACTTCAATGAAACAATATCTCAGGATATACACTGTACATGTATGCCAAATGCAGTGTATAATTTGCAACCATAGAATATGGTAAAAATGCATTTGATACATTATGTGGGTCACACTATTATTTTACCAACACGTACACTAGAGTCTCCTTGTTTCTGACATCTCACTACTCTCGTTTTATTTTTCCCCATTTGTAACATCTGGGTAAAATAAGGTCAATTCTTTTTTCATTGTTTGATACATATTTGACACCTGGTCAAGGTTGGTCACCTCATGGGCAGAGGTTGCAATGGTTCTCAGTGTCCATTCTGACAGGTCTGCAGATTTATCAATAACCAAACTCCTTTTCAGGGTCAGTGATGTGGACTTTTCAAAGCAAATGCTAGTGATACTAGTTATACTATGGATTTCCTTTGTGCAACAACCTTTTAAATTATCTCAGTGGGTTGTTTGTTTTTTTTTTGTGTGTGTTCTTTTCTTTTTTTTTTACTTTGTTAACCTTCATTTCAGATTGACTCCTTTTTGGGGTGCTACTGTACTGTGCAGGATGGATTCCCTTACTGTAAAAAACAAGTTTAACTACACTGCAGGTTTATTCAGGCATGACTACACCAACAAACAGCCACTGAAACCATAAGCCATATCATCAGGTTGTACAGTGTACAATGGTAGCACAAAGGTATGTGAGAATAATTTGCCAGGTTACAATTTGAAAGCAAAGGATTGAAGCACAGCCCAGAAGCAGTCCTTTTCTTCGCCTCCCCATTCTTTGTGTGTATGTGTGTGTGTGTGTGTGTGTGTGTGTGTGTGTGTGTGTGTGTGTGTGTGTGTGTGTGTGTCCAAGTGTGTCTAACGTACTGGTTCCGTCTGCAGTTTAAAAAACAACAAACAAACAAAAACAGCCCAAAGGACAATACACTTTGACCCCTTTCACTATGGGCGGGCCACATGTACAAACAATCTAGCAGTATCACAGTACAAGGAAAGAAGATCTGGGACTCATTAACTCTGTCTCCTGAACCCGGCCATTTTGTTTGACAAGAAATCTTCTTACATTTCATCTTCATGGTACATTGTACATGTATTCAAACAGATAGCAACGTGCATGTGCATGCACACGCACACATACACACACACGCACACACATTCACAGCAACAACATAAACACCATATCTAAAATAATACTTCCTATTCTCATGCTACGAATGTGCATGGAAGTTCTGTAGCTGCTAAACACTCCCCTTCAAAAATACAAAGTAAGTTGTAGTCTGTAATATGGGTGCAGTCTCTTCAAACTTGAATTGACAAGTGTGTTATTACTTCTTCACTTTAATTTCTTTTTCTTTCCCAAATAAACCTTTCACTAATTTCTGTGCATGATTATGAGCTGATAAAGTGACAGACAGATACTATTAGGACTATACAAAAGTAATAAAAAGCACAAGTTCTTGGCAGAGTGTACAGGTTATGCCTTACAGAATATATCATAATCAGTTTATCCATCAACACCTCGAGTACATGTAATTTTGTCCTTATAAAATTGGCAATTCTGAACTTTTCTGCCTATCTTACATTGAATAAAGATTACTGAAAAAAACAGAAATTTTCACTTGCATGAAACTTTCATGAATTTTTGCGAGAAGCCAAGATTCGCAAAAGGGTCAATCCACGTCAAATCATCCAATTTTCAGAAAAGTTGTCACCCGACCCCCTCCGATTTTCTTTAAAATCGCACCAAATGCTCCCCAAAGTGTCTGACGGAAAATCCCAAAATATTTTGCCCCAAGGTCAATTGGTTGCTAAGATACAGCCTCACATAGCAACCGGTGCGCATTCAGAAAAATTAGTTAAAAGAAAATTAAGCATTTTTGATTGATTGTGGTGGCATGGATATTTATGCAAAAGTGTTCATTTTCAGGAAATTGAGAGAACTTTACAGTCTTTGCAAGAAAAACTGACTGTGACGCAAAATTGACTTTTCGTTAACGTGCACGAGGTCACCGAAAATGGTGTTAAATGTTAATTTCCCACATTTTGATGCATATTTAGAGGCTAATATCTTCCACATTTCATCACCTTAGGTTCTAATATATTATGCTGTTGAAGGCTTTGACTTGCTCAATAATTTTGAAAAAAATCGGCGCATTCATGCCCACCGTTTTTACGGAGAGCGCCCTCAAAGTTGACAAAAATGAAAAATGTGCCAAATTCAAGGTCACGGATCACCCTTCGTCCCACCTAGGAATGGCACCAATTTTTGTGTATTGATAGACATTTACGTATATTATCTTGGGTTACCAAAGAAATTTTGCTCCCGAAATGTTCAATGGCAAATTTACCCTACCGAAAATGGTCGTAAATGGCCAAATTCCCATGTAATATCACATATTGAGTTTAGAGGACATTTCAAATGTCCAGGCTTTCAAGATAAAAAGGCCTAGCCCTGTGATATTTGCAGTTGGGATAGTCTGTCATACATATTTTAGTAATATACACCACAAAACACTTTCATTACATAATAATGACCTTGAAATTTAATATAAATTTTGATAAAAACAATAAATTGCTCCATTTTCCTCATTGCACTGCATACAATATTATGTAATACGTGTTTTGTAACACTTCACAGAGCAATATTTCAAGAATTATGAAAACTGACAGCCTACCACATTAAGGTTCTGAAGTATTTGTGCTCTTCTTTCAGATTTTGTATCAATTTGATCATGAATGTTATACCCTTGACCTTGAAGTGCTTCTAAAAATAGCTGTAAATTTGTTAACTACAAACCTACACACATGACAGGACTGGTGTATTATGGCATGCTATACAATGTACTTGTGATTCTTTCACAAACACAAAAGCTTTTTATGGTGTAAATGTATATACTGGAATTAATCTATACATGCTTGCAAGATATGTTACAATCAATTACTTTGTTCTGATAATGACCCTCGATTTATGACCTTCAAAATCATGAGAAATGCCTATTCCTCTCCATAAAGACCTGTATTTAAGTACGTAATGTTGATAATTATGGACATTGCGCCCAACATAATAAGACTCTTATTCTAGCCTGTGAAACGCACATTAAAAGGACTGAGAGTCTTCTTTTTCGGGGGATTTGTTCCGTACCTTATGAAAACTTCCAAAATCATTTCAATTCTTATGTATTTTCTTGTTTTTGGAATTTCTTATGTATTTCTTTGTTTTTCTATTTTCTACATCATAACCATTTTTTTTTAATTGGAAATTGTCACAGCCCACTTTTCTAACATAACTACAATAGAATTAATCAATCAAAGTGGTAGATAGTAAAAATGGTCAAGTTCTTACTTTATGAGTTTCACCACAAAGCACTGTTTTCCATAGGAAATGCACACAAAATCACAAAATATTACTGTCCCCTTTCTTGATTGAAATTGAGGGTCATTGTCAGAACAAAGTAATCAATTGTAACATATCTTGCAAGCATGTATAGATTAATTCCAGTATGTACATTTACACCATAAAAAGCTTTTGTGTTTGTGAAAGAATCACAAGTACAGCATGCCATAATACACCTGTCATGTGTGTAGGTTTGTAGTTAACAAATTTACAGCTATTTTTAGAAGCACTTCAAGGTCAAGGGTATAACATTCATGATCAAATTGACACAAAATCTGAAAGAAGAGCACAAATACTTTAGAACCTTAATGTGGTAGGCTGTCAGCTTTCATAATTCTTGAAATATTGCTCTGTGAAAAGTGTTACAAAACACGTATTACATACATGCAATGCAATAAGGAAAATGGAGCAATTTATTGTTTTTATCAAAATTTGGATTAAATTTCAAGGTCATTATTATGTAATGAAAGTGTTTTGTGGTGTATATTACTAAAATATGTATAACAGACTATCCCTACTGCAAATATCACAGGGCTAGGCCTTTTTATCTTGAAAGCCTGGACATTTGGAATGTCCTCTAAACCCAATTATGTGATATTACATGGGAATTTGGCCATTTATGACCATTTTCGGTAGGGTAAATTTGCCATTGAACATTTCGGGAGCAAAATTTCTTTGGTAACCCAAGATAATATACGTAAATGTCTATCAATACACAAAAATTGGTGCCATTCCTAGGTGGGACGAAGGGTGATCCGTGACCTTGAATTTGGCACATTTTTCATTTTTGTCAACTTTGAGGGCGCTCTCCGTATAAACGGTGGGCATGAATGCGCCGATTTTTTACAAAATTACTGAGCAAGTCAAAGCCTTCAACAGCATAATATATTAGAACCTAAGGTGATGAAATGTGGAAGATATTAGCCTCTAAATATGCATCAAAATTTGGAAAATTAACATTTAACACCATTTTCGGTGACCTCGTGCACGTTAACGAAGAGTCAATTTCGCGTCACAGTCAGTTTTTCTTGCAAAGACTATAAAGTTCTCTCAATTTCCAGAAAATGAACTCTTTTGCATAAATATCCATGCCACCACAATCAATCAAAAATGCATAATTTTCTTTTAACTAATTTTTCTGAATGCGCACCGGTTGCTATGTGAGGCTGTATCTTAGCAACCAATTGACCTTGGGGCAAAATATTTTGGGATTTTCCGTCAGACACTTTGGGGAACATTTGGTGCGATTTTAAAGAAAATCGGAGGGGGTCGGGTGACAAGCACTGGATGATTTGACATGGATTGACCCAAAAGTAAAATGCACTTGTTCTTGTTTACACAATGCATTGCATGCCAGTGGCAATTCCCGAAAGTTTCTTGCCAGAGAAAAACCTGTCATCTTCGATTCATGAAAGTTTCAAGCTGCAAATACTTCTGGGTTTACGGTATACAAAACTGGTTGATTCATTGGATTTCAAACACTAACACTAAAAAAGCAGAAAGAAATTCCCAAAATGTGCTAACTTGACAGAGAAACAGGAACTTAAATTTCTTACAATGTGTTGCCAATTCAAGAATTAGTTATGAATTTAGCAGCTTAGATGCCATTGAAAATTCTGTTACTGAAAAAAAAAATGATTACATATCAACATAAAAATTGTCAAAAGAGAATTGTTTGCTCAACAAAATCAAACACTATCAATAAGCAATAAAAAAAGGACAAAAAGATCAAGGACCAAACCATAAAAATAAGGTTTTGATGACTCGATAGATTTAAACAAAGACCATACAGCATTAGGACATGGTGTGTGATTTTGCTTATCGCTATCATGACTTCAATACTCTAGCCATTCAATCAAGCCTGCCGTACCTTCAAGCATGTTTTCTGTTTGATTACAAGTCTGTACCTGGTATTCTGTGTTAACTTTGCACTGAATGTCTAGCTAATCAGCTAAAGTTTCTACGCATGATAAGCAGATAACAATGGGTCTGGAACACGCTAACTGAAGGCGACAGCCATCAATCTTTGGGTTTCAATAGGACAATTGGATGAATCACACTGATACCATAGAAACATAATATTGTCTTATTAACAAGATTTGACATAATGGGTAGCGTACAGCTTGCACACTACCTTGTAAGATTCCAAGGTATCCCCCCCCCAAAAAAAAAAAAAAAAAAAAAAAAATCTAAACCAAATGAAATGAAATAAAGCAACACAAAAACAAAACCCTCCACACAAACACAAACAAACTTCAGGGCTTTGCCAGCCCTATCACCTGCTTGTCACATTATGCAGAAATCATGAGCAGGCATTCAATTAGTCCTCTTTGACTTGTCTCTACTATAAAAGTGGGTAATTTAGCTGCAATATGTGCAGGGATGCCAACCTTATAAACAACATCACAGTATTCTGATGGCTGAAAAGCATATTGTTTTTTCACAAAAAAGAAGAAGTATTTTTACCTTTCCTGCAATACCCATGTGTAGTAAATGTTCAAGTTAGACATTTTACAATAAAATATGAAAATGGAGCCTCATTTGCCAATTTTTCTTTGCCATCCCCTCGGTAAGAATGTGTACGGTGAATCATCGGTATGAATTGTGATTATGATACAGGACAAAAACAAAAGAGGTTGATCATTCCATTACGAAAATCATGTGATTTACACCGCACTAAGAGACAACTTTTTGGAGAGGGATATATTTGAAGTCTATTTTCCAAAAATTAGAGTGAATAATTTTCATAATTTTGTCGAATTCGTAATTTTCAGGACTTCGTGCTATTTTTGGCCGATATTTCATCCTCTGAGTATGGAATTCAGAGCCACGAAAACAAAAAATGTCCGGAGATACGATCCACTCTCCTACATACAACAACAACACTACATGTAGGTTGAAAGTGAATATCAAATCATACACATACATTTCATAACAAGCATCAACTCTCCTTTCGAGCAATACAAGCTCATAGAAGCAACACACTATACACCGCTCACCTTTCCACCTGCATTTTCTGACTCTCGATCTCTGGGTTGAGTTCCGTGTTCGAATTTTCATCAATGGGTGCCGGAACAGCTTGCTCCATTCTCTCTCTGCAATGTGTGAGAGAACATAGGGTCACATCAAAGACTCCAGTTCAGGATTGTGCTACTGAATAAATGAATGTTTTGGGTAGATGATGATGATGACGTTTTGTGGGGGGAGGCTGAAAAGTACCTAGAATGTGGATGATAACTCAGCATAGATGTGGACTGATTGACAAATGCCAAAGTACACTGTACTTCTTGGTAGTCTTCCAAACATATCCACAAGATAAGAACAAAGCAACTTAAAGTGCACAGATAGAAGATGGGATGCACAAGCTGAATACACAGTACTCTATCCATTTCTACATGTGCTGAAATATCAGCATGCTGCTGACAGGAAGATGTCTGCTAAACGTGTAAGCTATGCAAGCTTGCATTCTGCTTCAATGTCCGTTTCTGATAGATGATTTCTTTCTTTTATCATGCTCTCAATGATGTAATAAGTAATCAAAGTTTCCTTGCAACCCATTTTGCCTATGGTCCCCACGGTGGACCCTACATTGTATGTGTGGACATTATAGAATCATGCAGGAATTGGTCACAGATATCTGCAAAATACCCAGTGATCCACAACAGGACAAGCATTCATGCATGAGAGTACCCCAAGTGCTTTATATATTTCACATACCGGTGTGGAACGATGGGCTTGAACGACACTGTCTCTATGTCGGTGGGTATTGCTGGTTGCGTAGATTCTGTTTTGCCGAAGGGAAGCGGAGATAGGTTGACCGGTGAGGAAAGGGCGGAGACGAATGACGGCGAGTCTGCACTGATGTCAGAGTCCCAATCTTCGGACAGGACACGGTTGGGCAAGACGGAGGGCAACAGGTAGTTTGATGACGGCAATGTCAAGGCAGATGGGACTCTGCTCTTTGTCTGGTGGTCGCTTGGGGGTGGTGGGACGGGGATGCTTACGTCGGAGGCAATATGAAGGGATTTCGTGCTAGACTGGGGCAAGGTCTGAGTTGCGATGCACGCCGTGCTCTGCTTGGCGATGAGGTCCCGTGAGCTGAGTTCAGTCTGTGAGGTAGTGTTCTGCTGTATTGCAGGTGGGCGCTCTTCACTCTTCGTCTGCGATTGTGCGTTCTTCAGGACCACTCGTGCCAGGACCCCTTGGCTGAAAGTTGGTACAGCCTGACACTGCACCTCCCTACACACCGAGGGGGGCTTCTCCCATGAAGGTCCAACAGACTCTGGTACTGTTTGAGTCCCCAATGATTCAGAGATGACTGCTACAGACTCAGTTTGGAGTGCAACATGACAAGATGACAGCACAGCTGACTCTGCGCAAGAAGTTTCCTTTTCTGAAACACTGATGGCGTCGGTTTGAATACCTATTTCATGTGAAATACCAGTGTCCGAAGGGGAGTCACATCCTATATCACCATTAGAACTATCTACTGTATTTATGTCTCCATCGTACAGTTTTCGGGGAAAGTCGTTGTGGTCAACACCCACATGGATTTCCTGCACAAGCTGGCCTTGGTGATATTTGCAATGAGGGCAGAATGTCAGAAACTGTGGTGGGAGACTTGGGGACGTACCAAACGGAAGCGGCCGGTCAGCTTTCTGGAAGACGTCAAGGGCTAAGGCATCTACCAAACAGCACAAAGAAAACATGCGATACATTCTCAGAAGTTGCATGGACAAAATCAATGAGCTTTTCATTGAAAGTCCACACCTTGCCAGCCATAAAATTGGATAAGCAGCTAAGAAACAAACATTTTTAATTAATCACTCGCTTCTGATGTCAGAGTCAATTTCAATGCAGCTCACAGTTCTGGTTCAAAGAAAGAACAGAAAACTTATGCAAAGAATTACAATTTCATGAGAAATTAAATACCAAAGATAACATATTCAACAAATCATTTCACGGAGAGTAAAAACTTCAAAAGATTGGGTTGATTTGGATTCATGAACAATCTCTTTCACTAGTGAGCACATGTAACCACCATCAATCTACAATTTGTTGCAAAGGATTTCTAAAAAAAATAGAAGTGGATTTCTTGAAGCTATCAATTGCCCTTGAAACACTTCAACTCCTGAAAATTGTGAATTACTTTATTTACATTATTTATTCCTCTACCTAGTTACAGTATATAGCTAGATTCACTCATACAAATGTAATCTCCAATGATACATCAATTTATTTCTTAATGTATGCATATATACATGTGACTATTCCATTACAGACTAGAGAAAGTTAGCAGTTATTTGATTATACGCTCCTATCACTGATCACTATGCCAACTCACCAATTATTGCTGAGAGGTGTTGAGGAGGGGAATGTGTCAGAGGGCGCTGTCCATTCTTGACCGGAACCAGTCCTTGTGTCAGACTCGTGGCTGTCCTGTAGCCAGAGTCCAGAGTTGGCACGACAAGGTCCACATCGTCAAAGCTCTGCTCGAATACCTCCCCCTGCACAGAGATAAATGGAGAACCAATGTCAAAGTGAGTGTTGACTGGATCAAATCAGGTACTATAATCTACTAGCTACAGCATATAAAAAACATTGGCATCATGAACAAATTGAACACAGGTCGGAGCTTCTTTTGTTTGTTTGCTTTTATTAAGTTCATACTGACTGATGTCCATAAACAGAGGTTCTGTAGGGATAAAGAGAAGGGAAAAGTGTTATTACTGATAGAAAGAATTTGCTAAATCCCAAACATGTCAGAACATGGCTAATAATATCTCCACAGCTCAATCTGAAAGTGTGCACAAAGGTGACATCTCTTGCTTCAGATATGCTGCAGAGTACTGTTGATAACCAGTCCCGAGTTGTCTTTACCATTTGCCAAGCTAAAAGAATTTAAAGTGCCATCCACACTCTCTTCAGGAACATGGTGCAAATTTGCACTTGAATGCTGATGGCGCTGGGTGACATAAGCACTTGCCCGATTGCCCGGGGCAAGTGAAAATCAAAGTCGGGCAAGCATGTAGGAACAAAAGTGAAAAATGCTTGCCCGAATCGGGTAAGTGATTAAAAAAAAGTTATGTAGCACCCTGCCTTGTACAGGAACATGGTGCAAATTTGCACTTTAATGCTAATAAACTAGCACCAGGCCACCGTGCAGGAACTTCCTGACATACATGTACAGTATAATGCACCCAGTGGATTGTACATTCCTGCTATCTGTAATCATGGTTAAGCTTGTACAGTTGTATACTGTTATCACTATTAACGTGTATTTCGTAGTCCACACATGCATCAACTGTCAGAGAGTTGGAAGACCTACACTTCCAATCTACATTTCATGTAAACGCAGACAAAGTTTCTTGAAATGAATGTAATAATAAATAACAATAATAATGATAATAATAATAATAATGATAATAATAATAACAATAATAATAATAATAATAATAACAACAATAACAATAATAATAATAATAGGGGTATTTTTAGTGCCCTTTACTACTCAGTTTGAGTGCTCAAAGGGCATGAAAAATCTCTCACATAGCATTAAAGAGAGGAAGAAATAGAGGAAAGAAAGAAAGAAAGAAAGAAGGAATTATAGTCATGTAAATACAGTATATAATGTACACGCCAAATATTTGGGTTTTTCTTCGTGAATCTTTGCAAATATTCGTGATCTGGACTTGCATGTGATGTGCACACACAAATTTCTCTGTTCAGTTCTGCCTTCCAAAATTGTGAATTGAAGCACCCACGAAATTGTTGGGAAGTCCGGAGTTCGCTATATAGATGTATATGTTGTAGTAAACTACAATGTATATGTCCATGTACACACGTTATAAAATGTACAAAGTTTTGTATGTAGTGTATACTTGGTGAGTTTGACAAACAATACTAAGTGGTAGCTCTGCATATAGTAACTGATAATGACTCTTGTGTGCTCATGAGAGTTATCAATGTAGTTACGGGTCACATACACTGTAATGATCTACAATGTACTAAAGCATGCAAGGAAAACTACACAAAGATGTATACTACAATCTTGTGATTGCAGCTGCTACTTGGAATTTCCCACAAAACATCAAAGTACCCTCACTGAAATTACAAAAGGATTTTCACCCCTGGTATTACTTCTCTTATTGTTTTTCCTGAGTTGTTCTTCCGTTTTGCCAGATGGGGATATTACATATTGCATTTGAAACCACTTCTCAGTTCTTCTTCTGGTCAACTGGGTCTTTAATGAAACTTCCCGAGTAGTGTCACTTTACTTAAAGTTACCAGTAACTCGAATATCAGGTGGGAGTTCCCTCTCTATGTCCCTGCAGAAAATGATGTTGCTGTTTTGTACACCGACATATACAAATTTGTATGCATAAATCAGTACAAACATGATATTTGATATTAACAGCATTGCAAATTACGATCATCATAATAGTTTTGCTGATGTCAGTCAAAATATTAGTGTTATCTTAAAATCTTATGCTCCAAACAAACTTACTCCCACGTACAATACATGCCATATATGTAGGCATATTTACGGAGAGCTCAAAAAATAGTATCTTACTGTATACTTTGGTTTACCTTCCTTGTTTTCATTCCCAGTACTGTAATCCAGTTTATGTACTGTACACGTACATGCACATGATTGTACAAATAAGTACATCGTGTATGTACATGTATGAGTGCAATTTTTGACCAGGTGTACATGTACATTATTTCATATTATTATTTAAAAAAAAAAAAACATTGTATTTAAAGGAGTGAAAACAGAAATTTGAAGATTTGCAAAATAAAGCAAGCTGAATCAACCTCACATTTGAATTGAGATTAATACTTTAACAAAAGTATGTTAAGGTCAATATCTTTTCTCATACACATACATATATCACAGAGAATCAGGTTTTCATTGATGTACAGTATCAGCATTCAGATACACATGCTGCTGGACTGCAATTACCAACACAACAAAATCTTCTTGCAAAAAGCACTAAATATCAATTTCATCCATGTTCCTTTTGATTACTACATTTTGTACAATAAACTAAGGTAAAGTCCATAAAAAAAAGGAAAAAAAGAATAATTCAATTCAACATAACAGCAAACCTTTGTTTATACTCTAGGGTACCAAATACGGCATCTTATTTGAAAAATCATACTGAGGGGATTCATCGCAAATATATGAAGAGATATATTTTATTTTTGTAGCATACAAGGCTATTCATAATGAATGGTTGGTGCTCTGGTGGCATATTTCCATGAAAGTCTTGAAACCGAGACAGTATCAGATATCATCATAAAAATGAGCGAAATATGAAATTCTACAATGGCATGCTTACACGTAAATGTAGGTACCTAGTAGTAAACAATGGTAATACAGCATATGTATGCAATATCACTGAACACTCCAAGAGCTGTGTCATGCATACTGTAAAACATGATATATTCGCGGCATGAATTTTTTCGCGAATCAGAGCCGACGACCTTTTTTTGTGAACTTTGGGCAAATTTTCGCGAACTGCCACTGGCATTCAATGCATATACATTGTAGAGTAGACAAGAACTTTTGCATGCATTTTAATTTCACAAATCTTGGCGCTCGCGAAATTCGCGGAATTAAAATGCACGCGAACATTCCTCATTTTACAGTACCTCACACAATGTTGCAATAGTAGACTACTACAAACCCACCTGCATTACCTTCTTAACTTGGGCAAATAAAACCTGTTGGGTAAGCAGAAATGAATGGGCACCTACAAAATGTACCTGATCTGAGCATGGGGCCCTACACCCATGCCCTCATGTGCAACACGGTAAGTGGAAGAAATATTTCTTGTTTATTAAGCCCTGTAATCAATCTGGGCCTTGCCAGGCAGTCAATTTACCAACCATCTATAGAAGCATTAGAAGCAAACACTTATCATCAAAGTTTTCATACCAGTCACACTTTTTGGACAATTTGTACACACTTGACACATTGTGCTACAGAACCTGTACTCACAAGTAAGCTGTATGATACACACCTGTTGTTCACACAAACTAGCTTCACCTTCTGTCACGAACCATTGGGTAGGTTATCCATTCAATACAAATTCCTTGCCATATTCCCAAAAGAAAGAGAACTTGAGAAGCAGAGAGCGTGCACACTCTTTACAAAAACTTCCAAAAAAGTTGTGCAGAGCAATTCAGGTAGGGCTGCACATCCTGATACCAGAGCGTGACTGAATGAGCAACTGGGATATATGAGCAATGCTGGAACAGATCAGCTACACCACTGACAGGTTATACCCTGGGTCCGCACTGCAGGAAGCCAACAGACTAGTGCCAGAAGGTTTTGGTCCCAGCTTCAACTTTCTCTCTCCCTCTCTCTTTCTCTGTGAGAAAGGTGTGCCCAAATTGCCTAGCACAATGCACAAGGGCTCATCACAAATGTTGAGCACAATTTGTACAAATCCAAATCTAGGATATCATTCACACAAGTGACCTTGTGTGTGAAGTGCATGTCTCCCCGTGCTTGCCAGCCCTTCTTCTTTCCCTCCTGAAAAGATCCAGAGATATAGAGCAATTGAGGCCTGCGTTATCAGCTGCATAGACTGCTGTGTGGTTTTAACGGGATTTGAACAGTTCCAGGAAGAAGGGCTACGTACATAGCCGATTGTCTCCCCTGCCACGGTCTGATGCACTGGAAACAATAGGTACCAAGGCGCAATGGGTGTACCCTGAACACCTCATAAACCAAAAAGAAAAAGAGTTTCATTCAATTGCAGATTCTCCACACACAAGCACTGCAATATCACTGTTTATAAGACTATTTAGATCAGTGCATGGCACTTGTATGAAAAGGACATGTTCAATGTTTATGAAGACAACCACTGGCAAAAGTCATTCTTTATATAGGCCTATTTTCTCAGCAAGCTTCAACCAGACAATTTCTAATAAATGTATGTACATGAGGTTCTACACAAAATCATTCTTGTTAGTCATTGAGGAAGAACTTACAAATGTACTAATATTTGTTCTAATCATTAAGGTATAATGTCATATTTGAGGTTCTGTCTGATGATATCATAGTAACTATAGTGAAAAGCATTACACACTGATATATAAACTATTCACATGAATATTAAATCCTAGACCTTTTGCAATTTTAAAACACAAGATAGTTCAGATTTTCTACAATACTGATAATCACCTAAAAACATAATCATATGGATGTATGAGTTCTATTCCAAAGCTGATTAGGCAAAACTCATCCACTTTGTTTACTTAAATCTGAAAGAAATAACATCCCATATGAAAGCATCTAGCATGAAATTTCAGCCCAAACTAAACTTGCGTTCATCAGAGAAAAAACACAAATACTGCTTTCCAATAAGTTTCATTGCCGTCTGTCTTCCTGGACCTTTGAATGTATCTTTCAGGGCCTGTCAAATTAGAGAACTTTTCTTTTTTGGGGCAAATAAATTTGTCAGAAGGTCATACAAAATGTGACTTTATTTCATCTCCCCTGTTAAAACAATGAGATCATTTGTGTTCGACACATACAATGTGTTTTGCTAACATAAGGAAGACCTGTTAGTTGAAAGAGAGAAAGAGAGAGAACACTTAAAGTGTGTCAAACATAACAAGGAAATGCCAACAGATAAACATACAATGTACATGTAGCTCTAGAAAATTGCTCCAGGTAAAATTCATGTTCCAATTAGACAGATGTCAGAAATTTCTAGTCCACCAGAGCATTCTGGTAACTGTTCTACATGGATTCACAATTTTCCAAGCCTGATTCGGAGGTTACCATAATTTGTTTATTTGTTACGCTTTGCGTTCTTCATGGATACAACATTATTTCTATCGTTGCTCTTTCAAAGAACTTTGCAGCCAAAGAAGTCCTGACCTGACTTGAAGAACAAGTGTTGAATCATGACACAGGTATCTGACTGGCTCAAATGATGACCACAGTCTACCAAGTACTGTCCAAACTTCTCATTGGTCAATAGCCTTCACAATGGTGTAGTCTTTCACCATGACCGCACAATCAAAGAGGTGGGGGAATGCATGACTTGGTGTATTGAATTCAAACTGGATATGGGATTACAGCGGATTAGTTGGGAATGGGGGGGGGGGGGGGCTTTCAGGACATAGCAGCATCTGACATGAATGGGCTTTACAATTACGTGCTGTTGACCTTAAAGGAAAATTAGCTGAGGCCTGTGGTCAGATTAAAATTGCAACACTAATTGCCAATACACATCACTGATCTCTGAAAGCTGAGCATGAACAGCTAGGACTAAACAAAGGGAGGAGAAGGAGAAAGGGAGAGAACAATACGTTGATAGAGATAGATAGATAGATAGATAGATAGATAGATAGATAGATAGATAGATAGATAGATAGATAGATAGATAGATAGATAGATGGATAGAGAGGGGAGATGGATAGACAGAAGGGAGAGACAGCAAATGAAAGACACAAAAATAGACAAGAAGAAAGAAGGAGAGAGACACATTGATTGCTACATGTAATGTCTGCGCAGGGAGGTCACCTTCCTGGTCTGGGCCTACTGGTAAGGGCCAGTGCCATGATTTTTTGACATCCTTACAAAATGTCATGTTACACTTCTAGCCTTTGAAATACATTAAATTGCCCTGCTACACAAGCAAGGTACCGTGTATGGTCTCCATTATGCCCAAAAACTGTGATAACAAGACTAACAGAACATGGAGCAGCATCAACTTCCATTGGCCATTCATGCACATCCATAGCAATGTCAAACAAATACAATCAAGGAAGTTTCATTAACATTGGGGATAAAATAAGGAAGTTTTTACAGCTCCACATATCCTCACATACCAGTGAGTGATGTGAGTTATATCTACACATACAGATGAGACAACGAAGTCTCCCACTTACAAAGTACCTGCACACATACACACATTTACATGTACACACACATACCCAGTGTATCTTTACTAAAAATTTCCTGTCTCATTTCTGTGACTTTTCTACCAATCTGTTTGCTTGGTACAGAAGTACTTGGTGAAAGTCATTATGAAAGTGGAATGGCATTGCACTTTTAGCCGTGTTCCAGTCTCCGAGGTTCCCTTTTATTTAGAGCATAGAGTGAGCAGTTCGGATTATAAACTGCCTGGCACTTTTTAGCAAGTGGCATCACAGAAAATGCTATCACATTTGCCTGGGAAGTTTGACACCACCAGAAAGTGCAGAGCTCCTTTTCCTGACTGCATCAAATATCCCGTGGTATCAGAATAAAAGCTTGCCCCTTGCCTGATGAAAGTTCTCTCAGTGAATAATCATAAGAAAGTTTAATGTGGGAGAGACTACTCATGGAAGAATGCAAAGTGAGCACTTCTCGTCAGATAAACAAGCAAATCATTCGAAATATATATAAATGCCCTTCGCTACCCCAAATTTCACACTCCAGTTGTTTCTTGACATCGTAACCGTAATACTGGGCATCCCAATTCCTATGTTTGCATATCAAGGGTAGCAACAAGTAATGGCATACTCTACACAGACAGTGTCACAGGAGTCAGATAGCAGTAGCTGTGATGGCAGTATTGGATGGATTTGAACTGGGACAAAAGGAAATATTTGACCCTCTCTCGGCCAAAACAGTTTCTAGTATCCCGTAAACAATAAGACAATCTACAGCGATGACTTATCATCATCATTCATCCCTCCATCTGGAAATTCACTGAATTCTTTGTTGTTCAGTGATGTGAACAAATGAGCTTCTGGAGGTTGCCACATTTTTCAAAAAGTAAGAAAAGTACAGTGTATTTGCATACACTATAGAAGTCTTTGAAAAAATAAGTATTTTTTTTTTTTTCAATTCATTAATCAATTTTAGAAAGTGGAAAGCTCCTATTGTGAAAAATTACAAAGATTTCAAAAGAAGTTTTCCTGAGACAAATGTCCTTGGAATTATGATGTAACATTACCACTGGATATCAAATAATTTTAGACTTTCAAATGTGCCCTGTACTTCAAAGTATTATGTTTCAAGCTTCCTCATGAATCTATTTCGTTCTGTAGAGTCCTTTCAAGAAATAAACTTTAAAACAACAACAAAAAAGTTGTTTGTTATTACATGAATCATGTAAACTTACCAAACATAGTTTTCATTAGAAGCCTACTTGGTAGACACTAAGCTCTTGCATATTAGGCCTACATGTATGATATGATATCGTCGGTCTTATGCCAAAAGAGTGTGATAATCAAAGGAAAAAAACTGCAGGCATCAGAAGATTTGTAACATGAGCATGTTTTTGATTAGCACTTGCAATCAGACAATTGCACATTGGGTAGTCTGTTTTTCTCACTAATAATGTTTGTTTCACCGTCACATTTTTCCTATCCATTTAAGAGAGGAAAAAAATTGGGTTTCACCCTACACATAATCAGAAACTGCTGGATATAAAAACCACAGTTACAATTGTATTTCATAATTCATTGCAAGTATTTGCAGTATAACATGACTAAATCATTACCATGGTATATCCTTGCTATTGGGTCTTAACAACAAACCTAATTAAACCTTAAAATTCTGTGCCTTCACATTGTATTCAAGTGTATCTTGTAAGAGAAATGATAATTTCCTTTTTTTTTATCAACTTTTCCATCAAGTACTTTGAGTGGGTTTTTTTTCCAACACTTTACATATGCTTCAAAAATGCAACGACATCACACCCCACTGAATGGTACTGAATAGTTAAATGAAAGTAAGAGAGAGCGAAAGCGAGAGAGAGGGAGAGAGAGAGAGAAAGTAGCACATTCAATTGCATGCAATTTTAAACCCATTTTTGTCTTGTTTTGTTTTGTTAGCAACTCTGGGAGCAATGTGTATCTGAAATTCATATATCATATAAGCTAACATATATGAATTACAAAACATGTAGGGCCTATACTACAGCACAAAAAACAGCCAAAGAAGAGATTTTGTTATTTCTAATTTGCCATTGACTCTGAAGGCATTCCATACCAACAGAAATTGACACCTTGGTATGTGGTCTGAGGAATTCAGCTGAGCCCATGACCTACAGCTGAAATTCATCACTTTGTATGAGGAAAACAACAATAACTAAACAGACTTGTTTGGTTCCATATATTCCCAGTGTACTGCACCCCTGCCATCCTCAATACAATTCACACATCTACACTGTATGCACGTAAACCTTACACATGTCCTTGTTTATGGATGAAGAATAACAGTAAAAAAAAATCATATTGCTTGTGACATTTTAATATTTCATGTCATTCCTTTATTCAAGCATGGCACATACTTCCGTCCAGGGACTATTCTTTCCCAGGTCCATGCGGATAAAATACAACACATCAATTTGAAGTTCATACTGGGTAAGACCGAGAAAACAGCTGCGACAGCTATTGTGCAGAGGAAGGCTACTTGTATTTCCATGGTACTATTATGTGTGTACCAGCAACTGCATTTTCAGTCTCTACCACATCAAATTTAAACTTCACTTAGTGGCGGATAGATCAGAGAAAATCCAGCCTTCCCAGAAATAAGAAAAAACAATGAATGAATCTGAATATATTCACAAACACAACCACGATTTTGTGGAAGATATTCATAAACATCACATTTCCCTAGCTGGTTATGTTCTCTTATGGAACATGTAACCAAAAACCAATTGATGACCAAATGATGACCAAAAGCATCAATCTAATATCAAACTTTATAAAACTTGTTTTCAGAACAAGTGAAAAAGACTAGTCAAATTCATCAAATACTCACAACTCCCTCCCCCATTCATTGCAAGCATTATGAAGCCTGCCAAATGTTACCAAACCCAAACGTCTAGCTTTGGGTTAATGCCTGGTAAAGATATGACATCAAACAAAAAACATGGCTAATGTGGCATGTAGACTTTGTGTATCTAAATGTACGGGAAGGTTAATTGCGTCCTGCCAAGTTTTGATGTTCTGACAACAGATTCCAGAGTGGAGCCAACATTGTGTAAGTGATGGTAACATGCAATCAGGATAAGAGTGTTAGACTTAGTACTTCTCCATAAATTTTATTTACAAATTGTACATGAGAAAGTCCTTCATCACGAGCATAGACAATGGTGAGCAAGAAAGAATACAAATTATTTTGTTTTTAATTAATTTCTTGGACATATTTGTATACATTTGCATTTTTTTCTCTGTTGGTAGCTTAGTTGTGTTATATTCCATGTTTACCCTGTGGGAGTTTAGATAATTGAGATCAATATGTTTGATAAAGCAGAGGTAAAAATATGACAACATTTTTTACAGGTTCTTTGAACGAATGTATATACTGTTTTCAAGCACCAAATCTACACAAGGACTTTAAATTTTCAATTATGTGCATTGGAATCTGGATGACTTACCTCTTGACCCAACTCTTGATTGGCAAGCTGCAGGCTCCTCACAACATCTTCCAGGTCCCTGGCAGGCCCAGTGGTGGGGAAGTCTGGCTGCTCCCTCGTGTTCTGGAGCAAACCTGCTGCAGAACTTGGCTCAGCCTCATTCAGCCCTGCCTCCTGAAAATTGTGAGGGAATACAGAAACAAATGAATGAATTTAAACAATAGGTAAATGAATACAAGGATGAATTATCAAATATATAGATATATGTACACACAGATGAATAAATTGAGAGATTAAGACAAAAAATAATGAAATACAAAGATTAATTTTTAAATAGTTCATGCCCAGCTGGGTGTTATTTCTGAGGAAAATCTGCTGCAAAAACATTGCGTCATGAACATGATTACCAAGATTTTTAATGAATATGCAAAAAACAATGGACTGAACATAAGACTCAAACATGACAACAAAAAATTCACCGTCTTCATTAGAGAAGCATGACAGAGCTCAACTTACCGTGCTGACTGATGCAGTGATGCAGTAATACATAGTGTGAGCCTATTACCTATCGATACGTCCGGCTGTCAAATCAGAATCTGAGAGCCAGCCCAAAAGCCAGCAAGAGACCCAAAGCACATGTTGGTTCTTGCAAGTATACAGGAGAGATCAGAGAGATCTATTCCTCAGCCTCAGCAGAGTCATGTAAACCTAAAAAACTGCTTCCTCGATGAAATAATCCCTTTACCAGCGAAAGGGTCATTTCCTCCTTGAGTTCCCAACAAGAGTGACATCCAACCAGTCTGAAACACTCAGAAGAGCAGCTATGAACACTGTCAGACACGACCAGCAGAAGAATGAAACTTTGTCTTTGGGTCACTGACACAGTAACAACTGCTCTCTTGGCAGGAACTGATCAATATCCATTCACTTGGACATAGGGCATATCCATTCTCAATGGCGTAAGTTGAAGACCAGCATAATGTGAAAGTCAATGGCACATGGATGTATAAGCTACTGTAACTGCAATCAGTTAACACTGAGATTAGATCCTGAAACTTCTGCTTGCTTAGACCTCTTTCTTTAGGTCAGTTGACGATGAGTGATGGAAGCATCTCTGCAAAGTAAATCTCTCCACACCATGGTTGCAAAAAAAAAAGCTGCAACAATGACGTAAATAGATACAAAAGTGGGTCCACACATTAGGCGTATAAATTTCACTGGTACAAAAAACAAGGTGATGGGCTAAAATCAATGTGCTTTCAGGCAGGACTCTGTGTATTCTCCTGGGTATTGCTGCTTTGGATAAAAATCAATGAGCAGTAGCACATGTAGCTCAGGAACAACAAGTGCAACACGTTTCAATAGCTTTCTTTACCACAATCCACCTGGCAAAGATATGGCACCTACAGCTATAATCACATCTGTCTGTAGCTCAGCCTTTCTGAATTTTTGTCTGATGACATAAAGTGCCATATTCCAACAACCAAGATTGAAAAAAAAATGAAAGAAATATCAAAACAAGTGAAAATCCTTAAAAAAGAAATCCGCCAGAAGAAAACTGTCCAATCATAGACAACACTCCGATTGGTCAGTTTCTTTTAGGTGATCATGATCACACTTCTCTACGTCGCACTTGAGAAACTGAATGCAGAGCTCATAACAGACACATCACATGCCTACTAGCGATAACAGGCCAGAAGTTGAACAGCAGTCAGTTGGGGCATATGATCCGCACTATCTGAGTAATTTCAGTCATCCGTTTGCACTTTGGATTGACACTTTGCTCCCATTCCAAAGGAGGGAATCTTTCAATTTACAAATGAATGTAATCATGCATAATGTCCATTGCTTTTGGACTATCGGTATGCAAGATGAGTCAAAGTGCACTCTTGGCCTGCAAGCAGAGAGGTTACCTCAAACAAGACAAGCAATTTGTTCAAAATAATCAAACACACACACACCAAAAAAAAAAAATAATAATGTCTAATCACATCCTGACATTTCAAGGCGCTCTATTAAAGCAAAACTTTTACAAGCATCCTGATCGGCATGAATATATCTCGATTGATCAGTAATTCAGTAGAAAAGTCACACACATCTATCTCCATCTCTATCTGCATAAACCCAGACACTCTATTTGCATTTGGGATATTCCAGCTTTACTTAAAGGACACACAGCTGAAGTCTCACAAAGGAGAGATCTCCATATCCACTCACTAAGAGGAACATAAACTGTTTATTTTTATCGCATAAAAGGCCTCAGTGGAGGTCTGCAGGTGCACAGCACTTCAGAAATGCCAGAGGACAGATGAGGCAAAATAGAATTAGAGCATTAGTTTCATTCACTTTCAAAATATTCTTCCTCATGAAATCCTCATGGTCTAGCGGCAGTTGTGTATGCATAACAACTCTCTTCTTTATAGTCAAGCCTTTACTGATTGGTACCGATAGTGATGTTGTCGTTGTCATCATTACTACTCTAAGACAAGTCCCGATTATACTCAGGCAGGTGTCTATGGGAAATGCTTGTTGTGGCCAAATCAGCCCGTCCTGAACGGGTTAAATCACATCACTACAGAATACAGATTTAGCAATGACTTGCAATGAGGAAATACAGCTGCTATGAAAATATCTTTAAAACACATGAGTGCTTCTTATAACATTCTTTTGATATCATAAACCAGTTTCAATAGAGACTTGTGCATTGAGATGACACTGCTGACATCATCTTATTTACTTTGCATAGATGTGGTTATATCACTGAATATACAAAACTTTCATATCACTTGACTTTCTCATTTCTTTTTTTTCCCCCAGCTTCAATGAAACCATCACTGTTCTTTTTGTTTGGTTCTGTTTTATTCATTAGAAAGGTCAACTAGAAGTGAACATGGGAGGATGCCAACTTTAAAATCACTGACACAAATGATGATTGCAAATGTAATTTGAAAAATTGTGTCTAGGAGGAATATATGATTCCTAGTTTGCTTTCAGACTTCTACAAATCACTCACTGAGCATGAAATGCATTTCCACATGTACAATGTAACATGGTTAACAGATACAAATGTGCATTTTCTGAGTCTAAAACCCTTCTTCATGATTGCCCGGTGAAAACAGACATCACTCTGCATCTCCATCAATGCTAAGAATTTCAAAAATACACTACCACATCCCACATAGTTTGTCAGCGTGATGAAAGATACCCCTTCTCCTTTGCCCATGATTGTGAGAACCTTTCCTCCCAAGAAATTCTTTCTTCATATTTCAATGCATGACCCAGTTTTGTGGCCAAAGGCCAGTATTTTTTATAATCATTATATAAAAAGGAAAGAACAAAATCCAAAGCCTGTCATTGTGAGTTGTGTGGCATTTTGCGGTCAGATCCTCTGCATGTGGACACTGAACAGCCAATTAATGCCTACAATACCTGTATGAATATAATACAGTGTACACTGTACTGTATGTTCCCACTGAACTGCTGTCGAAAGTGGCTATCAGTTATCACTCTGCATGTTCATTTACGCAGCTATAAGTAAACTAAAATATCCACAAACTTTGTATGTCCATGTTGACTGCAGTTTACCTTGTCCGATAGAAACAACGACAAAAAAAAGCACAAGATTTATTTCTCCTTTTCTAGTGACAGAGAAATTTAAGACTTGTATTCAAATGCTAACACAAGAAATAGAGAATGTAACATTCACTATCTACCAGCACTTCAATGAATGTATCTTCCAATGTGACGTTTGAAACCTAATCTCTGCAATCACCACAGTGAAGTCAATTACTTGTCACTCTTAGCACTGTGATTGACTGAGATTTGAGGGCGCTATTCGTATTTTCTCAAAATATGATTTAAAAAAAATTTTTTTTTTCTTTTTTTTAAAAAGATTTGGGTCTGACATTTCTATACCTATCCCAGAAATCAAACAGGAAAATTATCTGGTCACAGTGCTTATGATGCAACATTTATATTCCTTATAGCATTTCACCAGTCACTGTAAAACCATAGAAATCACATACTTGAGCTTAGACCTCCTGACTTTATTTTTCACTTCATTAATCTAATATCTTATCCAGCACTGTTTTTGAAAACAAGTGAAACATTCACAATTCCACAACTTTCAGCTCTAAAATCTGATTTTCTTGGAACTTCTATCATTTGTCTGATTTTTTTTTTCTATGGAGCTATATAAGCCAATTTGAGCAAACAAGGAATGAAACTGCAGGGGGCATGGGGGGGGTGGCAGCTTGGCTGCATCTAATGTTGCAGCAATTATTCCACACAAGCCGGAGACAACAAGCAATTATGAGAGAAAAGCTGGCTCTGGGTCAGGACCGGTGCTTGACAGGGATCATATCTCACCTACCACTCCATCATCCACTGCTACTAGTCTTCCACACCATCGCTCACAGAGCAACGTTGCGGTGTACTCCACATTTACAGATCTTATCGCAACGATCTTTACTCAAGATTAGGCAGAACGCAGCACTGATTCTCCTTAACATTCCTAATTGAGTTGATCTACAAACACAGGAGTCAGCTTTTCTTAATGCAAAAATGACAAAACACGACATAAGTTTCTACGAGATATATTTTCATTCACAGAAACTTCCTTTTTCCTTGAATTACTGAACACTGGAAACAATGCAAACTTTTCCACACATGCCAAAATGAACCACACAACCTGATCTGTAGATATAATTTTTACATTTCTGTGATATTTAACACGCAAGGAAGCAGCCATCCCAGCCTATCGCAGTCCCATCTCAGTCTGAATAAATTTTGACATAAGGCCACTTTATTACATGGCTAGTTGTGAAATGAAAATGTACAACTGTGTGCTATCCAGCCCACTGTCACTTCCTACAGCACTATATAATGGTTGGTACCACTGATAATAGCCATCACTTGAACTTGTCACCACTGACATATAAAATCTGATGTCTCCATGATTTACCTGACCATCAACTTTTTCTGTACACTAAACAATTACTGGTATTTTATTCTAATTCAATATTTGCAGTTTGCAAGTTAGCATCAACAATTTATTAGAAGATGACATTTCAGTGTAAATGCATACAGTGTAAATAACTTTATATTTCCTATGCTGTCACTGTCATGAAAAAACAGGTGTAAGGTTTTGTTTTCCCTGACAGACGCATTTCTAAAGTACAAGTGTACTTTAGCACATAATACATACTGAGGAAGCAAAACTAACAGGGAAATGTCCTTGGCTGATGACTTTTGTACTGCTTTGTAAGGCTAATGTCCTCCATGGGGAAACATAAAAACCAATATTGCTGCCACATTCAAAGAAAAACCGGTACCCAAACTGTAGAAAGGAATAGAATGAAAAGGAGATAGAGTCACGCTAAGCTTGTAATGACCTAGAATTCCCTAACTCTCTCCCAGACACAAGGCACAGTGCAGACAAAGAACCCATGATATAGGCCTACAGGTCTGTATTTAAATATAAGTTACATATCAGTACATATGTGTACTTTTGCATACACATTGTACAATGTACATGTAGGAATATGTCTGTCTGTATATGTGTTTACATGTCTAATGTAGAATTTGACACATTCCTTGAATAAATGTTCAGGCATCTGCTAGAAATGTTCAAATATATCCAAAGATATTGAAACTCACTGCTAGAAATGTTCAAATATATCCAAAGATATTGAAACTCACCTGAAGGTATTCCATGACACTAGCATGTAAACTCCACATCTCACACTGTGCAGCTACTCAGAGTGGATGTCCATCCCCGTTCAGAGGTATCAAGAATTTTAGCGATCCTATACAGTGTTATGTACCATGACACTCCCTAGCAGCTAATGATCTGAACCCACTCGTTCATGTCACATGAATGCGAAATCGAAGAGGACACAGCAATGTGTGGACACATGTATGTACTGCCGCAACACTACGCCCTGGCACTGCCCATCAGTGAACCCTCCTTACAAAACCTTGACCAAATCCACTTGTTTCCACTCATCCAAGACAGGGCTTAAAAACAATGAAGGGATTAGAGACTGAGTGCAAAGAAAATGCATTGCATGGGGGAGATATCCTGTTAATCATCTAATCAATATTACCCCCTATTACAAAACTACTGGGGATATACCCAGTTTGTACACTCATAAGATACAAATCTAACTATTCAAACAATACAGCTAACTTTTTAAAAGTAGTAATAACAAGTTCTTTTACACTACAGCCCCTGGAAGATTGTGTCTCAGTCACATCCATGGAAACATGTGGGGGAGGTGTGAGAGACAACGAATCACTATCAAGGCAAATGGAAGAAAAGTTTGTATTACAATAATATATCATGTGCATTTTGATTGGGAATGCAATCACAGATGATTCACATCACAAAGAAAGCTGTTCTTAATCATGAATCAGTTAAAAAAAACTGTCTACATTGTACCTGGTAAGCTGATATTAGTGATAACTTTTTGTTGTTTTACCACCACTTACACAACTATTTATTTTTATGGTTATTTGTCTATCCCTACCACTTTAAAAACTATCATAATTGTAACCAATAATGCTGCTGCTACAACCAGACCATTTCCACCACAATTTCAAATACTTCTCCTGTTGCTAAAAAAAACAACCACCACTAATACTAATTTAATAGTATCAAAATATGACAACCTCTGATACAAGCATGATGCCAATTAGCATTTCTTCAACATTCTGCCAGTGGAAGTGCCAAATGAAAACATTTGCAAAAGCTGGCCATCACCTGCTTGGTCCAAGAACAGGACCAGAAGGTGACCAGAAGGTGACCATGAGACCGGATGGAGCTAAAAATATCTTGCCTAAACCTAATAGCGTGTTTCATATATTGGACCTCCTACAAAAGGAGGGCTATTTCTGTACCATTTGAATCAATAATGATCAATACCACAAGCCTGGTGGTCTTGATTGTGGATAAACATGACCTTATTGAATGTAAGTGAACTCTTACAGCATAGAGAAATTTTAACTTTCTTCACTGAAGCCATCCGCACCAAAGAAATAGAAACAAAAGGGGGGGGGGGCTTTAATAAAGTTCAGATTGTATGCCCAGAAGATAATGTGCAGCGATATAACGTACAAAACACACTGGAGGTCGACCCGGAAGCTCATGGGGGAAGTATAGAGTTCATAGAGGGGTCATGCTCACTTTCAAGTTAGTTGATTATAGCAGGGAGGTGAGCTCCCTGATTATAGTGACCACACAACAGACTGATCTTCAAGACTTGTAGTAAACCCTCGAGCGCATCCACAGTGCTCACTATACAAGCTAATTATGGGCAAAGTTGAAAAAGTACAGAAGTTAATCTCAAAGATGAGAAAAGTGTATGAACCCAGCTATGTTTCGCAAGGACAGTATGGGATAATACAACATTCTGGCATTGACAACTCCATTCTTTCTGTCTCTTATGTGTATTGATGATGTGTAAGTACTGTATGTGAGTGTGCTGCATGCACTAGGAACTTCAAACCCATGTGCCTGCCTACCCTTCCCCACTGTTGGGGAAAATAAAGTGAATAGCCGCTTGCCTAGTTCAAAGTATGGAGTCATTTTCTCCATAGCCCATCGGACAAAAGGGAAAGTTACATGTTGCAATGCCTTGTGAGAACATACATTTGTACATGTATAAATTCATCAGCTGGATAGCTGGAAAGTGAAAGTAACTGAAACTGTAGTAAACTGGAGTCTTCCACAAACTGCCAACTGGGCAAAATCAACAAACTGGAGTACTTGACAGCTGAAAAGAAAATCAATCAAACCATGGGATTGTGTATGTTGAAGGCTCTGGTGATTTATGGGGAGACCCCCTGATACAGACTGCTTGGAAAGTAGATTTTTTCAGCAGAAAAAAAGGACAATTCCTAGCAAAGGAAAAAGATCAAGCAGTACCAATGACTAAATATTTTTGTGTGATTACATTCCTTCATGTATCAGGGTATTACTTACAGTCACAGAATGTGACTCAGTACAATCAAAGGGATCAAACATTACTCTTTAATCCGATAGTTACAAATCCTCAATGGGCTTAAAGACCTAATAAAATGGTTTAGGCATTTTTTTCTCAATGATGTAATAATATTAAATGTTAAATTCTAAGTAATTCTATGGTTGTGCGGTTTTTTTTACTGTTCTGAATTTTGTTCTATATTTGTTAACATAATGGATGCAATTTCCTCGGTTTTGGAAAACTTGCTATACTTTCGCCGCATGCGGCGCACTATCACTTCTAAATTGTGATGACGTCTAAGAACGGAGTCGTTCACGACCAGTCTAGCCGTAGCCTCTAGCCAGCGAGCTGGCAAGGCTATGCTAGCGCAGCGCAGCGACAGCCGGCCGGCGGCTGCACTGTACTGGCTAGCGCTGGCGGGGGAGCAAGCTAGCGAGCGCATAGCAGGTGCTGCGCTGCACTATTGTCATTGGCTAAGCCTTTAGACAAAAGAATATTTAATGAACTGTATCGGATTTAATACTGCCAATAATACAGATTACAACTGTGGTACGCTTGGATATCCATTATTTTCGGCAAACTCGTGAAATAGGCCCCACCACTGCGTGTCTGTACTAATAGTTATACTAGCGTTACGGCGACTCGCCTGTTTCAGCCCCACCGTGTGGCGTTCATCTCGGTAGGTAAGCACGGCGGTGGGGCTGCCTTCCACAGTAAATACTCGTGAATGCGGCGAAAATGACTTCATAATATGGCCCTCGACTAATTTAACGGCCAATTTAACCATAAATACAACTCTACCTAACCCTAAACCCTAGGAGGACCTACCCTTGCTTGCTATAAACGCACGGGTACGGTGCACGCGCACTGCGGTGGAGCCTATTTCACGATAGCCCCACCACCACTGCGTGTTTGTACTAATACTACGGCGACTCGCCTGCTTTATAGGCCTAGACCTACTCGTGAATCCAGCCCCACCGTGGCATTCATCGGTAGATAAGCACGGCGTTTGGGCTTCCTTCCACAGTATGATTTTTAGCATAAAACAAAAACTACTCGACCAAAATTGACGATAATTCTTGGTATCGTTTTTCTTAGAAAATGGCGCATCTAAATTACTGATAACAAATGTTGCAGAAACTGACTATGGGAAACTGGTTAGGCCTTTTTTTTTTTTTTTTTTTTTTGAGCCACGACCCACCCTGTATTCAACAACATATCCCCCTAACCGTTAGGCGTTAGAGTGTAGCCTCTGTACTACTACCAAAGATTCTGCTATCACTACCAACACTATTCGCGATGCTTTGACAGTGAAAACGCCGTTCTTACACCGTGATTTAGTCGTCCTATGGTTGTGCTTTCGTCGTGAAAAAGTCGTGGTTTTATTGTGATATCGCTGTGAAATCGATGAGGTAGATAATGAGGTAGCCCCTTTGTCATGTTAATAGATCTTTGTTCGCCCTCTTTAGAAAATGTAACAATCGGAACAAAAGCACAGTTCTGGCGAGGGTGTCTTGATCGGACTCTCGAAAGCTTTTGTTATAGCGCAGCAAGCCGTCCGCAAATTTCTATAGTCGCGTGGATTAGATTACTACCATGGCTTACCGTTAGATTACTACATTGTTTGAATTCCCTCAGTTCATCGCGCTTTGCCGCCCGGGCACACGATAATCGCTTCGACTGCAAAGTGCACATAGTGAGGACGGAAAAAAAGATATAAACTTTAGCGAAAGTGCATGATCAGACTCTAGGTATATTCTGAAAACATGCATCTAATCGATCGCTTATTTTCCGTCGCAAATTACATGGTAAAATGTGCAACAAAATCATTTGTATTTTACGTAAAAACGTTTTATAAGACCTCCGTGAACGCAATGTCAACGCAAAGCGTGAAATCAGTAAAATCGGAGAAACAGTAAACACCCTGCCTCACTCAAAACATCTGTATACTCTCCCTTAATCTGCATCGATTTCCACTCCAAATTTCACTTCGATGGAGTTTGTAATCCGTTCCTGTCGCCGTAACGAAAATGTCTAGAACATCAATGGTACTGAAAATGACTTTCCGAATATTCCGATGTATCAAGGCAGGGCTTGACACTAACGGTGGCACGGTGGTCCAAAATTTCAGAAATGAAGATTTTGATGGCCCGATCGGGCCACCAAAAAAGGTCGGATGTTTGCCTTTACTTTTGGAAATGAACAGCGGTAACAATCGGCTCCGTAAGATGCTAAATGTCAGATGTTTGCTTTATTTTTGGCAATGAATAACGGTAATATTCGACTCCGTATGATACAATAATGAATGTCGGATCTTACATTGTACTTTTGGAAATGAATAACGGTAAGATTCAGCTCCGTACGGTGCTGAAATTAACGTCAGATACTAGTATTTGATTTTGCGTTCGGAAATGAATAAGGATAACATTCGGCTCCGGAAGATGCTGAAATAAAATAATGTCGAATATTTGCTTTGACTTTCGGAAATAAATAACAATAATTTTCAACTGCGTACGATGACAAAATAAATGCCGGATATTTGCTTTTACGTTCGAAAGTCAATAACAATAACATTCAGCTCCGGAAGATGCTGAAATAAATGTCAGATGTTTGCTTTCAATTTTGGCAATGAATAACGGTAATATTCGACTCCGTATGATACAAAAATGAATGTCGGATCTTTGCTCATTCTTTTGAAAATGAATAACGGTAAGATTCAGCTCCGTATACGGTGCTGAAATTAATGTCAGATACTAGTATTTGATTTTGCGTTCGGAAATGAAAAAGGATAACTTTCGGCTCCGGAAGATGCTGAAATAAAATAATGTCGAATGGTTGCTTTGACTTTCGGTAAGGGATAATGATAACTTTCAACTCCGTACAATGATAAAATAAATGCCGGATATAATATTTGCCTTTACGTTCGAAAGTGAATAACAATAACATTCAGCTCCGGATGATGCTAAAGTAAATGTCGAATGATTACTTTCACGTTCGGAGATGAAAAACAATAATATTCAACTCCGTACGATGATTAAAATGTCGGATGCTTGCTTTTACATAGCAATAACATTCGGCTCCGGAAGATGTTAAAATAAAATAATGTCATGATGATTGCTTTTACGTTGGAAAGTGAATAGCAGTAATATTCTGCTCCGTACGAAGCTAAGATAACTTTCGGATGCTTGCTTTTAAATTTCGAAATGAATAACAGTAACATTTAGATGCATTCGATGGTAAAATTAACGTTTCATGTCTAATTGCTTTGACGTACGGAATTAATAACAATATAGTATTCAACTCCGTACGATGATAAAATATATGCCGGATGTTTGCTTTTCCGTTCGAAATTAAATAGCAATAACATTCAGCTCCGGAAGATGCTAAAAGAAATGTCGAATGATCCCTTTGACGTTTGGAAATGAATAACAATAATATTCAACTCCGTACGATGATTAAATAGATTACAGCTCGTTATTCCGAAGGTTCGTTGAAGGCTCTTCGGTCCGAAGATTCGTTATTCCCAAGGTTCCCGGCGTTGTTCCGAATTTCATTTTCTGATTAACTATTCTTCGGAATAACGAACCTTCGGAATAACGCCACAATTAATGTCCAGATTAAAGAACCCTTTTTCATTTTCGGATTAACGAACCTCTAGGTATCATCCTAGGGAGACTTTGTGTGTTTCGGATTAACGAACCTTCGGAATAGCGAACCATCGGAATAACGAACAGCACCCATAAACTAAATGTCTGATGTTTGCTTTTATGTTCGAAAGTAAATTGCAATAACATTCATAATAATCTATAAGCCTATTGGCTAAATCTTAGAACTCAGAATAACAGTAAGATGATTGAATGTTCTATTCATTTATTTTCGACATGACGCACTTCAGTAATATTTGATATTTGTTTTTCTTTGTAGTAGGACCGATGTAGTTTTTCTTAAGTTTTTCTTGATTTTTTTTCGGGCCACCAGAAAGTTAGTGTGGAGCCCTTGATCAAGGTCATTGGCATGTTAGCCCGATCGGACGCCGTGTTTTTACCAAAGAGTATAAAGCGCACGAATGTGATTTTTACTACGACTGGGCTGTGTATAGTTATGCCACTTGATAAATGTTGATGTACAGCGAGAGTTATCAACATTTAAATCATGTATTAGGAAGCGTGATCGTTCGTATTTTGTCATGAGGGTATTTAAAATTCAGATAAACATCTCATTTCTCCCATGCCGTGTGGCGGAATCCGAATGACTGTCACAAACTACATTCGAGTAAACCTCTATCAATGTACCCTACCACGCCACACTACATACATTATAGCTAACACGAGTCCATGAGAGTAATGCGTTGCCATGCATCCACGTGCGTCCGCACTACCAGTGAGCGGTCAGTGCAGGTGCGCAGAGCACTTGTACAAAGTGATGCGTGCACCTGATACTCTGGCGTGAACCATGCAGGGCCGTATAAAGAGAGTGGCCATCTCGCTTTTTGGCTTATGTGTTTTGAAGCCTGTGATTGGTCAAAAGCTGGTCCCATGATCTACAGGCGCCATGTCGTTACTAGAGTGCGCTCATAATGCAGTGCCCACTGTTTACGACCACAGAACTCTGTGTTTACGACCCATTTGGCTTGGTTATTTTACGTCTGAGCGTACACGCTAACCCTGTTACGTGTAATACGCGCGGTAACGACATGGCGTCCAAATTAGCAGTTAGCCAGACTCTCTTTATATACGGCACTGGCGTGAACCTTAAACTCCTGCCACATGGATGAGAAGACGGGACGAGATCGACGCGACGGGTACAAGTGTCGATCACAAATCAATTAAAAGATGACTAGTATTCACACTGATTATGCCTGCATGGATAAGAATTTCAGCACAGCCTTTTTATTCACTTCCAATATGGGGTCTGTAGGCCTATATATTTCCGATGTATACTTTCTCTCATGAGTCGATGGAATACTAGTACAAACTTACATGTATTCGTTTCTCTTGTCAGACACAAAGAGAAAGAGGGAGAGAGAGGGGGTGGGAAACAAACAATCAGAATACTGTTAGCGTTCGTTTAATACATTGTAGTTTAATACATTCTTAACTTGAAGCTATAATTTCTCGAATATTAATTCATTGCCTTTCCCACGGCCCTCAGAAACTAAAGTTCATGAACTTGCGGTGTGTCTTGTTTATCATGTTTGGCACGTAAGGAATGCGCGCATACTACTAGACAGGGCGTGTATTCTGCCATTTCTTTCTTCGAAGTCTGAAATGTAATACTGCAGTAACCGTCGAGTAGGTTTATTTCATGTGCTTCACATGTTAATCATGATGCATGCATGCCTGAGAGCGTTCGTTCGTCGTGAACCTTCAAACTTGCTCTATACTCAGACAATAATTTCGGGAATTTCCAAGGCAACTGAGTAATATTTCTTTTTTTAAAACCATTAATAAGAACAAATGTAACCTGCTAATTGCTTATCGATAAATCGATAAAGTTAAAACTATCGTTCTTGTGCCTCACAGTGGTGTGGAGCGTATGCCGTTGAAACGTTCTTTTTAATGATGGAATAAAAAACAAGAACGCAGTTTGGTCGACCGTTCACAAGTCACCGCGGGGCAGCAAGATTTCTTGGGTTTAGCATGCTGTTCGCGCCAATATTTGTGTCTTGTGTCTTTCTTACGTGCGAAAAAGTTTGCTAGCGAATTACAAATCTCCCGAGTTTTGTAACCTGCTAATTTGTATGCGTGTATAAGAAGACATTGTAGGCTTCCTGCCAACCTCTTCAGAATATTAAACATCGTTAGAAAATATTTCAAATATTCCACCAAGTGTCTATACCAGATTGTTGTATTTCATTTCTAAAAATGCAAAAGCTCCCCCGTGGGAGAGGGGGACACCCCCTTCTCCACATATTATAGACTTCTCTTCACTCACATAAAGTTGGTTACAGTGAAAGACGCACACGTCCATCAGAAGGTGGTTGTAGCCATTCTCATTGTTCCCCGATCGATCAGTACACATTTTCTTTTTCTTGTTTTTTTTTGTTGAAAAAGAATAAAAATATTGTAACAAAGTGTGAATTAGATCGTTGAAATTCAGGGGAGCGTTTCATGAAGCGTTTTGTCAGATATTTTGTCTGACAAACTGTTAAAAGCTACGGAAATCCTTGCATCTGATTGGCTATGAGCAAATTTGTCCGACAAGTTGTCAGACAAAATGCTTCATGAAATGCCCCCCAGATCTCGATACAAACTTTCCTCGCACCTTTGATCATCATCTATAAAGTTCTTACACAGTGACAGACGCGCACGGGACTCTGCACGAGGTGACAGAAAAATCACGATTTTATAGCCATGCCCACTGTCCCAGAGTATTAAATTTCTTACATTTTCTTTGAAAAAAAAAAGATGTGTACATGATGAATTCCATAGAAATGGTGTTGAATATCATATCTAAAAATACAAATGCACCCGTGATGGTCTGTCACAAGCTCTGTGCTCTCTATTATGCTCCAGCTCTCCCTCGATTACGTGCTCTTCCCCTCCCGCACACGTAAATATGTATATAGTGCCTATACCTGTTACATGTATCTTTGGACACTGTTCCATACGAGGGTATGATTAACCCCCACCCCCACCCCAAAAAAAAAAAAAACCAACAACAATGCAATCGTTACATGAAGTTTCCGCCAGATGTTGCTTACGCTATATGAATAAAAAACCGCGTAGATAAGTAACAATTACCATAGGTACTCTCTTAAATTAAGCTCTTACCATAGAGGTCACATCAGTCGGGTCACTAATAAAAAGAACTGTTCATAGATAATTATAGGGGCCAACCCCGATTTGTAAAGCCTGATGTTCTTTTTTTCTATATTTTGTTTGCATTTAATTACAAACGTATACAAACTGTTTCTTGACATAAAAGCCAAGGTGCTCCCTGCCCCATCGTAGGTTGTTTAACAATGACCCGGATATTCATTAACTCCTTGCGGCTGGAAGCTTTTGTGCTTGATGATGATATCAAAAGGTGGAACGGCATTGAGTCGCTGAGCTGCGCATGCATGACCAACGATGACCGAGCTGTGCCGATATAATGGGTCGGTTTGGAGATGGATCTTTTCCACCTCCCTGGTTCGATGTAGAAGGTAACATGGACATTATAGCTCACTTCGTCGTCAGAAAACGACTAACAGTTATTTACTGTTGATCACCAAATCCTCGAAGTAGTATTCAGAGTAATTTCACAGTTCAAAATTTAACTCCCTTTAATCTCGTAAGCAGTTTATTACATGCAATTCGGTAAAACGTGAGATCGTATGGGTTTTGCATTGTCATGATCATGTTGTTTATATTACTCGAAAATATCAATAAATGAAATTCTTGCCTCGTATTGTTTTCATTACAACTGATTGAAAATTTGTTTTATATCGACGTAAACTGTGAATTCGTGAATACAAATGAAAATTACTTGACTGGACAAGCATGGGCACTTAAAATCTGATCTATCCACAAAGAATAATATACATGAAGATTATCCCGTATTAATTCTATCAAATTTTGTTAAGGACAGAATTGCATTATTGTTGATAACGGAATTCATGATGCCGTAATTACGATAATTTATATACCTTGCACTGAATCGTAATATTGCTGTTAATGATACGGAATGTTGCTATAATCACTAACGAGTGCCGCTTAGTTATTTCCGCGTGCAGTATATGTCGTATATGTTGTTTGTAACAATACTCCGTTATATTTTGAACGGGCCAAGACACAATCACTCGCCCTGCGTATTATACTGTACATAAATGACATAGTTCACGATATCCCGCTCGATAAAATGATTGGATGAAATGAGCGGCAACTTCTTAGCACTTCTGATTCTTGAGCAGATATATAATTTTCTTTAAGAGAATATCCATATCAGCGTTTTAAGCTTCATGATTTAAACTACGGAAATTGTTCTGTCTGTAGGCTGTGTTATCAACAAGGTTCTATATCTGAAAGAGAAATTGCAAGAGACTTTCAGTTTGCCACTGCTCTGCGAGGAAGTTTCGTCCGCATTTGCACGCTGTTATATAGGGGCCGAATATATCACTGTCATTATCGTAACACCTCGTCTTCATCATTATCACAAGCGCCCTCGATCCATCATTATCATCATCAAAAGCATTAAAAAATTTTTTCAACGTCATAGGGCTCGACACTAACGGTGGCCCGGGGCCACCAAAAACACACGTCGGGCCCCTAAAATTTCTGAAATTAAGATTTTAGTGGCCCGATCGGGCACTAAAAAAAGTCGGATGTTTGCCTATACTTTTGAAAATGAACAGCGGTAACAATCAGCTCCGTAAGATGCTAAAAAGAAAAAAATGTCAGATGTTTGCTTTTAACTTTGGAAATGAATAACGGGAATATTCGACTCCGTATGATACTAAAACAAATGTTGGATGTTTGCTTATATACTTTTTGAAATGAATAACGGTAAGATTCGGCCCCGTATACGGTGCTAAAATTAATGTCAGATATTTGATTTTGCGTTCGGAAATGAAAAGGACTCTTAACATTCGGCTTCGGAAGATGCTGAAATAAATGTCGAATGTTTGCGTTGCCGTTCGGAAATAAATAAGAATGATATTCAACTCCGGATACGATGATGAAATAGATGCCGGATGTTTGCTTTTATATACGTTCGAAAGTAAATAGCAATAACATTCAGCTCCGGAAGATGCTAAAGTAAATGTCGAATGATCCCTTTGACGTTCGGAAATGAATAACAATAATATTAAACTCCGTATGATGATAAAATAAATGCCGGATGCTTGCTTCTACGTTCGAAAGTAAATATAGCAATAACATTCAGCTCCGGAAGATGCTAGAATAAATATCGAAAGATCCCTTTAACGTTCGGAAATGCATACCAATAATATTCAACTCCGTACAATGATTAAATAAATGTCGGGTGTTTGCTTTTACTTTCGAAAGTAAAGAGCAATAACATTCGCTCCGGAAGATGATTGCTTTTAGGCCTACATTCGTTTGGAAGTGAATAGCAGTAACATTCTGCAACATACGATGCTAAAATAGATGTCAGATATTTTGCTATAGCATTTCGAAATGAATAACAGTAACATTCAGTTGCGTTGCATGGGAAAATAATGTCTGATGTCTGCTTTGACGTTCAAAAATGAAAACAGTAACATTCGGCTCCGTATATACGATGCATATTGTCAGATTATTCATTTCACTTTCGGAAGTGGACAGCAATAGCATTCGGCTCCATGCGATAATGAAATAAATGTTGGATGTTTGCTCTTAAATCTGGAAATGAATAACGGTAATATTCTGCTCCGTACGATGCTAAAATAAATAACACATTGTTGTTTTTACATTTGGAAATGATTAACGGTATCTATCGGCTCAGTTAGGTGCTAACATAAATAGCGGATGTTTACTTTCACGTTCGGAAATTAATAGGGCCTAAGGATAATATTCAGCTCCGTAAGATGCTAAAATGAATGTCGGTTCTTTGCTTTTACATTTTAAAACGATTAACGGCAACATTCGGCTCCGTAAGGTGCTAAAATAATAGCAAAATTGGATGATTGCTTTTAATACAATATTGTTTGTTTTAGGCTTTCAATACCGATGTAGAAATAAGGACGATACGATAAAATTAGAAGCTGAATGAATATTAAACGACATGTCTCACGTCACGCTCAGGCATCTTGCACTTCTTTAATTTATGGTCTTGGTAAACACGACACGTGGTACGCGCCTGCCGTGATATAACGCATTGAAGAACCTGCATGGTAACGTACATAAACAGTAACACGCATGCGATTTGTCGTAATTAATGTGGTAGCGAACGCAGGGATTTACGAAGACGAACACCGGGATTTACGAAGACGAATACACATGCTTCGTTGCATGTCTTTTCATGCTATTCTAGGTGCTCGCGTCGATCGACGAAACCATACTATACTGTTACAAACGACATGAACAATGCAAGTAGAGCTTCGTTTGTTGTATCGAAATGGATAAACAAGGTGCTGGAACCAAGATTATCAGCGGATTATCAAACTTTGCAACGCTCCAGAAGCACTGAAACAGCATGATTTGATCGTTCTTCGGCCGTGAACTAGTAGTGAAAAAGTCGTGGTTTTGGAGCCCAAGAGCTGCGGACAAAAGCCGATGTAACAATCGGCGGATTATCACCATGAATAGCATGTGTCTTTTGTTCGATTTTCACGCTGCATAACAAAAGAGTCACTCTAGCCGGCGAGGGGGCGAGGCAGGATGTCGGTGACTGTTCTGCCCGAAAAGCACGACTTTTTCACGACGTAACAACTACTAATCCACGGTAATTTCACATCGATTCCAGCACATTTTCACAACTCGTTCACTACCTAATCACAACGCAATCACGGCAAAACCACGGGGACAATATGTAAGTGCAAAAGCACGACTTTTGCACGACTAACTCACAACGAAACCACAAGTAAAGGACGGCGTTTTCACTGTCAAAGCATCGCGAATAGTGTTGGTAGTGTATTACTACTTACTAGTCTACTAGACCTAGAGCCGTAGTGGTAATAGTACTACTACTAGCAGTGTTAGTAGTAGTACTAGTAGACTACTACTACTAGTAGACTACTATAACTACTAGTAGACTGCTACTAGATCTACTACTAGACTAAGTACTACTGGTAGTTTAACTTGTAAGCGCCGGCCGACGGGCCAGGCCACGGCCGGGACGCTCCCGCTTGCTTGCTGCGGCCGGAGTAGCCGCTCACTTTGTGAGCGAGCTGGGCCTGTTCTTCTAATCTACTTACTAGACAAACAGTTACAACTTACAATGTCAATCATGTAGAATACAGTATATCCTTTCTAACGTTAACCTATATGGGGGCATACCAGACATACCACTCTATTTCCCAGGCGATCGTTTCCGTGAGGTCTATTCTCGGGCTTGGTGCCATGTTCATACGCTCTTGCACTGGCAGCGGGGGAGATGCAGCTGGTTCATATCGGTAAGGTGCAGCCCCACGATAACGTTCTGGTTCATCGGTTGCCTCTCCCTCCCCATCTTCCCCTTCAACTTCATGTGCCGCCTCTTCTTCTCCGCTATCGTCAGAGCTGCAGTCTTCATCATCATCATCGATGTCGAAGTTTACCCATATAGGGGAAGACATTATGCTCGAGGTACCAGGTATCTGTGCAAGCTAACTTAGTGATAATGTACGTGGTAATGCATACATGTCGACAGTCAGTGGGTCGACGGGGAGCGCACATCCCGCGGGGCCCGGGCCTGGCCGGGCTAGCTATCGTGTACGCGCGTGTACCAAGCTACAGTAGTAATCTGAGTGCTTGTGCTGAGCGGCGTCTGCTAACTGAGCACAACTCCGTGCTTATACGTCATCAATCGGTTCAGGGGTGTTGGTCACGTGACTATCTTTTTCGCAAAAGCTGCAACGGGGTCCTCCAAAAATGTGATATTTGGGGGAGTTTCTAGAAGCGATAAAAACCGGAACGACACTGACAACCTATTTACATTGATAATCATGACATATATTTTACATTTCTTTTGCATATTAAAACATTTTGCAAGCATTTTATTAGGTCTTTAAACAACCTCAGGGGAGAAGAGGGAAGAGAAAGAGATAGAGAGCAAAGAAGAAGAAGGCGACTTCGGGAGCAAAAAGAGGGGATATAGCTTTGTCAGTTTGTGTATACTTTGTGCATGAGGATCTACAGCAGTATAACAGATACTAGTCTTGAAATAAGCTACTTAAACTTGTAGATATATAAACATATAGCCTACTATTAGAGTACACAAAAGGGAGAAGAATAGGAGTCCTGAAAAACTAACAAAATAGAAAGATGAAACTTGCAAAAGGGAAAAAACAACACAAACTCCACCTTTTTACCAAATATTGATACTGCTCATTGATCACAATGCCTTCAGGTTGTGCTTATCAAAGCAAGGTTGATTTCTGTGGAGAAATGTTTCGGGTAAAAGCTTATCCACTGGGTATACGGATATCACAAAACATCTTTTTTTTTTTGCCATCTCTTTTCCAACAGAAATGTCTATTACTGCAGCCAGGCATATCTTACACTGAGCAGGGGAAAGCTCCTTCACACCTCACATTAATAGGGACTGAAATATTTTTTTCTCCGCAAGAAGCAAGGCAACAGGCTCATTCACACATGACAGTTCAATAGCAAAATTCAATTCTTTAAACTACTGTTCGCTTTCGTTGATGGCAAAAAAAGGAAAAAAAATACACAAATCAGCTGCAAGCCAAGTACTTTGGGATCTCTGAACTGCACGTGCCTAAACAATGACCGGAGAGTGAACCCCAGCACCCTAGTGTGCAGACCCAGTGTGAAGAATTGCATCGTGGGATTTGAAAAACAAAACAAAACAAAAACAAAAACTTTTCTTTTTCATATGCCATTCACACGTCATTCACACACACTGCATGGACTTCTAAAACTTCTAAAAGTATTATGCAATTTTATGCAAGATTTTAAAATTGCAATGAAAGCCCGAGAAATGTAAAAAAAAAATATGCAATACGACTTCAATGTTGTCAAAAATCTCATACGACAGCCGAAAAGGTGTACATTCCCCACTGCTTTCAATTTACAGAAACTTCAGTGTCGCTGTCCATAACTCAGTGATAGGCCACAGAACGATTTGAATTTAAATGCTTCACAATCTGTTTAGCGGTTGTCAGATACTGTCAATGTCACAAAGAGAAAATAGTTATATCCTGCACATCCATTTAACGTACCGGTAATTGAAATGTTTTAGTGCATCCGTGTCTGAACGCCAATAAAGCCAATCAATAAGAACATGTATTTCTATAATACCTCATCACACCACATCACATAAGAGGGAAAATCCCTCAATTCCCCACTCCACAAACTTTCCTCAAACTCTACAGTCCTGATACCTCTTATCAAAACATTCGCAAAACGACTGAAACAAATGACACATGGACAGGGAAAAACTGAGAAAGTCTGTGTTTTGTTTGGCAAAGCACCCAGATCTGAGCAGGTCACAATCAGTGCAGAGACAGAAACAGGGTAATAGAGAATATGAGGGAGACAGACAGACAGACAGACGGAGAGACAGACAGAAAGGCAAATAGGTCAAAAGATGTAGAAAGGCAGACAGACAGTGATGCATATTATAGTATAGGGGAAAAAAGTATAACTAAGCTACATAACAACCCCTGGAAGTTGTGCAATATCCAACCTGCTCTGTCAGTAAATCATATCTGCTGGACCTACTACCATAAAAAAATAAAAAAAAACAACAACAACATTGAACACTGTTATTATACCAAAGCAGCGCACCACTTCATATCTGCGCCGTATTGGACAAATAAAGAAGTTTTGACTGCAAGAATGTTAGCCCTATCATCTAACAACATGGCGTGTTTTAAATTCTCTGTAAAAATCATGACTTTGTCGTCTCTCATGCAGAACTCTGACAAAGAACAAACTGCCTGAAGACACTTTTCCGGGGGGGGGTGGGGGGGGGGGGAGGGTTGAGTACACGGTCGGCACATCTTTCACGGATACATCTTTTCAGTTATACATGTACCCCTATCATAGAGCCAATGTTTCTTATGAGAACATTTTAACTGAGGACTCGGCACTGTAGAATGTACAACCATGCAGGTACAATACTGTCAATAGGAAACAATGCCACAAGATCATGTGATCACCACAGATATTTTGAGATACTTGCAGAAAAGCATTCAAGTCATAATGAGGTTAAAATGGTTAAATAAAGATTGTATCACTAGTTTGATTTTAGTTGAATTTCTTTTAAACTGAATGGCTTTGTTTGACTTACTGTAATTTTTTCCCTTTTCTTCAAAGTAACTCCCTCAGTTCTATATACAGTAGTCAATTTGTCCACTTATTTTTACCAACCATACAAAAATAGATGGCGAGTAGGTAGTAGACAACATCCGAATTAGATATGGTACTTTAATATCAACAATGTAGGATAGATCATACTGGACACTAAAGGGTTTTGAAGGACGATAGAAAGGAACAAGAGCTACCCAGACCAGGAATATGTATTGACGTCTTCTTTCATCGTGGCCAACTCCACACAAAACTTCATCATCATTACATTACAATTTTCTCCGTCTCAACATTTTCTTCCATCAATAGTCAATACCTATAACTCCTCATAATTGATCTATCACATCCACTCCTAATTGATCTATCATAACCCCTTTAACACAAGCAGTGACAAAATCTTCAAAAAACCAAAAACTGTTTGTGTTTCTCCCCTTTTCCCAACTGCCAAAACATACAATCAACCATGTGCTCTGTACAACCTCCATTCATTGGAATGAAAACCATAGCAAGGATACATTACAGATTTCAAAGTCGAGTAGAGTAACCTACCTAAACTGTTATACTCATCGACCATGTGAAGTGCCACTATCCACATCCACGCCTGGTATGCTCATATGAAAGCAGGTTGCGTCCATTCAGAAATTCATGGCAGCACCAGTGATTTCAATAGTGGGTTCCAGCAGCAGGCAGCTTCTATCTCACCATGGACCACTACGGCTGGAGTCCCTGCAAAAGCATGTTCTCAGCTCAGGCTGATTTCACAGCCACAGGTTGTTGGTTGCATGCACACTCTTCAGTAATCTCTTTGGTCCCTTGGAGTTTGCTATGCATGCCTTGTCACAGTAAAGTTATAAACTGGGCCTGGCGCCGAGCGAGGCTCCAGGATTGAATGTTTTACAGTGTGTGGGTGTGTGTATGTATGTTTGTCACGTGTCTCAGCAAGGAAGTATAGTGTGTATGTGTGTGGATGTGTGTGTGTATATTTGTGCTAGCCTCTCTCTTTCTCCTTCTTCCTCTCTCCCTCCCTCTCTCTCTCCTTTCTTCCCCACCCCCTTTTCCCCCTCAGTCTCTCATGCCAGTTAGCATGGCATTGATATAAGGTTTCAGGACAGTCTGAAAACCCAGTCCCTCCAGAGAGTCACTGACTCACCCAGTGTGTGTGGGATGGCCTAGAAACCAGATCTTGTCGCACCTTCCTGATCTTGTGGAAATGTGCAGTGTAATTGGGTGATATCACAGACGAAAGAGAAAAGTTATCATCGACTTAAAGGAGAACACACCAGAGAAAAAAGGCTGCAGTACTAACAGAGACAGACCAAAGAAACACTGAACCATGTAGGACAGACGTTAAAAAAATTACAAATTTTATGATTGTGTGATCATCATCCATAAGCATCTCATAATTCCCCTATTCTTCTAATCACTGGTAAACTACTTGTAGATGATCTGTTAAATTCATGTCATACTGTCCCTCTCTTAAACCTCTTGTTCTTCCATGAATCAATTTCAGAAATTCCACATCTTCTCAAATATAACTCATTTTCTTCAAGACTCTGAGATGATACAACAGAAAACCTGCTTAGATTTCCTCAAAACTTCAAATACTTGTCCAATCCCACTAAAACATTTCAGTATTTATCAGTTTAGTTAAATAACTTGGACTCAGCACAACTTCCTGCTAAAATACATTGTACATTTCAATAAATTATTTAAAGCCACCAAAAAAGGATATGAACCATACCATAGTATCAAATATTGGACACGTGGATACTGGAAATTCCGATCAATCCTGCAAATGCACTACAGTAAAAAAAAAATCACAAAGTTACATGTAACATAAGAGCTATAGAGATTCCAAAAACTAAATAACAACCCATCCATGACATAATTGTGCCTACATATTTACACACACACACACACACACACCCTATGGAATGCTTCTCAAGTTGAAATCCTGTTTCTGTGCAAATATTCACAAACAATATGGTGTTCATGTTGACAATACATCAAACACACATCACATATAATGTAGAAGAACAATGGTATGCAATGCCTTCAGAACGAAAAACTCTGCATAATCTTGCTGCGTTTTTGTTTGTTTTTTGTTTTTCTTTTTGAAAGGTAGGGTAGCAGGACTGTTGGATACACTGTTGCTTGTTAACAGTATGTCAAAATGAGGACATTCACCTGAGAAATCAAATATTGTACAGTGTAAGTTGATAGGGAGTTTAGACAGACTTGCATTGATATTTCATCACTACACTAGACACACGATCCTGTTTATTCTCTTACCACACCCCACACACACACACACACACACATACCAATTAATTAAGCCAGACTGAATCACACAATTACTTGAGCAAAATGCTGACATCTGTTGACATTTTATTCACTCTGGAATTCTATTTCTACTCTATATCTTTTTTTCTTTCTGTACTTTTTCAATATAAAGTCTGAATCGAAGTCTAAACCAGGAACCAGGCATTGAGTATCACTGGCTATGAGCTGTGCATGTAAACAGGACTTCCCAGGTAATGGACATACCACAAAGGATAATCATCAGTCTATCAAAATCCAATTGTGGGTCATACAGTCAATAAAAGGGCTATTCACACCTATAGGTGATGATGCCCCACCCCTATTCAATATTCCAATGAATTAAAAGAAAAAGGTTTCTTTTGATATGTGCAGGCTACTGAAAGGGCAAACATTCATGAATATATGAAACCAAGAGCAGGTAGAGGTCACAATTGAAGATCACAATGATCCTCAATTGCCACATATGCAATCACTCAACAAAACAACCATTTTTAGATACTCACCTTCTCAATCTCCCATCCTCTAATCACACAATACAGATAGATAGATATATACATGTTATAGATAGAGATAGATGGACACATACACGTAGATACATGTAGATGGATAAATACATGTAGATAGACAGACAGATAGATGCATACATACATACATATGATATATATACATACATACATACATACATACATACATACATACATACATACATACACATACTTGCCAACTCTACCGCATTTGGCGGTAGACTACCGCTTTTGAATGATTTCATTAGCATTCAAGCTAGCGCTGCTCGCATAGGCATCCTGGATTCTACCGCTTTCTCAAATGAAAATGTTGGCAAGTATGCATACATACATAAAGATATACAGAGATTGACATTAACAGATGGATAGACACAGATAAGTACATTGCAGATGGACAGAGAAATAGACAAATAACTAGACCTTGAACATTGTCAAGACTGATTAGGTGATCCGCTGGATCCGTGATTGGGGGCAATTGACCATGCAATTTTTTAGATGTTCATCAAAGAACTAATATTTACATGAATTGCTAATCAACAATGGCATGTCACAGTGTAGACACTTAGATTCAGGACTGTTAAAAAAAAACAGAGGGAGGGGGAGGAAAGAGAGAGATAGAATAGGAGAGGTGGGGGACAGGGAGAAGGGGGAGGGATCTCAGCTCGGTCTGACTCAACCTCAGGTTTTTCAACACATTCATCTGAGTTCTTTGCACACCTGTAAAAGCCATCTAAAGTTTTCAATAGAGAATTACATGTCAGCACACAATGACCACACCCAATCTTGCTCCTTTCTGTTCACAAATGGCATTCAGCTAAATAAAAGTGTTATTCAAAATTACCAAAGCAGCAAGCTTATGCCACTTACACCTGCACATTAGTTGCACTTTATTGCCTCGACAAGTTTCTCACAGACACACCACGCACACTATTGTGAATAGCCATGTTTGCTGCAGAATCAAAGAGAGGTCAGGACAGATGTATCAATGGCAGGATATTCTTATCTATCACTGCACAGGGACATCTTCACCACAAATCTTTCTGGCTTCTGGGGGGAAAATGATGGAAAAAACCCACGCAACTTTTTTTTTCTTTTTTTTTTTTGTAAAGCAAGTAACTTTGTAAGACAATCACGATGCGCTACATGGTAAAAAAGCATTGTTATATTGCAAGTGTAAGTACTGTACGTGACCTGGAGAAGAAAGGGGGATGTGTTTCTGTTTTTTTCTTGGGTGGCGTCAGGGGAAGAGGAAGGGGAGGCCTAGGGGTACGGGATGGCAGCTAGAGTAGAAGGGGGGAAAAATTTCAGCTCACTCCATGTTACATGCTCCTTTGATGACCACTTCAGTCCTGTCAGAGAACATGTTTGCAGAGTGAATCAGATTCTGTGCATCGCTACATCACAAACACTTGCTGTAAACTGGCTATAGACATCACGCATACACACACACACACACACACACACACACACTGTCAGATGCATAGTGACATTGTACTCTGCATATATGTGCATATCTGTGACAGGATACATACCCAACCCTACCCCCCCCCCCCCCCCCCCTTCTCATTTTTCCCTTTTCATCAATATCCTTCAGGATCCACACCTCTCCATCAGTAAACAGATTGAGTATCCTTTAATGTCAGAGACCTGACACTCAGGAGCATGGGCCAGTTCTCTGCATGTGGTAAAAACCTGATTGAAACACAATATACTAGAATTTTTTATGTTTGTTAGTTTTTGGTTTTTCTCTTTCTTCTTCTTTTTTTTCTTTTTTTTTTTTTTTTTTTTTTTTTTTTTTTTGGGGGGGGGATATACATTGTACAGTGTAAAATATATTTCCTTACTCCTGAGCACAGTTGATTATCACATCTGACAGGTATTGCATACCTCGACTTCCTGGTACCACTGCATATATCTAAGAGCAAGTTTTCAAGTGCAGGGCTGTGGTCAAAGAAAAGTTCTGAACAACACAAAATAGATATTGCAAAACATCAGGTAATTTCAAGTTTGGTGCTAGTGCTGGTGATGCATGGTGTTATCTCCTAAACAATTACATTCAATCGAGCTTCAACACCTATTGTCAGATAATGCAAACAATTGTGATTATCAAATCCCAACACTAGTGTTATCTTCACACCACCAGGAAAGTCCACAGTTGCCCTTGGTTCAAGCAGGGAGGTGAGAGGCTCACCTCCGTGGTTCAAGTCAGATAGAAAAGATTTAAACAATCAAATTATATCAGGAAAACATGACAGAAAGGGGAAAGAAAGTCTGTTTGTATGCTGTTTGTTGATGGTATTACTTCTGTAGTTTCCTAAGTTGTTTATACTGAAGCTCACAATCTGCTATTGACAAATTACTCCTTCATTTCAACTCTAGTATCAAGTGGTGCCTATGTTTCTTGAAATTGATGTACAGTCTGTATTATGACCTAATTGAATAAGTGATACAAACAATACATGATAGTAATTATTGCAGAGTGCGATATTGCAGATAGTGATATTATGTACAGCGACCCTGCAAAATCGCAAGAGGCCGATTCACATAGAAGAGTTATTGATCTTCATTGCTTATTTGCCACTGTTCACATATGACCAAATACAAACAAACAAACAAACAAACAAACAAACAAACAAACAAACACTAATATCGATTCAAGCAAAGCATGATAAATTTCCAAACTGGGCATGTCTAAACAATGACTGTAGCATGACCGTGAACACCACAGTATGCAGATTTAGTGTGGCAAGTTGCATTATGAGATTGAAAAATGTGATTGTGTGTGTGTGTGTGTGTGTGTACCACTCACGCACACTGGGCAAGGCAAACTATTGCTAGGGTTTTTAAAAAGAAATAATGATGATGGACTGATTCTTGCACTGCGACCAGTGGCATGTCGATAGACTGAATCTTGCTGGCAGGTGATTGGTACCGTGTATACGCTGGTCGGACATGTCTTACTTCCAGTGGTTGCAGACATTACAAACAGATGATCCTTGAACTTTAGTTAATCTCCCAGGGTATTGACATGGACAACACAAGTTATAAGGAAAAAAGCAGTGTTCAGAACTGAAATTGAAAGCAACTTGATGAGTGTCAGAAGTCATTCAAGGGTATGTAAGCTGGACGATCAAGGTTTACATAGCAATTAAGTATTTGTTCACCTGCTGTGTGTTCATCTAATTCTCCAATGCAAATTCAAATTAGAGAGATAGCATCGTTTTCATTCTCCTATCTTGAAAACACATTAAAGGAATCATATAGTTTTGGTTGAGACTTTATTTCAGGTTTCTAATATTTTTTCGTGAGATAACGAGAAACCTCTCATTAAATATGAAAGAGCATGTAATTCCATGAGGAATTCAACATTTATTTGATGAAAATTGGTTTTGAAATGGTTGAGATATCCAAAACAGAGTGATTTTAGTAAAGTGTGAGACCCACACTTCATTATGATCGCTTTGTTTTACTTTGTTTTTCGATGTTTCAGTCATTCCAAACCTGATTTTCATCAAATTAACTTTGAATTCCTCTTCAAATGGTACGCTCTGTACTATTTCCTAAGTGTTTTCTTGGTATCTCTCTTAAAGTTAAAAGCCCAATTCTCATCTCCACTAATACTGTACTATCCCTTTAATCTCTTTTCCACCTTGTTCCCTTCCAAATTTTTCCTTCTATTCTGGAGGCAAGAGTTCCATTTGTTTTCTCTTGCAGCCCCTCATACGTATGCCTCTTTGGCATTGGAGGGTCGAAACGCTCACAATGCCGTGTGATCTCGTTATTTCAACCAGCCATATGTGAGTGAAATGAAAGGTATCTCAACAACAGTTAAGGCATCAAAATGCTCTGTTAATGCTCTGTTATACTCTGCAATGTCTGGAAAAATGAATCTGAAAAGAATGTGATGATGTTCTTATTAAGATGATTATGGCCTACATTGAAATCTTCACAATACTTTAGCAGGAAAATTAATCAAAACTCAACAAATCTAGGAAATCACAATGTGCAGGTACAGTAACTGTTGTCCACCATAATGAAAAACTTTGTTCAGGTTTAAAGGACAAGTTCACCCAAATGTACATGTATGTGTGGATTGAGTGAATGCAGCAATATTAGTAGAAGACATTGGCGAAAGTTTGAGGACAATCAGACAATCTGTTCAAAAGTTTTGTGCAGCCATTGCTGGATGAGAAGGCTATACAGTTTGTAATATCACATTTGGAGAACAATATTAAGAAAATATACTGAAAATTCAACATATTTTCAAATTTCTAGCACTTGACTTGCTCTTTCAGAAAGAGGGGAGAATGATATTACCCTTGATGTATGTCAGTAACAAGTTGAGGGAAAGTGAACTTTTCATTAAAAATTAAACTTTGTGGAATTCACTTTTATATTTTCTTCATATCGCTCTTCATGTGACATCACATTCTGTAGTAGCCTTGTCATAAACTTCAAAAATTAATAACTTTTGGACGAATTGTCTGATTTTCTTCAAACTTTCACTGATGTGTCCTACTAAATGGCGGCATTCATTCAATCCACAAATATTTGGGCAAGCTTGTCCTTTAATGGTTATGTCGGTCACTGGCTCTACAAGGAAAATCAAACACCAGACCAGAATCAGCAGCACTGAAGTGTCCAACGTAAATGCCAATAAGATGGCAAAGACAGAGGTAAGAATAGAATGATTGTATGATACTGAATGACTGCAAGTTTTCTTCTTTCATCTTCTTCAGTGGTACAAAGAGAGTAAAAAAAAAAAAGGTGAAAGAATGGTGCATCATTCAAGAATAGTGAAAAGAGCCACACACAATACAATGATAAATTGCACACAGATCTGTAGTAAAAATGTTTTCACACTTTCTCATTGCTCTGATAGAATCAACAACTCACCAATACATGATGACAATGTGGACACTTGAACACTTGACTGGACTGGACTTGAGTTTCTGCAGTGTGGAAGGAATGAATCAAATTCCAAAGATGGCATGAATTATAATGCTCGCATTAGTAAGACAAGTTCTTCTTTGCATGATTGGTACTTTTCTGTGAAGTACATGGTGGTCATTGAGCAATTCCTCTTGTTTATTAACTTGGACAAGTTTTTGAGCAACAAGAGAATTTCCTTTGTGAATAGCAAATCTTATTCTCTATCTTGTTATTCATCAGTGCAGAAAAAATTGAGTTGCAAAGCTTTACTTGTAGTAGTGGCATCATCAGTAATACAACAGTAACAAACCGACAGCTCTGCAACAAGTTTCACTTGTACACAAAGTACTATTGAGTATATCAGGTGGACTGTATATTGCCCTAATCAATTTCCTTCCAGAGCGCACTTCCTAGAAGCACACAGTCAAGGGTCCCACGAGAGAGAATTTTAAGGAAGGAGGAAACGAACATTATTAACTGCTTTATGACACTGAGAGCCCTTTAAAATGAACATCAAGTACATGTAACACTGTTCTGGAGGAAGCAAAAACAAAAGTCCCAAATTTTGACACAACTGACCATACATTTAAGTAATTGGTGATTGCACTGGGGTCACAATTTAATGCACTTTACTGTTTTGTGGAAACCTCTACATTTCCTGAAAAAGTTGTACATGTGAGCTAACACAAGTAGTTTGTTTAGTGTCTGCTGCCCTCTTTTGATGTTGTATTTACAGGGCACACACATAGTAACAAGAGAAAGAACATGTTAGAACTTGGTTTGCAATACTTGCATAGCCCTGGCAAAGTTAGGCATGCAGTACATGTGTTGAGAAGCATTATTATTTTATACTGATACTTCGTAATATTAGTAAATTGTAACAATGTGAGAAGTGCAATTTAGCACATGAATGAGCATGAAAGACAAGGCTGGGAGTCTGACCTAGTAACATGCAGTCCAGTTCCGTCTGAGTTTCTGCCAGAAGTCTGAAAATGAGACAGAGAAAAAAATGAGTCTAGGAAGAAGTCCTTTCACAATATTGCACAGTTACTCAAATAACAAGAATGTAAATTTGAAACCCAGTGAGTCATCTGACTGTGCATGACATGATATCCACACATGCTGCTATGAAGAAAGTATCAAAACTACTACAAGGCAACAACACAGATGAAAAGCTACTACTGTATTCGCTGTTATTTTCGCGTACCGGTACAGATATTTTTGCGAATGAGGTCACAGACATTTTCACAAGATCTTGTTTTCGCGATTTTGACACTGACGCTATCATGAGTGCACTAATACCTGTCAGTTTGCAATATCTTTGTGTGTTAAATTCATGGTCCACACTATAGTGATTCGCGAAATTAAACCCTTGAGAAAATGACAGCTTATACAGTAATACACATTCAGGTTTGTCAAGACCTTTAAAGTACTTGCAAATTACCCTGAAGAGCCAAAGTTCAGGTTGTCAGCTTTGATTTTCGGAGTCAAATCACCATTAGTCGCTGTGAATTAGTGCTAAACTTTTTTCATTGTTACATATCTGATGAAACAATAAATTTCCCTCTGTGATTTTGCAATTATCACAGAGACACATTTTGGCAACAAAATGGATTTTACATGAAAAAAGAAAATACATGTACATGTTAATGATTAAGTGGCTAATTACAATTTGAAAATGAAAGAAATCCTATAGACAATGATTTATAGTACATAATCATGTTTATATCGACTGCTTGTAGAGTTCATAGTCTTGGAAATATTGTGTTCGTTGTGGTATTTGATGACAGTACCTATAACTACAGTAATCCACACAATACCAATGGAAAGGTGCTTTTATGCATTTTTGGTGAAAAATGAAAATTAATACTCTGATGATGGATTATGGCGGTACTCCACAAATCTCTGTATTAACCCTCTGAACCATTTGCAGGATCAGCTCTTTCACTGTACTAGAATGGTAATAGCGCCCTCTCTAGTCATTTGAGCTCATATGATTTACAACTTTCCTGATCAGGCCACAAGGGACCATGAATTCCCTTAAATCAAACAATAAAAAATTGTTTTTCATACAAATCAATGTGAAACTCCATTGATGTGCATAAAAATACTATTATCATACACGAGGGAAGAAGATATGGAGAAAGAGAGAATGGAAGAGAGGAGAGAGGTAAGGAGGGAGAGAAAGAAAGATGGAAACAAAGGTAAAGTTAGAGAGAGAGAGAATGGCTGCGGGGAAGAGGTGGAAAAAAAAAGAGAGGGAGAGGACATGGGGGAGAGGGAAGGAGACAGGGAGAGGCACATGTATGAAATATAATTAGTTACTAAAATAATAGACCACCGGTAGCGCAGTGCTTCTAACATGGCACTCTAAGGTCACTGAATAGCATATAATACCTCAACACTTAAAGGGATAGTACAGTTTTGGTTGAGACCTAACTTCAGATTTCTATTAAACATTGTTTGGTGAAATAATGAGAAACCTCTCATGAAATATGATTGAGCATGTAACTGCAAGAGGGATTCAATGTTTATTTGATGAAAACTGGATTTGAAATGGCTGAGATATCCAAAACAGAGCAATCCTAATAAAAGGCGGGACACACATTTTATTAGGATCACTTTGTTTTACTTTGTCTTTGGATGTGTCAGCCATTCCAAAACTGATTTTCATCTAATAAACTTTGAATTCCTCTTAAAATGGTATATGCTCTGTATCATTTCATCAGTGGTTTTTTGGTATCGTTCAAAAAATTTAAAAGCCCAATCCTCATCTCCACCAATACTTTACCATCCCTTTAACTATGTGCATGTTGACATTCATGTATGAATGTGGTATATGATGATGGTTATTCATGTAATGTAATTCCTCTCCTTTCCTTACCTCCTGGTGTCTTCCAGTTCCTTCTCTGCTCTGTATCTCATCTGCACATGCTCCTCCAGACCAGATGTCTGCGTCTTGAGGTCAAACCGTGTCACATCCAACTCTTTCTGAAGAAGTAGGCACTGTTGAGTTTGGAGAGAATAGGAGGGGGGAAAAAAGAAGAAGAGAGAATCTGTGATTAAATATTGATATTGTCAGCAAGTTATCTGCACAGTCTATCATTTTGTGATGAAGTCAACATAATCCAAACACCGACAGCCATCTTCTCTGGCATTGATCTAAAATGCATGCAACCTTGCAGAAGGATATTACCATGCTTTCCAGGTCTGTAATCCTCTGCTGGTCTCGTTTTGCAGTAAACTCCATGATCTCTACCTCGGCGCGCGACAGCTCCAGCTCATTCTGGATCTGACTGAGTCTGTGGTTGAGACTATCCATGCCATCGCCCGAATCCCGGCTCTCGATCTGCTTCAGCCGGTGATTCTCGTCTCTGACTGCCTTCAGGTCCTCTCCCATCTTGATTGCCCTACAGGGCAAGATGAAGATATAAATGGGAGTTATGACTTTGAAATTGGAGTCTGATCAAGTTCTTGGAAAAAATTCAGATACATTTTTTTTTTTTTTTTTTTGGGGGGGGGGGGGATAAACTTGACCAAGCCTGTAACCAAGAATAATATGACTATTCTTTCATGTACTCTATACAATTTTATGGGCTTTTTAAATTTGTGTCTTCTATGATAGTATGTTGGTTTTGTTTTGTTTTTCTTTTTGCTTCTCTGTTTTGCAAAAAGGCAGGTGATAAAAACTTGCTTGATGCTTTCTTAAACAAATGATAAAGTATTGCTATATGTCATGTTGCAATTAATCGCAATCATCTACATGCAGCAGTGAATCCATTCTTCTGATCAACAAGTATTCGCATAAGCATGTTAGTAATCTCATAGATAGTTATGGATTTAAAGAAATGCAAAGACCTCTCCCCCTCCCCCCCCCCCCCAAAAAAAAAAGAGAGAGAGAAAGACCCCAGACAAATTGCAAAAGAAAGAAATTGGAAAACATTATCCATTTATCCTTTTTTACATAGAATTTTGATAGCCTAGCAGTGTTCTGGAGGGAGGAAAATGTCTCACTCCTTACATAATTAAAGTTCTCATTTGGTTGGAGAAGAGAGGTTACACAATTCTAAGTCATCAACTACCACTTCTATGACAGATAAATCTTGAACTCTATCTCCAGACGATAAGGCAAAGAATTGACAGATTGAATGCATGTATGACACGTTTTCAGTGTTACCCCATCGCCAACAGTAATGGGGGGGGGGGGGGTGTAAAAATTAACAAGAGTTTTAACATCCTTCAAGGAACGGGTTAAAAAATGTAAATGACTTTAAAACACAAAAGGCAAAATCAGCCAAATTAACAAGAAGACTGTGCTCGACTAAGGTTGGAATGTGACCATAGTAGTCTCAGTACCTGTGATCAGAGTTCTTCTTTGCCTCCATGACCCACTTCATGTTACAGAGCAGGCTTTCCAGCTGTGATCTCAGCTTAGTTATGGTCTGTCAAAACAACACAGAACAAATTTCCTAATGTCAGATATCAGTGACTGAAAAAATGTAGTTATATTAATTCCTTTGATTTTTTACCTTTATAGGCCCTTGATTAATTGGAAGAACTTGATTTGTGTCCACGTGGGGGACTGGTAAATCGTAATTCAGTCGGTTGCTTAGGCACAGAGATTTTTGCTGTTGTTGAAGACAAGATCTGGTAGATTTTTTGCAATTTGTTGAATAGTCACTACTCAGCATTAGGGTGCTAAACAGGAATTGACTCGGAGAGAAAATCCATTTGCAAATGACAAGACCTATAAAATTGATCACAAGCACACACTTACTGCATTTCAATTATCCACAAAGTAAGAGGCTGTCACATCATGGTAAAGCAAGAAAATCTATAGCCAGTGCTAAATTGATGATAGTTTTCACTTTTGCCTTTTCAAATAACAAATAAATCAAAACATTATATCCGCTGCTACATTTGATTATGACTGTTGCGACTATTACCCCAAGAGTACCCCTTTGTCGGAGGGGAAGTAAATATTTCATGACAAGAGCATACTCTGGCTACAATAGAGTGGCCAATAAAGTTTTTATCTCAATAAAGTTGTCACCATAGCAACAGCTTTTCACACATTTGGAAAATATATTCTGGTTGTTCAGTCTGTTAACCCGTTGAAGACGAGTCCCAAGTATGCTCCTGCAGGCATCTATGATAAATGCGTGATGTAGCAACATCAGCCCATCCTCAATAATTATTCATTGTCATTATTTATTAATTAGTCATAATCATTGTTGACATTTTGTACATTTAACAACACTTAAAAATGATTATACTGATTAACATTTTTACTTTTGTTGTTTCTATCCCTAACTCACATTTTAGAACTATTTTGAAGCACTAAACCTGGGTTTTTGCTTCACTGCATATGGTAAATGTCTTTAATGTTTGGTCTGAGAAACATGCATACACACATGTGCGCGCACACACACACACACACACACACACACACAACACAGAAAACAACAAAATTTCCTGCATATCTTTTTTGCCTTGAGGTCATTGAATGCAAAAACTAGATTCAGTTTATTGGAAACTTGTGAAAATAGTTCATTCCACAATTTTCCACAATTGATTGCCCAACTGACCAAATATACGCCATCTCCTGTATGCAATATATTCCCTCCAAATGGTTATTCACGTTTGTCACAAGACAGACAGGTTCTATGAAACCATCCCAATATTATTCATTGAGCAGGACAATGCATGTGTCCCCTACCCCACCCTAACCCCTTAAAAAAATGAAGTGTAACACTAAAATGGCTAATCGCTAACAACATTTACCTCGCTATCATGGAGCAAGAACTGTGAAGGTCTCTAGTGACAATCCATTCTCTTGACTGGCATCCTCCCGCTGGATGTTTGAGTGGTGTGTTAATCTAGTTAAGTGCAGACACTATCCCACACTCAAGACATGGGGTACTAATGGAATTGGTTTTAATGGAACATCAATGCCCATGAATTTAATATCTCCCTCTCTCCCTCTCTCCCCATTTTTCAATTTACCACATGAATACAACTTGAAGCATTGGAAGCCACGCAGGTCGCGTTTATAATTGCAGACACACTGTGCCATCATTAATATTGTGCACACGTACATTTGAATGATGTAACATCCATGCTAATAAGCAATTTGATGCACATAAAGTAAGAGGGTTATTTCCATCGTATTTGCCGACAAGAGATGTTTTGATTGTAGTAGTACGGCAATTCATGAAGGCAGAACCCTGGACACTGAAAGTAACATCCTAATGAAGAAAAAACCCAACAACAACAAAACATACCAACAAACTAAGAACTGGACAAACCAAGACAAGTGAATAACAAATGCAAGATGGATGTGAAAACAAAAAAAGGAAAGAGCTAGAGCAAGTGAACAGTGATTCAGAAAAGACAACAGGTACTAGTGTAAATGGACAATGACACCAACACAAACAAACATACACTGATGAACAAGATAGTGAGTTATTGTGACAGCTTTGAGCCTCAGTCACTTTTGAAAATGGGGGCACAATAAAAAAGGGGGAAAATACAGAGAAAATGAACAAAGAAAACAGAGCAAAAGGAAAGATAGACTCTTAAAAATCACCCTGATTAAACCATGGGGCCCTGTAGATGTACCTCAACTCTACCCAAGAATCTCCAATAGAGTCCTCGAACCAAAGTGTGTCTCCCCAGACTATCTATAGAGGGATTTTTGTGACGGATGACAAAAGTGATATCCTTCTGCACCAAGCCGTTAGCCACGGTGTATTGCTCATACCAACACAGCATTTTGATAGCTGGTATTGTCAGGGTCTGACAAATGGTGAAGAATGCCCAAGAGTTTAAGCAAATAGGCAAGTACTGAGCTGCCGTGGTAACAGGTCAATAGTCATGAAATCATATAAAAATTGTAAGAATTGTAGTAAAGAGTGACACAAAAATGTCTGTCTCATTTTCAATATCATGATCTTGATGGTGAGACTTAAACTGCAGAATTTTCAGAAGATAGTAGACAGTGATAGTAAATAAAAAAGGAGATGACACAGCTTATTTCATACAGAGCAGGGCAAAAATTGTTAGTGATTAATTTGTGAGTAATGCAATGCTGTCTTCAAAACCTAGAATGATTGGTTACCCAAGTATGTCTAACTTGGAGCAAGATGAACTTTCAACAGCAAAAAGTTTCACTTAGTTTCACATTAGGACCACAGTTCTAAGCATGTTATTTTCATTTTTTATTTGCTGTACATGGAAAATGAAACCATGAGTTAGGGAAATGTTAAGTGTTTATCGCCTTAAAATTCTCAACCTACAATTGTAAGTGTGGAAGAGGAAAATACATTTTTGGCGAAACATGACATTCAGAACAGAAGTTTCTACAAAGCATATCAATGAGCGCAAAGAGTTGCCTTGTGTCTCGGCACTGATGGCCTATTAACAACTTAGTCAGGAGTATAGTGTGTACATGCATGGAAATACATACAAGGTAGGTAAAGCGAAAACCCTTGTCCTCCATGCACTATAAACCTGACAACAGAACATACAGACACACACACACACACACACACACACACACTATATGGTAGGTTTGTTCTTTCTTTCTCTCCCTATCTCTTTCTCGTTCTCTCTACGATTCCGCATACTTATATACTTAGAGTATGAATGAAATATAGTGGCAGTTATAAGCCTTGTGGTGAGACCTTGAGAACGAACATCATGCCTGGTTAAGTCCATAGTATTGCTGTAATGAGGGGTGGGTGAATATCAGTTTGGATTCCAATTTGGAATTATTACTTCGTGATGATAAATTTGCTCATTTGTAGCTAATAGCTGCAAAAGGAGGAAGACACATTCAAAATGGAAAATGAGACCAAAAAAAAAAAAGGACTACCTTTCTGTAGTACAGTTAGGTGTATTTTAGGCAGACTGGATCTTCCTCAGGAAAAAAAAAATGATAAGTCTCCGCATACTAGTGCATCAATAATTTACTCAGTTACAAAAGAATCTATGATATACATGTACAATTGCTTCTAATTCTAGTATAAATGTATGTATCATTCCTGCATCAAATTCACTATGCAGCACTCTCAGTGATTTGCCCAAATGCATATAAAGCCTAAAAGATAGCATATCAGCAGATCCATTTTGTGTGGATATCATGAGTTTCAACAAGCACCCTGCAAACCAGAGTGGCTGAGGGATAGATGCTATCTATCAACATATGTTTGCCTTGTCAAAAATGAAAATTAAAACAGTTGATACTCCATAACAGCGTAATTTGTGGATGTACAGTTAATACTATGACATTTCACATGCTGGGACACATACATAATGCATTTAAATCTCACTGAGACGTGAGCATAAACATTTGAACTAAATGTAGCAATAGTGATACCACATTATTCAGATAAAGAGTATGACATACAGTACATTATTCTTGAAGCTCTTTGTTCATACTCATTGTATGTGTGCAATTTGTCTGTCTCCCAGACCTCAAAATAGTATTGAAACTGTAATCCGCCATGTTGGATGATATACATGCTTGTATCAAGAATTTAAGTGGACCATAGAGAGTAAATCTGTTCATAATGAACCAATCTCAATGACCTCTTGAACCATGCAGTCCATAGTATGCCCTTACATCCTGTTGATCTGACCACATGTTGCATATAAAATACAATGTTCAATGTAATATCTATATTTATTTTTGTCTCCACCTACATACGAAATGATAGAGGACAGCCCTTACTTGAAAGTTTGAAAGTTTGAAGCAATGTTTCACCTCTTCAATATGGCAACGCACTCTTATCAACCAATGCATAAATAAGCTAATGTTATCATTAGCATGTTAACCTCTCCTTCTCTCCCTCTTTTTCTCTTATAATCAGGATGCTACCAATGAGATCACTCCCTCGTTGCTAGGGGCGGAGTCTAGCTGCAGTGCTATCCAAATCTTCGGACACGTTTCTCTTCCGTTGAAAGTCGGAAAATCATGGCCCAAAAAAACGCAGATTTTATGCCTTTTCTTTGATCGTTTAGCTGTTTCGGCAAATGATAGACAAGACATACACTACAAAATTATGAAACAGAAATCTGATTGTTTTGACCAATTTTGATGATGCGACTTCAAACTCGATTTTTTTCGGCTCAGCCATCAGCGACTTTGGGATCATTTTGTTGTAGCGGGTCACATGGATATGTACAATGTATATTGCACTGCATGAACTCATACTGTGAAGGTAGAAGTATCAATACACAAAGTGTAATTTATGCAATTGACTTACAACTTATGGAAGTACAAATTTAGGAGGACAAAGCTCAATCAACACAATTTTGGATATTTTGATTTTGGCACTGGCATCATATTGTATGAAATGTGCAAAATTTCACCCAAACGAATACTCTATATCAATTTTAAATGCACAGTTTGAGTAAAGCATTCGCTGGCGATTAGTGTCCAACACTGCATGTCCCTCAAATACACACAGCAGCACTTTGTATATAAAAACTGGACTCATTGTGCATCATCAATGCACATAATACACAACACACAGATACAGACACACAGATATCCTGGACACAAACACAGACAAAGACAGAGACACAAACACAAACATAGACACATACACATTCATAGAGTCAGAAACAGACACCCACAGCACACACATACACACATATCAAGAATAAAGCAGAGTCCATTTGAAGTGCAGACACTCACCTGCCCTAGGAAATCCTGGTCTTCAGCCGGAGCATCCTCCTGCTGGACTGTGACCATTTTCTCCACCTCAGCAATGATGCTCTCTGTGGTGGAGTGCAGCTTCTGCATCATCTCACTCTTGCCACCAGTCTCATAGGTGACAGGGCCATAGATCGGTGAGGGGAGGTGGCTCTCGGCAACCTTTGGATTTACAAAAAACAAACAAAAAACAAAACTTTAATGCTCAGACAAGGTTTAGTTGCTGCACTTTGTATCTGGCTGAATTATACTCCGACTGAAATTGTGGTAAAAGGAGTTAAAACCAATATTGAATGTCAAAGAGTAGCATAGAAATTGTAGCGTACGATCTATACAATATTATCTAGAATCTCATCAATGGAAGGGGGGGGGGGGGAGGAGGAACTTACCTGCTCAGAGATGTTGGAGAACATTTTCACTGTAGCAGCAGAAAAGGATTCATGATAAGCATTCCACTGATAAAAATCGCTCAGGATACTAAATTGCCTGCGCCATACACTGTTCAAATAGGTGCCACGAGAGGTGTTAAGAGAAAAATCTCTTCAGATTCTGTGGCAGCCATATCAATTTCTCTGGCATGTGGCAAATCAGATTGCATCCAATGACTTCCTATAAAATATACAAAACCATTTTATTGATAAAGTACTTGGGGACGGATCTGAATTCTAATTCACAATTCTGCAAGTTAGGATTCAAGGCCATAATTGATAGCCCATTACAACTTTCATGAATACCTGATACTTTAGCACTGTTCCCTGCATTGTGGGGCCTAATTTGAAATTCTTTGTGACACGTCCAGAATTACTGGTGAGACAACTTACAAATATCCGTAGTTCGCTCTGGAGGTTGTGCTCATCAGGGGTACTCTGGAGCTGGGGGAACTCCCCGGTGAGGTCGGGGGTCACGGGAGCTTTCAAACCAAGACCAGCCAGAGATGAAGTCATCTTTTGGTGGACCTGTGACAGTTCCTGCTCAATGTCACTCTTTTCCATCTTCAGTAACTATAAATAAAGCAACAAATGACGAGAGAGCGGAAATCACTGACAAGGACATCTCTACATATGCATCTATTACACAGCATATGATCAAATCAAAGAAAAAAAATTGTATACAATAAACATAAGGATGAATAATATTTTTGTTATTTGCTATATGCACATACACCTATATGATGTATCCATGTATGCTATATTGGTTATTACTTTGAGCGATCACAGGTTGTAATTATCAAAAAGCCAGTACAAATTAAATACTATATTGGCTTTTTAATGCACAACCTGTGAACAATTATATAATACATGTATTCCTCTTCTCCCTCTTCTGTGAAAAATATGATCTGCAAATTGTCATTTGGACAAAGCTTGGTGATATTGATATTATCATTAATATATCTAATTTCTGCACTGTCTTGTATATTTGCCCACTTTACCTGCTAGATGCTGGTATATTCATCAGTTGAATTATAAAACAAACTTTATCCCTGTTATATGCATGTAGTTGTAACTTGTTAAGGTTTAACAAAACAATTTACTTAATCCCCTACAAACACAACTTTAATGCGAAGTTACACAGTCTGTTATGAATACCATTGTGACAAAGAAGACACTGTACATTGTATAACATGGGAATTAGTGCCTATGCTATTTACATGTATTTAGCAAGTCTTATTTTTCACTATTTTTATAAATCAGGATTTCCCAACAATTTCATAAATGATTAAATTCAGGTATCCTTTCACACAGTAAGCGTGCCAAGAATTAAGCTTGCTCAGCTGTGTTATCATGCGCCTTATTCATGTATCATAATACTGCATTATCAGTAAATGTATGAGTGGCACGTCGCATTCATCTCAGGATCAGAGTTATCATCTTTAGTACCCAATCTGCAAAATTTGCAAAATGAACACGATCCGAAATATACTGTATACGCTATAATTTTCGCGTACATAAATTTTCGCAAATTGCCGCTGTCACACATTTTCGCGAGTGGTTAAATTCGCGATTGGGGGACCAGAGAAAATATGAAGTGGCAAAGAAAGTGTGAATTTTTAACTTACTAGCAAATAAGAATGATACTAGTTATACACTGCATGAAAAAGACTTGCCAAACTCTGCGAACTAGTAAGTTAGAATTCAACATTTTTGAAATGGTTAAGTCCATCGCGCTAGATTTCTGACGAGTGGTCCCCTTGCGATAATGGATTGGCTCTCTACAGTATTCGTAAGTAGACGTGGACGTGCGTAAACAAGCTTAGCCAGTATGGTCTGTTCGGTAAGCCGTGACATGGTATATTAGTACTGGAATGTTCGTATCATTAAGGCAAGGGATTCATTTTGGAAGGTAATATTTTCGCGTGTTGATAATTTCGCGAATAGCTCCCGACTTGAGAAATTCGCGAAAATAAACCCCCCGCGATATATATAGCGTATACAGTATGATGTGCAACTCGCAATACATGGTTCCTGTTTAATTATACAACTGTATCTATTTCCAATACCAGTACATCTACCAACTGGCTAATCAAGAGAGCTGGTGGATGTGTTTATTGGCCAATAAAGCACAGTACGGGATAATGAATCTCACTTTGTATGGAGGTTGTGAAGAATTCATTGATGTTTGGTCGCTGACAAGTTTTAACTCCTAATCTGCTCACCCTCAGTAATTTGACGAGGTTTGTGAACCTTAGATGGGGAAATATCAGGTCACAACACATGTAAAAAAAGACTGTACCAAAAATTTGATCCAAAATCCATTTCTATCTGCTTGACTTATAAATGGTAACTTTTGCAGAGATTTATTAGCCACAACTAGGATTGTTTTCTAGTTCCCTGTGCGGCTCTTAACAAGTCTTCTTACCTAAATACAGTTCTTCATGCCCCTTAATGGCATTTAGTATGACTCTCTTCAAGGTGATTAGGAGTGGCATGATTTCACACTTTGATAAGGTAATATCTCTTTTCCAACATTCTCAAAACATGTTTTGCTGCTGATGTCCTTGATAAAGAGTATCATTACTGCATACAACATTAATCCTGCCCAGAAGAGACTGGGGGAAGCAGTTGAATGCATACATCTACATGCTAACTTCATGTATATCGAGGTGAAGCCAAATACAACCATGTATGAAATACAACTGTAAATAAGCTGTCTGCTGTCAATATATTTGAATAGTAAACAGTGGATGCACAGAGATGGAATAAGTCAACATAGTATTCACTTGGGCCAAACTAAGATTTATTTCATTTCATTTTCTTTTCTTTAAAATTCCTTAAAGGATAGGGCAAGATTATCATATTCTGTGAATGCAGCTTCCACTAATGTATATCTTCTCCTTCAGTTTGTTTGACTGTCTATCTAGTTGAGTAAGACATTACGGCCTGGAGATCTACAAGATGCACATACAAATGTATCTTGCCAAAGGGCAAGGCTAAGATTCTCGCCTGAAAGGGTCAGTCCAGAGAGGCGGAGCCTAATTAGATTGGAAGCTGAACAAACAAGAGTTACACATTTATTAAACATCCCCAGTCTTGTTACCCCTAATGCCCCCTAGCCACTACATATTGCTACATGGCAATGTTATTTGATTATTCATTTTCAATGTGAAACATGGGCAGAAATCCATGGAATGCTGATGTAACATGGAATGTTGAAATACTGTACCCTGGCAAATGTAATGTTCATTCTAATCCAATGTTGAGGATGGAATACTAAGCTCCAACTCATGAAAATCTTTATTTTCAGTCAATCAGAGCCAACCTGATGTTGGTTTTCTTTGCTTCTTTTGTTTTCTTTAATTACCGTACAGACATGCAGTTGTACCTGATTGGCAAAAATAAAGAGAAGTAAAAACCAAGACTGCTGAGTCATTCTTTATTGCCAGTTTGTTTCTGAATGTCATAACATGTGTAAGTCTACTTGTGGCCATGGATATCAATGAGTAAAATAATGGTATGACTTAGTGTAACGCCTGTAGAGTAGATTTCATGTAGGATGATTTACAAAGGGTCATTACCACTACTAAAGCAGGAGCCCCTCTTAAATGGGAGAAAAGCTTGTCTCCTGACCAAACCATCACCACAGGTACGCACATGTACACGTATCAGTGCTTGAGTGAAATTATGCATGCACAGTGATGAAAATGTCAGATAAGTCATGAGTCATTAGCACTTGGACATAATATCTCTAGCTCATCTATTACATAATATTCCATGTATTACAGACATATCTAATATTAAAGAGATGGCACAGTGTGATACATGTATGTCCTTACCACAGGCAATAATGCCAAATGAGTTAATCTTTTACATACTTCTTTTTCTAAAATCCTGTTTCTCATACACTAGAGTAACGCTTTAATTTTCCTCAGACTGTTGTAACTCCTTTGTTTTGCATTGTATTATTGTGCTTACTGGCTCAAATACTACAAGATCTGCTTTGCCAAAAGGGGTCACATTTGTGTGAGAGGTAAAAAGATAGAAAAATCTAACAAAGATATGAATACAGCTTGGACATGTATGAATTCAAAAAGGATATCTGAGCAGCCTTAATAGAACCTGTTTGATAAATTTGGTATTAACGCCATGTTCACATTTTTATGTTATCAACATTTTTAATGTTGTATAGATGAAGTTTGAAGTCCAAGTTTGATTTCTTACTACTTGAACTGATTATGAATTATGGGTCACCAGGATTTTCAACAAAAGAATTCAAAAAGCAATTCATTGTTCTGAACATGCTTGGTTAGTCTCCAAACTTCATGCTGGTGATTACACGGGCAGCAATGATTACAAACATCTGGATGCCAGGCAAGAAGGAATCAAAGAAGCATAACAATTGATATTATCATGAAATCGCTATAAGATTATGCCAAGTGATATACAAATGCTTGTCTACATACTTCTGTACATTTAAGTACACTGTATGTCATTATTCCGCAGCACACATTCTCCTAGACGCCAATATGTTTATGTACTATTAACTAATAACTTCCATGAAAGTTAACTGTGGGCTTTGTTTTGTTTTGCTTTGGCACAGAAGAACAAAGTATATTTATCAGTAAAAATCATCAATATGCAAAATTTTATGAGGCCAAAACAGTATTCACATGCTAACATTACTGATAATTACTAAATTTTACTAATAGTTGGTAGGTCTGCATTTCAGGTGATGTCGCTAGACTGAAGTGAAAAATATTGGAAAATGGTAGAAGAATTAAAGAACAAAATGTTACACATTCCTAAACAGATATGTCTGCAGTGTAATATTTCAAACTAGGCCAGGTTACGAACAAATTCAAATCTGTCAATATGTTTTCTCTGAGGTTGTAGAAACAAGGTCTGCAATCCACATGTAAACACTCAGCACACTTCAATACAGTAAAAGTGGAAAATTTTGTGTGAGTAATGTTTCGCACTTGGCCAGGTAAGGAGAGATATGTGTGTTTTTGATTATGCGGAATCAAAATCAAAGTGCGCATGCTTTTATTATGGCATCAGCCGCACGTCACACACAATGCGCAGACATTTCCACAACACAATAATTTCCACTTTTACAGTACATGAAATTCCGACTGCAATGCATTTGTTGTTGCTATGCTTGGTATGCCTTTTGAGTAGCTTTCTGGTTAGGAGCAACCTTCATCCTGTACATTATGGATGTCTACAATTTGAAACATATTAGTAAATTAGTCCCCCTGGTTTATAAATGAAGTGCATGTAAATTGCAACGCACATGGAAAATCTTGCTGAAGGCAATTACCAGCTGTTACCAAACAGCAAACAGGCAACGCCTTAATTTATCACCTTCCTTGCACAGTGCAAACTGAATGCCTTAAATGTAAGTTAAGAATATAGTGGCATGCTTCCTGTCTATAAACGCAGTTGCTTGAGATGCAATTCCAACCATTACATCAGGTAGTGGGAGAATGAATTATTAACTTGTGTGTCTCTTAATGACGTTTGATGTGTGGCCAACTGGAAGAATGGAACAGCAGATCGTATTGAGCATCAGACTGTCTCTCCTCCAGAGCACGCCGCTATGTGTGATTTACGAGGACATTTCAGTGTTGCAAGCGAAATGATACAAAATGCTATGGGGAAGAAAATATTTGGCACCCTAGGTACAGGCCCACTCTGACGCAATAGCAGGATTTTGTGCTTCATTTTTGCAGCCATGTATTGGTTATCACCTATCAGGGGTACCAAGCACCAAGAGATATCATTTTGCATCTCTCATAAATCAGGTAACAGATAATTTTACAAATGATAGAAGTGTAGATCAACTAGAAACGAACACAGAGAGTGCAGACCTCGTCCAAGCAGCACACCACAGATACACACAGCTTTGAAATCCCTCTTTTGCTGTCCCTATTTTTCCATAATCCTTCTAAAGAATCAAAAGAGTATCTTGGATCCAGATGCTTATCCAGTTCAAGACCAATATCTAATCATCTCTTCACTCATTATCAATTTTTCCTGTAAGTTTTCTCCAAATCCGTTCACAACAATTTGAGTTATTTTGCGAACAGACAGACAGGCAGACAAAAAACAAACAAAGAAACAAACAAACCAATGTCGACAAAACATTAATGAGACCCAATATGCTCTCTTTGTGATTACAGAGCAGTCCTGCTTTGGCACTTTTGTTAGCACAATTCCTGAAGTTACTTACACATGGTAAGAAATGTAATCAACTTTCTGCATCCTTGGAAAAAAAAAAGGAAAATATATGTATACTATACATGCTATTTATCTACAGAGTATCTTTTTTAACAAGGAAAAGTAGAAATTACGCGGTGCGTAAAATATGTCCCCGCCGGAAGTAGCATTTAGTAGCAAAATGTACAATATCGGTAAAAAATCAAGGTCAAAGGTCAAAGAAGTCAAAGGTCAAAATTCTGTGAAGAAGTTTTGAAGCCCTCACCTAGTGCCATCACAAAAAGCAAACGGAATCGAAATCGGGTTAGAAATGGCAAAGGAGTAGCATTTTGTAGCCAATGTACAATATAGGTCAAAAATCAAGGTCAAAGGTCAAAGAAGTCAAAGGTCAAAATTCTGTGTAAAAGTTTTGAAGCCCTCACCTAGTGCCATCACATAAAGAAAACGGAATCGAAATCGGGTTAGAAATGGCAAAGGAGGAGCATTTTGTAGCCAATGTACAATATAGGTCAAAAATCAAGGTCAAAGGTCAAAGAAGTCAAAGGTCAAAATTCTGTGTAGAAGTTTTGAAGCCCTCACCTAGTGCCATCACATAAAGCAAACGAAAACGAAATCGGGTTAGAAATGGCGAAGGAGTAGCATTTTGTAGCCAATGTACAATATAGGTCAAAAATCAAGGTCAAAGGTCAAAGAAGTCAAAGGTCAAAATTCTGAGTAGAAGTTTTGAAGCCCTCACCTAGTGCCATCATATAAAGCAAACGGAATCGAAATCGGGTTAGAAATGGCGAAGGAGTAGCATTTTGAAGCAAAATGTACAATATAGGTCAAAGGTCAAGGTCAAAGGTCACAACTGAAATTCTGTGTAGAAGTTTCAAAGCTCCCATGTAGTGCTATCATATAAAGCAAACAGAATCAAATTGGCTCATAAATGACAGAGAAGTAGCAAATTGAACATTTTGATCACACACGGACGCACAGACAGACAGACGGACGGACAGACGGACGGACGGACACACGGACACACACACGTACGGAGCCCGTTTCATAGTCCCCTGCTCGAACTCGTTCGGCGGGGACAAAAAATAATATGGACTTGTACAACATTTTTGCGAGTGATTTGATTGCTGATCTACAACCATATTCTGACAGATTTTGCAAGTAGAAAATGAGCAATTTTCTACATAGGATAAACAAATATGTTTTATTGAGTTCATAGTTACTTTGTATAAAGTATACCTGCATTGTAGACAAACAAATTTGATGTACATTGTATATACCACTAGGACTTTGTCTGTATAGGAGAGAGTTTGATGTTGATGACAGTGACATAATACGTATTAATAAATAATCCCCCAAAATCAAACACACACACAAACTGACAAGCTCATACACTCAAACACTTCTTGCCTCGACAGAGAACAATCACTATCCACTTCTTGCTGGCAGCAAATGTCATGAATTAGCACGCACTGAACAAATGTTCTAGACACAAAAAGACAGAATGACAAATAACTCAAGTGATGCATATGTTGGGGATGATGAGATTAGAGAGACACGCAGTGTCACGTCACAGAAACATGAAGCATTCTATGCAAACAACATACAACACCTTACAGCCTACTGGCCATCATCTTGGCGAGATGAGGTAATTACCTTAAAGGCGTCTTGGAGCTCTCGATGGCTCTGGTGGAGGTCATCGTACCTCTTCTTTTTCTAAAAAGTCACAGGCAGAAGAGGAGAGAAAATAGAGGCACCAGTCATAAGTAATGGACAGCATCAGCTGTGTTCTTCCATCCAGAAGACATTATAAGCTGAAAGAGGACACTTGTATGGATTCAACTTAAAAAGGGAATTTCCTGTCTGCATCTCTCACAATGCATTTTTTTTTTTTTTTTGCTTGTACATGTATTTGATTGGATGGAAAAGACAGAGTTACAGAAGCTCACAATCACAGCCCATGTTAATTATGTCATTACAGCTGTACATTGTATATTCAGTGATTGGCATCATTATTAGCACCATGGAACAAACTTTCTAGATTATTAGGTCAATATGCTCCAACTACACGTCTGCAAAAAGGTAATATGCTTGCTTCACCTTGCTACCAAAAGAAGGAACAAGAAATGAATGAAACTCACACAGCTTGTGAAATAGGACTTTTGAAAGGAAACGCTAACCCTCTTGCTCAGAAGTAGAATGGGCACTCTAGTTTGAATTTATGTTATCAGATACCTGTATCTTACAGTTGTTGAAGGAACTACACTCCTGATCATTGGCAGTATTTCATAGTTATCATCCAGTGATTTACCAAAATGAAACTTTACTAAGGAATAAGTTGCATGAATTAAAGAAAAACAAACACAATGCAATGACAAAGAAAACAATTTTTAGTAACGAATTACATTTCTCACCTCAAGGAATTGAATTTGAATGGATTGCAGTCTATTTTTTGATTCAGAGAGCTGAAATGAATGAAGAAGATTTGACAAGTCAATTCATAATTACGAGATGGTTAGCTTCAGAAATGATGATCATTCCATGTTTGCACTGTAACCACACAAGGGTGTTATTAAGCAAATAATCACCAACTGCAAGGGCGATGGTACAATCTAACGTCACCGTGATGTCTATCAAGCCGAGCAGAAGGCAAGGGCTGATAGACACCTCAAGGATCACCAAGGCAATGATAAATTGTATCAATTGCCCGAGAAATAGGAGATGATTATTTGCTTTGTATCCCACATTAATTTACAAACTTGAGATTTGATAAAAAGTGTATTCCATCACGTATGGATTTTTATTTCATAATCATGCTGAATGTTTATAACACAGGTGGTTGGACGTACCGTACAACCACGGTCCTCAGGTGGTGGCAGTCGAATGAACGAGACTACATGAATTAACTAATATAGTTAGATCTAAGACAAAAACAAGCAATACTGATGTATCCATAATTGTGTGATGTGCAGGAATGTGTGCCACTAGGACTTGCTAGCTACTCGCGTGGCTAATAGATGCAAGTGATACCTTTATCGATTCAAATCGCGGGTATGTAAAAGTGTAATTGAACAAAGAATATCACAAATATGTGATAGTACCATGGCATGGATGTTGGGAGAAAAACATCTCTCGGTCACATGCTCCGAATTCAAGTAATCCTATTGGTCAAACTAACATATGTACTTAGAGGGGGATATAAAAACATGTCTATTTGGTACATGAGTTACACTTACACAAAGATCAAGTGAGGTAGCATGAATTTGAGATAAAGCAAACTGTAAAGAATCATTTTACATCCTTAACCTGCCCACTGAGTTGTCATCCATTGCCAAAGTGCTCATCCAAATATGTCATATTATATGAAGCCACCAACTGAAGTGAATGAGATGGTAATCTAATGAATCCAACTTGTGTAGGTCGACTATCAGGTCAGTGTCAGACATGTTGGGAGTGATCCAATGAGGCAAGATCGTCTGCTAAGGATCACGCAGGACATGTCTGACACCGACATGATAGTTGACCAACACAAGTTGGATTCATCAGACTGCTATCTGATACACTTTGGTGGGCGGCCAGAAGCAACACACTCTGCTTCCAATGAGTAAACGATGAGAAAAATCTCTGTGGTATAGGGGTATCGGAAAGAGTAGCTCTGCTTGTAAAGTAGTCCCAATGTAGTATAAAGTTGTTCATGGGTGAGTTAACATTATTGTATATCACTTGGTCAATGCAAGTGCCTTGCTTACTGATGAGTGGGAATGTTCTGTTCATGTTTAATGGTTGCATCCATTCACCTTAAATGGGAATGAGTCTTCAAGTTCTGCTGTTTTTACATGTGTAAACAGTCCTAAAGATTTTGGTGAAGAAAAATAAATGATTGCACTTTTTCTGTACATGCACACTTTAAACACAGTCAATGTAATTATTCATCATCTTGCATCTACCATCAACACACATGAGCTAGCATGAAATGTGGTTTCTAGGCAACCTAAACGTTGGGCTGTTATTCATGTACTGCATCACTGGATACATAAAAGGCCTCATATCACAGGACCTTGGCAGGACAAAATAATTCATTATAGCCAAAACCAATTTGTGTATGTATTCATACTTCAGCATGCTAAAGCAAATTATAACTGAATATGTATGCTGTGGTGTACTTATTTTATTGCTACTTTACTAACTTCAAACTTGTATAGTACACAGTTGTCACGCAACATACACTTGTACTTCACATAACCTGTAGGTAGCCCTTGTGTTTAGCTTACTACACTGATTAGATCCAAAAGACTTGGAAGGCCACGCACATTGTTCCTGGTGCTCATGATCATTTCTAACAAATATGTGTCAAACATATGTAAATGTATTTTGAAGTGTGTACAAATTTCAGCCACATTTTGACTCATATGCATAGAGTTAATTGCTACATTTTTTTCTTCAAAATAAAATGAATACCTGGATGGAAAGCAAGCACTTTTTTATCCATATTTTGTTATAGGAATAGAGCAATAAAGTAGATGTGAATTAAAGGTATCTTGCCTTTGTGTCTCTTGTTCTGATTTCAGTCTGTGCTCTTGAATGCTGTTGGTGCATTAAAAAAATAGAAATGCAGTTTTTAGAACACTCTGTCTATCTACAACTTTGATAAAATCTGTTGTATCATGACGCACACACATGAATAAAGATGTACATAACCATATGATGTACAGGGAATAATTTTCCTAGTATTGCATTGCAATTTGCTATGCATTTTTACACCACTGCTACTTTTGTGTAACAGTTTTCTTCCATAGAATTGTACAGGATATCATTTGAAATATTGTTTATCAGCTGAAATTGCTAATCAAATTTGAGTTAAAAAATTATTCCCTGATATAGATTAGATATTGCGCGGAAAAGTAATGCTCATACAAATATCTTTTTTCTGTATACAAATGATATAGAGAACAGTTTGGGTACCGAGTCATCGTTAAAAAAAAATTATAACCCTCTCAAAAGATTATATACATACTGTAAATGTGGATATTTTCAAGCAACAAATTTTTCATGGTCGGCCGAAGAGTTTTGCTCATTTTTAATTCCATGGAATCAAAATGACTGGAACATATGGCAAGGAAAAATATTTGCATGCTTTTATTTTTGCACTAGCTTCTGGTTGCACAAAACGCGCAAAAATTTCAACACCGTGAAAAATTCCACTTTTACAGTACTCCAACAAATGAATGTACAAGGTATAGTTATCAAATCTCCTATCAATGCTCATGCCAGTGATGGTTGGGCAAAATTTCCACTAATATAAGAACTGGTATATGAATAATAATTTTTGACAAAAGTGTCTCTGATAGCACTGATGTAATTAGATCCACTTAGATCCACAGGCTTGACTGCATATAATACTACATACAATGTACTACTCTCCGCGACTGATGCTAAAAAAGCAAAGGCAAGTTCACACCTCATCCTGACTTCATTTCAATCAAATCTGACAGTGAGCAGCCACTTTTACTTTGCTTGGCCGTTGATCATAAATTCTTTATGTGCAGGCAGGTGGCTCTCGGGATCATGTCCCAATCGCCTCACTGCAGGGGACTTCAGGGATAGAGACTAAGAGGCTCATGCATAAAGAACCATTCTGATTTTGATCTTCGCAAATCTAACTGATCTACGCAAATTGCTTCCCATCCCCCCCCCCCCCCCCCCCCCACACACACACACACTAAATGATACCTCACACCCACCCCCTTTTTTCTTGCTAAATGTATAAGATGCTGTAATGATTTGGCACTTCTATATCAACTTCCCCTCCCTCATTGTATGACTGAGGTATCTAACAGGAAACCAGTCATGGTTACCATGGAGATGAACAAACAAGGAGCCCTTTCAATGTGGAGGCTTTGCATTTATGCACACAAGAGGACTGTAATGGACTTATAATGGCACGGCAGGGTCTGGGACTATACAAAAAGAACACAAAGCAGGTGCAACCTTGTATTAAAATGGAAACATATAGAATCAAGGACTTTTGATCATTGGTCCAAGAGTAGTGCACCTGTGACAAATTTGTTATACACAATTTGCAAACAAGAATATATATATCGCAAAGCATGGGATCAAAATACTCAGTAAGTATTCTATACAATTCCATACAGCACAGTATGCATTTCAAACAATTGAGAAATATCACACACTCTAAATGACCAATGTTTAACATACATATGTTCACACATGCAAACAAACATACGTACACACACAAGGAAAAATTACAGAAGTAATTGGTCACCTCTTCTTCCAAAAACTGAATCTTTTCATGCAGCAGAATATTGTCCCTGTCCTAGAATTTGTGGTCAGAGAAATAAAACAAAACAAAACAAAACAAATCACATGATTTCTCTCACAAAAGAGAACATTTGATGAAAACTGAGAGGCACAGAAAATAAAAACTCGCAAACATGAATAAAATATCATCAGAGCTGGGGATGAAAAGGCTTTGTAAACCCCAGATGAGATACATACAATATACATTGTATCTCAACTGCATGGAGGTACACAAAGAAGCAGAGGCATGCACATACACAAGTATGCATGTACACACACATACAAACATGCAAACACACACACACACTCACACACACACACACACACACACACACACACACACACTGACACACTGACACACTGACACACATGTGCCAAAAAAAAAAAGTTGTGGGGTAAAAGGTAACTGAGCACAAGGTGATACCATTCATCTTCCCTAGATATGAACATAGTGAGAGCAGGGGCTCGTCTGTCTCATACGTCAGCAAACATGCTTCAATGATCCTCGGTTCTTTTCTCCCATTCACTCTGTATTCTGCATTGTACACATCACGATCAATTCCATTCCCTTTCACAAATAGTGATGCATTTCAAGTATGTTTACCATCATACATGCCCCCCGTAAATTTAGCACTAGACATCATCTAATGGCCAATTAATCAATGTACAATAATGTGATTAGTCAAGTTTCACTGCTAAGACAGGGCATTAAAAGAATACCAGTATCTTTTCATCTTGCCTTCAGGATATTAGAGAAGGAATCCAATACTTTTATAAGAAAATTTTTATTCATTTTACTTGCCGGGCAAATACAAAAGTGTAGTTCAAGTAGCCCCACGAATATTGCAAGCTATAACATAGCACCTTGAAAGAGCTGGGGGGGGGGGGGGGGAGAGCTTTTGGTCAATGTTTGTTTCATATTGAAAATGTTTTGTAGCATTCCATGTGTCTGTAATCTTATTTATTGCATTTTCTTTTATTTTGGCTCTTATAATTATTATTTTTTTTTTTTGGGGGGGGGGAGGGCATGTATGATCATTGCTGATGAAGATACATTCTACATTCAGCATTTCATGGAAACATAACTCAAGTTTTTAATTGTTTATGAAAGGAAACTGCCATAACAGTTCTTGCCAAATCTTTGTATAATAGATAACATTCTTGATATATGTATTTAAAAAAATGGTGGCCTACCTCATTCTCAAGAAGGTGTATTGTACTTTCCAGTGACATCTTCTCCTTCTCCTAAACAAAACGGAAAGAAAAAGAACAAACCAAATCACAACATGTTATAGCCAATGATATAACAGATTTAACTAAAGACAGGTTGTAGTACGATTAAGAAACAATACCATGAAAATGCTATAGTAATACACTTGCATGTCATTCATTCGCAATGACTATACTGAATGGAACACAGAAACAACAAAGAGAAAGTGTATCAGCAGTCTTCAGTAGTTTAACCCGTTGAGGACGGGCTGATTTTGCTACAGCATGCATTTCCCATAGACGCCTGCCCAAGTATACTCAGGACTAGTCTTCAATGGGTTACGCACTGAGTATTGACTGGTTAGTATACACTGACTGATGGAGATCAGTCCTCAATGTTAAATGGCAAGCCAAACACCATACGTAATGTATACTGTTTATCAAAAAACAAAAAACTAAGAAAATTCTCTACTTTCATATCATCAGAGGAGTGAAATGCTACATCAGAAGAAATAGACCATCCCACCACACAAAGATTTCACTGACATAATGGCTTGAATTTTGTGGGGGAAAAACATTTCAAGTAGTGTGTGATTTGACAGATCTACATCTGAATTATTTTTTTGTTATTCTCTTCCTTTTTTTTTACAAATTTGTTTCCTGAATAGACACCGCTCGAAAATACCACCAATTTGAATGTGTTCTTCCAGATTTTCCATCAAAACTTGCAACACACAATGGGTACAGTACAAATTGTAGGATATTCCCTCTCTTCAAAACGTGTGATGTCCATTTACGATGGAACATGTAACATGGCATTACACCCTATTCAACACTTTATTAGTGTTCAGAATGAATGTTTATAAATGTATGGGCTAAATGTTTATAAATGATCAGTTCGCAAAAAAAAAAACTATTTGCACTATACTTTATGTATAATATACATGCATATAACGTCATCTTTAATATTTCAATCTGACAAATTTCAGCACAGGTAGCATACACATCTGCATGAAATGAAAATATAGCAACAGACAAGGAGAGTGAAGCATACACTGTGATATACACGGTTCAAATGTTACAAAATGTTTTGGCATATACTGCTGACATCAGAATATCATCGAAAGGCAAAAACTCAAAGAGAGTTGTATTCACACTTCAAAATCTGGTGCCATTAAAAATGTTGCCTTACCAGATCCAACACTTTTGACTTCAATTCTGAGTTCATGTCTTGGAGACCTGACGTTTCAAGGTGGAGCTCTTTGATTTCTTCCCTCAAAGAGGCATTTCTGCTGCCCAGACTAAATTAATAAAGATAAAAAAACATGCACATTTTCAATCACATACACCTGTACACTGCTGAAGCATTCAATGTTGATTTCTTTATCAGGATTTCACAGAACTAAACTTCTCTGTCACTTTTGATCACATTTGATAGTAACAGTTTATTGATAGCTATCTGCTATATGATTTCAAATTTTCTTCAGAATTTGCATGCTTATATGTATCTTAAATCAAAATATGCATGCATAAATGTATGCACACAGCCATGCAAAATACATCTCTCTGCCATCCACACTTGATCCATTACATAATGCAGCTAGAATTATATACCCCAATATTTGACCAACTTTGGTTATGGGCATAGGGGCAGCTTGTAGTCACACACACACACACACAAAGAAGTTCACATCACCTCATATTGATATGGTGATTCTTTCCTTTAATCTCCTTCCCCCCCCCCCCCCCCCTCCGTTCCCTCCCTTACAACAACAGCATCATCACATCTCTGGTATGATGGACAAGTCATGTAGCACAAACACTTAACATTGACTCTAGTATCTGACTGGTAGCGTGTCATTTAGCATCGTGATTCCCAACGTAGTGGTGTGAGGAATGTATTGCTAATTCTAATATGCTGTGGGTTGTGCTTTCTTGAACAAGCTCCAATGGGAAGACTGCTACTGTCACAAGCAAACATGAGCTTTAAACTGATGAATACCGGCCAGGATTACCCACACATCTGTGATAATCCATTAAAAGCAATCACCTAATTTTGCAGGTTGTATTTTGCCAGTAAAAAACTCATCAGCACCATGGTAACAAGTGTCACACCAATTTTCCATTTTGATGCCAGAGTGGTATACAGGACAAATTGTTATTTCGTATACCGGTATGTGGAGAGGTATGAGTATTTTGCAGCCTTTATACCAGCAGCAGATGGTGGTACTTCAGTTTCCAGCATTGAAAATACTTGCATTGTTCTGTATTCATATCTATGCCAATAACAGCATGATGTTGATAAAAACATAATATTCACTCCAGCAACAAGTTAATAATGAAGCTGATATTGTTCTGACAATGAAAAATGCCATCAGTGTCATAATTGATTTGTATGATATACTGATAACTAGAGACAAGTAGATTACTGAGCTTTTCCATTGGGCACTAAATAAAAATGAAAGAGGATGATTTCCATACAAGACGTGTAACAATCAAACACAGCCCCATTGTCACTGACCAGGAAGGATTTTGAGTCTTTGCCTCATATAGACAATATTTGGTGAAGTCTGAACTTACTGTGGAAGGGACCTGTGTAGCACTGACAATGAAGTGGTTGCAAGAAGCTGATCAGCATGATGAATCAATACTGAATCATACTTGATGCATATAATCCCTATCAAAAACTTGCAGCCAATTCACAAATTGTACAATGGTCAAACTGACACTGTTTCTCATGGATACTGAATGTGCCTGATACACACATATGAACAAAAAAAAAAAATTATTAGTGTATTTTGAATAAAGCTGATTGCAAACCAAAACCAAACCTATCAACAGACAAGATCAGTTTTTCACTTAATTTAATATACAGTATTGGGAAACAGTCTGCTAATAAATTTTTCTTGAATCTAAAGCTGCTTAATAAAATTTGTGGCTTTGCTTTTTCCATCCAAATGGCAAACTTTTGACTTTCCTATGCCAGCTGACATGGGTCATGTACTGCATATTAGTTACCTAAGGGTTTACATTGCTGCTATTTCTGATTCCACGGATAAAGAAATCTTAGCATCTGACCTTAATGACCTTTTGCAACTGACATAAGAGACACACAAATTACCTTACATTCCAATAACAACAACAACAAAATGACTTCAAATTCTTTGCCACAAACCAGTGTTTACTTGATGAATGAAACCCCTTCATCACAAGTCTTACTGCTCAGTCCATTTCTGGTTTCAGTAAATAAGTGGAGATACATTGTTCTTTAACTATTATACAGTCTTCAAGCAAGACATTCAATATAACTGAGATGGCCAGTGAGAGAAATTTTTTTCAAATGTCAGAGTGACCCTGTACAGCTGATGTAGCTTTTGGAAGGATAAACACTCTCTACACTCAAACTTATTTTCCACTGAATTATGATACAAGCTGCACTATACATCACAAACACAATGTAGAGTATATATTAGGTTTATAATCAATTCAAATTGGATACACCAATACAGGCATCCATACTGTTATATATTGCACTAGTAATGTACTTTGAGTGCCCCTCAAATATCTTAGTATGTAATGATCCTGGACAATGTCTGATGTGGTCTCAGCACTATTGACTCTCCAGCAGTGCAGTGTCACCCAGACTTAATTCTCTCTCAATCATCCTGTGGTTTCAAGTTCATCGATGCGTATGAACAATATTGACCACATGCACGAATTAGCTGCTTTCCATCCTGCTTGGTTCAGCATGGTTTTGCTGCTAACGGATAGATTTGTATCATATTCAGGTCATAAACATTATGTGGAGACCAGCTAATATCAATGCCTCTGAACTCATGTTTCTTGAGCGATTAGTAACATCCATTTTTATTGTTTTGTTTGTTTGTTGTTGTTGTTCCTTTTTTTTTGGGGGGGGGGGGAGGGGGGATGGGGGGAGGGGGGGGGGGGGGGGAGGGAGGTTTGAGGGAGCTGTTAGACGGCACATCCAGAGCAGATATGAACTTGTCTTGATAGGATGCATTAATTCATGTCACGGAATAATGTTTAAATACAAATTGCTTCAGTGGCTCAATTCTACAGCTGCCTGGTCTGCTACGCATTGAATATAAAGGATAGAATATGTAAAGCCAAAAGCATTTTCACGGAGGTTCTGTTAATACAATTCATAACAGCAGAAGGCAACACACATCATGTGCCATTGAAATGTAGTAGAAATTTAGCCGTCCTAAAACAGGCTACAATTCTACATCCTTTTATAAACTTAACAATGAAATTTTATCTCAATGACATTATGTGGGAGTAAAATATCAGACTTTTCAGAAAACTCTGACCTATACAGTATTAAAGAATGCTGTTAAGGTAATTACAGCCATTAGGGTACAGAGACATGTATGAAATATACTTAATTGACTTGCTGGCCTTGCAACATACCAATTAGCTTTAATGGGTTGTAATAATCAATTACTTGTATGTTAGTAAAATTGAATAGAAATTGAGGCATCGCCCACTTAATGCTACAGATTGTTCATTTCACAAAATACAGTCAGTCATATATCAGTCTTGTTTAGATATTCATTACGCAGTTGGCATGAAATATAAAGACAACAAACAGAGGCCACAACCCTTTGTATGGAATTTATCGCTTGACTCTAGCATAGTAACTAATGGCTCTGAAATACCAAAACAAGCGACGTTAAAAGAATGTAACATCTTTCAGAGCTTGAAGGGACGTAAAAGAAAACAACAATAAAAGTCAAATTTTTAGAAGCAGTTTGTATCAAATCTTCATCGAAGTAAAGGGGTTCATTCAAGGAGAATAGATGACATCATATTTTACAGGTTCTGTCATTGCAGTAATTAACAAAACAAATGCATTATTCTGATTTCACTGCTCTCTATTTGAGTTTTGTAGTGACCAGTTGTAGACCCTTAGAGCCTCTACGGAATTTTCATAATTTCGTCCAGTGTTCAGTAGCAGGGGAGACCATTTTTTTTTTTCATAGCAAGGCATTCTCACAGCTCAGTTATAGGCATGTACATGTACCTTTGCCACAAGAAAGTGTTACGACCAAAATCACTCTGAGAATGATCGCACAAAAGAAACAATCAACTGATGTTCAGGCGGTTTATTAACAGTGATATTGTGGGTACAGACTGGTAATCGGCGTCACATCAGTACAATAATGATCACGAGAAACAAATATAAGTCAGTAATGGAATTACCTACGTAGGCATTACACGCAATATCCCTGGAAATGTCCAAATATGATGTTCGATGCACAAATGAATGATCCGCGATGCACCGATGAATGATTCCTTCGACGTAAATCCAAACACAGGTTGCGATAATCCTTGGTATAAATCCAGGGTAAAGATCCAGGGAATAATGTTCACAGCGAAATGTGCAGAATCCAACGACCACGTCCAGTCGATGTGGTGACTGATGATTCGCTCAGTAATGTTTAGCTACAAATCCAGCCCGTCACAGCTTTGCCGTAGCAATGTCCATCGTTACAAAAATGGAGTCTCTCTCCAATGTAGGCAAATTCATTCTCTGCAGGCAAAATGTCTCCCAGGCCTTATCTCCACAAACATAACAGGTCAGCAGGTAACACAGGACTGACTATAACAAGTCGCTTCAGAGCCAGAAGTGACGTAACTCTCAGAGCAGAGGTGTTGGGTACTCTGCCTACTGCAGAATTTCTCTGGCTTTAAATATACTATCCATTCAACCCCTTCTAGCACATTCTATAACTCTATCCAACCTACTAGCCAGTCCAAGTTCCAGGAAACCTGGATGACTCACTGCCTAACTATGTACAAAACATCATTACCAAGAATAACTACCAATCACATTGGGCTACAGGGACAGTGCCTCACTCAGCCAAACATGTAAGCACTTCCCAGAACATTCTGGAATGGGTGAAATCAATCTAAATTGAGTGAGCTATAATGTATTTCCTGCTACATGCATGTACTGTATAGCTACATTGCATACCACCTAGAAAATTCTCCACTGATCTGGTCAGCCTGTATGTACTATATCTATACCATGTAGAATGTTCTCCATTAATCTGGTCCACCTGTGTACATACACATTAAAACAGCCATGCATACAGTACATCATACATGTACATAACTACTAGTATGTACATTTGTGACAAAAGCGCAATGATCTGCCTGTGCAGCATCACTTATATTTTGAATACAATTTGGAATGAAAATCTTCAGCGATATGACTGCTTACCTTTTGATCTTCTCCTCAGCCTCCTCGCACTGCCTGAGTAAGTCCATCCTTGATTCTTCCGTTGTTTCCAGCTGGGCCTGGAGGTCCTTGTTGTGGTCCGCCAGCATCCTATTGTTGTGGCGCAGCTCTGCCATCCGGTCTTGGTAGGAGGGCTTGTTGTCTCTGTTGCGGGCAATGAACAGCACAACTTGCTGTAACTGATGGACAGCTTCCACGGCAAGAAGCCACAACAAAACCCATCATGGAGTCACTGAATCATTTTAATTTGGAATGAAGTCTGTGTGACAGAAACCATCAGTCACTCATAAATGCCAGCATAGATCAACTGCAAATATCCTACCAGGATATGACAGCCTTGGGTATCATGTTATACCGTATGTCCCCCCCAAAAAAATTACAATGAGTCCTCAGCAACGATATCTTTAAAAATAGCAAATCAATCCAAACACAAATTCAAGGTATGAAACTAGAACTCACTGCCCACATCTTACAGAAAACCCTATTCGATTTGCTTCAGTGGTCAAAGAGAAAAGAGGAATTATGTACAGGATGTCAAGAATCTCTTCCCTCCAAGTTCTGTCTATTGTTTTCACACACAAAAGTGTCGAAGTGCTAAACTTTGAAGAATCAGATTCACCACATGCTTTACAACATTCCACATTTCTCTGTGACCGCTTAACCAAATTTAATGGGGTTTTCTGCAAAATAGAGCTAAGATGTTACATTTTAAGACCCTGAAATAGCATTTAGACACTTTAATTATATTGGGTGTTATCAATGCAAAAAATTGATTGAAATTTTTTTTTTTTTTTTTGGACATACTGTACATAACCAATGACAGGGACTATCATTTAGCCATGATATTGACCGCAACATTGACTGCAGCATGCACAATATTTACATCAGATCAAATGCTCTTTTGCACCTATTGAACATTATAAAATGAAATTACTGCAAGAGTGCAATTTTGCAAGATATGTATAATGCACTTTACTGTTCAAATCCTATCATCTGTCAGTAGCATTCGACTTGACACTTAATGAAACATTATTTGTTTCAAATTTTAAAAACGTATGACCTTAGCTGCAATGGGAAAAACACATTGAAGACTATAATTTGATGCAGAATGTATTTCCATCTACAAATCAAAATACTAATGTGGGAAATTATTCATACATATATCTAAAGCACATATACACCGTATGTGAACAGATTGTACCAGAATGATGAGAGAAACTCCCTTGAATCCCCTTTTCTCTATTTTCATTTGCTTAAATTGTCATTTTGTGGTGGTGCTGGTGGTGGGAGGGGGGCGGGGGAATATCACTTCAACATAGTATATTATGCTGTATAGCATTCTTTATTCATTTCTTTAGTGTACCTTTTATTGTCTTGAAATTTTAGCACAAATACTCATAAAAATCCTTTGTTGCGTCAATAATTTCCACTCAAATCACAGGGGATGCTCATTTCCTTGCCAAATATCTGTCAAAGGTAAACATTTCACAATTTTCCTTTATTTTTTTCTGTTTTTTTTTCATCCATCAAAGCTTTGGAGTATACCGTTGTGAGGTTTACACATGTATTGATATCAGCAAAGGGGCTAACAGGATTACAAATGAAAAAAGAACAGAAAAAGAAACCTCACACTTGCACAGTACATGTGCATGTCAAAATCAACTCTATCTTCTGCTTCTGCAATGTGACAAAGCAAATTAAATCTCCCTCAAGATACGGTAGGTCAATATTGCCATGGCAACTCCATAAAGCATCCTCAACCAAGTATGATTCAATAATCAAAAGGCACATTCCTTTGAGCTTGTACAATGTAGTTACACAAGAGTGCACGATGCTGTTGCTGGTGTCATACACTTCTTGTGGACGATATGTACTTGTGTGCATGACTTGAGTTCTATTTATGTAACTTTTTTATCATCGATAAGAGCTGCAAAATTTCAATCTGGCCGTTTTCAATACAGTCAAATTTTATGCATGACCTTTATCTTCACACGTCACCAGAAGGCTAGCTCATTTCAAGGATAATACTACAACAATATCATGTACTAACAGTGGACCTTCATTTGGAACATACACAACCAGTTCTCTTTTTTAAGCTAAAGGTGAAAGTGTCCAGTTAAAAGTTGTTTATCTAGAAAAATAAAGGTACAATTATTTTCTGTTGCAAGAAAATGTGTAAGCGTCTGAAAAAATTTCAAAATCCTCTTTTTTTTTGTGTGTGTTTATCTCCAGACCTTACTGATATTTGGCATCATTTAACATGGTGGTCAATGATAAAAATCCCTCTCCCACTTCAAAGATTAAAAGTAATGAAAATGAAATACATGTGAGAGCGGCTTTCCTGTTTAAGGTAGAAATACTGAAAAGTGGGAATTTTTGGTAAGTGGAAATTTTCTTGCACTTTGCACAACATGAAGCTGCTGCAAAAATAAAACTGTGCAATAATTCTTTGCTAGGTATGTAATTCTACACTTGCGTTTTACACTTTTTAGTTCAAGGTACATAGTACAAAGTATAGGTGTATTGGAAGGGTATATCTGCTCTGTTAATTGTAGGTGTTTTTTTCACATTTACTAGTCATATATAACGTGAGTTAATTTGCTGTTGTCACGTGAACCAGTTACCCCACAGCACAACTTGCCTACTGGTAATCAGTTTATGTGTGCATCCACAAGATAGAAAGACTTCATCTGGAATGTGGCTCAAAGTGATATAAAGCGATTCACAAGCTGAATACACTTACTATGAACAATTTTTTATGAGATGAATAAGAACAAGATCAAAGGCTTGTATTATCTAATGCACTGGGCAAAACAGAATATTCAGCAAACTAACACACTCATATCAGACACAGGTAACTTCTTAGTGAAGTGAACTTGAGGCACAAGTAACAACATGGCGAGATATGCATGATGATATTTTGTATGATACTCACGTGTCTCCTCCGTACGCCTCCAGGCTCCCATAGCTAAAGGCTGACACATTGAGTGACGTATCTGGATTAGAACATATTGTATTCTTTCTATTATTGTTCAACTTTCTGTTGGCACCATACACAGTAGGTCAGGTCTTCCATGGAGGAATTCAATTCAAGTATATTTCATATCATTTATGATACTGTTTGCATCTCCTTGGCATGCACTATGAACACAGGTTAAAACTCTCACACACACACACACACACACACATGCACACTCAAACATGCAAATATATCTCAAACCCTCTCAAATGTATCCTGTCATATGCAAGAAACATGCAGATATCACATTAAAGAAATCAATGAAAGACAGAACACAATTTCAACAAGAAAAGGGTGATGAAAACATAAAATTTATCATATGTAAACACATCAATTTCTAAATGCAGGTATTGTACCTGTGGCAAGACTGGTGTCAATTTTCCGACGACTCTTCCAAACTGGGCTCCCATGTGCAGGGGCAGCGTCCTCTTCTTGTATGGTATTCAGGTTGTCATCTCCTTCACTATTTGAGAAAGAAGACAGACTCACATTCAAAGTTCAATTTTGATTGTCTCATTACTTTTAGAAGAGAAATCTAATCCTCGTATTTGCACAAATTCAGGAAACTGTGCATTTGAAGAATCGAAATGATCATTGGCTGTTATTTTTTCGCTTATAACACATGTTTCCTTTCATTTGATAAGGTACGGTAGTATGAACACCTGTGCATGCAATTAGCAATACAACATTACACCCATTTGAAAATATATACAAACATTGCCATAATCCTTTCTTATTGAGAAGGTTCTTTTGCATGCTATTGACTTCCTTTAAAATGTACTTTACTCATGTCATGGTTGATCCTAAGGAAGAAAAACAAGAAATATGAAAGCTATTGGTTGGTAAAGTCATAAAACCTAACATAAAATTTAGTACCCTCGAAAAGCTGCAGACATCCAACTCAAGAAGTTAAGAACTGAAAATTGGACAAATATCATTTTATATTTGTCATATAAAGTAGTTATTAATTAAAGTTATTTAATTTGGCTAGTCACAAATTCAATTTTTGTGCAAGAAATCAAAAGCATGATATCTCAATGACCAGGCAATGTCCAAATTTCTTGAAATATAAAACTACAAACATTCCTGAAGTTGCAATGGTTTCTGTCATGTTTTGAATGAAGACATTTTGTTGACAGACCTTTGAAATACTTGAATCAATCCACACTTTAAAATCACATGGGCTAGTGACTAGCATTTTGATGTATCTGTCATTCTTTGTAAGTATAATTGGGAAAACGTAAATTAAACTCTCTTTCAAATGATACACAAAGACCCACACATTCTTATCCTAGAAAGTTGAAAATTGTGGTGTTCCATTAATGATCATATATCTGGGAAATATCAGGCATGAAGCTGTATCTAAAACACAAATTTAAACATCAACAACAACAGGAGGGGGGAGGGGGAGAGGATCTGGTATTCACCAGTTCATACCTCAAGCCAGAGTTCTGGTTTTTGAGCGATGCAACCCACATAGATATTCTGTCATGATAAGTCTGCAGATCCACAGACATGTTGAGCCCAGTGGGGTCCAGGGTTTGCGCCAAGTTCTCTAGATGTTGTTCCTGCAAATCACCAAAAGGAAGACCGCCAATACTACATCAGAAATAAATTACCAATAACTTCCAAATATAACTGCAAAATGAGACATAGCTGAACTGATTATAGAGGAAGAGTATTGTGTAAACTTTGTAAAAAAACTGCTTCATAAAGTACAAGGGCAAGGAGGGAAAATGTCATCTAAATCCCAGATAACTTTGCTGGGCTCATATAAATCCCATGTGATAGTATATGTCCAGCTGTTTCTGCATGAAATAGACATCATTATACAATATCACGTATCATAATGAAATCAAGCCCATAATAGTTATGCAAGTACAGCGTACAACTGAAGTGTGTGGTATCATTTCTTGTCATCGTCAATGAACTCTTCGCTTTATGGGAGTTTGTGAGCTACAATGTATGCATTTATTATAATATCTCAGAGAAAATTGCCTACTTAAGTACAGTATTGCAGTTTTCACAGTGTAAAACGAGAGGAAACTTCTTTATATTTTAAAGCTCACTGTTGATCCCAAATACATAGGCTTCCAATTGCTTTTAATACTGCATGTTTTCACACAAAATACCGTAACTGTGAACACAATGATGAATGGTCTATCAAGGACTCCCACAAATATGTCAGGAAAGTAGAGGAATCTTTAGATTTCAAGTTGATCCTACTTCACTTGTTTTGTTTTTGTTTTTTTTTGTCCAAATGCTGCATGCCCCTGTATGCAACATTTTAACAATAACACAGTTTTCCTTCATACTCTTTAAATACTACACATGCAGTGGGTACACTACTGCTATGAAGTAACTTTAATGCTCTACCGGGAAAACCATTCCTTGCTGGTAAAATATTATCTTACCGATCTGCTTTCATTCAAGCATTACCGTTAGAAAACCGTTGCAAAGCTGACATGACTACCGCGAAAATACTCAGGAAAAGAGAGGGCTTACCGTTGGAATAACTTTTACCGTACTGTACCTTACCGATAGCGCGCGAGTACTGCAGAGCGCGCGCACCCGCAACTCTGTACTTCTATCCTATTGTGACATCATAATCGAATCTCTGGGAAATTCTTTGCGGGGACTTCCCCCTCCCCTCTTTTATTTCCCCCCCTGACATATATCATGCAGGGTGCGAAATAAGCGCTTGCCCAATTGCCCGGGGCAAGTGAAAATCAAAGTCGAGCAAGCGTTTAGGAATAGTAAACAAGCAAAAATTTCGAAGCCACCTTTTTTCCCATATTTTTCCCTCTAACAAACCCATGAAATCACGCATACGCAAGCCTAAAACTAACGACTGTCTAGCGATGTCACGATTCAACTAATCACAAATACTGTCGAACACTTACTCAATGGCGATGCAACACCAACGTTTATATAGAAGAATGTCCATATAATATTCCAATACACAATGTGTGTCTCGCCGAATAATGTGTGATGGCAAATCCAGTATTTCGGCAGTAAAAGTAGCGGCAACAGAAGAAACTTTCCGCCGTTTTCTGCTCGCGGTAAGCTGCCAGCAGCTAGCAGGTGAGTCGAGTGGTGACTTGCTGTGCATGATCTACATCGTACATGTGTTAGAGCATGGACCTACATGCTTGTATAAGCTCAGTTGAGATATAATCCACCCACAGTGAATTTCATGGCAAACAACGTCAACACACTCTACCTGTTTTTTGTATCAAGGCAATCACCAAATGCTTTCCGACAATCTCTATCATATCAACCATAGAATTTTTGGCTCACAGCAATACAGGCAACTAATTTTGATAGATGAATCACCACTTACATTTAGTACAGTTTATCCAAGCCGAGTAATTACTCTATCAAGTTCACCATACTACACATCCTTGCCAAAATTACTAGTCTACAGTATGTGTAATCTGCCTTAAATTTGCATCCACACAGTGATTGAAACAAACTGCCAATACAGGTTGTGATGGTAATCTGCTTTCAATGTAAATGGGTAATTCATCCTTGCCAAAATTACTAGTCTACAGTATGTGTAATCTGCCTTAAATTTGCATCCACACAGTGATTGAAACAAACTGCCAATACAGGTTGTGATGGTAATCTGCTTTCAATGTAAATACAATGTAGGTAGAGGAATATCAATTTGCAAAGCAAAACTCAAGACTGCTAATTTACTGTGGATTTTACCTACAAAAGTATATTGCTATTACTGTGTTTCTCATTATGAAAAAAAGAGCATTGAATAGAAATCACTTGCTCTGCATCAGACACTAAAAATAGAAAATATTGTTTTGCAGCAAAGATCTCTACTTCAACAGACACACAGAAAAGCTTTTTGTATTCACTGCTATACAGTGAGGTATATAGTTTATGTACCAAGTGTACAACATTCACTAATCTGGCACTTTGCATGATGGTCATACAATTTTTACACCTTATCGATATGCTCTTTTCCATAAACATTAAGACAAAAATATATCTTCACTGATAATGATATTTGACAAAACATCTCAAACTATCTATACTGATATTAACTACCATACTCATGCCTCATGCACTTGATTTGAGAAAGATCATATTTCTGGCAATTGAAATACATTGTACAATAGCTGATTTTTTGTTACTTCAAATACTGCCATGTGTTTGTAGGCACAACAATTTATCATGGCAGTTAAAAAGCAATTTCTGCATAATGCAATTACTGCCTATGTACACCACTTCGGTACAATTTTCATATCACCCCCTCAATAACAATCAATAATGATGGCAATCAATAATGACAACACACAGCCCTGATGTTTAATAATCATAACAATAGACTAGGAGGAGTGGGTCACAGAAGGTTTGCAATGTACAATGTACAACAGGGACATGCAATGTTCACAACAGTAAAGGGTGTTGAAAATGCTGTGCATTGCATTTCTGTTTTGCTATTCATTTTCATCTTCTTGAGAGAGACTGCATCTCATAGGCCAGGCAAGATAATGCATGAAATGTGATATGGGCATGAATTGACTCAATTATCTTTCAAATAGGTATGAATACACAAGCTTGCAGCAATGCAACAATGTATGTAGATATACCCCCCTGGGCCTGAATATGGTCAAGTTGTACACTTTATGTACGATTGGACAAATGGAAAAAAAAACCACCACCAACAACAACAACAAACAACAAAAAATATTTTCAGAGCATTACATTTTCATGGAAATGATTGATAAAGCAGAAAGCTTCTAGATTTCACAGGTATCAGCATTATTGTTTGAAGATTTACATATGTTGTACATACTGCAAAAGGCTCAGCTTAAAATGTGTTATTCAGGGCAAGTCACACAAGAATTTAAAACTAGTAAATTGGCATGGCATAAACTAGTAGTAAAAAGGCAAATTGTGTCTGACAATTCTTGGTATCACCAATACCTAGGTGCCGTGTGCAGAGCAGCGCTTCAGATGCATTATTGGGACAGCTCACGGGACAAACTTGCCCCGGTTTTGGCTGCACATGCACTCAGATCACGCTCTGTCTTTATCCAGAGGTGTTTCTTGTTGAAGATTTCTTCACTTTCCATCATTTGAACAGCACATTGAAGCTTTGCAGTAGTGAACCATGATTCTAGTGACTGCAAATCAGTAAAACTTAGAAACTTTCAATTCTTTTAAGCTGAATTATAGCCAAGAAAAAAAGGGGTAACAACGCAAAAGCAGACAAATAACTCCATTAAATCATATGGGAACTGCGACTCGCGTGAGACAACCGGAAGCAAACAAGGGCACCGAGGAACTCCGTAGTGCATTTGTGACAGAGCTCTTCAGCGTGCGCAGAAATTTTCTGCGCACTGGCAATACTGAGAAATCTATGACAAATTTCCCATCTTGTGGAGTTTCACAAGGAGATTTAAACAATCTTTGAAATATGCTTGCCAAATTATTTTCATTACAACCCATTTTTTTCTCTCACAAACTGATTTACATCAATGACATCATCCAACAGCCATGATGCCATAATGAAAAAGAATATGTGAAATAAATACATATAGTAGGTTCAGCAAGCATTCATTAAAATGTCCATTCGTTCATTCTAATTGATCCCTCCTACCACACAGAGTACTCAAAACACATATACATAGCCAGCTTTATTACACCTGCATTGCAAAACAGCACATGTTTGACATTCAATGACCTCACAATTTGTGAAACTGTACTTATCTCTCACACAAACAACATATTTTCAAAACCTAATCCAATACATGCATTTCAGCATGTCCCAGAATTCTCCGTCTAATCTAACGAGGCAATCTTGCAAATTCACAGGCACCGGATATTAATCCAGAACTGGGCTACGAGAATACCAGAATCAAATTAATGTCGGCTGGCCTTGCCAGGCACAAATATGTTCATACAATAGATGCTCACTTTGTGAGTGTATGAATTTTATGCCACACCACCCAAATATTGCAAACGTGACAGCTAGGGTAACAGCAGTTAATTATGTGAAATGATGTGTAACCTAAAGGACAGAATGCTTTCATAGGATAGGTGCAAGTGTTGAGTTAATAGTTGGCACGTTATTATACCATGTCAAAAATAGAGTTCATTTTCACTATCTTGATATAAGTATTGTAAAGCTAAAAGAGATAATGTAAAAGTGCAAATTTTTGCAAGGTGGCAATTTTGGGGCATTTTGTGCGACTGGAAACTAGAGCAAAAATAAAAGCACACAATTTTTTTTACTTGTCCTATGTTCTAGTAATTGATGTCTAGATTCCACTTTCGAAATTCAAGACATGCGAAATTCATATTACCCAGCCAACCACGAAAATTACTCACACAAAAATATACACTTTTACAGGTGTTTGTTTTACAAACTCTTGCACAATCTGACTGCGTCTCTTTCTGTTTTTTTCCTCTTGTCCAAAAAAAAAAAGCCAAAACCAAGGACATATGAGCTATGATTAGGATTTTGAATGAAACTGAAAAAAAAACTTGAATTGGTGCAGATTTACAAGAATCATGAAGCTTAGATGAAATAAGTTTGAATATATGTATTTCAATATAAGGATATAGATTTCAGAAAGAGTCTATAATGTACAGTGTACAACTCATTTGCAAAAACTACCAGTAATCATGAATGACATATCTTATAACACCCTTTGAAAACCTAGAAACTATGGTCTTTGTTACATTATAGTGACTGCACTTGTTTAAAATTCACTTTTTTCAGCTTTATCCTACATTGAAAACAAAACAGATAGGCAAGAAAGAAAAAGTTATTTTAACCGTTGAGGACAGACTGATTTTGCTACAACACGCATTTCCCATAGACACCTGCCCGAGTATACTCGGGACTCGTCCTCAATGAGTTAATAGTGTTTTCAGAATGCATCAAAATCTATGTATTCCCCAATTTTCCAGACCTAAATCATCTTCTTATTTGAGTACTCAAGAGCCTCCCTCCTTTCTGGGCACAACTGGTTTCCTGTTTGGAATAATTGAATACTATGAAATATCAAAGATCGCATATAATCTTCCTTGCAAATGTCATGAACTTTTGCGTGGTTGAAGATGTCTCCCAACACTGTATACTGTAAGAACAGAATTTTGCGAGAACCAAGATTTGAGAAATAATAATGATAACAATAATTAATATCTATAAAGCGCATGATAATTATCATGATTTCTCTATGCGCTTGACATTACATATCCAATTAATCATGACATAGCATACAATCATCAATACTTGAACAGGTAAATTTTCAGTGCCTTATGAAAGAATCATTAGCCCTTTCTAATTGAAAGGGGTAATAAATTCCAGAGAGTGGGAGCTGATGATGTGAAGAATTGATATACCATCTATATGTTTGTGTGTTTACAGGATAGCCTGACAAAAGATGTGATGACGACCCATGAATAGATAATGTCAAGTGACCATGTATTTTGACTGACTTTTTATTCACTATTTTTGGTTTTGACTATGAGAGAACATATCACTGAATGGCTCAGGGATCCAATTTAACTAATGACTACATGATAGTTTGAGCCTGTCACCTCTAAAAATAGATATGTGTACATGTAATGAGTAAGAGATGAACATCATAAAGGCCTTCAATGAAATCATTGCTCTGTGCAAAGTATAAGGTACGTGTACATTGTAAGATTTGATAGCTTTACACACAATTTGGTAAGAGTTATGAAGAGCCTGTGCAATAAAGCTATCACCTTTAAAGTCACACAACAATATGACAGAAAGAACTGGTGTATATCGTAGGATCTACCTCAATGATATCAGTAATAGTTAATATTTTTATATCGCCTTTTCTACTGGATACAATGCTCTACGATGTCATCCCTGGTCAGCATAGCAGATGAAATACATCACACAATACCAGGCATTGACAGTATGAGTCAAGTGCATGGAAATTTCAGAATAAGTAGATCTTCAAAATTTTGCTTGAAGTGATCCAGTGTGGGCTATAATTTAGGAGGAGAGAGCCTACTCCACAGCCTGAGTGCAAAAGAGGAGAAAGCTGCTTGACCAGCTACATGTAGTTTGTTGTTGTGTGGATGAGTGAAGGTGACTGACGATGAAAGACAAGCATGCCTAGATGAAACTGAGACACTCCCTAACATACTCTGAAGTTCTTTTGCTGACTACTTTGTATACCAGTAGGAGAAGCTTGAAGGATATTCTTTCCTTGGCAAGTAGCCAGTGGAGCTGACATATTAAAAATGAAGTAACGCACTGTACACAATTATCTAAAGAGATCATTCTTACCGCTTCAATGTCCGAAGGCAGAACAATCATCTGGATACACTCTATGAGTTGCGAAGCGGGCACTCGGCCTACATTCTCTGTGTCACAGGACTGAAAGAGCGTGTTGAGAAGGTCCTCATCAGTTATCTTTGAGCTGGCGCTGGAACTGGAAGTTGAGTCAGTCATGTGACGACGACGGGATGAGGTTGAGAGGCGAGATAGGATCACACCTTGAGGAGAGCTGTCATTGTCAGAGAGAAAAAAAAAAAAGTTTACCATGCAGGGGCCAAATGGGAAAGTCCACCATCTCCGTAAACATTCAGTGACTTTCATACGTTTGCGAAACATACATTGTAATTCATTTCTTCCCTCTGTCCCTTGAATATTTTTACACAGATTTCTTGATTAGACAGTCAATGTTAAAAACTGACAGGGTGGTCTATTACATATGGAGGCTAAACCTCCGTGTTTTCGCTGAAGACTCCTTAGACATACACCTCCTGGCCTTGTAACCTAGAATCATCTTTTTCTTTTTTTTTTTATAGTCCTGTAAATTGAAAGCACAGCAACAGTGTCCTGTGAGTCAGGTCAGCCTTTTTTGTGTGCAAACACACTACCAGAGAATTCACCTCTTGGGAAAAGGCTTTTCTGAATATCCATATGCTAGCTGTTTATCCTACAGCACCAATATACAGGGCGTATCAAATAAAACGTTACACTTTTGAAAAAATTGTCTAAATTACATTTCAAAATATTTGGAAAATTTTTTCATATTTATGGATGCCCAATAGTCTCATCTATTAAGTGCAATCAATAAAACAATTGTTTGTTCACGTTTGGCTGAACACTGACGCTCTTTGTCCAGAGTGTGAAAAATGACTTGCGCCAAATTGAAAGAAGATGGAAAATTCAGCCAGCAGTCCAAATAAGTGTTCTCATTCAAACAAAATGCTCTTTTGCTCACAGTTTTGATTATGTTATGATAGTTTAGGAATTTTCTGACGATTTTTTGTAACGTTTTAAATGATTCCATTGTGTTATGGAAGGTTGATTAACAACTTTAAGATCTTTTAAGCACAGGTATCACAAATCATGCACAGACATATCGAACCCACATGCCAGTTACTCAGTCAAGAAAAGTACAAAATTAATGCATCCTCAGATCATTCAATCAATACAATCAATCCAATCAATCCAATCAATCAATCAATCAATCAATCAATCAATCAATCAATCAATCAATCAATCAATCAATCATTCATTCATTCATTCAATTAATCAATCAATCAATAAATCAAGCAAGCAAGCAGGCAATCAATCATTCATTGAATCAATCAATTAATGTGTCCGTGTATTGTGAAAACTGTGCTTTAAAGATCTTCAAGTAATTACAAACTCTAATTCTCACCAATTAATTTAGAAATGAAATCATTAGAATTACGATAAAGCTGACAAAAAAATCTCAGACTATCAAAACATAATCAAAGCTTTAAGCAAAAGAGCAATTTGTTTGAATGGGAGCACTTATTTGGACTGCTGGCTGAATTTTCCATCTTCTTTCAATTTGGCGCAAGTCATTTTTCACACTCTGGTCAAAGAGCGTCAGTGTTCAGCCAAGCGTGAACAAAAATTTGTTTTGTTGATTGCACTTGATAGATGAGACTATTGGGCATCCATAAATATGAAAAGATCTTCCAAATATTTTGAAATGTAATTTAGACAATTTTTTTCAAAAGTGTAACGTTTTTTTTGATACGCCCTGTATAGGCCTACTGTTCACTGAAAATTAAAGTGCTATAGGACGACTGAAAATATTACAAAGACATTGGATTTCAGCAAATGAACACACATGCTGTCCCATAATCAGGTTTATAACCCTTCCCCTTCCCCTGTGTTTACTACATATGAGATACATTGCTTTGACACTGTGTTTGGAGGAATAAATCATCTCATGATCTCCAAATTTTAAAACAAAATATTTGTTTTGAAAACTGATAAGAAAGTTTGTAAAAAAAATACAATAGTATGTTTTCAGGCAATTTTAAACATTGTTGGTAAAACCACTTGTTTCAATTTTGCAGGGGCAGAATTGAAATGTTGCAAAAATATGTTTAACCACTTACCACCTAATCTCAAGTTTGATCTCTGAACTGAATATAACCACCTGAGACAGAATGAGTGTAATGGTGATCTCAACTCGATCATGACTCAACATTATAAGAAACAAGTTTGTATTGTACAGGTCTGCTGTGATGCCAAATACTGTTCAAGTTGACACAGTAGAAATGTTACATGCTGGTTTTTTTAATACATCCTTTATGGAAATAAACAAAAGAAATTCAAAACAGTAAGATAGCTCATCTTTCTACATATGAAACATTTTGGTAAAAAATATGTTTTATATATGGTAAAAAGAAAAATGATGCCAGAAACAGGAGCACGGTTACTTGACCAGGACAGCATTTCATAAACCCTGTCAGTCACTGACAACTGTTTTAAGCTACTGAAATCCTTTCATCTGATTGGCTGAGAGTAAATTTGTTGATGAAAATCACTGACAAAACACTTGATGAAATGCTCCCAGGACACAGCCCACAACAGAAAGCATGTAACATGCAATCCTGACCCTTAAAATGGTTAAAACTCTTAGATCCTTTGAACTCTCTCCACAAAATTTTATTTTCTTACTGTGTCTACTGTAAACTTTATTATTAGAAGAACTTCATTTTCAAGAGATATTTTTGTTTGAAAACACATCAAAACTATGCCGATACAGAACAAGCCAATGGTAATGATATATGTTTATGTTCCACTATACTTAAAGTAAATTGAGAAGTAAGAGGGGTGTTGCCCCCTAAAACTCCCTTGGGCTTGATTGCAGACCCCCACTCGCAGTCCTTTGACAGCCCTTTAATCAGCCCCTTCGGCAAATGTGCTTATATCTTGTAGCTCTCAAATACAAAAATATCTCCAAATGCACAGTCAAATGTTTGTAGCGCTGTGTCAGAGTCGGGGTCATGTATAGAAAGACAGTCTGTTCAACCCTTTCATAGTAACTACAACTGTAATCATACAATGAATGAGGCTGATGGATGCTATGGTGTGATCGAAAACAAAGTCATCAAAGATAAAATTAAAGTAGGCAATACAAAACCACATTTCCTGACCGATCACACAACTTTGGGATACAATTGTACAAGGTACCTGTTGCTCTCTCCAAGTTTACTTGGGCTGGTGCCCATTCCCTCATAATCCTCCCCCATGGGATCTCCATCCATGCTATCAGCCATGATGGCTGCTGAATAGAGCAAAGTTTACCTGCAGAAGAAGAGAGAATAAATGATCATTAGCTATCAAACCTGCAATACAAACAAACCTGTTTTCAAATGAAGGGATAGAGACATTTAAAGATAATAAAAAGTTTTGGTACCTCAAAAGTTTCCCTGAATTTCCTTGTCTTAGTTTGTGTTTCAGGTTAAAGTACGTTGTCTGTGAGACTTACTCGCCCCAAAGTGCTCTCATGTCTTAGTAATCATGCAATAGTGGTTTCGTACCAGAGCCGCCGCCGTACGGCGGCGAGGTAGTATTGTACGAAACCACTGACTGCAACCAGCAGCGTGCAGCCTCATAGCTACAAAATTGTAACTGCGAACAGCAGCCCCATACGCATAGCGTAATGGGGCTTCGCATTGTAGCATTCAGGATCCTGACAGATTTAGTATCGCGGGTATATGTCAACTGAAAATCCAACAATTTCTTCAATTTGAAGACTTACCAATTAAGTTGAAGTATTGAAAACAGGTTTCGGACAACGTTTGGTTCTGCCAATAGTCCCTTTCTGTTCGAATTGATGACTGAATGTGACTCGGTCGAGAGGACCTTGGCAGAGCTACATACACTGAATACTACGGCCAGCGCATGCACACACAAACATCTTATCCGTTGATGGATTTGAAATTTGTGCGCATGTGATGTGTTCGCATGCACTGGCTGTAGTATTCAGTGTATGTAGCTCTCCCAAGGTCCTCTCGACTGAGTCACATTCAGTCATCAATTCAAACAGAAAGGGACTACTGGCAGAACCAAACGTTGCCCGAAGCCTGTTTTCAATACTTCAACTTAATTGGTAAGTCTTCAAATTGAAGAAATTTTTGGACTTTAAGTTGATATTTACCTGCGATACTAAATCTGTCACGATCCTGAATGCTACAATGTGAAGCCCCATTACGCTATGCGTATGGGGCTGCTGGTCGCAGTTAATTGCATGATTACTAAGACATGAGAGCACTTTGGGGCAAGTAAGTCTCACAGTGTTAGTTATATGAAAGGTACTTTAACCTGAAACACAAACTAAGACAAGGAAATTCAGGGAAACTTTTGAGGTACCAAAACTTTTTATTATCTTTAAAATCAAAATGTGATAATATGATAGACAAAGCAAAGATACATATAATTGTTTCTTATGTTCTCACTTTATGACCAGCAAAGGCTATTTGGTACATAGGTTTTGTTTTGCTTGTTTTGTCTTTTAATTATTGAACATGCCGAGATTTAACAGGAATATAAACAAACACAGGAACCAGAAGAGAAAACAAAAGCAAATGGAAAATAACTATTACTTCGTGGCAAAGAAATGAATTACAGTACATGGATGTATCTGGATAATCAACTTGATGACTCTAAACTATTAAACTTCTAACATTGGATAAATTCCCCTATAGTCAAGAATACAACAACAAAGCATGCAGTTGTATTTGCTCTCTTTAATACACACATTATCATACGTATAGTGCAAAGAGAACTGTCAATAACGTGCAAACTCATCCATTCTATTCATCACAGATCATACACTTACTGAATAAACATGCACAGCATTTGGCCCATCAATAATTGGAATATAAATGCACACACACTTCTCTGTGTTGTCGGCCTCTGATCGACTCAAAACTTTTTTCTCTTTTCAACCGAGAGCAAAGTGCCCATCTTAGCTGTACAAACTGTTCAATGCCCATCCTGCATTGCAATTCTTTGAGCAGTGCCGTGGGAATGTACCACCTGGTCTATAGAACTGCGCTATAAATACAAATTACTCGGATAACGTTATTAGAGGTATCATCAGCTGTACCATGTTTACTCTGGTGTTACAGCTTTTGTGCAGAGGCACAAATGTCTGTAATAAACTGTTACTCGGATACAGTCCTCATGCTGTAACACCTTTTACAGCGATCCACACAATTACCATATTGAATTCTGTACCGATAGTTAAAGGAGCTGATCATAGAATTATATTTAAACAAAACAAAACAGGGGGTCAACATTTTGGCATTAATGGAATCCCGTGGATGGGTATTTAACACTTGCAATTCAAGAATCAAATGTTATATGACTTGTTTTAGGTTTAGTACTCTCTTTCGGTTGAGGCACAAAGAGACCAATGTGACTGTTTTCCTCATCTGGTGTGGTGAGAGCAATTTCTTATGAATATTTTCACAACTTTCAGTAAGAACATTGGGCCCTGGATTTGCTTTTAGCAGCATCTCAAGGGAATTGTTAGAAAGAGAAAATTAAACACGATTTAATGTACAATCATGAAAATGGCTGTTACATTTCATATGGAGTTCCCTAATTCAAATCCTTCCAAGCGCTTTTGACCTTGGGAAATGTTTTTACCCACAATGTTCAATCCCCTCCCCCTTGTGATCCAGTGTAACTGGTAATGGTGAAATAATGATGATAATGATGGCAGGGCACTGTTAACCATGCACTAGCGAGTAAACGCTGCGCACGATTATTGTTCATTGTGATGATCAAGCAAATACTGTAGCATACCCAGGATTATATCTGTCCCAAGGACAGACAATGACATCCTTTGAAAATGTGAAGTAGAGTCTGCTTGTGCAAGACTACTGAGGCTCACCATGAGTCTAAATACAATCACCTACACACATGGGATAAAGAGACCCCTGGAAAGGTAAGCTTCATGTTGCCATGACAACTACAGCCTCCCATTCCTGAACTGCAGCTGTGCAATCATGAGAGAACACACGGCTCACTACATAGGTTAGGAGAGTTGAGCAGTGCAGTGTGTGTCCTGCAGGGAAACCCTAGACTACGTGGATCACATTTCAAAACATTGATTAAAGAATTATATTAATGGAAACTGCATGCTCTCAATAACTCTGATCAGACCTCCAGCAGGCAATAGCACAGTGTGATAATGTGCAAAACTACATATACGTGGAAGCTCTAACTTTATATAGATACTGTAGTACCACATACATTTCTTTCTCTCTCTCTCTCTTGTTCTCTCCTTTCTTTCTTTCTCATCTCTCTTTCTTTCCGTCTGTCTGCCTCTCCTATAATTTTCATCCTACTGCATCAACAAAAAACGGCACCAGCTATCCTGCTTTGAGGAAAAGCAAGCACAGTCTCGTCTTCTCTATTTGCCCAATCCCGCGAGAACAATTTTTGTATAAATATCAAAATTTTGCGCAAGCACACAAGTTTGACAATCTGTCAAGCCCAGCCACTTCATCCTGCCAGTACGTATGCTGACAGGGAAAATGTGATCATCCAGATAGTAATGGTGGAAATCATTCGAAAACCATCAATCACTGATTAGAACCTCTGTCAATACAGAGTTTCAAAGCAAATAACAACCAGGCTGCACATGTAGGTACTTGATGCAATCAGCATTCCTCCTTTACAAAAATTATATGCCATTGCCATATGTGACACATCTGCTGAGTATTTTTCACAATACAGCTGTACTGCAATTGCTTTGGCAGTTGACAAAATAGACTGTAGATTTCTAGCATCTGCTAAGAAATCTTACATTGAATTTTGTTAAATATTTCTCTGCACAAGTCTATTGAGCACACTGTTCTATCTGATTAAAAAAAAAAAATCAAAGATGAACAATTCTAATTGATAGAGCAGAAAAGATAATGTCTGTGTGCCTACTGTACATGAAACAAAAAAAATGACAAGATTGTTTTGTGATTTGATTGTACAATGAACAAATTGTCTTTATTTTAGTCTTTTGTTCAAAATCTCTCTTAAAGTACAGTATATTCTCTAGCATGCAGAGGAAATTTCCTTCTGCATTTTTGCTGGAAAGAAGAATATATACCGGCACGGAACCCAGGAATTATGCATTGAATGACATTCACATAGAGTTGCTTTCCCTCTAGACTACTAGTTTTGCATTAACCCCCTCCCCACAACAAAAGCAAAAAAGCAAAAAACAAAAAACAAACTACATTTCATGTATTAAAGATAAATGACACACATCTGCAAGCCCATCAAAATCATGGACTATTGAGTTTTATACAACACCTATTGAGAATGTAGCTATCCGATTGGCCGATTGCTCATCTGGTGACATTTAGTGAAAGGTTCTATTGCACGCTCTGGCTGTCTCAGCGTGCAATTTTAGTTCGACCAAAATGTTCTATTGCACGCGCTCTGATGTCACAGTAAACAAACATGCGCCGTGCGCACTCAACAATTACAAGCGCGCTTACAAGCGCGTACTTTTGTCACTCATTTTTGTAAACAACTTCGTTTCGTATACGTACGTACGTACACATGTACATACACGGTGACTGCGACTGTGAGGCTACTCATTTGTCTTTCACGGAAAATGGTTGCCATTTCTGTGCTAAATTCAAGAATCTGTGAGTACCAAATCTGTTGACATTCGAGGTGTTGTATAAAACAAATACTGTATGGTCTTTACTCGTACAATGGAACCAAGATTTCGCACTCGGCGAAAGATGAGGCGCACTATTCAACTCGGCTTCGCCTCGTTGAATAGAGCGCCTCTTTCACCTCGTGCGAAATCTTGTACCATTGCACTCGTGACCATTCACTATTTGTATACAAGCATTAATCAGGGTGATTACAATCACTCTGCTAGGTGAGTTTCTACACACATTTTCATTCACACAATCCAAATCTGCTGTATGCACTTTGGACATTGACATTTCCGAACAGGTTGGATTGATACTGATAACATAACTGATTAAACATCAAATTGAGTTCACAATCTGCGTGTTAGGAAATATGATTTCAAATTGTTTAAGGACAAGGTACCTGATTAGCCATTGGTTTCCAATGCATGATACCATATTTTATTTTTTGGTTATATTCTGTAATCTTGTGGTCAATCATCCACTGACTATCTCGTGAATGAGGTCATCGCCCTGCTGTATTTCATGCACTGCATTGTTGTCGATATTTCCATGCATCTGGCTGGGTCCACCTGAACTGTTGCATGCAGCACTGCAGCATTCATGAAAGAAACACAAGACAACAATAGACCAAAGTTCCTAAAACATGAATTATGTTTCCTTAAAAACTTTACCAATGGGATTACACTACAAGAATTCACTATTAGAAAATTTACCAACGGGATTACACTACAAAAATTCATATATAAACCCTTCAAAAAAGTTTGGAAATCTGAGTTTGATCAATCATTTCTCATCTTTCCTTAGAAATGATTTATTTGTGCTTAATATCACACAAAGATTGTTTAATTCTCTTTAAAATGATACCATACCTGTGATGATCATCGTAGACATGGAGGTGCAGTGCTTACAAATATGAGGTAAAGTCAGAATTGAAAAGCTGCAAAATGGCCCAATTTTTGACGTCCGTAATGCAGTTTCCTCGTGATGAGTGAGTTCCCCATTTTTTCTTTGGTGTTCATTTACTGTAACATCAGCATTTTTATGGAGTGAAACATGTATGCGTTCAACCGAACAGATAAACACACACACACACACACACACATTGACAGCATTACACACACATACCACACATACACACACACACACACACACACACACACACACACACACAAATGACAAACCATTTCATCTCACAGAACCTCGCCACATTAACCGCAATAAAGACATAAAGAGGTGAAATGGCATGGTCTTGATGTTATTGGAGTTTCATCTTTATTTTGTCTTCATTTTGTCATTATTATGTGTTTACTTTATGTCTACTTTGTCTTTATATTGTCAATGAACATGATGGGGTTCAGCATCTGGTGGACGAGCCATGTGCTTGCACCACCGCCTGGCACCGTGTCCTCGTGCTGTTGATTAGCGTCAATCAGTATCTGACGGAGTCCTGCCTACACGTATGTCATTGCATTTGTGACCCTCTTCCCCACAGCTCAACCATGTTGATCCCAAAAATGTTCTATGGGGTTGAGGTTGGGGCTGCATGAAGGTCAGTCCATTCCTAATGATGCTCTCTCTCTCTCCCTCGAAAGTTGCCCACATGTTTCGCTTTATGTGGTTTTGCGTTGTCATCGTTTTGAAGCATCTCAACTTCAATTTGCGCTATGGCGCGGGCTTTTTGAACCTTGCTTACAAGTGGCATGATGCACAACCATAAAACTTGTTGAACTATCAAAATTGCCTGGCATGGCACCACTGAAAACTTGAATATGAAGTTAAGATGTCTATTGAAATTTGCCTTCATGGCTGACCAGTTGAGAACAAAAGACACAACACAAAAGAACATGTTCTTTACATACTCTTCACGACCATTCTCATTCATAAGGACAGTTCTTGTTCATTTTGTAACTTTTCTATGCAGACCTTATCAGACACTTTTGAGTACAGTTCTTTATTTGATAGGGGGGGGGGGCCTGGGAGGCCCCCCTTCATACTTTTGGCGATTGCATCGCGACCGCTAGGAATTTCGGATTCTCGCTTCACGACTTTTCCCCCTGAAGTCTTGCTCACATTTTGATACCACATTTGTACATATCGGACCTACCTAGGGGGTGTTATGGGCCAATTAGTATGCGCATGTCATTAAAACGGCTAATCGCTGCATATAATTGTGTACAGTTACATACTGTCAATAGACCATGGCTTGCATTACTTTATAAATTTTGCTCAGGAATTGGTTTTCCACTTGGTTCATGCTTCTATATTGTTCTGAAATAAATTGGGCAAAGTTTAGAAACAATGATATACGTAAGGAATATAAAACAATACAAAACATAAGAAATAAAGACAATACAAAACATGGACAAAAAAGTTGTTTTTTTCTCGTTTTTTTTTTCTCTCTCTGAGGGGGAAATTGTGTTTTTATCCGCATAGATGATTCAAATAACTCTTATCCTTCCACATGATTTACTGGGCACTCTTAGAAAACAATAAAATACATAACAAATGTAACAACAAAAGAAAGAAAAACATTGGAAAAACAAAATAAGTGATATTTTCACTTTTTGAGACAAAAAACATGATTCTGTTAAGTTAATTTCAAAAATGTTTTATGAGTATGGCAAATAACTTGTTTGATTTTTCTCACATTTCTATACTTTTTGTATTCATTGATTTTTCTTATATTTTGCACGCAAAATCACATATAAGCTAATTTTTATTTAAAAAATCATACATTTACATAAATTTGCATAAATTATACTTCAAGTTTACAATATCAGGGACATTAGAATACAGTTGAAAAGTATGGTAGTGCCCATGGGTCCTGTAAAAGGATAATTTTACTTCCAGTTTCATTTTAGTACGTCATACATTTCAAAAGTATGCAAAAATTCATAAGTAGTAAATTTGCATATTAATAGTTTATGCAAATCTGCTGTACTCATAAAAATAGATAAGAATTGATTTATTTCACATTTTGCAAACATTATTTTTCATTATTACACAGTTTTCATGTAATTTTGTACTTGTTTAGGCTGAAATTATGAAAATATCGCCCAAATGCATAAAATATGCATTATGAATAATTAGCTAATTATGCAAAAAATTTGCATAATTGATTAAAATAATTTACACCATCAGATTCAGCACGCAAAGATATATCAGCATGCAAATTTTCAAGTTCATCGGACATTGCGTTTCCGAAATCAATGGGGGGGGGGGGGGGGGGGGGGCCAAAGTCTGAACATTTTGATTAAATTCCTTGGAGATGTACATTCATACAGGATACTCTGCTACAGTTCAAATCCTGAATTTGTTGCGCTATTGGTGTACTCTGAGTCAACAATGTAGATTGTCAAGTTGTCTTTGTTTATAGCATTATTACATTATTACCATGAAGGGGGGGGGGGGGGAAGGGGGGGGGGGGGGTTGTTGATTCCAAACTAAGAAGTACTACAAGTTGTAGAAAGTTTCTCAAAGTCTGAAGATTTTAATTAATTTGCTTGGAGATGCACATCTGTACAGGATACTCTGCTACAGATCAAATCTTGAATTAGTTGCCCTTTTGGCGTAACTGTGAGTGGCGGCCCCCGTAATACCATAGACTTTTACATTACACTTCAACGACTAGTGCCTATGAACTCAAATCATATACTTGTGATAATAAATTTGCTCCATGGTGTATATTTCAATTGTTGCTTGCATTTTGTGGTCTGTGGTGTGTTCAGTCATGCAGCCATATATAGAACAAACATCTAACATTGTACCTGAGTATTTTCATACAAGAGTATACCTTGCACATGTTGTAGTTACATGTATGATTATTGTATGATGTTAAATGCTTTTTTTTTTACTGTAATGACCATGCTGCAATGAAAGGAAACTGCATACAAATAGATATTCAGTTTCTCTCACATGCTCAAAATACTGATAGGTGTACTGTATCTATCAAGTTATGATACTTGACTCTGGTAGTTTAAAGTGTGTCAGTGAGTCTAGTGTTTTCAAAAGCACACAAGTCTATCATTAGAGTACATGGTCATACATCAACATGAAATTGCAACACTACACTTCAACAAAACATTGTTTTGTCAAGTGCTAGACTGGGCACTGACAGGCACTTTAGTGCAATTTATAAGGAATGGTATTTACATTGCCATGAAAGTGTTTGTATTTCATGGAGGCAGTTTGCTGTGGAGTTTTCATTTGACCTAAGCAGGTATATTAACTGCTTGACCTCCTGTTCAAAGAATACATCAACGTTAGTGACCGATTTTTCATGTATGGTGCTCTGAAATTGTGTAAGGCATGCCGCTCAAGTTACCGAGTTTAAGATGGGGCTAAGAACTCAACTTTGTCAAAATGCCACTTATTTTAAATTATGTATGTTATGTTTGCTATTTTGCAATGAGCACATTATATTCCTTGCACAATATAAATGTTCTTTATCATTCTCATGTTTATTATCAAAATTTCACAGCTCATTTTCTTCAAGGCAATTATACTTTACATGCATGTGACTTTATATCATCCAACCACTTGTCTTTCTTGGTTACTCCTTCTACAACTGTATTTCTTACTCTCTTTTTTTTTTGTTCTCTTCCTCATTTTTAATCAGAGCTTCAGTTTTTGATTTTAGCCATTTTTGTATGCTTAGGCTTTGAACTTTCAGGGGCCTCATGCATTCGCAAGACCAACAAGGTGTACTTCTGATTTAAGTGCCCCCACTTTCGTTCTAATTTCTATTTCAAATATCATTTTGTTGCTTAAGTACATCTAAACTCTAGATGTTTTGACTATCATTTACGTCATGAAAAACAAAATGTCACTGTATTGAGAAAATATTCATTCAAATAGCCATATTTCTTTCTTTTTTTGTAGACCTTAAGTGGAAAGAGATTCAAATCAATCAGTCAAAACCACAAGCGTGTTACTTTATCCATGGCCGGAGTGGCTGGATACAGCCACAGCAATATCAATACTTTCATAGCAATGTGCATCACACACCACCAACACAAAGATAATAAACTTCAAGGGTGCACCGTACCTGGCGCTGGTCTGACGGTCCCTGACCAATATGACAGTAGAAATAACAGTCGGACCAGAAACTTTTTCAGGTATTTATCAGTAATAAATGGAAAAATCTAGGTATCTACAGGACCAATGGACAGGTTGGACCAGTAGACCTAGAAGAAATGGGTGAGTGTGAAAATTGCTCCATTTTCCCTTACACTCTGGAGGGTCTAGGGCCTACATATCAAAACATACCGTATTGTAGTTTCCACTTCATTCTCGTGGTCTTTTCTCCTTGCCATTCTAGGTAGTCTTGTCACAATTAGATTCTACATACTAGCACATTGTACAAACATACACCTGGGGGGGGCGTTTCATCAACGAGTTCGTCGGAGGTTTTCACCGACAAATTTGCTATCAGCCAATCAGACGCAAGTATTTCAGTAGCTTTTAACAGTTGTCAGTGTAAATCACTGACAAAAAGTTTCATGAAACGGTCCCCTGTTTGACTGGAAAATTTACTTTACTACGTTGCAGTTTCCTTCCTAACGACAACGTATAGATAGATCTAACAAAGTTAGTTGGCCTACTACAGATTTTGATCCAACTTTGCTTGTTTGCGCGATCTGTTCCTTGACCTTCTTCACTGATGATGCTGACAAGGCCTAGTTTATCACTTCTACAGAAGTAACCATTACCATGAAGTCGCCACTCGTTCATTTACGTTCATGCACCTGTCGCTGTTTGTCCCTCTCATACTTTATTATTTCATGTGCACGAGTCTTTTTTACGTCAAGCGAAAGTAAAAAATATTTCCTTCCGTCACAGTGATAAATCTGTGTGTGGCCAGCAAGTGTGTTTGAATTCGGTTTACTGCGTTTCGTTTAACACACACACACACACTGCGTGTAGAGTGTGCTCACGCGACAGGTCGGGCATGTCCACTTTTTCATCTAGGGGGAGGCAAAATTGAAGGGAGGGTAGTCAAATCACATACTGTATCATTTTGAACTTTGGCATTTACAGCATAGGGTCGAACCATTTTATGATGGGTGTGTTTTGAAAAATGAGAGAAAATAAGGGTGGCAGTTCAATAGTGACAAAATGACTGTCCGATGGCGACCCTCTGAGAGTACTGGCGAATGGCAAATTGCATGTGTTGTGTGTGCATGGGTGCTGGATTGAGGATACTGTATCTTCCGGTGCGTGCGCAAGCTCGCTCTGAAAATCTCACAGCCTGCGCGCTGTCTGTAGGCCTACTGTATGTGCTGGATGCGTGATGTGATGTGACGTCTCGTCGCGGGATGATTCCAGAAAAAGCGCCCAAAGGTAAACAGACGGCGTAATTGACGAAGAATGTGAACCCGTCATACCTACAAAGTGATTAGTTTGCTAACAAACTGAAGTACCCACCTACTCTATCAGTGTGAATATAGTAATTTGGAATATATGCACAAGATCAGGTTAGTACTGATTTTATTTTTCTTGTTACGAATTTTTGTAAAAAGATGTCAGACTTCAGCTTCATGAGGCTGATTCGTGCGCGGAGAGGTGCGAGCCGCAGAAAAAAGCACCGAAAATATTTAGTCTGATCAGGCCCCTAACAACAGTTAGGTGCGGCAGCCTTGCATTCAGCGAACCCGCTGGCGCCCATGTTTCGATGGGTTGCTGTGCATCGGTTGATTAAAACTTGATTGTTGTAAAAAAAAAAACAGACAGAATTTTTTCTTCTTTTCATCATGGATAGTGGACATGTGTGTAACAAAAAATCACCGATTGAAGTTGCGACAATTTATATGTCAGATGTGAGGTGAATAAAAAGTGAACAGGGAGCTTCATGAGTCTCTCTCCTCGGGAGCGTCATATGAGGCTCTCCGGAGGCCTCGTGAGGCAGAGGAGTGCTCGTACGGGAGAGCAGGCCTCATGAGCGGGTTTCCCGGACTGAGTTAGGCGGACGACCGTCTGAGTGCCACTCGTCATAATGTCATGCCCCGAAGTAAACACCGAAAATTGTGAGTCCATGTGAGAGTTACTGGTGTGATGTGGTGACCCACGGAAGCTCACCCATCACTTTTTATGGCACAGACCACAGTCTTGGGTTTGGGGGCTTGATACTCAATGATAGTCGATCTAGTATCAGTTACACATAAAGTTAGGTTTGATCATAATTTTGATCATTAATTGACAAGCTATACACTATGTAACTGGAGATAATTAGAAACTGCACGATTCGACACATTTATTTGGTGATTTTAGGTAGCTTCTCACACGTTAACCTGTTGTTATTGTTACTTAGAGTTTATGTTATTGTTAGATAGGGCATGACTAAATGAGATAGATTTCTAACAAGTGTCAATTTATTGTTATTTCGAGAAGAGAGGTTTCTAACGATAGTTGCACTCACCTGAAGCAAATAAACTCTTCCAATAACTTCCACAGGCAAAAGGATAGGTAATAAATTAGTGGACCATGTAAATCCAAGCAAGGATACGTCCTTGATCCAAGCAAGATAGTCCAGAATCCATTAGATATGCACGGATATAAAAATCAGCTAGGCTACTTCAATTCCATTCATACAGCTACTAGGAGCAGCTCACCAGCTAGAATACACAAACACACGTTCAGGTGCTCCTTCTGATCTGCAGTACGATATGATGACGATACCATTAGCACTCGCAAAAAGCAATTTCAGAGCGAGAGTGTGAGTGTGTGTGAGAGACCTACCCGTCTGCACGTATCATTAATTACATGCACACACATCCACGCTCCACTGATCTGCGCTGCGCGCGATCTCTTTCTCATCGCTCGGGCCGGTGCCTTCGCACGGAAGCACATTGCGCACGCGTATGTCTTTTGTGGTAATGCATATTCATATAAAAGTTTTTAGCAAATCAGAATATCGATCGCCTGCAAGAGAAGGCGGGCTAAGGTTGGGTTGTCTGTGCTTTGCGGTGATGTTCGATTTCTCGATGACAACTTGTCCCTGCACTTTCAGTAGGGGAAATATATTATTAATTCGCATCATCTAAGAGAGTTGGAGTCTCTGACTAACTGTTTTCTCAGATGTAGAATGTTTGTAGAATTTTCCTTTTGTTGCTTTGGAAATACTGTAAGAAATCTATTTAATGACTTCTATAGCTCTGAAATACATGTAGCTATTATTTCGCCAAGTGCTGTTTATTGGAGTGTTATATCTCAGACTTCTACAAGTGGCATGTAAAATGTAATTATGCATAGAGTATTACCTAGTAATTTTCATGCTCTATAAAATCACAATTTTATTTTTTTTTTTTCATCTTGCCACTTCAGATCTTGGAATTACAAGAACAATCCTAATTGGGAGGTACATATAAGACTACAAACAGGGTATTGATATGTGTGCTATGCCAAAGCAGAAATGTTACACTCTTTGTGAACAATGGTACATAGTGAAATAAAATGAAAAATGCAATAATCTTATTTTTGTCAAGTATTTGAGAAGTCCTACGCTAAGTAATCATTGATGCATTGAAGGAATACATCTCTTCTCAGATTGCTATTAATGACAGTATTTACCATTTGCAGATGAAACAAAAACCCGGCTTTAGTGCTTCAAAATAGTTCTAAAATATGAGTTAGTGATAGAAACAACCAATGTAAAAACGTTCATTAGTATAATCAATGTTAAGTATTGTTACATATACAAAATGTAAACGAAAGTTACAATAAAACTGTCTCTAGAATATACCACCTACAGTAAGAGTTTATTGAGAAAAATAGTGATATATCTTTATATTTTAGGCTTTATTGCAAAATTTTATAAGGTAGGATATTTTGTGATACAAATGACCTACACATATTCATCAAATGTAATAACTCAAACATTTTTTAAATCACTGCTCCCAATGGTAAACAATACCTTTAACTTAAAATGACCAGGTATTAGAATTTTGAAGTCAGCATGAAGGTAGTAACTTCTGTTTTCTCTTCCTCCCTCCCCCCTCCCCCCAGCCTTTATTCAGACATGCTCTCCTTCGTATGTGAGTGTCAGAGAGCTGTAAGTCACTCTAGTCATAAGACACTTTGGTCATTTTCAAACTGATTATTGCAGCAAACGATACTATTACATTTGTGTACACACACACCATATAAACTCGCTAATACATGTATTTGTGTGTAAGTATAAGCTTGCAAGTTCAAAGGGTCCCTGCAATCTAAATGTATGTTGACCTCCATTGATGCCTTTTGGTCAGTATACAGTACAGTCGTATAACCAAAGCACTAGATACTTCAGGAAAATATGCATCATATACTTGTATTTGTAAGCATTTTTTTTTTGCTTTCCTGCACCCTGTTAAGCCATACCTCTTCAAAAAAAAAAAATCATCCAGATCAGCTTTATTCTTATCTAATTAAGTTCATTGAAGAGTTTTTTCCCTAAGGCTTTTAAAGGGGCATTCCAGACGATTTTCATAATTTCACATCATTTAGTACATAAATTGACAGCCCCATGTATAGAGTTGTTGAATTTATTGTGGTCCTTGAGCAGAGAAACCAATACAGTGGACTCTCATTATAAAAAAGTCCTCAGGACTGGCTGTAAAATAATAAACCAATATAATAATAAAACAATAATAATGCCTCCGGCACCACTTCGTGGCGGAGGCATAAAAATACATAGAGTGTATAATCTTGCAACCTAAATTTTTACTTTGACGTGTCTAGAATTTTGTTATAAAAGTGTTCGTTATAACGGGAGTACAATGTACTCTGAAAAATCTTTAACAAATTACACTGAACAGTGTTGATGACATTGGAGCCTTACATATTTCAGAAATGTAGCAGTGTAATTCCATGACAATACCGCTTGCAGAACAGGTTCACCTGTGTAGAATCAATACATGTCTTCTACTTTTGTTCTGCTTCCTTGAGCCCCAACCATGCATTCTTATGGTGAGGCTGCCTTGTCATCATCCTAAATCATTGCAATTTGTTATAAATTTTGAAAACATTCTTATTCCTCATCCCAATCACAGTAAATTCTAAAACTCTGTACTCAGTACATGTATAAATATATTCATAGTTGCTCAAATGTAAAAGTCTGCAAATCATCCAGAGGTCTCCTTTAAAGGCTTAGGTGAGCTAGAATGAAATACATGTACATGTACCTTCACACTCACACCTCTCAAAAACTTATCATTCTTTTTAACAGACAAACCTGCAAATACATAAAAAGTTGTTAAATTAGTGCATCATTGAATTAGTCAAATGGTTCAGGTAGAAATGCAAATGAACATAGATCTAAATTTATGAGTCATTGAGGTACCAAAACATCCACTTCAAAAAAAAAAAAAAAACAGAGTTGGTTAGAGCTTTCAAATGAATGGATTATGCTGCGGGTGTTTCTCTGTATGCTTTTATGTAAACCTGACAAGCATACCACTCACAAATAATCACTTGATATTCCCAGAATAGTGCAGGTACAATGTATTTTCAAAACAGCCACACAACAAAAATTAGATTTTATTATTTCTCTGATTTTTTAAAGACACACAAACAAACAAACAAACAAACAAACAAAAGAAATTGACCAAGACCTTAATCAGGCCTACTCACTTTATTGCATTCATAGCAGACATGACACACATGTAATAGATATTCATATGTAACTATGATACATTACGTAAATACTCTCTCTCTTTCTGTTTATACATACACTATGAAAACAATTAGTGGTACTTCATTACTAATATAAAATGGAACATACACATTAGCGCAGAAAAGTCAACAGACTGCAAAATGTTTACACTGCAATCATATCCTTTTTCCATACAAATATTTAGTTTTATTGTAATTGTCCACAGTGGATATGATTGATGGATGGCAACTTCAGTAATGACCCCAAAAAAGGTTCAAATAGATGAACTAGCTCTTGAATGGTTACATCATTACTCCCAAACAAGTGTAGACTACCTCATATCAATTCCACTAGCCCTTTGGCTACCACACATTTCCTAGAGATGAGCATTATGTTATAGACCATGTAAATATTATCTCAAAGGATGAACATACTAAAGGTTTAATTGCACTGACATTCAGTTCATGACTCTTAAATGGTCATGCCAATATTACTTGTGGGACTAAAGAATAATACATGCTATATTGTATCCTCACTGAAATTACAATATGTGGGTCAACATCCCTTTAATTACCATTGAAATCATTTTGGGGCACAATTATTGTAGCGGCAAATTAACACTACAATACAAAATATGGTTCGAGATGTATATATCATTTAATGTAAGGGCAAATTTTAGTGCTCACTCATCCTTTCCTTGCTTTATAGGCAAATTGTATGGCTTGAAACATTAATTCATGACAAGTCAATGTGAAATTTGTTTTCCTCCTAAGCTACCAAGTACGATTCTGTGTTGATGAACTACAGTCAAACCTTGTCCAAGTTGTATCATATTTGGACTGAAGAAATGGCTTCGACTTAGAGAAATTTGACTTATGCGGGATTAAAATCAATAGAATATAAAGAGAAGAGGACTTGAAAAGAGCTTTGACTTAGGCGATTATTCGACTTACGCGAGGTCGACTTAACCAAAATTGACTGTACATTTAAACTGCTAACCAGTGCCAGCAGTGATCAAAGATAAGTGGAAAGGTAGGTTAGTGCAAGTACTTCCACATAAGTGAGGAATGTCATTGCAATTTAATACCTTTTAACATCTGACATGGAGAAGGATGAAGCATAATGAAGAAGAGGATATTTTTGCGCAAGTAATTTTTCGCGCTCAGTCAAGATGAATTTCATGTATTTTTGATTCCACGGAATCAAGACATTACACAGTGGCACATATAGCAAGCAAAAACATTTGTGTGCTTTTATGTTCATTCTAGTTTTTGGTCACGGGAAATAAGTGAAGATTTCCACGCTAAGAAAACTTCCACTTTTACAGTACATAATAATCTACTACATTCATTACATCATAATTACATATGAGAACAATTTTTTATCAAAGCTGTTTGCATTTGTTCATAGAGACTGCATTGTTTGACTTGTAGAATGCTACTGACTGGCAATGTGCCCTTCAAAGACATCACATATGTCAAGGCTGAACTTTTGGTCTTTTTCTAAAAAGAACTACAAATGTTGGTCACAAGTGCATGCTCATTGACAAGCATTTACTATTCTAATGTTACTGCCTTGCTGTTTATGATAACTGTTCGAACTGTATTATCCATTAAGCCAATTATTGTTTCATTTTCTTTTTCTCTTTCTCTCTCTCTCTCATGTTAAGCCTCAATTCTTACGTAAATCTAACGAACATGCACCATGAACATTTCAGGAAATATGAATATGCAAGAAATTCCGAGAAACAGTTTAAGATTGCAAGATTACTGGAGTGTCACACTACTGAAAGACTCACATATTGGAGACGGAATAATGGCTGTCTCCAATAATAAATTACGTCTTGTCTTATATATACACCTTAAAGGCAAAAATCTGTATCTCTGTCCATTTTTCTTTTTCTTACATATGTCAGTAACCACACAGTACGAAATTTTGTATCTTCACCAATACTGTAGACCGAGTTCCTATCACACCAGTACAACAAAACAAGTGACTCTCTCATAAATCACATCCCATTTTATTTTACTCATTACAGGCGACTAGCAGTATAACAAAGTCCGCAAGACCAAAGTTTTTCTTTCATTATATCAAATTTCTTTAGAGTCACTCAGTAAACTATATAAAGATATGTAGATGATAATTTGGGGACCCAAATTTTTACTTCGTTGTAACGAGAATTTCATTATAACCATGTTTGTTATAACACAAGTGCACTGTACACATTTTGTCTGAAACTCCTCTGAAGCTCTTTGACATGATTTGGTACAGATGATTTGTACAGCTTGCTCTAAAGCCAGAAATACAGTCGTGCCATCATCGAGAAATTGGCAAGTATAGTTGTGGTGGGAGGGATGAGGCACATAAACTACGGAAATATTGATCCCTTTTCTGCAAACACTATCCTGCCATCATGAAAAGAGGGGCAAGCATGCAAATGATCAGTGAGATGGTGCTCACACTCCTCCTATCAGCAATCATCAGCTGGGTGGTATATTGACCTGGATCCCAAACTGCTGGCCAAGACTCCTCAGCTGCTCCTCGTATTGCACATTCCTCTGGACGACCTCCCGATAGTTAAACTTGAGGTCCTCGATCTCCTCGAAAAAGGATGGGTCGAACTGCTCGAGCTCCTTTCTCAGCTATATACAAAATAACAATGTTGATGAGACAAGTTTAAGAATGTAGTCAGTGGTCACATGACCACACATCAATATAACGCTGCAAACTCTGGGTGCAGTGGTCCAGCAACACACACACACGCACAAATCAATATCTGTACACTTGACTGCAAGGTGTAACATAGCATGCGTTCATGTCCCAGGGCTGTTGCGAAACTAGAAGCAATACAGACATAAACTTCCTCTGAGTAATGCTGCAGATGGTGAGTGCAATGCAATGCAAATGAGCTTTGTTTTGAACTCCGTCAGTATGGTCATAATTATTGATGGGTAGCACGTTGGGTAAAACCTGCTTGCTGATTGTGAGATACATTTTCACAGTTATCCCCAGTAAGTGAAAAATTCCTGAAATGATAAAACCAGTCTTACAAATCCAGTAATGCATAGTCTGCAGCATCAAGGCCATGCGGCACAATCAAAGTGCATTCACACGTGTGGCACATAAAATATCCCTGCTTCCAATACAACAGACAAACAGACAAGACATGCAGTTGCCTACAAGCATGGCATGCAGAAATAATTCTAAGTGGTACATTTGGAGTAAGAGTCACGGTTTGGGCAATGAGCTTTGATTAGCGCCTTATCTGACAAATAGGAGCACACCTTGGACAGCACCAAAAGAGACCAAAAGCATCAGGGATGCTCTAATCACAACATCCCTCAGGGAAAATTTTCCTGGTATCACACTGCATTTTGCTATGCATCTTTTTTAACACAAATGTTACACAAACTATCTCTTGCATAGCAGTTTTCTTCCACAGAAGAGCAAAGGACACCATTTGAAATATTACTCATCAGCTTAAATTCTTTCACAAATTTGAGTTGGAAAATTATTCCCTGTCTTTTGAGAGCTCACCCTCTCATTCTCCTTCCGCAGGCGCTCCATGTCCAGGTCGGATGTCTGCAGCTCCATACGGATCTTCACATTCTCCTCCATCACTGAGTTGTAGTTGTGCAGCCTCTCCACCAACTCGTCGTCCTGTTGATGGTACCAAGGGGAGCGGGAGGTAATTTAGTAGGGGTAATATTCCAGAAGCTGTCTAACCTTGCAAGGTCTCAAGGAAAGCATCACTTTTAACCAAAACTCGGATGAGATTAGGGAATGGAATGGAACTGCATGATTGTTAACTTGGCATGCACCTATCAGATCATGATGCATAAAGTAATGCAGGTTGAAAGCTAAAGGGCATTGGGGTGGGGAGGGGTAGTGTCTCATTCAGTGAGATTGGAGGGGAGAAGGGGGATGGGGGAGAGGACCACAGTTATATGAATACACTGTACATACCAATCACTATTAACTCCTAATCACAGTATCGCTGGAAAGATATGGTACTTTTCCACACCTTTGTGTCCCAAACTTATACATATCTATAGGAAATGCCTACCTGAAGAGTGCTTGCTGCTCCGTGTGACGCTCCTTTTAGACGGAATAACTTGAGTTCATTCAGGAGCTCTGCCTTCTCATTCTCAAGCCTGTGATTTGTCAATCTGGAAAAAGAGGAAGGTGTTGAATATGCAACAGCATGATTATTTACAAGTACTTTGTTAAAATGAGACATCACTTTTCACATTGTTACATCTTATTCACATACAAGCGTTTGTCAAGACCTTGCGTCTGACAGCACCTCATACTCTGAAGTCAAGTCTCGAGTATACTCAGGCAGGTGTATACGATAAAATATGTTTGTTATGGCACAGTCAGCTTGTCCTCAGTGGGCTTAAAGACACACTGTAAATTGTGAATGTTCAAGTGCTTTGGTCAAGCAAGGCAAGAGACAACCAGCTGTCAGTATTCCATGTGTTGATGTGCAAACTGTATTCACTGTTTACTTAGGATACCTGCACACATGAACTAGAGTGCAGCAGTGGCAGGGAATGCTTAATTCAGACAGTTAGAAAAATTCATACATGTGGCAGAGAATTCTCATTCAAGCATGTGACAAGAATTTACTGGTAGTAGAAATGGTCGAAAGAGCCCATTCCAGATGGTAGATAATGGGTACTACAGCACAGAAAAAAATAACACCCCAATGATTGGCAAGAGCACCTGTACAGTGCTTTACTGATGCATTCAAATCAATAAATGCCTCTTTCTCACTCTGGACGTTATCAAAGCTACTCAATTCATTTCTTCCTTTGACCACATTTTGGTACTCTTGATTCCTGTTTTGCATGCATAAGTTGTGGCTATGTCATTCCTGGGCCCTGTTTTACGAAGAGTTAGAATTGATTATAAAGTTGATTTCTATGATACAATAAGTCTACGGCAGCCTGTGTGTTACGGAAATTTAAAATCAATTTTATTTTTTGATAAAACGGGGCCCTGGTTGTAGAAAACATGACAAAGAACCAAGCACACTCTACCTGGTCTGCTGCAGCTGCTGCACCACGTCCCCCTCCAGTCCTCCTCCTCCTCCCCCCTCCCTCCCAGGCAGGGGGAAGCGCTCCAGGATGCCCACCTTCTCCCGCAGCTCCCCGATCTCCTTCAGCATCGCCTGCTCCCGACGGGCGGAGTCCTTCAGGAGTTGCCGCAGGTCTCTCAGTGTCTCATTCTGCACAGGGGAGATAACACACACAACCAGCTGGAGCTGAAAGTGATCTTTAGATGACTGCAAACACTCACACACACACACACACACACACACACACACACAGGTATATTTGCCCACACAAATACCAGTACTCACGCATGCAATGCCCACACACCTGCATTCACACACAAACACAATGATGTGTGTTCTTACACACACACATACTACACATCCTCTTGTTTCCCTTATTCATAATTCAAAGTTCATTCAGTATTTTGGAAATCAAACACATGATAAATCAATTATTACAAATAAAGGAAAGAGTACTCCAACATACATGTTGTACAACTACTGCTTGAAAACACACTCATATGCATACATGCAAATTTACAAAAGTTACTAAAAGCACATACTGATTAATATCTTTAAACCACGACCTAATCTAATCACACACAGTCGATTAATGTATGCATTAATGTACCACCCCTACCTAAAGCCTTTGTCTATTAGTTGTCTGGTTCATACACACGTACAAGATGCTTACAAAAGATTTGTAGAGAGATTAATAAAAAATCGACACTATAATACAAACATACATGTATCAAAGAGGGGCCTGAATAGTGCAGAAAAAAAAAAGAATTGTAGAGTCAGTTACACTGAAATATCAGAAATTTGAAAGTAAGTTACGGTTGGAAGGTCAAAAAACAACTACAACAAACAATCAAAAGATAGAGAGAGAGAGGAGGTCATATGAGAAAGATGCTACTTGCCTTCTTCTCTACATCCTGCTCCATACCCCTCAGCTTCTCCTCATACATCCTGGTCACCACAATGGACTTCCAGCTCTTACTGTCTGCCCCTTCCAGCCTGGGCCCCCTGGCCTGCTCGATGGTCAGCTTCTCTTGAATCTGTATGGTCAAATCCACAGCAGGCATAACGATGAAATTCACATCCATTTTTTTTTTCATATTGATATACATCATGTGCTCTTCTGCTATATTATGTTATCTTTTCTTCTGTTTCATTCTGAGATTGTTTGTTTGCTTGTCTTTTTTTTTTCTTGCTTAAGCTTTTTGGTTTTGTTTGTCATGTTTTGTTTTGTTTGCTTTTTGGGAGGCATGTTTGCCCAGCAGGGATACACCAAATTCTGACATAAAAATGTAAATTTACATTTAATGTTACCTATTGATTGTTTCCAGAGAAAATAAATTCTAAAATTGGTACCATCATGGCTCATGATCTCTGCTAAGTATCTACATGATGGCTCATAAAATCTTCAAAAATCTGTGCATCTTTAGTCTCTCTTCTTCTTTTAATTCAGTTTGCTGTTATACATGTGGTAATGTATCTTTTTAGACTATTCCTGTTTTTGTTGTTAATTTGATTTGCTTAACTCACTCATTGCTGTGTTGCTTTTTGTTTTGTTTGTTGGTACATTGTATTCATAGCCTCTCTGAAGAACAGCCCCACCTGGCTGATTAAGGGCATTTTATCCCATGATCAAATAAGACAAAACAAACAAACACACAAACCTCATCCAGCTGCTTCTGCAGTCTGTTCTTGTCGGTAGTGACGTCTGCGAGGCTGACCCTCAATCTCTGGGAGGTGTCCACCTCCCTCTGCAGCTCCTGACGTAGCCGTTCGTTCTCCGCCATGGCCTTGGCCACACCCCTCTGGGTGCTCTCGTAGCGGGTGGAGAGCTGGCCCCCGACCTGATGCCTCAGCTTCTGTAACTCTTCCTATTACCGTTGTAAGAAAACCATCACAGAGAACATTAATGCTGGGAGGATGGCTGGGTTTTTTAAGAGCAGACCAGCAACAATCACAGTTTTCTTCACTTTGCCATAACTTGCCAAGCTTTTATCACTGGCATTATGCTACAGTTCTTCCCTACCCCCTCCAAAACAACAACAGATAACTTTATAAGAATGAAAAAGAAATATTAAAATGTTGGCTTGTTCATAAAATCAAAGATTCAGGTGTAATAAAAGCAAAGATTCAACTTGCAACATTACAAATGATGATAATGATGTGAGATCTTACGAGACAAATGGATAAAAGACTTCAGTATCACTATCTAGTATCATCATCATCATTGTCATTCCTCATCGTTGTCATTATCTCTTGTCATCATCATCATCATCATTACTATCATCATAATCATCATCAGCATCATCATCAGCATCATCATCATCATTATCATCACATAACTATTATCATCATCACCATCCTCATTATCATCCTCATTCTCATCATTATCTTCATTATCATCATAACCATCATCATCATCATCATCATCATCATCATCATCATCATCATCATCATCATCATCATCATCATCATCATCACATCATCATCACCATTACTATTATCATAATCATAATTCTCAAGAAGTTGCCAATCTTACCTTGAGCCCTTTGTTCTCATCCTGAAGGGTGTGGATCTCTGTCTGGGTGGTAACTCCGGGCGCCTTTTTCAGCTTCTCGTTCTCCTGCTGGACTCGCTCCACCACCTTCTTCATCAGACCCACTGTCCTCTCAAGTTCAGCCACTGACTTTCCGCTTGTTCCCTGCTACATGTAGAAGCATGACAACAACTGCTATTGTGTTTTGTGTGTGTAGTGTGTGTGTGAGTGTGTGTGTGTGCACACTAAGGAGACACAGAATGAGAATACAATGCATGACAGTGTGGCTCTGCTTATATACTTTCAAAATCTGAAAAATCATTACATTGATATTCAAGCAAAAAACAATACAAGAAATTTGAAGAGATTTAATACACCACTGTCCTTTGACTATGATAGTATCCAAAGTGATATCTGAAGGAGTGTTGACAGGTGGTATGGCCACTTAAATTTTGTTAAATATCATTGTCATACTTTTCTGATAATCACTGTCACTCATTTTGACAGAATTCTCTTTTTTTCACTTTGACACTGCTGACAATATCCAAATGGGTTTTATTTCCATTTAAAAAGCAGGACCCATCGATAGAAGACACCTCACCTTCTTGCTGGTTCCCCCAGACACGTTGGCCAGTTTGCTGGCAGCCGCCCTGCTCTTCTTCCTCTCCCGCTCCAGGTCTGACTTTAGCGCCTCGTTGTACTTCTCCAGGTCGTCCACGCGCTGCCGGAGCCGCGGGACGTCGCGCTTGGCCTGCTCAGCCTCGAACCGCAGCTCTAGGTTCTCCTGAGAGAGGTCCAGGAGCTGGCGTTGGAGCTCAGTTTCACGCTCGGCTGTCCTGACAGCTGGGGCGCTGGCATGTGTTGCTGCACTTGTCTGAACAGCATAAAACACAGGGTGTGATGCCTGGTCAAAACACAGCCTATTCTTGAATGCGTCAGGTAGCATCATAATAGCAACCTATAGAAATTTTTCTTTAACGACACGGTTTATGGTATTTTTCCTTTTCTTTTCAGCAAAATCACATGAGTAACAGTCAGAATGAGAGGGAGAAAGATAAAGAGGGAAAAAAACAGCTTCAAGTTCACTTGTGAATGCAATTTATAAAGAAATTCAATCATTGGAAGCAATAATGGCTGAGCTATCAAGCAGAAATTAATATCAAAGACATTATATTTGTCTCTGGTCGCATGCTTTCTGAGATTTTCTTAACCCATTGAAGACGAGTCCTGAGTATAATCAGGCAGGTCTCTGTGGGAAATGCATGTTGTGGCAATATCAGCCCATCCTCGACGGATAAAATCATCAGTTTACAGTTTCAACATGCGATTTAACACATTGCCTATAAAAAAAACCTGGTGGACCCCAAGAAAAGTCTGGAATTTTATGAATCTACCAGTAAAAAGGTTACACGACTTGTACTAAATATCTCACATTTTGCCTCACACAACCTGTACAATAGAGTTTCATGTACCTAAAATTTGAGGTAGTATAGCATGGCTGCATGCAATTACAATCAAGCATTTCCAATGTTCAAGCGTCAATCTGACTCAAATACATTCCTGCAAATTTAACATAACTACACCATTTTACCGCAAAGACACACCTGCTGTGAAAACTTCAAACTGGAATTTCACAGCTTACTATTCATCCAACAGTTATAGATAGAATGTCTACGCAGCATCATCTCTATCATTTAGCCACTTCTTTCTTTTTCTACCTCACATACCACGGGCATGATCCTCTCCCTCTCTGCGATCTCCAGCCGCTTCTGCAGATTCTCCATCTTGTCGTTGAGAAAGTCATTCTTCTGTTGCAGTTCCTGGACCACCGCCTCGTGGCCCAGAGCCTGTCGCCTCTGCAAGGATGAGATCTGAAAATTGGGGACAGCAGAAAAGGTTGGTCAACATTTCTATTAAAGACAGTACAGCTTTAAACACGCTGACCTGTCACTAAAAGAAAGAAAAAAATCCCTACATTTGACATAGAGTATTTAGAGCTCCATCACTGCAAAACAAATGGTAATCAATATTCACATCAACTTTGCTTAGTCTAGTGTTAGTCTGGTGTCTAATGTGACTAAATTTCTTCATTATATTTTCCAATGCTGGGAGATCTTCAGCTACTTAAACTATTAGGCAAATCGCAAAATAATCAAGCAATTTTGAACAAAATCTACACATCCTGCCATGACTGTTGTTTCCAATCTGAAATCATGTACATGTACAGTACTCTCCGCATAATCAGGTAGGCTCGGGCAGAGCGTTTCTTACCTGATTAAGCGGAATACCCGATTAACAGAAGAACACGTCTCATTTACAATTGACACACACAGTGTGTATTTACATGCATTGTATACTGCACCAAACACCTACCCTGTATGCTTAACACACGTGCTTGCACGGCACATTATAAATATCTTACACTTGCTCAGTCATAAGCAATATAGTTTACACTCTTTTTTATGGACAAATATGTCTTCAGAACACTTTGTCGTTTGACTATAGACTCCTCGCTAACACGGAGGCGTTTTCCGAAATGAACACGTCTCTTTGCGTGCACAAGTCACGTAGAATGTCGGGTTACTTTTCGAGAAGTGACTGGGGAAAAGCAAAATTATATGGAGCTTGCCAGATGGTGCATGGCCTGATTTTCATTGCAACCTCTCGTATAGTGAATGTTGTTGCGGAGCAAGGCAGGAGCGCAATTGTGTTCAACTCCTGTCTGTCTATGCAGTTGTGAGTGCCAGCTACATTTGTAATGTTAGTTTTTGTGTGACAAGTCGGTATGTGTACAAGTCTTTGCATGTTTAATCACTCCCAAAATGATTGGTCTTCTTCACAAATTAAGCAGAAAATGTGATTAGCCATGAAAAGAATTGACATGCATGATTTCTTAAAGTGTTACATCTGCGATAAAATGTGGGTAGAAATTAGATTAGAAGAAAAATTTTTACCCGTTTATGCGGAGAGGCAACCCAATTATCAGGTAATTTTAATGTGCATTGGAACTGACTCTGACAATACTACCCAATTAAACGGAGTACCCGTTTAAGCGATACCCGATTACGCGGAGAGTATTGTACTTGTCAGTCCTTCCGGCTATCAACACTGTGACAGCTATTTACAATGCATGTATTGGTAAGCACATCTTTTGTATTGTTCTCTGAGATAACTGCTTTAATTGCACAAAGGTATGACTGATTCGTGTCTCCTGTTCATATTCATATCTTCTACCATATTAATCACAGGAACCTGTTGTAATATAAATCAAACCTACATTAACTTTCCATATTTAGGAGCTGACCAGTTTGAAAGTATCACATACAGGCTAACCTCATCTTGTAAGTGATGATTTTTCCTCCTCAGGTCTTCGAGCTCGGCCAGTAGTGCAGACGATGGCTCGTCAGACGCAATCTTCCTGGTGGCTGAGAATTCTCCTCTTGTGGTCGATGACTTTCCTCTCTCATTTCTGGAAAATGCCATAGTGGTAGAAAAGTTTAGCTACATTTGGTCTACTGGCACACAAGTTACAGTGTATAAGTGTAGCACTACAAGACATCAGCATGAAGAAAATGAATAACCCAGTTTGAAGCAACATCTCATATAAAGAAGAGAAAAGATCACCTGATCATGAAGAACTATTAAATTCTGGCATACAGTGAGCTATTCAAGCTACAAGCAAATTACTGGATTTACTTCATGAAAGCAATGGCTGACTACATGATACCTATAGTGTATCTAGCATGCTTTCTGATATTTAACATATAAGTATTTACAAGTACTCCTTTACCTTGGACAGTAATTTCAGAAATACATTGGGTAGTAAAATCAGGAACACTTGAAAACTTGCACAGGCAGTTAAGATCATTGAGGACATACATTAGCTAAAAGCTAGTCAATTGATTGTCCTCTCCGTTGTCTTTAAGTGGTGTCTGTTTTGCTCTGTTAGGACAGTTTCATTTTGCTGCAATTGCACATGATACAGAGTGACAAGTCAAATAGACAATTGCACATGATACAGAGTGACAAGTCAAATAGACAGTAAGACTGGTTGGCTGATGCAACAGATACTACATTGTACTCAATGAAAGAATACAGAAAACAAAACAACATCAATCCCCCCCCCCCATAAATAAAGAAGTGTTTTATAAGTTACGACATATTTTCTACTTATACAGGGCATTTCCAACTGTAACAATACCATCATTCAAGTATGGTTGAACCTAAAATGGAGTAGTTGCATTAAAGGAGAGAGCTTCCTTTCTAAACTAATTCAGACTTCAATCTACTCAAAAGCTTCAGAGTCTTTGGCTTCTATTCTGTGACTCTTTAACCCGTTGAGGACGAGTCTCGAGTATACCCAGGCAGAGATTTATTTGAAACGCGTGTTATAGCAAAATCAGTCTGTCCTCAATGGGTTAAAACTCTCTCCAAGGTTTAAAATCTATGAGACTTTCTCCTTGACTGGTCACATCCCACCTGTTGAGGGCCTCCTTCATCATCTTGTTGCTCTTCTGGAGCTGTTCAATCTCCCTGTCTCTCTCCTTCAGCTTGGCCTTGAGGGACTCCACTTTCTTCTCCCACTTCTTACTCTCTTCCCAGCGCGCAACCTCTAGGGCAGACTGTAAAAATAAAGACAAAATAAATTAATGCTGTAACACCAGAAACATTCATGGCATGAAACTTTTTTGTCCAGTATGGGGCTAACGACCTTTTTTTTTTTTTTACCATGTAGCATGACACTTTAAAGAATTGGTGACCATGACAAATATCATGAGTACATCATATGTACTGGATTGTGTAGGCAAAAACTTTCACAAGCATTTTACTGTCAAGAATCGGGGCTCCTTGTGAAATTTGCAAGGTTTAATGCATGCAAAAATGTCTGGTTTTATAGTATGTATATGAATTTGTGGCATGTCTCACATTCGAGAGGCCGTCCACTAGAGCTATCCTATGCAACTATACAAACTTAACTGTGAGACACTTTCACTATCATTTTTCACTTACGACAGATTGCATAATTTTCTTCAAATCACAATTGCATGAAAAAAAACAAGCCTACAATCACTGTCAAGATGCGATGTCAAGTCACAAAGACATGTGTCATTCACCTAGCGTCATTCTTTTAAAAAAATCTTGATTATCTCTGCAGACATGAAGTAGCCCTCCGCGCTGTCAGTATCATTAGTCAATAAAAAGCACAAATGCTAACAAAAGGAAACATGACAAGAACCAATAATCACCGAGAACTTTTATACCCATTACAGTAGGATCAATCAGAAACATACTTTTGATACATGATACACGACAGAAATAGAATACCTATCATTACAACAGCTTTGATATGTAATCAGGGAAATGTCGCATAAAAGTTAAAACTAAGCATTAGCCAGAAAATCAAACAAAAGTCTCTGGAAACTCAATTCTGATTGGCTGATACCCAACTTACATGAACGATGGATTCGCTGACTTACGTTTGCTTATGCAACAGGGCCCTGGATGGCAAAATTTTAGCTTTGTACAGTTCTTTATTTTCTTTGATTCTGAGAAAAACTAACTAAGAAGTCCCAAATGAGACCTTCTAGTTCAGACAACCTTATTGCTTTACCTGTTCTTTTTTGTTCCCCGTATCTGTGGCTTTCCTGCTGCTCTGCACCTGGGCTTCCAGCTGCCTCACTTTCCTCTTCAGTGCTGAAACCTCGTCAATGTCCCCCAGGTCACGTTCAGGTTCCTGCAGATAAATTGTCATTTTATAGTTCATTGTTATGTGCCATTGTTGTCTTAACCCTAACTGTGCTTTGTTCACCCCACTTGGTATACACACTGGAGTGGCTTCTTTGATAATTGGCACAAATGTCTGGAAACTAACTGTCAATTATTAGAGGCTACCTAATCTCCACTAATCCCTATTGTGTCACCTTGGACTTCTTGTTGGACTGAGGCACATTGCTACACCTGAGTGGGCTTGCTTATCCCCAACTACAATGTAGGTCAAACTTGGATGGATGGATTACTAAATGCTAATGAAAAAGCCTGGCAGGTGAAGCTAAGTGCCTGGCACATGAAGGGTTAAATAAAAAAGGGGGTAGCTCTGAATGTAACATAGTGCATCATAACAGTAATATTTACAAAGCAACTATTCACTATGAGGTATACAGCACTTTCACATACACTAAATTCAAGTGTGAAATGATCTTATAACGATCACAGTTTTACACATATAACTGTAGAATAACAATATCCTAATTACGCAATGGTGAGCATCACTACGAAAATGTTAATAGTTGTACCAGTACTTTCAGCAGTCTGAAATAATAATGCAGTGTCGTAACTAATGACAAATTGTTCCACAATTTTAAAGAGAAGGTAGAAAATGAACAATCACAGACAGATTTAGTATTGTACATAAAATTGTACCTGCAATGCTGCAAAGTCTAGAAATTCTTTGGAGTACTGCACAAGCCAAATATTTTGTGAGGTTTTTATTTTTGTGAATTTCGCTACTTAGGTGCTATTTGTAAATTTAAAGACACACAGAAACACTGACTCTGATCCCAATATGAATGTGACTTGCACACATACACTTCTCCATTCAGTACTGCACTCCAGAGCTCTATGATCACAAATTTAACCACTCACGAAATCGTTGGCAAGTCCCGATTTGTGAAAAATTAGACTCACTATATATGGCGTATACAGTACCATGATTCACCCTAACTTTCTGGGAAACATTTAAGAAAACTACATTACCACAACTCACTTTAAAAGGCCACTAAAAAGAATTGTAAAAATTTGAAACTCACCTGTTGTGTTGTTTGTAGCTTCAGGATATCTACTTCCTTTTCCAGGCCCTCCTTTTCTGATTCAACCTTGATAAGTAGCTTGGATTTCTTCTGAAATTCCTGAAAGGAAAAGAACATAGTCAGAGCATTACTCATTCATGGTGGCACTGCCACACCTACATAAATGTACAGTGTATGTACATGGAAATGAACTTTTAGAAACAAAGTATCATGAAATGATATGAATGAAAATAAATATATAAGACTTAGCAAAGGATTTTGAGATTACACCTCAGCTACTTCCTTTGCCGACAATAAGAACAAAGCAAAATGTAAGCTGAAATACTTGTAAAAACAGTTATCTTTGATGGTCTACATGCCCACATGTCTACGCAATGTAGAATATATTATGCCAATTATGAAAAGCATTGACAAAGTATAAATGTCTAGGACTTTTATCTTTGGCTTCATGCACTTAGCAACAAATACAGTCGCGTGGAAACAGAAATCTTCATTGTCACGCAATGTCAATTAAGACAGAATCAAAGTAAATTTAAGACAGGATAGGAGAACCTTACTATAGCAAAATTACTATATCCCACTCAAAGATGTATCTTTTCAGGTAAGTACACAAACCTCTTTAACTTGTTCCAGTTCACGGGTGGCACTAGACACTTGACCTTTGAACTTCTTGACATCTTTCCTGGCCTGATCCAGTCTGCTCTGAGTTTCCTCCAAGACTTCCTACGTGTCCGAGACAAGAAACCAGAAAATGAAACACATCATCATCATCAAGTGACACAGCATTTTAGTTAGGGGAAAAAAAAAGCTTTCAAAAGTTACTTGCATTCTGTTGTGACCTTCAAAGTATATGTATGTACAGGTTGTATCTACATAACTGATTACAACGTATGTCAAGATACAATTTTCAATGTATCTACAGTGTAGGTTTGTTAATGTCCTTACTACTGTTATCAAAATGGCTTGTTATCATCATCGTTCATACTTGTTATTATCAGTATCTACTGTGGACATGACAAGATCAGCAATAAGCTAACTGGCCACTGCTATGTGGCTATTGGTAACTGGCTATTGCTGTATTATCACCTTGTAAATAAAAGGATTTTATTCCTTAGTGTTCTAACTTAATTATTTTGTACTTCAAGAAACCAGCATTCAACGAAATGAACTGAATTGAATTGGATTGTGTTGAACTAACTTGCATTGAACCAAACAGAAAGGAACTGAATTGAATGGTACTGAGTAGAATAAAGTTGAGTTGAATTGAACGGAATGTAATTGATCTGAAGTGAACTGAACGGAATGTAACTGATCTGAAGTGAACTGAACTAAATTGACCTAAATTCAATTCAGTTGAATAGAACTGAATTGAAGCTATGTTGAATTGTCTTCAAATCTTTGTTGAAGACTTACCTTTTTTCAGAAGCCTTTGATTAATTTATTACTTATTTTTTGTGTGTCTAATCAGTAACAATGTCAGGAGCACTGTTACATCACAGCGCAGTAGAGTATATTTACATAGTAGCTGCGCTATACAAATTTGTCTAATTATTATTATTATTAATAGACTTTGGGTGAATTTGAGTTTTATTGATGGGAACCAGTCCCTGATCAGGACATCACCTTCAATTTCTTGGTTTCCTTGTCAATGAGTTTCTGGATGTTGAGTTGCTGTTCATGCTCTGTAGCCTGAGCCTTGGCGTTCTGCTGGGCCGTGTCTACCATGTCAGCTCTCAGCTGCAGGAGTGCCTGGCTCAGAGACTACGTGGTTTATACATATTTGAAAAACAAACAAACAAACAAACCAATTATGATGATGATAATGCTGATGATGAAATCATGATAACAATGTTGATGATAATGACTGTAATTATACGACAAAATAGATAAAAAGACATAAACATAACAGTCACAATAACAGTGATTTTTTTTTTTTCATATACATAAACATTTCCATTTCAAATTGTAGTCACAGAACCACAAGGCTGAGATGCCTTATATATCACTTCCATAACTTTCCTCTGAGTAGTGATGACGTGTTTTAAGGGCAGAAGCAGGTACATGTATTCGAAGAGAGAATGTTTGAGCAAAATGGATGAACTGAACTGAAAAAGGAAAGAAAATGAAAAAGAAACAAAGTACAACTTTACGTTGTAGAAAAATGATTACCTCATTCCAATACTGATTCTTCTACAGTCAAGGTTAAAAGAGAGATAGAAAGAAGGATAGAAGTAGTAACACACCTTGTGCTGCTTCTCTTTCAGAGCGAGTTCGTTCTTCAGTCTTTCCACCATGTTCTTCATCGTGGTGGTGGGTGCCTTTGAATTGGCCGCCCTCTGAGAGTCAAGCTCTGCCTCCAGGCGCTCAATCTCCGCCTCCTTCTCACCGATGGTCTCCCTGTGGCTGGCAATCGCTGCCTCCAGTTTCTCCACCGCGCCCTTCTGATCTTCAAGCAGCCTATTAAAATACAAACCAAAATGCTCATAAACTCTACATAACTGTAATGAACACTTCACTATTTTTCTGTTTTGTCTGCACAACTGGTGTTAATGATGTAGCTATTCTTCATTTCTTGACTAGTTGGAATGTTTCAAAATGAAATGACTAAATCCAACCCTACTGGTAGTGAACTCTGCATGAAAATCACTGCACATACATGTACATGTAGATGCTACAAGAAAGTCAGTGGCAATACAGGCAATTTAAGAGCAGAAAAATGATTTTCGACTGTCTTATTGTCACAACAGAAAGATAAAAAAACAACCAGGGAGCGAAGGAGAGAGGTAACTTTATTACAACTGATTGACAAATTGCCCTACATCGACATAAATAAGCATTTTGAATTAATCTGTGTTTTAGCAGTAGCCATGATAAAACAAATCATGGGCGTACATACTATAAGGATTAGAACCAGCACTTGCTGTCGGGTGGAAGCTTGGTGGTCTAGTGGAGATGATGCCTGTCCAGAGATCAGGAGGTCATAGGTTCGAATCCTGCTCGGGTATGTACGCCCATGACTTCTTTTATCATGGCTACTACTAAAACACTGATCCGTTCAGTGCTTATTTACATCAATGTAAGGCAATTCTGTCAATCAGTTGCAATAAAAACATCTCGACAGAAGAATTTCATGAATTTGAATAATTACGCAGTACCCACTGCATGCTGTAAGGATTACAACCAACACTTGCTGTTGGGCGGAAGCTCGGTGGTCTATTGGAGACGATGCCTGTCCGGAGATCAGGAGGTCGTAGATTCGAATCCTGCTCGAGTATGTATGCCCATGATTTCTTTTATCATGGCTACTACTAAAAACACGGATCAATTCAGTGCTTATTTACGTCGATGTAGGGCAATTTGTCAATCAGTTGCAATAAAAGCCACATACTGTAAAACATGATATATTCGCGGCATGAATTTTTCGCGAATTGGAACTGACAGCCTTTTTCGTGTCATGAAATTTTTGCAAATTGCCACTGGCGTTCAATGCATATATTGTAAACAAGGACTTTCGCATGCATTTTAATTTCGCAAAACTTGGCGCTCGCGAAATTCGCGAAATTAAAGTGCACGCAAAATTTCCTCGTTTTACAGTAGCTGTCATCAATGCTGTACTCTTTTGCTATGTCTTCTGCACATCTGGTCTCAGGTTGCTGCTGATGTAGCTATTCTTTATTTCTTGACTGGTTGGAGTGTTTCCAAGTCAAACAACTAAATCCTACCCTACTGGTAGCGAACTCTGCATGAAAATCACTGAACATACTTGCAGATGCTACAAGAAAGTCAGTGGCCATACAAGCAATTAAAGAGCAGAAAACTGATTTTCAAGCGAACAGAAAAAAAAGATGAGAGTGTCATTAGATCTCAACTTCACAACAGAAAGACAAAAAACTATACCAAATAGTGAAGAGGATATGCAACTATCTTGTCTCCTTTTCATTGTTTTGTATGTGATCACCTCTCCTTGTTCCTCTGGTATTCCTTGGTCTTGCGGTTCAAAACATCCTTCCACTTGGCCACCTCCGTATGGGCTGCCTTGAGCTTGACCGACATAGCGGCCATGGCGTTGTCCTGCTGGGCTACAAGATCCTCCAGCTCCTGGAGACGGGCAAACTCACGGCTGCCTGGCACTGGTGGGGCAGGTTTGTTGACAAGTTCCTTTTGATGGAATAAAAATTAATATTATACAAATGATGCACAGGATAGAGTGCGTTAGTGGAGGCGTAGCACACTCGAGGGTATTTACAATTGTGAAACATGCACGAGGCGAAGCCGAGTGCATGTTGCACTACATTGTAAATACCCGAGAGTGAGCTGCATCTCCACTAACGCCACGAAATAATCCTGTGCTTCATTTGTTTTATAAAATGGGTCGAAAACTAACAGCATTTTTCACGTACCTTTGTGCGTCAATACCAGTCAGCTACATGTAGCACTCGAGAGAGAGAGTCGAGTCAAGCACGTCGCACTCGGAAATCCCTCACATGTAAGTACTGTACGTATAAGAGTACTGTATACGTACGCCACATAATATGTTATGCACACAAGAAAGGCCGGCCGGCAGCCCGAACCAGAAGTTGTTTACAGGATTGACAGCGCGTATAGTAGCGCGCGACGCACTTGTAACAACTGACTGAGTGCGCACTGGTACTGCAGTGCAATGGTACTAAAGCAATCAAAGCCCACGTGACTCATTTCAGCGCTTCCTATTGGCTACGTTCTTGAACCCACTTTATAAATTATAGTAACATGTGTTGTTGTGGTTTGTCCATTGGCATTGATGAGGACAACAACAACATAAAGCACACGTATAATGATACAAGTGTTACAAAATAAATATACAGTTGAACCTCCCTTATCCGGCCTCCCTTTATCCGGATCTCTCTATTATACGGATGCAATCTCGCCGTGATTTTTTTAAATAGTTACGGTAGGAAAGGGGGATTCCCAACTCCTTGAGAACTCCTACACAAACACACATGAATTACACATACTTGATATTTAAGTAAATCATCCCAAGAATTTATAAAAGAAAATGATTTCATTCTTGCAAACACGAACCTCTATTTTGGGGTCTGTTACTGAGTGTAACAATGAAAAGGTTGCAGTATACACATTACTACATGTGGTACTACAATGGGCTACATCAGTACATGTGTATGTATATGTACATGTATAAAGCATTGAGTCTCCCGTATCCGGCCAAATCCCTTATCCGGATGAGCCCCGGTCCCGACTTGTCCGGATACGAGAGGTTCAACTGTACATGTATGCTGACACTGAAATAGATATAAATTTGGTCATGAGTTATATACCTGATTTTGATTCAATTACCACTGTATTAATTTGCTGTTCATTGAACAATTCCCAACTTCATTCAAAGCACTCTTGTCTTACTAGAAGACACTTTTAGTATCAAAAGCAACTCTTCAAATAACCCTTAACTGCAAACTCCTGAATAACAACAAAAATTCCAAATAATGATCCACCCTAAAGTAAACAGTATGTTTCAGGATTTACAAATTTATATCAAGATTACTCTCCTGAGAATTTTCTAAAGGTTCTTGGAGTTTTCAAAATTTTCTTCAAGCACTATACAAATCTATTCTTTCCTCATGCTCATATGACACTCGACTTCTAGCCTCTAGAGGCAGACTGTTGATAATATCAAATGATGGTGTTCTTACAGTGGCCGCTTTCTTGAACTTGTTGAAGGCAAGGTCATTCTGGGCATGCAACTTCAGCTGAAGGTCATGAATCTCTGACATATAGTTGGCACTCTCATCTGCTGCTTCCTGTGGAGAAAGAAATTAACAAAATGTTGCAATGACACTGCACAGTTTTGTTGTTTGTTCTTTGGGAGGGAGGGATGTAAACTGTATGCTAATTTGACCAGAGGCTACCTTCTTGTAATTTTGCTTAATTCTAGTAATACTATTCACCTCCCCCCCCCCCCCCCCCCCCCCATGGGACAATGATGTTCAAGTGTTTGCTGTTCTGCTACATTTTCTTCTTTCTTCCCCTTGTCATACAGTAATAAGTTATACAAATAATGTAATTGTTATGACTACTGGTCTGCTGTTTTGATATTAGGGTTTTTTGGCAGAATTTGCATTTTTAAAAGCACAAAATTATGTTGAACTAACTCACTCAATATTGAAAACAAATATGACAGGAAAGGACTGGAAAGATTGGATTCTCATAGAGTCATAGTTGGTGAAATTATTCTTTCTATGCCTGAGACATCTAACACATTTCTTTTTTACTTCTCCCTAATCTTCTCATAAGATAACACTCCAGAGAGAAATTGCAAATAATCTCACCTTTCGTGACTGCTCCAGGAGTTCAATGTACTTATGCAATGCTTCCTCCTTTTGCTGGATACGATTCTGAAAAGACAAAAAGCATTATTGAACAAAACTATTACAGCTTGAATCTGCTTCAAATACTTCAGGAAATATGAAACACACAACCTACTTTGTATGACTATACTAAGTTAGAACATGACTTGTTCACAATCAAGTGACTACTTCTAATACATGCAACACTGTTGATGTGACCCCTACTCACAAGGTTGTTTAAACGACTTAAGCAAGATAAGGTGAGCGTATTTAATATACAAACAATAATTAGTATTTTTACTCACTTAACAGCAGCACCACATGAAGCAAAAATGTCTTAAAATGTGCGCTGAAATTGTATTGTGCAAAAAAAAAAAAAAAAATAACAGGAAAGGATATCACTCAGGAAGAAAATGATATTCAAGTATTACATTAGACCAAATAATTTGCTTGACAGATAAATGAAAACTTTGTTATCAATTTTACTTTTTAACATATACAGCAAGGGAACCAAGACAAAATTGAAATTATGGATTGGATATCCTGGGGGGAAAAAAGGAAAATAAGCCAACCTGTAAGCCTTCTATCTGAGTCTGGGCCACCTTGAGGGCCTGTTTGTGCTCGCAGGATTCCTCAATCTCCTTGAAGCGCACCCCTTCAGACATTGCATCCTTGATCACCTCGTCGCGATCGGACGAGGCGGGCAGTCTCATGCGGAGCTCGTTGATCACTCGGTCGCGAGACAGGAGGTTGCTCTCCGTCTCGGACAGAGTCTTCTCCGTCTCTGATAATTTCTAAGTGTGTTGAGAGTGACACAAATGCAGCTTTAGTCAACCTCTTGTGGTAAGTTGCAACACGTGGTAGTGATTGGCATGTAACACCACATTCGATTCATGTATACATCTTGATCTGATAAGCTATCAAAGAATGGTAACTTACGATTTGACAACATCCTTGGTCAGTATATGAAATCGTAGCAATATTCCTGGTTACAAAACATCATTGTCTTACAAGTTCAAACAAACAGAGAAATATGATTTCTGAAGAGTGATATCAATCAGAAATGGAGTAAAAGTGTGATGTCGAGTTGACAGACCCTCACGTTTTAACAATTTTGAGTATCGCATTTACATGAGTATTTGCATGTGGTCATAGAAGAAACTGTCAGTGTAAGTGCCTGCAGTGTACCCTGACATGTGCATGTAAATATTTTTTGATACATGACTCCTATTTTTAGGTGGCAAATTATTGCACATTGTTCATTTAAGCCATTGAGGACGAGTACCGAGTATTCTTGGGCAGGTGTCTATGGGAAATGCATGTTTTAGCAAAATCAAACCGTCCTCAATGGGTTAACCAATACGGAAAGATTAATGAAACTTTGATATGCACTGCAAAATATTTCTTGCTAATGGAGAAGAGTGGTGGGAGTCCGCTTCGCCATGCTCACCTTGTGCAGCGCCTTGATCTCCGCCCTGGTATCCAGGATTGTCTTAACATGCATCTTGATGGTGCGGATGGAGTGCTCCAGCTGGCTGGCCACTGGTAGGCTGGGGTCCGGCAGGGAGCCTGTGGCCTCCTCAAACTGGTGATTTCAAGGATTATGGGAATACCAGGGGCCAAGCAAAACAAAGACCTTCGCTAATCATAGCATGTGGCAACAGTTGCATTGAATAGGATCAACAACTTACATATATACATGTTTGCGACTAAACTGCAAAAAATGCAACTTCTAATCAATTGTAAACTTTGTGTAAGACACACAATCCGAAAATATCTACAGATTGAGCTTTTCACATTTTTGGTTTGAATAACAAATCATGTTTAGTAATAAATTTCTAGGTTCTCATATTTGTTACCCTTGACTGCTGTACCACCATTCTTATGCCAATTTGTTTATCTATGTTCGTTCTATGTTGCCATTAATGTGCCCCCTTTGATCATCTAGATATACAATATAATGTGTAAACTCATTATCAATCTAAACTTTCTTCAAAAGCCCTTGCATAGATAATGTAGAATTGGTTTACTCTGAACATCACTGTATACACGATTCTGACACTATTTAAGTCATGTGAAAGAAACATTACATGACTACACAATGTTACTAATTCTCAGAAGGAATTGAAAAAAATTCATGCTGTATGCATGACAACAGAGAGAAAAGGGACAGGGCAGAAGCCATGCATAGACGTTGTATGCTACCTTTACAGCTGCATCAGCCATCTCTCGCTGCTGCCTCTCCAGGTTGTCAATCATTCTCTCCAGCTCCGCCTCTCGCTGTTCCCATAGCAACTGCCGCTCCTCGGCCTGCCTGCTGATGTGAACGTTTTCCTGTTCGAGGCTGGTGACTGTCTGCTCGTGTGTGGTGACCATGTTCTCAAAATATTTCACCTAATGAAAAAACAAAAATGAACACAGAAATACAATTATTAGAAAACGCACATGAAATAACAAAATAGGTTTAATACCTCCATCAGTCTGGTTTGAAGCATTCTTAGTATCACATATTCAAAAATTTGGCATATTTGACAGTTCTGTTTAGTTTTTTCACTCTCCATTTTGCTCCTATTCCTCCTTTCTATCTTTTCCATCCTTCCTCATTCTTCTTCCTCTAATTTCTTCTCCTTACCTTTCTCCTCCTCCTCCTCCAGTCTCCTTCTCTTCCTCATCTCTGCTCTTCATCCCTCCCTCTATTCCTCCACCTCCTGTTCCTCATCACCCCCCTCCATCCTCTGTGTTCCTCCTCCTCTCTCTTCCATCTCCTGACCATCTCTCATTTGCCGAACTCTCTCCTCTTTCTCATTCTCTTCCTCATCTCTTCTTTCTCTTCATCCCTCTAATACTCATTTCTCCTCCTCCTGTTCCTCACCCTCCCCTCTCTCCATCCTCTGTATTCCTCCTCCTCCTCAAATCTCTTCCTACACACTTTTTCCCTTTCCATACTCTAACATTATTCATTTTTGTCTTTGTGGCAACATTCCCCGTCATCACTATCCCAGCACGACTCTTTGTTTAATACCCCACCTGCTGTTGAAGCCTGGTGATCTGCCTGTTGAGCTTCATGTCCTGAAGCCGAGTCTCCTGCATCTTGGCGTGCCACTCAGCCACCTTGGCTGCCCCCCTGCTGTCCTTCAGAGTCTGCATCAACTCCTGCAGACCTTGGTGCTTCAGCTCCAGGTCATTGAACTGCTCCGACACCTTCTCCCTCTCATGCTTGAGCTAGAGGAGAAAAGAAAAAAAGGGGAACATGTTGTCAAATTGGGCATCAAACCTCTGTCTATGCCAGCTTTCTTCCTGCACTGGCATCTCGTTGAACCCTCCCCCCCCCCCCCCCACTTTACCCACCACCACCACCGCCACCACAACACAGATATCCACGTACAATGTTCTTATACCGTCTTTATAACAACCTGCCTGTTGTAAAAATCTGCCCAGGTCACCCTTTAACAGCTATGATCAATATATTACTTCAAAGACACTGCTCAAGTTATCCTGTAAATTTTGGCCCTGTTCACATTGGTCACTACTACAGCAGTCTCCATTGTGTTGCTGTCAGAGAAAGACTTGTGTGCAGTTATGATTTATCCTACGAGATCAGCTACACCACAACAATCGACATTCGTAGAGATTGTGACTCGTCATGTTTTACATTTTACTCAGTGGAACAATTCACACATGTCATAACACTAGTATCTCTACCCACACTGTCAAACTTGCCAAAAGATTGGCATCAAGTAAAAAACATATGTGGACATAAATGTCTTGTCTGTTTCAGATATGTCTGAAATACATTGAAAAGGGGAAAAAAAATAAAAACTTACCACTTTCATCTCTTTCTCCATCCTCTCCTTGTCCAGGCGGAGCTGGATCATGGCCTTGGAAAACTTCTCTTGCTCCTCCAGGGGAACTGCCCCACTGAACTGTCGCCTCAAACCCTGGTTTTCAAACATTTCAGTGGGAAATAGTGTTTTGAATACTCAGTTTACTCATGGCAATTACAAGAGACAGAAAAAGTTTCCCAATCATTTGGAGAGCAGCTGGTTTAACATACACAAGAAAGTGGCAGTAACACGTTTCAATGAAATAACATTATTTGCTGTGTTTCTCAAATGGGCCACCCAGAACTACCAGGACCACAAGCCATTCATTATAACACAAAAAGCCAAACAGATATAAATCTGCAAACTTGTAGACACACATAACTGTATAGATATTGCCATTTTTGGAATTTAACACTTGACATTCCAGCAAGAGTAATATTTTCCACAAGATTTTTCAAAAGTATTGCCTTGAGGGGAAAATGTAATTCCCATGAGACCGTCAAGTGTAATATTATAATGACAGACAAGGCAATTTTTGTTATACCATGCAGTCTACATAAATACACATCATTTCATTGTAGCACTGAGTTACACCAATTTGGATGGTTGCAGTGCAACGTATCATACCCCAGTCAAATTCTTAAATCTTATTACCTGAAGTGACATCACTGCTCACAAGATAACGATTTTGATCCTCACTGCATTAGTCATGTGATTGCATTATGACCAATCACCTACTAGTGTTTATGTAGATCATTTAATCTCGTACCATTATCATTTGCAACATTTACACTGTCAAACTTAAATTGTTATAAATGCTACCTGGATCCTCAAATAAGGTAGAGCTTCTAACTAACCTGGATAGTCCGTCGGAGGTGCCTGGCCTTGTTGCGGGAGTCCACCTGACAGTGATAGAGGCTCTGGGCCTTCTCATCCAGCTGCTTCTGCAGCCGCAGGGCCTGGGCCTCCAGCTGCCGGTTCTTCATGGTGGCAGCCTGCAGCTTGCGCACCGCCGTGCCCTCGCTGACCTGCAGGGCAACGATGTGGTGATGGAGCTTGCCTGGAGGGGATGAGAAGATGAAAGTGAGAAGCATCTAAGGTAACAGATGTGAGTCAAATATACAGCATCATCACCACTACATTTGTTTCCAAAAGCACTGAGTTTCAGTGTTTTCAGACTCTTGCAGCACAACAAGAGATGGAGCGTACTCTAGCATGTTTAAAGATGTCTCCTAATGTGTCCTGGACGTCAATATGTAACACAAGCTGTGGACGAACTCACAAAGAAAGCAGGAGAAGATAACATGGCTTCATTTATGAGACGGGGCATAACAACTGTCCTGTCCCTTCTTTCAAAAAAGTATGTCACAAAATTAAACCCAGAGTGTGACTCGTTTTTCCAGACACCGAAACCCAGCACGCCGCCTTCTGGACCATGGTACAAGAAGTGCCCTGTAGGCAAAAATACTCTGGGCACTGCAATGTCCAGGCCCTCAAAGAAAGCAGGCCTATCCAAGATCTACACAAACCATTGCCTTAGGGCCACATGAATATCCATTCTTGATAATGAAGGATTTGAAAACAGAGGCATTTGTCAGGTTTCGGGGCATGGCAATAAAAGCAGCTTGGCATCCTACACAGAACAAGTCAGTAACGGCAGAAAACAACAAATGTGAGACGCTCTTTTGAGGGCCATTGGACAAAAAGTGCTTCGACCAACATCAACTCCTGCTAGATCTAGTACTACTAGTACTCAGAGCGAGATTGTCACACCTGCAACAGCGTCTGTCATGGAAAAAGACATAACCTTCGACTTGGGTTCATCACCTTCCCAATTGAGCGAGGTATCAGTTTCATGTGAGGAAGTTGTTCAGGATGCAAACGTTGTCAAAAATGCGTCGAAGCCAATTATGAATGGAGACAATGTCAACAGGGCTCAAGCCATCAATATCGCCACCAGATCAACTCATACAAGGTCAACCACTTCCAGCAGCACTATGCATCAAACAATGATGAGTCCATTCATGCTCAATAACTGTACATTGACCATCAATTATTACAACTCTCCAAATCAAAAACAGAAATAAAAACAAAGTGTAAATAAGTTCAGATGTTTGAAGTTCGCCTGTTACGAGTGTAGTTACTAAGTGTTACTGTTGAACAAGTTGAACATTTTATAAGCTTTCTTCGAAGTTGGAGTTAAATAATCTACATTGATGGAAAATGTTGCAACTATTAGGAACTTCGTAGTCACATGTTGGTGATGATTTACAGGTAAGTCAAATGTGGCTAGATCTATATCATAGGGTGTTCACATACAGTAGGCCTTGGCCTATTTGCTTAATTTACCTGGAGGATAGGTAATATTTATGATATTGACTGGCCTTTCTTTCGGGAGATCCCAGAAAATATTGCCCGCACTGCAACCATATTGCCTGAGTCAAAGACGAGGGCAATATTCTTTCAGTTTGTACAATATTTTCTGGTATCTCCCTCAAGGCCAGTCAATATTACATAAATATTGTGGTTTGCCAAGAGTCTGTTAAAGTGTGACAGAGGAGAATGCGATTAACAGGGCGCCATGCGTGGCATCCTCTGCTAATCCAGTGTGTACACTCTGAAGACCTAAACAGGGTACTTGAAGAAGGGGGAGATGTTGGACCACTTGCATCAGTGTCCTGAAGTACACCTGTACAACACAGGCCTTGATAGCATTCATGAATTGAGGAAAGCCTTACTTGATAAGCAGGTCTGGAGGTGCAGCTAAGTTCAAGGAACCTGAGATGGCTTAGGCTAAAGCCAATGCATGCCCTCGAATTAGTGATCAGTAGTTAATAAGAATTAGCAGTACAGTATATGGAGTGCCGGGGGAGAGGCATTTTATGCCGCAAACACACATACACACTGTCAAAATGAATCTGACACTGGTGCGAGTGTAGATTTCATTTTGTTGTCAATAGAGGAAGCTTATGATAGATACTGTAAACGTCAATATTTTCGCGCGATTAATTTTTCGCGCTGAGCGGCTCGACAACGTATTCGCGGGTTCTTAAATTCGCGCTCCGCAGCAGGTTACTTTACTGTAGTACACATTCACTGCTTTCATCCAAAGCCTCTGCTACATAGCTTGCTATGCCAGCGTACGACAAGCGACGTAGCGAGCGGCTCGACTGCGAGTACAAGCACTCAAATACGTTGTACAGCTGTGAATGTAGTACGGTAGTCACGGGGGAATGTAGCATCGGTGCGTGCGGTGCACACATGCATGCTACAGTACACAGCAATCTATCGTCTCTTCGCACAGTACTAGTAGCGTAAACATGCCTGTACATTGTACTACGTAGCAGTATCATCGATGAAGCGCACACAATTCATCCCGTTCAAAATGTGCATAGAAAATCGTGAAGATATATTCGCGCGTTTTTGAATTCGCGCTAGCCGAACGTAGCGCGAAATCCGCGAAAATTAATGTACCGCGAAAATTTCCACGTTTACAGTACACAAATATTTTGGAGAAAATGATTTGAATATGATTTGAATGTTATGTAGGAGGAATGTCTGGCTAGGGTGCGGTTGTGCATTGAGATAGAAGAGAGAGTGAGGAGTAGCTTGTGAGTCGTGCTGGCCAGAAGGTGCAGACGGGATGACACGCCAAGACCAGGGCCTGACCATCTTTTGGGATAATTCAGCTGCGTCACTTGGTGCATTCCCCGTGGACACTGCTTGCCGGACATTTTAAAAGGAAAAGGGACAGAGAAGCTCCGTCCGTTATCCGGACACTCAGTATCCAGGATGTATCTGGAGTTGGATACTGCCCAGTCATCCAGTAGTTATCACACGCCCAGCTGTAGAGACAGGTAGACACCCGCCAACCGGACAGGTACCCATGACTGCCGACCGTGTGTATCTGGCCACGCTGTGCTGCCACCCTGTAAACGCTTCAACGCTGCGACGGACTGCTAAGATCGGGCGTCAGCCACCCCGCGAGAACCCGCTATCCGACGCCAGAATCCGGCTTCGCCTGAGCTATACAGTCATCACGCTGCTATCAACAACGTGGAAGTGCATCTAATATGTAGGGACTTCATTCATTGGGGGATTTCAATGATAGAAATGCACATGCTTAGGGACTTATCAGAATATAGGAAATTGTGAAGCGATTTGTTCTTTTTTTTTTTTTTTTTTTTTTTCTTCCCGAAAGAACATTTTTGGTGAATTAGCATTACAATCCGGGAGTGCAAAATCCCACATTGCACCGACTAAGCTCAAATAAAAGAGTCAGATGACACAATTGATTTGAAACGATAATTCACTGTGTTCAGTTTATTATTGCTGTCATCCTCTGAGAAGCCTTTTGACACACACTAAAGAAAAAAAAATCATATATTTCACACTTACATCTTCCATAATTATAAAATGTGCATCAAAGGCTGAAATTCTGGAAAAAAGGAACACTATCTGATTACAATTGTAATGAATACATCCCCAAGATGAATCATGGATCAAAGGAAAAATACATTTTTTTCTTTTATTTTTTTTTTTTTTTTTTTTTTTTGGGGGGGGGGGTGTGGGTTAATTAGGAAGTACTGTCTTTTCTTTTTTTTTTTCTTTCTTTACCTATGATGGCCTTCTCATCACTCTGTGTCTGAATGTCCAGGAGCTGTTGCCGTAGTGATTGAACCTCCTTGTCCCTGGATACCTGCTGGGCCTCAAGTGCCTTGGTTTGGAATGAGGCTACATCTGCCATTTCCTGGTATAGCAGTGAGAAAAAAATAGATCCCATGAATTGAATAATGCCCTAGATGCAATGACCAAATCTTAATAAGTCGGATACAAAACTTGTCTCTTCAGAATATGAATTCTTCCTTCTTAACCTGCAAAAATGTTTCATAACTTTGAGAGGGATTATTGAAACTTACAGCAGTTTTTAATTTATACAATTCCATATTTTCACACAGGGAGAGAGATGTGAAATGCACACAGTATGTTATTATTATTATTATTATTTATTCGGCATTTGCAAAACAATACAAGTGATAACAGAGAAACAAAATAAACAAACAAAACACAAGAAAACAAAGTGTCAGGCTTTCCCTGCTGAGCATCCCTAAGGAGCCGGGTTGGAAAAAAGCAATCAATATCACTATGACCCTTGGGCCTCTCCAACCAACTTAAGGAAGCACATCAGGGAGTAGTTGAACATAACAGAAAAGAAACAGTACAATTTTGAATTAAGCGTGTACACCAGGTAGATTATTCTACATTGCAGGTAGTTGCTATTATCACCACAGTTATGTGATTACATAAATGATTCATGACTACCGAATGTCCACTGAATGTATATTTTCAAACTGTTTCATCAAATTCCACTATCTATCTATATTATGTAGACAAACAGTCATATCAGCACTGTTAAAACCGAAGAAAAATCCTGAATACATTTGACTACTTACCAGTAAGATGAAGCTACACACTATCTAGTGTTGAAGAAGAAACACATCAGAAAACATACAGAGAGGCAGAGAAAGGGTAGGAGGGGGAGTGAAAGGAAGAACCGATTTCTGTTTTCACCTTGAGCTTGTCGTTCTCGTTGCGCAGGGAGGCCTGCTGTCTCTCAAGCTCTTCAATCTTGCGGCGGTCCATGTCACTGGCTGCCTTGGTGACGCACTGGGACAGCTCGTCTCTCAGCTCCTGCTCACTCCTCTGCAGCTCCAAGTTCAGTTTGGTCAGCTGTGGTAAGAACACATCGTCAGGGCAAAAATCAAGCATCTGTTACATAACAACACAGTGGAGTAGGAGGAATTTGTTTCCTTGATTTAAAGAAAGCAATTAAAAAACAAAAGGCAGAAAGCAAATGCTACAAAACTCATGTCTACGTGTACGGCACTTCTTTTCCTGTGTTATCGTCTCTGAAACCAAGAATACGGCATCACAGCTTGACATCAATGAGAGTGATTGTTTATTGCAACTCACTGCAAAGTGTGTACATGTATGTGGGGGCGTCTCAAACAGATATTGATTCAATTTTTGCCAATTTTGCGAATCACAGTTGGATCGCGAATCTAACAACACACAAAAATGTCTTAAAGTGCTGGGGTAATAGTGCATTTACGTTAGCGTTGGCCCTAGTTTGCGAAAACCACATCTATCGAAAATGTCTATGACTCCTCATTCGCGAAAATATCTGCACGCCAAAATAACAGCGTATACAGTATTCGATCTTACATAACAGTGATAGCGTAAATAATCTTGAGGAAATGGATTATAATATTCATTGAGGCATTGGAGAGAAGGTGGCTCTACCTCAGAAAATTTGTTCTCCAGTTCAGCGTTCCTCATCTCCAGGGTGTGGAGGCTGTTCCTCATCTGGTTCTGCATCCGGACGGCATGCTCCGCCCGCTGCCTCTCATTCAGCTCCTTCATCTCCATTGTGGTCAGACGCTTGGCCAGCGAGAGCGTTTCGCTGCCGGGAATCACCCTGTCTCCCTTTCTACCAAGGGCCGCTGAATTTTGGCAGAAAAGGTGACAAAAGATATGTAAAAGCAGTGCTATGGGGGAGGGGTGCATTTTCCAATTCAATGACATTCCTGGCGAACACTACTGAAAATATTTGTCTTTATGGTTCTTCTGCAAGATTCATGTGAATACCAAGTGTATCAAGTACGCAAATCAAGTGGAACTTTCACTGATTACTCTATTGAAAAAAAAAATACTAACTATGCATGATTGCAGTCTGTCCTAATTGCAAATTAGTAACAACATGAAAGAAACAAGACCCAAAGTAGTGTTTCACTTAAGAATATTCAGTTTACCTGATTTCTTGGTACAATATAAACATAAACGAAAGCAGTGAAAAATAATTCAATCTGCATAATTTGCAAAATAAAAAACAAGATTTCTTGCTAAGCATAATTGAGCCCCTTTTTGTTTTTTGTTTTCCTTTTCTTTGAAACAGCCAAAGCACTTGAGATGAATAAGGCATGATACGATATGGCAATAGCAGCTTGTCTGACAACTCACCCTGCATTTGGCCGTACTCCTGCATGGCCTGTTCCAGAGTGTGTAGCTTCTCTTTCTCCAGACTCAGCTCACGTTTCAGGTTTTCTTTCTCTTCCTCCAGACGCTGGTTATCACTCTGTGCAAATGTGAAATAAATGATCCCATGGTCAGTATGTTGCAAATGCACATTGTAATTGAACAGGAGTTAAAGAACAGAGAGACTATTGCGACAGAAGTGTAATTTATGATATATGACATATACTTTGTTTAAAGACAGCATTTCCTATGATGGAAACATTTGTGGACAATAAGAAAGATTGGACCCTGGGTATCACTTTGTTGTATTGTTTTTAGCCTTTCCACATTTTCAGATTTTTGTCAAAAATAAAAGCACACACAAAATACATTGTAAAACAAAACAAAAATCAGAGGAGAAAAAAAGAAAAACAAACAAACTAAAATCGTTAAAAAAGGGCTGTTCTCTGTCACTGCAATATTTCATAGTTGAGCCATGGGTTGTCATAGTCTTACTTCCAGCTGGTCTATTCTTGTGTTCCTTGAGACCAATTGATTGTCTGTCTGCAGGAGATCCCGATACTTTGCTGCTAAATCATTGTACTGCCTGTTGGCCGAGGCTAGCTCTGCGGCTGGGACGCTCTCGTCTAGTGCCCTCTGTAGGGCTGAAATCTTAAATTGAGATGCTTCCTACAAAGGTGAATGCAGAAATAGATCAATACTTCAAATAGTTATTTACACAGTAGAAAATATGGTACTCGCATTTTATAATTCTGAACCGCCAGGATGTAACAGTGCAGAATTACAAAAGGCACTGGCATGAATGGGCCACAACTGACAATAGAATGTGACACAAATAATAAATTCATCTTGTGCATGACTCTGACCAAAAAAATTGAGCAAATATGGTCAAAACAGGTTCATGGTTATCCTTAAATAATTAAATACAAGAGTCATAATCAAAATATTGCATCTGAACCACAGAAGTTTTTCCTGTTGAAATCACAATAATCCACATCATGCTTATGGGCAAAAATCTTCATTTCTTTCACTTGTACTATGAATTTAAGGGGAAATAATGCCATGTCACTGTACCAATTCAAAACTAGCTTCACCTGCTTTAAAGTTCAGAGCAAAAGGGGAAATTTGAAATTGATCAATCTCAATCATGTTCTGAAATCTAACACTTTTTCCATACAAATAGGCCAATCCAACCTGGCATCATATCTATCTATGGTGCCCGAGTGACAGGAGACTTGCCCCCTAATCTCATGACAGGTCAATGCTATAAGCAGCACTCCAACCAGATGCACATTCTCATAGAAAGGCAAAGTTTGTGCATATACACAGCAGATGTACATCCATTTTCTTTCTCTTCCTTTCTTTGTCCTTACTGAAAAAAAAAAAATCAAACACATTGTCTTCACTTGTAATGTTGGGGATGTACAATTTATCGGTGGTGTTGGTGGTGATACTGTTTCATGAAATCTACCATCATGACTTGTTTGTTTGGAATGTTAGGGTGTGTCTTTACACAAATGTATCTTTTTGTGCTGCAAATTTACAACCAAAACTTGTTTGTTTGGAATGCACACCTGTAGGTTGTGTCCCTAATCAATTTCTACCTCTTTGTTCTATGAAATGTACTACTACAACTTGTTTGTTTGGAATGCTATGACATGTCAGTAATCAAGTATATCTTTTTGTGCTGCAAATTTACAGCCAAAACATGTTTGTTTGGAATGCACACCTGTAGGTTGTGTCCCCAATCAATTGTGTATCTCTTTGTGCTATGAAATGTACTACTACGACTTTTTGTTTGGAATGCTAGGGTGTGCCAACAATCAAATAGTTATTGCGCTGTGAAATTTACAACCACAACTTGTTTGTTTGGAATATTAGGGAGTGTCATCAATTAAAGTGCACCTATTTTGTGCTGCAAAATTTACTACCACAACCTGCTTGTTTGGAATGTGTAGGGCATTAGCGTAGAAATTGACAGCCAACACCTGGGATAAGTATGGGCTTAATTGGGTCAATTAAAAGGTCAGTGCTCTACGATAATTCAAAAACAAGATATGGTATAAAAAATGAGCATATGACTCTGCTCCTGAGAGGTGAAAATCAAACAAATGATCTTCATGCAAATTTGCCTTTTGCGTGTAGTTTTCCTAAAGCTAACCTTACTCCAAAGGGACATTCAAAACTGATATTAATCTAAAATGAGATGACTTTAAAGACCTAATAAAATGCTCGCAAAATGTTTTAATATGCAAAAGAAATGTAAAATATATGTCATGATTATCAATGTAAATAGGTTGTCAGTGACATTCCGGTTTTTATCGCTTCCAGAAACTCCCCCAAATATCACATTTTTGGAGGACCCCGTTGCAGCTTTTGCGAAAAAGATAGTCACGTGACCAACACCCCTGAACCGATTGATGACGTATAAGCACGGAGTTGTGCTCAGTGAGCAGACGCCGCTCAGCACAAGCACTCAGATTACTAGCTTGGTACACGCACGTACACGATAGCTAGCCTGGCCAGGCCCGGGCCCCGCGGGATGTGCGCTCCCGGTCGACCCACTGACTGTCGACATGTACGCATTACCATGTACATTATCACTAAGTTAGCTTGCACAGATACCTGGTACCTCGAGCATGTCTTCCCCTATATGGGTAAACTTCGACATTGATGATGATGATGAAGACTGCAGCTCTGACGATAGCGGAGAAGAAGAGGAGGCACATGAAGTTGAAGGGGAAGATGGGGAGGGATCGAGAGGCAGCCGATGAACCAGAACGTTATCGTGGGGCTGCACCTTACCGATATGAACCAGCTGCATCTCCCCCGCTGCCAGTGCAAGAGCGTATGAACATGGCACCAAGCCCGAGAATAGACCTCACGGAAACGATCGCCTGGGAAATACAGAGTGGTATGTCTGGTATGCCCCCATATAGTTTAACGTTAGAAAGGATATACTGTATTCTACATGATTGACATTGTAAGTTGTAACTGTTTGTCTAGTAAGTAGATTAGAAGAACAGGCCCAGCTCGCTCACAAAGTGAGCGGCTACTCCGGCCGCAGCAAGCAAGCGGGAGCGTCCCGGCCGTGGCCTGGCCCGTCGGTCGGCGCTTACAAGTTAAACTACCAGTAGTAGTCTAGTAGTAGATCTAGTAGCAGTCTACTAGTAGTTATAGTAGTCTACTAGTAGTAGTAGTCTACTAGTACTACTACTAGTAGTAGTACTATTACCACTACGGCACTAGGTCTAGTAGACTAGTAAGTAGTAATAGCAGAATCTTTGGTAGTAGTACAGAGGCTCACTCTAACGCCTAACGGTTAGCGGGATATGTTGTTACAGGGTGGGTCGTGGCTCCAAAAAAAAAAAAAAAAGGCCTAACCAGTTTCCCATAGTTTCTGCAACATTTGTTATCAGTAATTTAGATGCGCCATTTTCTAAGAAAAACGATACCAAGAATTATCGTCAATTTTGGTCGAGTAGTTTTTGTTTTATGCTAAAAATCATACTGTGGAAGGAAGCCCAAACGCCGTGCTTATCTACCGATGAATGCCACGGTGGGGCTGGATTCACGAGTAGGTCTAGGCCTATAAAGCAGGCGAGTCGCCGTAGTATTATACAGACACGCAGTGGTGGTGGGGCTATCGTGAAATAGGCCCCACCGCAGTGCGCGTGCACCGTACCCGTGCGTTTATAGCAAGCAAGGGTAGGTCCTCCTAGGGTTTAGGGTTAGGTAGGGTTGTATTTATGGTTAAATTGGCCGTTAAATTAGTCAAGGGCCATATTATGAAGTCATTTTCGCCGCATTCACAAGTATTTACTGTGGAAGGCAGCCCCACCGCCGTGCTTACCTACCGAGATGAACGCCACACGGTGGGGCTGAAACAGGCGAGTCGCCGTAAAATTTATATAGTACTACTATTAGTACAGACACGCAGTGGTGGGGCCTATTTCACGAATTTGCCGAAAATAATGGATATCCAAGCGTACCACAGTTGTAATCTGTATTATTGGCAGTATTAAATCCGATGCAGTTCATTAAATAGTCTTTTGTCTAAAGGCTTAGCCAATGACAATAGTGCAGCGCAGCACCTGCTATGCGCTCGCTAGCTCGCTCCCCCGCGCCGCCAGCGCTAGCTAGTGCAGCCGCCGGCCGGCTGTCGCTGCGCTGCGCTAGCATAGCCTTGCCAGCTCGCTGGCTACGGCTAGACTAGTCGTGAACGACTCCGTTCTTAGACGTCATCACAATTTAGAAGTGATAGTGCGCCGCATGCGGCGAAAGTATAGCAAGTTTTCCAAAACCGAGGAAATTGCATCCATTACGTTAACAAATATAGAACAAAATTCAGAACAGTAAAAAACCCCGCACAACCATAGAATTACTTAGAATTTAACATTTAATATTATTACATCATTGAGAAAAAAATGCCTAAACCATTTTATTAGGTCTTTAAAGGATTTCATAAAATGTCTGATAATGCTCACACAATGACTGCTGTTTGGCAAAAATGAAAGAGGTAATCATCAAACTGAAGAAAGGAACCTTCAATATTTTCAGTCATGACTGGATACTGAGAATTACCTTGTGACGTTGAAGATATCCCATCCGCTCCGTGATGGCACTCTCCATTTGAACCATCTCATTTCGCAGTTTATTCACCTCCTGCACAGACACACAAAATTGAATTAAAGATATCATACATTTACAATATATATTTATGATGCATATACACCTGCAGAATGTACAACACAAATCCCTAAGGCTGCGTTCACATAGAAGTATACGGTATTCGCTATTCGCTATGCGCTGTCAAGTCGACCCAGTACACCATCACCCGCACCATGAACTCCCTACTTCTTCCTCCTACACAATCATCCCAGCAATAACAATTTCTAAACTGCATCAGAATGTCAGTCTACATGCCTATTTTCGCTAAAGGGCAAATCCAGACCAAAATTTTCATCATTTCATAAACAAAAGATGGTATACGCTGCTCGAAAATCGAACAAGCGCGATTCCCAACATGCTATACTATTCGCAGCTATTCGGTATTTTCGAATAGTGCCCTCTTATGTGAACCGGAGTTAGGAAATCCTATCGTTCGATTCAAGCTATTTGCGTGCCCTCGAAAACAAGCACCGAATACCCAAACACTATACTTCTATGTGAATGCAGCCTTACATACGGTGTATCACTGATTGGCATAGTCTCATTTCAGTAGGTTTTTTCTTTTCTATTAAAACCTGCATATTCTTCACGTACACCTTTAAATTGACATGAAAAGCTTGAAAAAAAAAAAAGACGAAAGAATGTTTTGGGTACATGCATATACATGTTTACAGCTCTGATTAATATCATTATCTCTCTTTTTTTCTTTATCAAATTAAGGAGGGATTTGTAAATACTAGACACCGTGTGTAAAGCCCTACGAGACCCCGTTTGCAGTGCGAGGCGAGGCCGCAGCTCGGCCGTGGCCGAGCCCGCCTTCATTTCAGTGTAAACGCGCAAAAGGCCAAATGCAGGGCCAATTTTGGCCGCGCATTTGGCCACGCTCTGGAGGTGGTCTCGGCCGCGGCCGAGCCCGGCCTTTTCTCAGTGTAAACGCAAACTGGGCCAAATGCGCGGCCAATTTTAGTCTGGCTTCCATACCCTCTGCCCATACTATTTCGTTATTTAGGATATTAACCCCCTCAATGTCGAAAACTAGTAAGTATAGTTTAAGGTGGTTTTGTCCTGCAAAGGATTTTTCCTTCGGCAAAGGCTTTTGCCCGAATGGCGACAAAGTCGCCAAGGAATGCAGTTGGCAAAGGGTCTGAAAACGAGACTATACCAAATTGTGTTTGTTTACAAGCAGAGCCCCACTACGACAAAATATTGAAAGGTTTTAATCAAAAGCGCGGCCAAGCCCGGCAGTGTAAATGGACAAAATTGCGGGGCTCGGCCCCACAATTGAGGCTGGGCTCGGCCGCGGCTCTGCCCAGCCCCGCACTGTAAACGGGGTCTTAGTTGCTACAACTCAAAACTATATCATACAACTTGTAGGCTAAGACACATGGTAAGCTGATAGCCAGTTAGATATACAAGTCTGATTATGCTGACGTACTACACACAAGTCCTTCATGGATTGAAGATAACCTTGAAAAACTTTGAATTTTACTTTTTTTAAAAAAGAACACCACCAGAAAAGATTAAAAGAGCTAATATGACAAGTTTCCCCACATTGCATTTGGAAGAAAAGAGAAATGATTGGTTGTTCCAAAGCGTTGTCTATGTTAAACATTTTTCAGAAGGTTTGGTCCATGAATCTTGACTGACCTTTCTCAAGGTGCTCTCTGCTTCCTGGCAGGCAGTGAAGCGCCTGGTCAATGTCCTCTCATTCACCCGCAGGACAGTGACCTTGCGAGTAGCCTCTGCCAGACGCCTCTGCTGTTCATCACCGTCGACCTCGAGGGACTCCAAAAGACGCTATAGGAAAAGAAACAAGGTAAGAGTTTTCATTCAGTTAGTAGAATTTCATTTGCGAGACATCATAGTAGAAGGGGCAGGGTCTCCGGAAACAGTAAATGCATGGAAATCTCTGACTGCAAGCCAGTGTATCGTCACATTCAAAAGACCTTGGGTGATATTCACTGCATTTTCCTCAACCTGGCTAATCTGTATTCAGTGTGCAAAGAGTGGACTGTGGTGAAATATCCACCAAATGCTCTCTGCTGGCATTTTCCACGCAGAATGGGATCACCTTTGTGCATAGAGTTATGTATGTTTTGCCGGAGAGTCATGGAAATGTCTGACATTCCCAATTGGGACCTGAGTCAGGTCAGCCTTATGGGACCACGAGCCATTATGATACTCTTGTCTTTGAATTCATGGGTTCCATTCATTCAAATACAACAGAGTCTCACCCCATGATGACTTGCAAATTTTATGTAATGAATAAAAAATATAAGAAAAATAAAAGTATGGTTCTCAAATGCAGAAAAAGATCACTGGTTGGTAGTCTTCTGCCTAAACTCACATTGAATTCCTGCTGCCGAGCCTCGTGCTGTCCTGCGGCGTCCACCAGTTTTTGCTTCTCCTCGTCCCATGCCTTCTCTCGCTGTAGCCAGTCGTCAACCTGAGGAAGAGAGTCAGTGCATTCTATTACTGCATCAGCGTTCTGCTCACCTCTAGCCCAGCGCTACTAAGCACTTTACAGTGACTGCAGCTTACAATATTTGCATCACCATAGCAACAGGTGAGGAACGGTGATACAAGAAGCTGTGATCAATGAACTTGTTGCCATAGAAGGTGACATTGATGTCACTTATATTAATTATACACATTGTTATGCAACAGACCCCATAATATAGGTTTTCCCGGTCAATTTCATACTTTTGTCACTCAAATTCATTCATGTGCATTCAAATTCACGCAGCGCACGCACGCGAAAATATTCGGGCATTCAAATTCAGAATCCGAGCGATCAATTTCATTTATGGGCGTTCTATTTCGTGTTCGTGAAATCAAATTCACGATTGGGCATTCAATTTCAAAATGCGAGCACCGACTTTCCTACTCGTGCATTCAAATTCATGCGATAGTCACGTGATAGTCCCAATGAGCTTGTTTGGAGCGTTCAAATTCATTTTTAGGCGATCAAGTTCCTACTTCGGGCAATCAATTTAACAAGGAAAATGGAGTAGACTTTTAAGAAAGGGAAAAGGGCCAACACAACCAACAAAGGCTTGCATATAGTGTGATTATGGTTGTTTACAGGTTCTACATTGTTCTCTGTTCATGTATTCTTTGTTTTTCATCTCAATAAATTTCAAATTGCAATGTCCAATCAGCAGTGCATCCAAACAACACAGCGACTAGTAATCATATTTCTTGGTGATACTGCATGCTGACAACGCCCCAACACCAACCACATAATCATGATAATGACAATTCATCAATTTAAAGACAAACTGACACACAATGATCTCACATAGTCCCGCAAAAGTAAATCAATAAGACAGCAATACACAACAAACAATACGTATAAAATGTTTAAGTATCAGTTTCAATATAATCGAAATTGGTTTTTTTTTCCTCGAAAGTGTCAAACAACCCTCCGTATTATGCTCGTCTGTGGGCCTATACAGCGCCTAATTTTTGTTTGTTTGTTTCGTTTTCCATCAAACAAGATGGCTGGATAACCCATATTCAGCTGCAAAAGCTGGTCTTCCATAATGTGGGGTCAAGTTTGATGTTCTGCTCTTTGCGATGAATAAATGAAGTGGGATCTTTTACGTGCATGAGTTGTGACTCTCTTACACATGGGATCTCCAATGTCCAATCCGAGGGACATGTGCCTGTGTATTCCTATTTGCTAAGCGCGAGTTCAAAGTTGTCAATGAACAGGTGGACCTCTACTGCAAAATAATAATCATCATAAATCTCAATATATTCAAAGCCAAATGAGAGACACATGCATACACGACCCCAAACTAACTATATTCAGGACTTCTTTTAGATTGAATGCAATTATTTGGAACATGGTTGCCTATTCACGAATTTGAATGACCAACGAGATATATTGAAATCTGTCACAAATACATCAAACATTACAAACAGCGTCTCCTAGACAGGATCAGTCTATTAGGTACAGTATCTAGTTCTTTCTGTCCTAAAATAAATTTGTAACTTTAATTTCTATCTTCGTTAAAAAAAAAAACACCCCATAATAATAGCCACTTGCTTTCTTATCACAATAATGTTGGTACTGTTAAACTTGCATATTCTGAAGCAAACTGCACAAATTGGGTCAAGTTTTTGCAAGTCAATTCAAGCATGCACAATCACTCATTCTGAACTAACCCAACTTCATGCTTTGTTACAGGGACAATGCAGGGTGAGTTGTCATGACAAAGAGAGAGGGCTATGAAGCGAAGGAGAAGAGAAAGAACAACATTCATATGTAGATACCTCACTTCTGCTTGCTGACATGCACAACAGAAAATAAATGCACACAGCAAATAAACATGCAAATTATACCTTCTGCTGATAGTCTTGGTAAATCAGACCCTGTTGGTGTCTCAAGACAGCAAAGCGCCGCCGATACGTCTGCAGCGCCACCTCAGTTTTACCAAGCTGATCTTCTTTTACTGACAACTCCTGGAAAACAGTCATGAAGAAATTTTATTTAAAAAATACACCATGGCAAGCTCAATTAAGACCTATCTTGGGAGCTTTCAAAACTAAATTTGATATTTCATACGATTAAAAAAATAATCATGTGTCATGTAAAAGATGTATTTGTGATGCTCTTGAAAACTTGAAAACTTTCCGCTGTGGTCAATTATGTAGACAAAGTAACTTAAGTATGTCTATTTATTCTTCATGATTCATATACCAGTGAAACCCCGATACCCTAGGGGCACAGATGAACAAAATGCATCTGCACATTGACGAAATCCCTAATCATCAATATAACGTGAAAGATTTAGGATCCATGCACAGAAACAATGAAATGTGCAAGAAGACATTAAAGCTATCTCATATTTCACGGTACACAAGGCGTTGACCTTGCCAGAAACAATTCCGGTCAAGTTTGACAAGCTGCATAATGAATAAACATGACACTTGAAATTTTCACAAACATACTATTGATTTCCTTAATGTACTGCATAATATATGGCGCATATGAATGAATTCAAGATGATCACGATGCAACGCAGGCAATCATCAATCTGCTGCTGATGACACCATTAGAAATCCATACTGAACTATGATATTCTTACCTGCAAAGTCTGGACTAGCTGCTCATTGAGAGAGGAGATGATCTCAGCACTTGAGGCAGCCAGGCCGTGTGGGAGAGCTGAATGGTGAAGGGTCATCACCGCTGCCCCTTGACCCAGGTCACGCAGATCTTTTAGGTCCTGTTCCAGCCTCATGATCTAAAACATGAGGTGCATAGGAGGTGATGGTGGTGTCATGAAGTCACGATTGGATCATTGTACAGAGGGTTACGTTTCTTGATCACATCTACAGCTAGCATTTAGTATATTGTGCTTTCATAGCAGCAATATATCAAAACGGACATTAACTGATTCCATGAGTACTACATAAGTGTAGAAAGAAAAGAAGGGTTAAAAAGGTATAGTCAGGGAGGACTTCAGATGACATAATGATCAATAGAAATAGATTCATAGTAAAGGTCTAAACACAACAGAATAGCAATGTGTCATAATTGGATTACAGCAATGAAGAAGTGCTTTCACCTACTTTCTTATAGTTAAAGGCAGAAAACAAATGCTCGATTACATCATACCCCGATTTAATATTATGTCCCAAACCTTTCAGAAAGTAAGCAAGTCATGCACCGAAAAATTATCTGCAGTAGAACTACTGAAAATCTGAATGCATTCATTACCTTGGTCTGAGCACGATCCAGAGCGACACTGGCCTTCTCCGTCTCATTGCGAGCCTGCCTCAGTTCACGGCGCAGCTCCTCATTACGCCCCGTCAGCTGGTCCACCTGGGCCTTGAGGTACACCTGAGCCTCGTATGCCTCCTTGGAGTCCTTGGACTCAAACAGCTATCAGGACACAGAAATACGCACAAACAGACACAAACAAACATACACACATACAAACAGGACAAAGAGGAAAGATAAATGTTTACAGTACTGGATACCATCTGTAGCCATATGAGCAAAACTACTTTGTTGATACTTTCAGCTTGAAGCCACTGGGTGCGGTCCAAACCTTCAAATGATATGCACCGAATCTCCATTACAGCCTCTTAGTGCTGTCCTTGACTGTTCTTGTAGGCAAAGAGAGGAACAGTTTGCATTGGGCTTGCAACACACGCTTACAGATCCCTCTTTTAATGCTTTCTGCAGTTTACAGAGAAATATAGAACCAATGAATGTCTTAATTTGAGATAGTGATGCCATAGTCCAGGTTCAGACCCAGGACCTACAAAATGTACCTGTTTCCACTCACACCTGCCAACTGCTACATCATGTCACCTCCATACAACACCAGATGAGAAAAGGAGGGTAGCTACACCTTGTATATGAACATTTCATTGTCAGGAAATCTGCTGTCAACACATCATTAACACTTAGTTCTCTAAGTAGACAATTTCCAGGGAATTTCAAAATTGTATTTCCTTTAAATTTTACAATCCTGCTGTTATAATCACCTCTCTCTTCTGCAAAAATTCTGTGAGGTTGACTTGCAATTGTACTCTACTGTTAGCTTTCTAATTTTTCTCTTACAAGCTAATGGTCTGCAAAGCTTTGAAACTAAAGAATCCATCTCAATATACATTGTATATCTCGGTTTTAACCTGTTGAAGACGAGTCCCGAGAATACTCGGGCAGGTGTCTATGGAAAATGCGTGTTATAGCAAAATCAGTCCATCCTCAACAGGTTAGCAATGCAAAACATCAAATGGAAGTCAAACAGAAACTCACCACACAGAGTCTCTCCAGAATGGGACCCAAAGTCTCTGGATCCACTGGTCCCTGACCCCCTCCTCCTCTTGATCCTTCCTTTAGGGCCTCAAGGATCTCCTTCATGCTCTTCTCCACCCTCTGCTTGTCCTCATGGAGCTTCTTGTTCTCCGCCTTCACCTCCGCCAGCTGGGTGCGGCTCCGCTCCAGGGCCTGCTCTGATCTTGACACCTCTTGCTCCAGTTGGTGTGTCTGTGGTGGGAAAGAAATATGAAAAAAGATGGAATGAAAGATGTAGCCTCTTTGCCAATCAGCATTTGGCTTTTTTACCATATTGGCACAGAAATCCCTAAAATATACTGTCAATCCCATCTGTCACCTCAAATCCTTCTTGTTTCTAAATTGGCTTCCTAGTGGAACTATTGAATAGTTACATCTGGGTGGGTTTGACTAAATTGAAGCATGGCCAAAGTCTTTTTTTGTTTAAAAGTTTTGTTTTGTTTTGCTTCACTGGAGGGGTAATCGACTGAATGCAATGACACAGATAAGTAAGGAATGGTGTAGGTGCATAGGCATGTAAACAGTTGAACTCAATCTGTCAAGGAGCCATTCTAGAATTGTTTATCAAGCTGGAAATGGAGTAGCTGGGATCAACTAGACTTGATCCAGAAGGCACAACTTTCATTGTTGCCCAGTCAACCAGTATCACAGTTAGTTTTGAACATTGTGGAGCACAAAATCTTTTAGGCAATTGCACCATCTTTACACACAGTCCCATATGCAGCAAGCCATGTTTGCTGTTCACCCTCACCCTAATCCTCAAAGAGTCTGAAGGGATAATGTCCTTCCCAGCCTTGATGGCTTCTGAGATTTTGCCGGAAGCACTTGCTGGAGTGCCCTTCCTCGCTGCTTTGAGGCCCTCGGCAAACTCATCCACTTCCATCATCTCTTCCGCAGTCAACCCAAGAGCCACACCCCTGCAGGTATATCAAGGTACATATCAAGCTGTTACTCCTGTTTTAAGATACTGCAGTGTCATATGCTGGATCCTGCCACACAAATCACCGGAATAGTGGAAACCTTACAAGGGCAAACCTGTGACTAACAAAAGAATGAATACTCATGCATTGTGCTGCAGGTCTCAAAAAGCTGAAAGTTACAGACAAAAGAAGTGTCATGCAATATTTTGCTCCTTCACTAAAGATATGATTGCTGTCTTAGGACATCACTCCATTTGTGCTTATCATCCATTACGAGAAGTAATTGAATGAGTATTGGTGTCCATCACTTCTCTATTAGAAAGACACACACACACACAAACAAACACTGCACAACCTTGCCCAATAGAATTCCATTCTCATACTTTTTTTTTTAAACTACACAAATCACACAACTTATGATCAACTCCTTCAGTATATGGGGGATTCAATTTATCTTGTAATCATGTCTTGATATACAATGTATATATGTAAAGAAATGAGGTGGGAGGGTGGGGACTAATACATGTAACTGAGACTGCTATTATGAAGACAGCGACTTCAAATGTTGTGTTCTCAGTCCCACTATCAGCAAACACATTATCTTGGACTTTCTTTTATGTGATTTTATTTTGACTTTCTGTAATTTTGACTTTCTGTAATTTCATCCCGGTGTAGAAGTAGTAAGTGGAATGCAGACTGAACACATCATACATGACACAAGTATGAAAGAAGAGTCTATTTCATAAAAAATACATCTGTGTTGTACATCATATATCTGGAGCAAAGATAAATGCTCTTTTGCTATGTGCTACATTGTTTAAAGTTTGCAATTCAAGACTGAAATTGCTGTTTCCATACCTCTGAGCACGCTGGGTGGCCAGGGCACGAATCTGCCTTTTGAGAGCAATCCTTTCTTCTTCCAGCCTTTCCACCTCCTTTGTCAACACCTGCAGGGAAAATACAATCTTCAATTTAGTCAAGTAATCAACATGACACAGGATATAAGGAGAATAACATCATTCCATGCTCTTCAAAGCATCTTATACAATTTTCCTCATACAGTACATCTCATCATTGTGGAGTGCAAATCTCATCTTCCTTTGTACCAGAGTTAAACTCATTGAAAAAAAAATCAGTTCATAGTTTTGTTTTCAATGACATGGTAAACTCCTAAAAGATTCCATACTATGGAAGTAAAATTTGTCTTTTAAAATATGTTTCAAATAAGAATATTTTGTAAAGATCCGAGTGCTCAACCTGAGATTTGCAAGTGAGCTGACATCTTCATCTCATCTTACATGTATTTGTAACAAAGACAAACATCACAGTTTCATTCTACCCTTTCAAAGCCCCCATCTCTAATTCACCTGGTACCTCAGCCATTACCCCCACCCCTCCCCCATCACACCTCACCCCAGACTCACCTGGTTGAGAGCCCTATCCTGCTGCTGTTGGGTGCCCCGCTGCAGCCGGGCCTGCTCCATGTCGATGGGGCGCTTGGGCTCAAAGCCCAGCCGACTCCTCAACTCCTCATTCTCTTCCAGCAGTTCATTCAACTGGATCTCCAGCTTGTTGACGTTCTGTGTCAGCTGCTCAATGTTCCTGAATGGCAAGTGGGGAAAAGGCACAGAAAAGAATTATCATGATTCTCATCATAATGGGGCAACTTTTAAATGTCCTCTCCTTCCTGTGATAATTGCAATGTCTAAATTGCACATTTATGATCTTCATGTTGAAATAGCTACTCCCATTAAATTCAAATCAACAGCAATTCGTGTCTTGATTTTCCCCTTAAATTTGGGGTCATTTCCAGCTTATAAAAGGATGCAATCAAAAGAAAAAATGGGTTTATCGTTAGGATGTGTCTCCTATTCTCTTATTCTTTGTCCTCCTCACCTGTTCTCATCCCCCATACACCTACAACACCTGTATGCTCACTGTTCTTTTCACTTCACTCCTTTTTCTTCTCTTTTTTTTTTCATTATTTTCTAGAGAAGTTTGCTCATTATGACACATGCTGGTTTCATCATTAATAAGATTTGGGGAGACAGGAGAAAAAATGCAGGAACAGATGAACACTGGTGCACAGCAAAAAAGTAAATGACATACATACAACGTGAGAAGCAAAAACAAAACACATTATTTCATTCATGTTTGCATTGTCTGTATAACTCATCAAAGATTTCATGTTGGTAGGTGACTAGCTGATTATGGAAAAAGAACAATTTCTTGTTGCATATCCTTGCAAGGAACAAAAAAACAACAAACACAAACAAATCTACCAATGCCTTTCCTGTACAAGGGTCAAAACAGCTTCCTACTTTTGAACACAGTCAAGATCCACACACTTGAAATGATTCTGGATTCCTACCTCTCTCTCAGGGCGATCTGCTTCTTCCCAAGCTTGATTTCTTGCACTGCTTCAGCTAGGCCATACTCCCCCTGGTAGCAATGAATATGCATAAAGCATGTGAATATGCATGAAACAAACAACTACGCATGACATGAAAACAACATGCTATTCAACTACAAGTGCAAGAATCACAGATAGTTCAAATAAACAAAGCAACATTAAAAGTCAAGCTTTTAGGCATTGACTGTTAAGAAATATCAATGATGCATCTGACAAGTACAAATGGCAGATGTGATTTTTTTTTTCTCACTCAAATAACACTTTACTTGGTTACACTAAACTTGTTATGAAATCTTCAGTGCACTCCCAATACCATTAATTCTCAAGTTTCACTTTCTTCTTCTCTTTACAAACCTGGTAACATATGCAAATCTTGCATCTTGACAGTCCCTTTTTCTGTTATCAGGCGTTGATTTACAGACAAAACGCTATATCCTAAATCTTTCTCTCTCTCGCATCCACCCACCTATCTCCCTTTACGTCCTTTCATCAATCAAAAATATGCATTTATTTGAATTGTCTGCCCATCTCACACTACATTTCCTTTCCAAAACCGTGTCTGAACATCAAGTAAAGTCATGGCACTGAATCTGCCAAACTCACATCCTCATAGTCCTTCATCCTGTTGATAGCCTCACTCAGTTCCTTGTCCTTCTGCCTCGCGTCGGCCTCAGCCTGCTGTGCCCGCTCCTCCGCCCCTTTCATCTCCTTCTCCTGCTCCTTGAGCGTCTCCCTCAGTTTTGTGATCATGTTCTGCAGCCGCACAACCGGGGCTGCACGGGAAAACAAGAACGACAGAAGTTCAAAAGTTGGTCTGGCATTAGAGAAATATTTTTTTCCTTACCCTACATCCCAATGAGTACAGGGCCCTGCTGCACAAAAAGAAGCAATCAAACATAAGTCAGAAAATCGAACATAAGTAAGTGTATGGCCAATCAGAATCGAGTATTCAGAGATGTATGTTTGCTTTTCTGACTGCTTGTCTGATCTCGACTTTTATGCAACAGGGCCCAGGTTGCATCTGCAAAAAAAAAACAGAAATACAACTATCATTATTACCATCATCATCACCATCATCATCATCATCACTATGAGCTGCTGTGGCTCAGTGGAAAAGATTACAGTACCTAAACTCTGGGGTTTCTGGTTCAAGTCTACTGGCAGCAGCAGTAGTGAACTCACAAAAGATACTTTACCCTCACTGCTTTTTAATAGTCCTTTGCAAGGGAGCTAAAGCTATTGGATCGGTGGTTGCTTACTAAGAAGCATTGTTTTCTTTGTGGCCACATTAAATAAATCCAACACTAAATCCAAATCTAAATCATCACTATCACCAATGCCATCTTCATCATCACCAACAAATACCATCACATTCACTTTAACCATCATCATCATCACCACTATCACCATCATCATCGACACCACCATAATTACCATCACTATTACAACTATTACCATTATCATCGGCATCATTATAATCACCGTAATTGTCATCACTATAACAATTTTCATCATTATCATCATCATCATCACCATCAGTATCTCATACTGCACCATACCGTCACCCTTCGTGGCGTCATTCTTCAACATCTCCAACTCCTCCGCCCGCTCGTCCATCTCCCTCGCAGATTCCTCCAGCTGTTGTCGCAGGGCAGCAAGCTGAGTGTCCTTCTCCTGAAGGGCCTGCAAAGGGGAAAAATTGTGACAGATGCGACAAAACATCTCAGTTGTTTTATTCACTGCTTGACACAAGGGACCAGTTTGACCAGAAGTTTCACACATGACAAAGTCATCAAATATGTGTAATCATGATCCATAGATAAGTCTTGAAGTAACTCAGTACACTTGAAAACTAAGCATTCAATGACATTAATATCCATCTTTTCTGAGGCTACATGATTCAACTTTCAAAAGTGACTTGTACATCTTTATTGATGTAAAGCCATGTCATATAAGTCAAATATCAAATATCAAATCACCAGATGAAGACTCTGTAGTGATGAAAATGCCAATGTTTTGGTAACTTTGGGGAAAAAAGAAGAAGACGCATAGCCCAATGAGAACTTAAAAATGGCTAAGCTTCTAATGCACCTTAACAAAAATTAAGCGAGATAAATCCTGCTGTACATAAGGTTACATGAACTGGGGCTTGTTATCAGCCCATTACTGCATGCCTTTGAATATCTTTATATCCCCATCTGCAAGGGACGCTCCCCTTAATTACCTTTGAGAGTGCAATGACTGAGGTCTTGTCCGTGTCAATCTCACTGGCTGTTATCTGGTCCTTTTGCTGCTGGATGATCATGTTGAGACGGTCTATTTCCATGTCTTTGCCTTCTAGTGCAGACTTGGGAAAAAAGACAAACAATTGCAAACATTCACTGACGGCTAGATGATTTTAAGATGGTATTCTGCATGAAAAGCAGTTATACAGCACTGCTTTTGGTACTCCTGTGTACAGAATGCAGAAAAAAGCATATGAAGTTACAGGGGTCAAGGAAATTATTTTGAAAAAAATAACCATCTTTTTAAACAATAGTCTGGCACTTGATTCATGAAAGACCATCAAAATATGAATAAGCACATGGGTGTTTGAAGAGCAGTTCAACTCAGCAGTAAGGGGGAAATATCATGATCAAGGTAGAAATGTTCAGAGGAACACTTGTGGCTTCATTGCAGTGAACCTTGGGAAAATCAAATAGTTAAGGCAATAGGCCAAATTCACTAATATTAAATATGAGAGTACAACTTAGTATGTCAACTAGATGTAATCTAGTTGAATAAGAATAGATGGCATGTTATATGAGCAGCATTGATCTCAAAGTCTGTTTTCCAAGCATACACGCAGCTGAGATAGAAAGCGGAACATCACAGTGCACAATGACAGTTGGAGTACTGTACAATCAGAAATGTTTATATGCATGCAACTTTCATGAATTTGTCAAGGAGCCAAGCTTTCCGAAAGTTAAAGGCATGCAAAACTTTCTGTCTTCACTATGCATTGAATATAAGTCGTCAATTTGTGAAAGTTTCATGTTGTGAAAAAGGCCTGTTGGCTCGTATTCGCGAAAGTTTCATGTCGCATACTGATTTTAATGGAAAGAGAAAAGGGAGGAGAGCCAAATTTTGGGGCACCGTCTGGCAACTCACCTTCCACTCCTCAACCTTCTTGTCAAGCTCCGTCATGACCTCATCATCTCCGCCGATCTGGGCTTGGAGTCTGTCTGACAGCTCTTTGATCTGCAGGTGGTAGTCGGAGCAAAATCATGCCACATCACACATGGGGAGAATATAATGTAGCATACCACTCATTTAACGACTATCAGCTAGATTCATCGAAATTTAATACATGGAGGAAAAACTTCCAAAGAATGCTCATTGTGAATTTTTCACTTTTGCCCTGCCACAGGATGATCCTTTCATACTTGCATCTTTAATTCATTCTTTTTCTTTTTCTTTTTTTTTAAAGGTTTGAATGCTCCAGATTTTTTTTTTCTTTTGCTAGTTACTAGGTTGGGCAAACCTCTAATATGCAGAACTACGAATATATTGCATTTTAATTGATTACAAGCATTCATCCACTAAAACTCACCCCATTCTAATCCACTGAGCTGCAGGCATGAATAAAGGATCTGTTATGGTAAAACTGGTTACACAGAAGAAGGGCAACTAAAAAAAAATTCATTGCATTCGATGTACTGTATTGCCACTATTGATGGGGAGTTGACTTGGTCACTTAGTCACGACCGCTTTAATTTGCTCATACCTGCTCCTTCAGGACTTCATTTTCCTGCTTCAGACGCTGGGCCCTGGAGTCGTATTGGCCGGAGAGCTTCTTGATGCGGGCGTAGTCCTCAGCGATCCGATCCATCTCCTTCGTCGCCGTCGTCAACTGCTTGGTCATGTCCTCCATCTGCTTCTGGAGGTGCTCATTGGCCTCGATCAGTTGCTGGATGCATCAAAAGATTGTGGTGATGAACTGTGACAACTGTTTTGTTTACTTTTGTTTTGGTTTTGCAATCATGTAATCCATCTTTTGATTAGCTTGAAACAACAGAAACAAAGTTTTCATTAATGATTAATTTGAGAGCTGTGTGATGTACATCAAGGAAACACCATTTATCTTTGACAGACAACAAATCACCATCACATTTACTACTGGTCAAAAAAATAATATATATATCAAAGAGGTAATAGGTCACTTGAAACATGGCTATTTTCTACATGGTATTAGAGAGTGAGACCCACTATGACCACTAAAACAGCAAAAAGAGATTTTTAAGTCAGGGATGCATTCGTTGAATTGAATAGAGTGAGACTAAATTTTTGCACCTGAAGGCATTCAGACATCGTGCCTGTACCTTGTTTTCATCCAGTGCCATGTTGATGTCACGATTCTTCTGTCGTAGTTTGTCCTGGTACTCTACGTCGTCGCCCCGCCGCTGGCGCAGGCTTTCCCGCTGCGATTCCATCTGGCGCTGGTAGTCACGCAAGTCTTGTCGCAGAGCATCATTCTAAAATTCAAACAGTCAGAAGCATTCATTGTGAAACAAAAAGTGAGAAAGGGTATTGTCAGAACAATTCATGGCAAGATAAATCTTACACAAAATTTGAATAACTTCAAAAACACATACAAGTACCCAGTAGTTAAACAGTGGTTCTAAACACCATAGTATAGTTCTGTCACTGGTGAGGCATTTTCAGAATGACTAGCAAATTTGGGTCAAGGGCTGAAAAAAAAAACCAAATAATTCTTGAATATCTGTTATGATGTAGACTTTGCAAGAATGTAAAAAAAAAGATATAATGAAAATTGTCGTTTGAATCTGTCTTCAATTTCGTAATGACAGTAGGAAAAAAAATCACTGGCATGAATAATTATGAAACAAATGCATACTTACTATAGAATAATGATAACAATGATGAAGTGTTTGCAATTTCTACTTTTTAACTGTGATTTGCAGGAAGCAGCTGAACACTTGTCAATATTTAAGCAAAGCTTCCTGATATTTGTAAATTGTCAAGCTAAACGTGAAAGGTAAAATGATAGTGTAGTCAGAAAGTTCCTATAACCAGGAGCTGGTGGACATGCTTACATCTCTCTTCAAATCTCTGATCTCCTTTTCAGCCTCTTCAACTCTGCTGTGGACCTGAAATGATGGAAATATTAAAATCAAGTGAAATCAAAGCTTGCGCTCTACGTGCACTGACTCATCAGTCAAACCTAAATGGCAGGGGGGAAAATAGATACACTGGAATCAGGCACGAAGCACAAGATATGACAACAACAATGCATGCATACATCTATCAAATGTTTTTCAAATACAAAAAGCAATGATTGCACTATTTATAAAACAATATTTGAGAGATACAATATGAAAGAATGCTGCCTGTAAATAATTCATGATAATGTTTGAAACAAGGAGGCACTGTTAAAGTCTTTCATTTACACACTCCAGAGACAAGGTGAGAAAGTGCATCACATATCTTACATGCCCTTTCTACTTCCCTACTAAAATTGCAATTCTGAGAATATCTTTTGAGAAGTTTATCACATATTTAAAGGGTGTGTACAGTTCTGGTCGAGGTGAAGATTTAGCTTTTAACGTTTTGTGAGATATTCAGAAACCACTCTATGAGATGTCAAAGAGCATGCAGTTCTAAGGGGTATCAAAAGTTTGTTCGATGAAAATCGGTTTTGAAATGGCTGAGATATCCAAAAACAAGGTGAAACAAAGAGATACTGATAAAGTTGGGGCATGTCGCCTTTTATTATTAGCACTTTTTTGGATATCTCAGCCATTTGAAAACCAATGTTAATCAAATAAACGTTGAATCCTTCTTAAAATTACATGCTCTTTCATATTTCATAAGAGGCTTTTCATTATCTCACTTAGGAATGTTCAAAACATGAATCCTTACCTCAACCAGTACTGTACAGTCCCTTTAAAGTTGCACTGTTTACGAGAGTATTTTATATGAGAGCCATTACATACATATGGATAAAAACAGAATGACAAAATACGTACTCCTACAAGCACTTTAACCTGCAACATACAATGTAACAGTAGTAATCACATCACCCACACCAGCAGCATATAAGCAAGAAATCAGCTACAAATGTTCAAGTTGTTTGGGTGGCAGCCACAATTATTATTATGATTTATTTATGGCGAGTCTGCTCTCAGACACATGACCGCCCCACCCTAAAAAACCCAAACGAACAAACAACACCATCGCACTCACCCTTTCTGCTTCACTGCGCTCCTTGTACAGCTCCCTCTCCTTGTCCTTAAGCTCACGCTGCAGGAGGTCCGACTGCCGGCTCAGCTCGTGGATCTCGTTCTGCAGTGAGCGCATGTCCCTGGTGCCCCCTGTTCCACCCATACGCTGCATAGAGATACCAAGGCAAATAAACAGGAGGGACATGAATAGCGAAAGTTCCATATGGCAACCCTCTGCTATTCAGATAAGGTTATGGACTCCTTTGACCGGATGTCTTGGGTTCAAATTCTCCTCAGCGAGGGCATCCTTAGACAAGATCTTTTACCTACTATGTCCCGTTTGACCCAGGCATATAAGTGGCAAAGCTGGAGTACCATCAAAAGTGAAGAGTAAATATTACCCTAGGTAAATACACCATAATACTATAATTGTGTATTAATGGACCTGCAGAAGAAATATTGAGCTTTACATGTTTGTTGTTGTTGTTTGTTGGTTTTTTTTTTTTCATGATTTGAGTTGCTGCATACAGACCCTCATACCCCTGGACATCAAAAGTATCTTGACAGAGTATTTCATCACTTTGTAGCATCAGAAGATTAATAAATCAAGAACAAAATACAGCAAAGACAATGTGGCCAACATTATTCTCCTCTTTTCAGTGGTGGCCCTCTTCTGTCTGGTATATCATAACACACGAACCAAATTGCATTTGGCTCACTGAGCACACAAGTATATACAGCTAATGTATCATCATTATTTTGTCTATTTATTCATATAACCTTCGAAAAGCTTACCTGCAGTCTTTTGTTTTCCTCCTCAAGTTCTTTAATTTGATCAAGCAAGCCTTGCTCTGTATTTGGAAAGAGAGAATGATGGATACACAACACATTCATAGGAGCCCTCACATGAGCAACCATGCACAGGTCAATATATGTTTATGTACAAATAAATGAATAAGTGAGCAAGATAACTGATGGTGTCTGCTCACACAATGGTGGTGATCTGAATCAATGAATACAAAGCACATGTGCCTTCAAAAGTTAATAGAAATGAGTCTTGTGAGGGTTGACTTCATTATTCTTGTTACTTGTGACATCTCAATCAGGGAATAGTAATGGATAAAAAGAGGAGATGCTCAGTTCACATCAGATTCAATTTATATTAATACAAGAAGAGAAAAGGAGAAGAAATACATTGTAGCCCCCAAATTAGAAGGAAAGAAAAAAAAAATCATGCAACCAAAATAAACATACAATTGTAACTAATAACCAAGACACCAGAACAAACATTCTGCTTTAGATCACCGAGCTCCATATCATGAGGCGTTGCTATAATAGCAACTCTTGCTGCAATGGTAAGTGTCATGGTATTAAATAACAAATGACAAGAAACTGGCTTCCTGATGGGCTCTTGCTCCAAGAAGTTGCGATTCTGGCAAGAATTGCTACCATAACATTCTTTTTTTTAATAAAATGAGACCCTGCAAAGCTTGCTACCGAAATCAATGAAACACAAAGGATCACAAGACCTTTGAGTGACCGCTGCTGGTGAATGCAGATCTACAAGGCTGTATGATAAAGTCTGACCGCAACTGACCGTTTATGACTCCCTCTTTTCCTTGCTCCTTGGCAAATTCCTCCAGCTCCTCCATAGCCACTTTGGCCTGAGCATCCTTGATCAGCATGATGGCCCTGGTCACATCAAACAGCTGCTGCCATTGGTCAGTATTTTCTGCTTCTGGCTTGTCAATCTGGATGATTTCGGCCAAACAAACACTCTACATCACTGCCTTTATACAATGCAGTTACCAAAGTAATCACTTTCATCTTCATACATAGATATGGCTCTCGAATGGTAGGGCTTTACTCATATGCACTTGTATGACATTATCTGTGACCCCACAAAAGGATTGTAATCTTGCAAGACAAATCCATACAAACACATAATATTTTGTCTTGCCCCCCCCCCCCCCCCCCCCCCCCCCCCCCCCCCCCCCCCCCGCACGACCAAAATGCTCATATATGGAGAAAAGAACAAGAAGTACAACAGAGAAATATAAGAATTCGGAATAGGTAACTCCTAAAACTTTAATCCCCACCCACCCTCATATTGTAACCACTTCAAAAGGGCCAGTGTTTACTAATTCACTAATTTCGATGCTGTCATTAGAAATCATTTGCTGTATTCAGGGAAGTTACCATCTCTTCTGGTCGTACACTGACTAATGTACATGTATATTGAGACTCTTTTTAGACAGAGATTTTAAGTTTGTTAGTAAGTCTTATTTGGACTCTTCGTTTTGAAGACAACATCTAGGTTTACTGTAAGTAACTGTGAACTTAGATCAGCACATCTTTTGTCAAGATATGACAAAAAGTTGCAATAAATTGTGGCACGATATCACACATTTTAAGACCTATAATACATCATCTGCTCAATCAATTTCATAATTTTCAACCACTACTACCCTCCAATTATTTCAATAAAGAAATAAAAATAGTTTTGTTTGTATATAAAAATTAAATCTTGATACACATGAATAACTACAACTCCAAAAAAATACAATTTGTACCATAGGCCCTACAGTTCTATCAATTCTTTAAACATTTTGAATATCAAAATACAACTTTTAACAGCTTTTGCACAAGACTTTCTGGCTTCTACTAGTTCCAAATACTGCATAGAAAGGAAAATAATAGAAAGTGAAAAGAGAGAAACTGAAATGAGATAAAAGGAAATGAAACAAATTAAAGTCACCTCTGCCAGTACATTATAGAGTTCATCTGCCTGGTCATCGGACAGGTTTGTGCTCTCTATGTCCATGAACGAATCCCAGTCGATGGGAGCCATGGTCACAGATTACACTTGGCACTTGGTTCACAGATAAAGGAGACAGACTGGAGCTTCTGCTCTGCAAAACGTGAAGAAACATGAACGTAATGATTACAATATGTGACTACTCAGTTTAATAAGAGTTTAATATAATGTGAATTAATACAAATCCAGGGCTGCCAACACTGGAAACTAGTTGAGAGTGAGACTCCCATAGGCCAATGCTATAATTTAGGAGTCAAAATGAGTGAGATCAACAGAAATGCATGCAAATGAAATAAAGTTCTAGAGTGATATAAGGACCAAAATGCACGAGTCTCACGCTCAATGCGTGAGAGTTGGCAGCCCTGCAAATCCTTATGTTAATCATCCAGAATCTCACCTTTTGTACCATTGAGACAGGTGACTTGGGTGCCACTACTCTTGATAATTACACATATCACTCGGCACACCATCAAAAAAAAAAAAAGTCAACGTGTGTTACCAATCAAACAGTTGTCTGACAATGCAGGTGCAATGTAAATTAGATGAATTACTAAGAATTAAGATGGACAGATCTCTCATAGAATTCTAAATGTCCTATCCTCACACATCACAGAGACAGAGTGGTATTTCTATTTGTGTGAAACCATGGAGCTACGGTAGTAGCTCCATGGTGAAACTAAATATCATTATTCATGTTTGAACTCATTGTTTGTTTGCAGTGACTTCATTCAGGAATATGCCTGGTTGATACTGTTTGCCGAGTATTGCTAGTCACCTGGGGCGAACCACTACACGAGGGGTTGGCATCATTCGCCAGTTTTCTTGCAGTGACTGATGCTCATACTCAGACTAAGAGTAGATTTTATTCATATTTCATAAGAATAGGACATTTACTAGTCATACACAATGGTGATTCCGTGGCAGTATGGTAGGTGTGCAACACACCGACCGGGTCCATAACGACCGACCGCGCATTATAATGGCATTGCGCGTACAGAAAGAAAATGTACGCATGGGACTACGCGCAACGGTGTTCGATTCTTCACTGGGCTACGCTACCGAGTAAAATGTGGCGAAAACAACTAAGAATTCCCTCTAAATTACCGAAATTTAGCAAAATCGAATAAGGTTTATCGTGTAACTACATACATAACTAGGCCTACCTTTGCTGACTCGTTGTTAGATGTAGAGTATCCTTCCGTAATAAATTTGACGATTTTGACCGCAAAATTGTCACCGCCGCTTGTACGATCGTGCACACACGCGATACACATACACATGACATAAACATTTTGTCGCCCGCTACGACCGTGAGTTGATGCAGAAACGAGAAATGAATGTGAAAAAAACAAACCGACTCATCTAATTTATTTCAATTACGATGAAAAGTTTCCTAATGAAAATCAAGTCAAATTCATCAAACAGTCCTTCAAAAGTAATATCGAAGGATTCAAAATATATTCAAATATTATTGGGGAAAAAATGACGGCTAGAAAAAACAGCGGCCTGTCGAAAAAACGCATTTAAATGCCCTTTAACGTTATACGTATTGTCAGGGTGGTCGGTTGAAATGAGCAGGGCAACTGAGTGCGGAAAAAATGACACCCCATGCGTTCGAAGCCGCCACCTAAATGCGCGTACCTCAGATCGCATTTTCAGTGCGCGCTTGTGAATCCGGAGTATTTTCTCCACACGTGAGTAAAATTTCAGGCAAATTGTGAGATTTTTCACGTTTCTATTGATAGAAAAACGTTAGGTGTCCGGTATTATGAACACCCAACCATACTCCTCAGTGTCAGTGGTACAGTACTGTCACTGGGTCACCATTGTGTATGACTAGTAGACGGCAGTACCAGACGCCGTGTGAAGCATGATTTCTGTGCAGCGACAGGGTTGTGTAATACTGTCATCACTGATCATATTGACAGTAACTCAGCCATGCCCATACGCCATATGCTTTGAGATAGATGTTACAAATTCTATTGCTGGCCTTTGAAGATGCAACATTGCTCGAGTCACGCTACACCAAGATCAGGATCTAGGTAGCCAAAAAGAACAACTAAATTTCAATACCCTATCTATTGTGACTGGCCTTTATTTGAGAATACAAATGTATTATGACATCGCTGCGCCGAGTTGTCCCACACCGTATAATGAAGCTGCAGCCTCCGACAATTTCTCCGACAACAGTCAACAGCGGATCGGCCCAGTTGTAATTCGCGGGCAATACAAACGTATCGCACCGTACCGCGGTACCGGTACAAAACTTAAGATTGAACACCTGTAATGAAATAGAAAAGCTCTCTATTAAGTATTATTCTTACATTCACCCATACATCATCATAACAGTTTATTCCAAGGCATATCAAGCTAAGAGTACTGCGACAAATGACTTACCACTGCTATACAGTTTCAGTGGTAGATTTCTATCTGGTCTCGCTGCTCAGAAATTCAACAGTAGAAGCCATTTTACTAGCGGCGTCCATCGCGACGGAGTAGAACGCGGAGGGCGCTATACTAGCTGCAAGGAAAGGTTTCATCTACAGTTAGTTAAAGGGACTGTACAGTACTGGGGTTGAGGTGGGGATTCATGTTTTGAACATTCCGAAATGAGATAATGAGAAATACTCTCATGACATATGAAAGAGCATGTAATACTTTCTAAGAAGGATTCAACGTATATTCGATGAAAAGGGTTTTCATATGGCTGAGATATCCAAAAAAGTGATAATAATAAAAGGTGACAGGCCACGCCACTTTTATTAGGATCTCTTTGTTTAACCTTGTTTTTACGATATCTCAGCCATTTCAGAACCAAATTTACAGCAAATAAACATTTCGATACCCCTTAGAATTTTGCATGCTCTTTGACATCTCATAGGAGTTATTTCTGAAATCTACAAAAAAAAAAGCTTAATCACTCATTAAGGTGACCAGAAATCTGTACACACTAACTTTTGCTTAATACTGTACACAATACTACTATTATGTACCAAACTTGTAGTTACACAAGTAGTATCTCTCGACTCATTGGCCCGAATTCTCCTAAAGCTATCAAAAATACTTTTATCTTCCGCCATGGCAATAGTACCATTCCGAAAAGAGAAAAATAAAACGTTACATTCCACCAGTTTGAGAATAGATTCCGGGGAAATAAATCGCGTCATTTTACGTCACGAGGGCCTGATTTGCATAAGAGGCGTAATAAATCGGCGGAATAAGCGGTGTAATAAAGTTATTCCACCTTTGAGAATTCACACATTGGTTGCAAAGTATTTTCTTTTCTTGCATCTGCGTGTCTTCGTGGGTTGCTTCAATTTTTTTTCCTTTTCTTTTTATTTGCTTGTCAGCCGATTTTGGTAGACATGTGGCAGCAAGATACCCTTCCCCCCCCCCCCCCCCCATCCTGAAAACGAGTCAACTTCCTTGTTCGCCGTAAAGCGCCGCCCTTTTTATCAGGTATAGTACGATGTGAAGAAAACGCTCTTCATCTTATAAAAAAAAAAAACAACAAATAATCAATTCATTCATTCAAAAGGATGACATTTTGTGAATTAACTTCTCACATGAGTAGTGGCGGATTAGTCAGGCCAGAGAACATGACATCATCATTATGGATTCTAATCTACTGTGTATCATGATAAATGAAGCTATACGGATCCATAATAGTACTGCACTGATCACTATTATTAGGAAGCATAAAACTTTCTACCATATCAAGTTATATAGTCTGATATGACGCTGTGAACTAGATATTGATTTGTACTCCCCCCCCCCCCAAAAAAAAAGGGGGGGGGAGAGGAATGATTTACTTTGACTTTCTGGTTTTTATGTCATTTTATGCATGAAACAAAACAAAATGTGATCATAAGGAATATTACTTATAATAATCGGTGTAAGAACGCAATGCGAGATAAGCTGTTAAAAGCAATTATTATTCATCAGAAGGGGGTACATCTGCCGCAGGTTTCTGCTTGAAGAGCAAATTTCGGATCAGTTGAAGTTACTCTGAAAACAAAGAATTAAATTTAGTCAGCACAACAGTGAAATCTATAATGAGGATCGGATAAAAATTAGCAAAGTTATGAAATTGTGAAGTTTCGCTATTTTCACAAAACAGTTATTGAACAGTCAATATGAATATGTAAATGAGTGAGTTGATGATGTCATCACCTCACTACTCCCTGTATAGTATAGTTTGTACACAAGATCTTTTAATTTCTTTTTTCTTTTAGTTCAAAATAATGTACCATATGACCCAGTCTCAAATCCTGATAACATATGTACTGTTCGATCGTTTTCTTGATGTTATTCAGCCATAAATAACATTATGTTTTACACTCATATTATAGCAGAAAATTTAGTTTTGGCCCTTTTTTGTTTGTACTACACACGATCAGCATAAAATTGGGAGGTATATGGCATTATCAGTTCACTAATTCGCATATTCATATCAATAATCATCGTTCGAGAACTGTTTTGCGAGAAATTAGCAAACCTTCCCAATTTCAGAACTTTCCATTTTTTTTCCGTTTCGCATGACTCATCTTTAAGCAGGATTCCAATAAACTTGCCATACTAAATCCACTATTATAATGTTGCTGTGTGGCTTTAACGTATTAATCTAATGCTATGAAAGCACATGAAGTACATATGAAGAGTTTTGTCGCAAAACGAGCTAAATCCATTCTTGTTGAGATATTTGTGATTAAAGCTGCTAAAATGAAGAAAATAATAAGAAAAAATAGGATATTTTTAATCAGAACTTCTAGAATATTCCTTATTTCAAGTGAGGTATTACTGGGAAGGTTTAATTTTGCTCTATCTGATGATGGACTGACTTTAAAATGTTTAGAAAATGGCGCTTAGCTCATTTTGCAATAAAACTCTTCATAATGTATATATATATATCATGAAAAAACCCCTCAAGATTTGCAACTTTGCACCTTTACAGGTGCATGGTCACTACTGGTCTGAAAGGTACAAAGTTGCACTCGTAAAGGTACAAAGTTGAATCCATTTTTTTTTAAGAGTGTATAAAATATATTTAATTTGAACCACACATAAGAGCTTGCATGGCTAATTCGGGGCTGAGAATTCGCACGACAGCATACAAATCTGAGTTTGAGTAATACCTATTGGTGATATCAGCAAAAAGAATTTATTGTAGTAACTCAGAGGAATGTGGAGATTCATTTACGTATAGAGAAAGTATAACAATAAAGAACTGAGTATCAACCCTTGTAGAATATACGTTTTGATCTGTGGCAACGCTGTGCCCCTATTTTAACTCCGTTTGTTTGCATTTTACGTTTGTATTGACGAGTGATGTGACAGAGGGTGTAGAAAGCCTTGCGTATATTATATATAATGCATATATACAGTTACATGATTTTTTCGACACTTTTGTTGTATAATCAACTGTGCAGGAGTTAAATTTGTCGAGTGGAATTTTCTGAATTGAGATTTTTTGAGGTTCATTAGATCATCTTCAAAAAAATCGTAAGAGCTATTTATAAATACGAGTCTTCTCAACTCATGCTTGGAGAGATTGATGGGAAAAATTTAAAAAAAATCGATTGTTTGAAACAACGAAGGAATCATCTTTATACACACTCAGCAAAAAAAAAGAAAAGAAAAGAAAGCAAACGTTTTTCAAGTTCAGATTTTTCATTCCTTTACAAGACTGCGATAGAATCGAATAGCCTATAAGTATATCAAAGTAAATTAACTTCTATTTTCTTTCATATTGGTAGGGTAACAAAAAGATGAATCTTATACTCGAATGATCACACACATTTTTCTCTTCGAAGGTGCAAAATTGAAAAATTGCAACATTAAAAATTGCAAAAAAGGAACGATTATGCGCTGATGAGTATAATATGTCCTTCGTCATAACAATGGAAACCAAAAAAAAAAAAATCAAACTTACACATGGCTTTGTCTTTGAATGAGAGACAAGATAGGTGAATCAAACCGTACGATTGAGTTTTCGAACTGTCTCTCTTTCCCAGAAAAGAGAAAGGGAGAAAAAAAAACAGATATGGAGCTTCTACTGAGTCTTATATTATTGATAACATTCGTTGTGACTGACATATTTCCATTGGCATTCATGAATTTTTCTTTGGAATATAGTCTATGAAATAATTTAATAATATATGTTAACTTGTGCATGTAAAACCTTCAACAGAATAATACAGCTATATGTTTGTGCGACTTGTTCCTTCTTGAATGAAACACACAACACAACACAACATTTCCTGTGTATAGCTTTCGATAACTTCTTAACACTCCCCGCGTGCCTTTGCTTTTTAGCTTTTGGGGCATGGTAATTTATAGCAGAGAAAGATACTGCAAAAGTCTCAGGCGATATTTTGTTTCGGTGGAATCTTTATGTACCACATCTCGAGTCTTCATTTGCAGCTCATAAGTAGATAAGTACACCTGTATGTTATATTCTCCACAACAGACTATAATTGCTTGTCCGTTTTGTGTTGTATAATATATTAGTGTTACAATGCACAATGAGTTAATGTCTTTTTTTTTGTGGTTCTTGATTTGACGTATTTTTTAGCTGCTATAAAAAGGAAAAAGATAAGTAAAATAAAGGAAACTTTTAATCATAACTTCAAGAATGCTCCTTCTTGTATGATAACAAGTGAGGTATCACTGGCGAGGTTTATTTTGCTCTATAAGGCAATATGTGATGATGGACTCATCTGTAGATATTCAGAAATGTTGCGAAACTCATTTTGAGATCACACACACACACATATATATATATATATATATATATGTATATTATATGGGTGAAAACGTTGAACGATGTACAATTGGCCATTTTCGGGCTTTTTGGTATTCAAACCCTTGTAAAATTGTCACCTGGGGGTGTTTTTCATGGTTTTAGGTATCATTTGGTAGGGGAGGGTTGTACCTTTCAGAAAATATATACTTTGTAGTGTTCTTACTGCATTTTCTTTAAAAAATAATGCCTTGAAGCTGAAAAATTGACAAAAATGCATATTTTGGGAAAAAATCCCAGAATCACACGTCTTAATTTTTGTTCTAATGCAATTCTACAGCTTTGTTTTTCCTTGTGAGTAAGTCCACACACTTCAACTATTTAATCAAGTACTTCTGCCATGAACGTGTGTATTATTTATCTTATCAGGAAACATTGAATTCACTTATGTCTGAAAAAGAACGTCTCTGAATGAATTATCTTTTCCTTGACGCCAAAAATTCAGGATGACTATGAAAACATTTAAGGCCATATTTATTTAGCGTCTTATCCATACTACCATTCCATCAAAATTTGTGAGTGAGCTGTGTGAAATAATCATGTGGTGGCTCATTAAAGATAATTATACTGAATAACCATCAGAGATGTTCGGTTGTTTAATGGTGTCATTAATGAAAGTGGATTATGCTTGAGATAAAAAGTGGATATCAGTATGTCAGTGTGAGCCAGGCGACTATGATGATTGGCAACTTTAGTAGCATACTGTCCACAAAAATGAGTTCTGGTTGAAAACCCGAATTGGCGAATGTCTCTGATCAAAACGAATGTCCCTGATTGAAAGTCTCTGAAGGGATATTCCCTCATCTGACACTTTCGCACTGCATGATACTTTATTTGCGTGTTTATTTTACGCACTGACGAGCCATCCTGGAATCGAGTCAGCACAGTTCAACGACAGATATGCCCACAAATCTTGAAAATGTGAGTAATAACAAAAACTTTCCTGGTGTTTGTGCCGATTTATTAGAATTATTATTCCGTAGATTTGCCAATCAGTATCATTTGTGAAATTATGTATTTTAATCTTTGGATTAGAGGTAAATTAAAAAAGGATAGACAGTAAATATGTAAGAATCTGCACGAAAATCAAAGACCGCACGTCTCTGAGCAAAATGAAAAACGTCTCTGAAAATTACTGTTTCATGAAATAAAGACATCCACTATACAAATTATGAGAACATTAAAGTAAATTTATGTCTGGATGGGCTCAGTTAGTATAATAGGAACAAGTAGAACCAAGTTAACATGGGCGTGTTGTAATATTAAGAAAAATGAAGCTTCCTGAAAGATGTTGAAAATATGTAAAAGAGTTTCAAATTTAAGATTTTCTGTTGATTGAGCAAGTGCAAACACATTGCCGGGACAGAAAATATGTTTTACGACTAGTAATAGGTCAATAGTCTATGATTATTATGTAGTAGTCACTTTAGTTTACGTATTTTTTTGTGAGAGAGGCAGAAATGTAAGAAAAACAGGTTTAGGTCAGAGACGTTCTCTGAACAAATAGGATCTGCTCTCAAACCAATATCAATGACCCACCATGGCGAATTGGTGCCTATGTTTGTAGCACATTGGCTCCTCAATCCAAATGTAATGCCAATATCTTGTAAAAATCAAACCCATTAAGTACTGATAAGCAAAGATGTTTACGTCAGAGACGTTACATTGAACGTTTTACACATTTTCAACTACTACAATAAGGAGTAGATCTTTCATTATTCCACAGTATATGGCCCTCGTATACATACATCGTTCTAGGTAATTTACGCAATCTAAAAACAATGTTGATTTTATAATTTTGATCAGAGACGTTCATTTGTGCGTACATTGTTCTTCCAGAGCATGATAAATTTATTTTGATATCATTTTAACTCTATCTTTTTTTTTTCTTACAACAAGATGGGAAGACCGGATGGATTTTAAATGCTCCGAATATTAGAATTTCGTCCTGCTCAGGATCTTTACGCTCAGTCATGTTCATGGAGCCTACAAGTTCCAGACAAGGGCCGTGGTACTGGCAAGACCGGACGGACATCTTGGAGGTGCCATCTGTTTGCAAAATAATGACTATCCCAACCCCTGTTTCAGGTAGCAAGCGACGCAGTCGGTACCATGCACTGATTGAGGACATGGAATACCAAGTGGAGGGGAAATACAATTCAATGTTATAATGCGGACTCTGTTTTTTATCCACATCACTACGTTTGCTTTTGAGGCTGTAAAATCTGAGGCTTACGCGCTAAGAAATAAATGTTCAAATTTGCACCTAATTTGTAACAATAGCAGCACACCTGCGGTGCATACTTGCACCCTTAATTGTGCTTAATTGCACCCTTAATTAACTGCCTTTTTTATGTTTTGCTAATTCCTGCAAACAAGTTCTCGTACAGTTGATAAGAATATGCAAATGAGTGAGCTAACCATGTCATAACCTCACAATTTTCCATTGATCATGTACAAAAAATAACGAAAATTCAATTTTTCTGTCTTTGAAATCTGAAACATGATGCTATTCCTGGTTGATTACCTTCAGAATAGTAATCAGTTAGATATACCCGGATTAAAGCCTCGGGCATAATTATGTTTGAATGAAAAACTGAAAATTTCAAAAGTTTATGTGCAAACATTATGGCAAGTTGTGAGGGAATGACAAGCTCAATTTGCTATTAGCATATTCATAATGACCGTTCAAAAACTGTTTCCTGAAAAAAAAAAAAAAAAACTTCAAAACGTCATAACTTCATTATTTTTTTCTTGAGCCCGTAAGATTTTATTCTTTCTTATCAGCGGCTAGCTCATATTTGGGCTGAATATCCCCTGTAGTGACTCCTTTTCTCTTAGAAGTAAGGTGAGATGTTCAAGTGGTATTATTTTTGAGGTGTGTAAGCCAAATACATGAGAAAAGGAAAAATACTAACATCTGAAACAAGAAAATGTCTATTAAGAATGTCCCTTTACTTAGTTTCCTCTACAACACTATACTTATGTATCGCCTTCTAGTAGAAAGAAGGATTGATAATCCCCTACTGATGTGACAGGTAAAATATGATATTGTAATGTTATCATTGTCAACCTCTTGAAAGAGGTTTTCAGTTCATTTTGGTCAAACGTTTGCTGTACCACACCGTTGATATTCTTTTGAGTTTGGCGTTTACAATTCATATCTGCCATAGTATACAAAAATGCACAGCGGAATTGGATGCTTCTAGGATGAGTATAGGTTAATTACAGCTTTCTGAGACGACATCATAACAGTGGCCCAGGTACGGTCCCTAATAAAAATCCGAACTGGCCGGACATACACATTCAATCATATTTGAGGTATAGTGGTCAAATTAGAATAGTATTAGTAAATTCGTGTTTACCTTTGTTATAGATTTGACCTACATTTGAAAGAAAACATATACGATATTGATAGCATGTGGGCACACCTTCGCATACACCGGAAGGTGAAATACAAAGTAGTGGTCATCATAAACAAAAACAATTCTTGACATATGCCTCGGTAAATGATTTCTCAATGAATGTGGAATGTTGAGTTACGAGCATCTTTTAAAATAGGGAGTTTGGTGTTTAATTCTAGTGATAACTTACAGCCGAAACGTCCCTGATGGAAAAGCAAATGTCTCTGATATAAACAAATAATTTAGGTAAGGTAGTCAAAATTGCAAGTATTTCATGTAATTTTTATTTGTCTGTCATTTAAAAGTGTTGTAAGATATGAATAATATAACAAGGACAGGTTTGTTGTTGATTTTTGGTGTAGAAATCGAAATTCCTTTTACAATTTGGAGGTTTGTAGTTACAATCGGTCATCATGAGAAATAATTCAAGTTTAAATTACCATTCTGAATTGTTAACAAAAGATAAACATGTGTTTAATAAAAGAATAATGTTGTTTGTTCACAAACCTCGTAATTATGGATCAAAGGACATCGTTTTTATTGTCTATGTCTGAGGAACGTCTATGAGTGAAACCTGAACGTCTCTGATCAAAACATGGCTTACTTTCAGCATCTGTAAAGGGCTTTTATATGGATTTGACCAAACGAAGTGCACTAAATTCATTATTAGTATCTAGTGAACATTAACATTTAAACAAATGAGACCCCTGCTATATGTTTTGTTCAAATGAGATGAAAGTGAAGATAAGAATATAAAAATCTCTGCTTAAATGACAAAAACTCCACTTTTACTTTAACTTCCGTGTGTATTAGCTTTTGTAAACTTCACAGGAGGTAAACAATATTTTAGGAACAAATTAACACAGTCTTCAAAAGCATGAACAAGATGAAAATATATTCATTTGAATGTTTTTCTACCCTTCATTTGAATTTTCACTAAAACAGTGTTTATTTTATAGTCAGAGACGTTCGCCAATATGTCACAGTTTTATCGAATCTTGAATAAAAACAAGACCCTTGGAGATCACAATCGGGTTTCCAAGAAAGCTGATATCAATGACATTTGACTGAGATATATTTATATCAGTGAGTGACGTTTTTTAATTTTGACCCCTGATTTGCCCAATTGTACATCGTTCAACGTTTTCACCCATATATATATACATATGTATATATATACATATATATATATATATATATATATATATATATTCATGTATATATATATATATGTGCGTGTGTGTGTGTGTGTGTGTGTTCGTGTGTGTGTGTAGAATATTCCATGTCTTTACATAATGCATGATTATATATGGATGTTTAAACTTTTGGAAATAAAACATGGCACTTCGTCGATAATTAATTTATATTGTCGATGTTGATTAAATTGGATCACGGAAATTTGAGGGCTCCATGGAGACTGTGGAAACAATGTGATGTTCAAAATTATTGCAATTTTAAACCTTGCAGTCAAAATCTGATAAGAGAATTAAGGAAGAACAAAATTATACACGGAACAACCCCTTCCCCCCTGGTGATACATGCAACCAAGAGTCGCGGAGAGATTATGCAAGCAGAAATTGAATATTAATTGCTTCATTTCCTTCCCATAGGTATACTCAATATACGTCTACTCAGAGTAAGATGGTTCTTGTAATCATTAATGATTGTGTCATATTTGGTATGTCATACGCCGCCAAACTCAATTAATTACCACGGCAACATCATGAAAACGTAACTCTCGGCATAAATTTAATTAGCATCACTGTAGGTTATAAGAAGCGACGGTATTCCATCATAAACGTCTCTATCATTACGGACGAGAAATCACTGAGTATTATTATTAATCAAGTGATGTTGCTTGGTGTTATTTTGATATAGCATCATGTAGGCCTATCATTATGATTATAGGAGAACATACTGAAAGATGCACATGATTATGACATTGCGTGTTGCTTCATCATCAGCGAATAACAAAATCATCCAAAGGGAAACTCGCTCCATGGAAAGTTAACATATAGGTAACGAGTTACCTCAAGCAGAATTGTGCACGTCTTTAAATACTGGACAAATAACAGAATTCTGAAGTTTCAAATATCTTTTATAGCAAAACATGTTGGGACATTGGTTAAAAATCACATAATACTGATGCAAATGAGTTGAAGTGATGATGCTATTGTTGCGCATTGAAACTCTCCAGTTTGCTTCTGTTTGTACAATTAAATGCTATAATTCATTTTTATAAAATATATAACAACTATAACGATATGATGTAACATTCTACTTAATTCGACAATTTGGTGTGAATTTAGATAAAATTTCCTCCTCATAAGATAAATAATATTATATACAAAGATTTAATATACGAAACTTTGGAATGAAAATGTATAAGCTGTCTGTCGTCTAAGAACAATATAGTTGACTTAAAATCATTGTTTAATATTATGCAGCTCTGTCACCGTTCTTGGAAAACTTGTAAAAGTTCAGAATTCCATAAGCCCCCTCCCATAACCTTCAGTTTCTTGTCACGTTTCAATTAAACTTTCGCTGTGTTGCATTCGATTTTACTCTTTGTATTATAGTTGCGCGAATATAAACATGGAGTGAATTCGCCATAAGTGAAAAAGATAAGGGTGTAGCATGCCCTATACCACTCAATTTTGAAAGCAATTAGTAATCTTCGGATGAATGATTGAAATGACAAAAGAAAAATACTGAAAATAGTCATTATAGTACATGATAGTTATAGTGATAATAGTTATGATAGTAATAGTAAATCTTATAGAAATAGTAATAGTAACAGTAATAGTAATAGAATATAGAAATAGTAATGTAATTATAGTAATAGTAGTATAGAAATGGAAATAATAATGATAATAGTGATAGCAATAGTAATAGTAATAGTAGTAATAGTAATACTTATGGTAATACTATCACTACTACTAATGATAACAATAGTAATAATAATGATAAAATGATATAGTAGTGATAATAACATTCGTCTTAATATTACGCCGGGATAGCCTCCGGGGATAGCCTCGTCAGTACTATAGCACTGCATGCTCTCCGCAGGGTCAGACCATACCCCAAGCATTGCCAGGTACTCATGCATTGATACACACAGGAGGGGCATCATAATGGGTAAAAACATCTCGTCGATATACTGTACTTTATATATATGGAGTGATTATTTTGTGTTCACTTCGTCTGATTTTACTTATAATGCAATAAAGAGGGGCGAGCCCGTTTGTGTAAAACACTAAAATCAGAATAATTGGAGAAGAAACGTCTCACACCGCCGTGTCGTTAGAATCATTTTACGTGTATCAGAAGTGAGAGAGAGAATGATAGTCATTGAATAGATTATAATTTAATCAATTAAAGCCAGCGCGCCTTTAACTCTTCTTTCAGTGATTTCAAACACCATCAGAATTTAACAATATAAAGTAAAAAAAAAAAAAACCAACCTGACAAATAAACAAGACAATTTGTCTTGTGAAACAAACGTGAAAATGTTCATTTTCACTCGTTTTAGAGTGACCTCATCAGGGATCACTCCAAAATCTTCGAGTGATCCCTGAGGTCACTCCAAAATGAGTGAAAATGAACATTTTCACTCAAAATTCACTCCATTTTCACTCTAAATTCACTCTTTTTTGTATTCACTCTTTTAAGAGTGAAAATTTCCACTCGATTTTTTTTAGAGAATAGATCAATTATCAAATGTTTTAAAGGACAAATTCACCTTCATTTGATTTTTTGATTTGATTTGTTTTAATTTCTGCATTCAATCAAATACAATTTAAATACAAATTTCAAAAAGTACAAAGACAAAGAATAGCAAGTGCAGTGAAATAAATCGATAACAGTACACAAATAGATACACATATAGTGAGTTGCATTGAGCAGTGTACATACACAGAAACATAAAATACTCTCTAAAAAAATCGAGTGAAAATATTCACTCTTCAAAAGAGTGAATACAAAAAAAGAGTGAATTTAGAGTGAAATTGGAGTGAATTTTGAGTGAAAATGAACATTGTCACCCATTTTGGAGTGACCTCAGGGATCACTCGAAGATTTTGGAGAATAGATCAATTATCAAATGTTTTAAAGGACAAATTCACCTTCATTTGATTTTTTGATTTGATTTGTTTTAATTTCTGCATTCAATCAAATACAATTTAAATACAAATTTCAAAAAGTGGAGTGACCTCCCTGAGGTCACTCTAAAACGAGTGAAAATGGACATTTTCACTCAAAATTCACTCCAATTTCACTCTAAATTCACTCTTTTTTGTATTCACTCTTTTAGGAGTGAATATTTTCACTCGATTTTTTTTTAGAGAGTAAAATATAGAGTATTTTTCAGTAAGTAACAGAGATCAATGCAGGAGACCACCATCGTAAGCGATTAAGCTTGAAATGGATGCAGGCCTCCATCCAAGTTCACCTTCATATACATGTGAATAGAGAGAATGCATCACAGCAATATTGATAATATCAATCAGGAAAAATTGGATTAGCCGTTCAAAAGTTATGAAATTTTAAAGTTTCAGTGCCGCCATCGCTGGATGAGAAGACTTCTTCAGCTTGTCATATCATCGTGCAATACAAAGAAAAGTCAACATTATTTGTATCACTTTTCTCGCATAATGGAAGACGACTTTACTTGCATCTTTCAGAATTGAGGGGGAATAATATTACTAGTATCTGTATACGCCATTATTTCGCGAGTCTAAATTTTCGCGAATCAGAACTTCCCGACGATTTCGCGAGTATGGTTAGATTCGCGATCGTGGAATCCTAAGGACAGAACAGAGAAATGCATACGCGTACGTCACATTCATAGGCTGATCAGAGTCAATATTTTCGCGTGTCTTTAATTTTGCGAATAGCACCTGACTCGCGAAATTCGCGAAATAAAAACCTCGCGAAATATTCGGCGTTAATATACAGTATACCCTAAACAATGGTTTACGTCAGTGACAAGTCGAGGGAATGTGTACTTTTTTTAAATTAGATTTTGGGAAATTCTCTGTATATCTTCCTGATAAGATCGTTCTACGCATTATTGTGACAGCAAAAAGTGCGACAGTCTCCTCATCCAGCAATGACTGCGCATAAACTTTAAAAATTCACAACTTTTGAATGGATTGTCCGATTTTCATTAAACTACTAGTATGACTATACAATCCACATTATAAGGTGAACTTGCCAAAATTTAGATCATTTGTGCATATATTGGTTGTTGTTGTTGGTGGTTGTTGATGATAATGATGATTTAGTGATTCAAAAGCTTCGCTTATCAGTATAGATGACTGTTTTCCGGCTTTTAATTTAATTTAATTTTCTTTTGTGCAGGGTTTTGTTGCAAAGTTCGCATTGTTTTCTCGTAATGTAATTATCCGTAGGCCCACATAATATATTTCATACTTTGCTTTATGATTTTGTACTTCTTTCAAATTGTTTGATAACTTGAAAAATTGACAAATGTATAATTTGTATTATGTATTACCTATGCAACGTTTGATGGAAATAAAGTAAAATTTAATCCACTGAATTTAATTAAATTGAATTTCTTCTCGTGTGATATCTCATTTTTCCTGCTCTAAGTTCGTCGAGTATATAGTTTTTAATATTCATCTAGTATTATTTGCAATATCACGAGGTCCATCTGCGTTTTCCTCATAATACAGTTTGATTTGATTTCCTTCTTGTTAGGAAAGACTCAAGTTGATTATTTCTGCGATTTCAGTAAATGATATGCAATTGATATTTCACAACATTTTACAACATAAGCCATTAACTGCACTGAAAATAAATTCAATAAGGTGTAAAAAATTGCATGATGACAAACTGATAACTCAAAATACAATTTAGGCCCTATAAATAGACTTTTAGTTGATCTTGCATTATAAAGGAACACTAAGATATTGATAAGAACAGCTAGAAAGCTCAGTTAAGCATATAGGTATATATATGGCACATAGGTGGTTTGTCTTACATACATGTCTTATTCTCTCTGCACAGTTTAGGCCTAGTATTCAGTGTCAATCTCCAGCGCGGCCTTCAGGAATTCATATGAATACACTTTGAGGACACAAAATAAACCTGTTTCTGGAACCTAACAGTAGACGGAGGGCCTAGTATTAAAGGCCTGAATCACGAGTCCCAATTCATCTTTTTATGGCTGAACTGTCTCAAGAAGTAGATTCTGGGCCTTTTTTACATTTTAGGGAAGCCAGAAGTGTGCTATATAATTTGCGACCAACAGATGAGTCAACATTTTAAGATTTCAGCACGAAGACGTTTTAGCATCATATGTTACATGTATATTGTATTAAAAACGATATCTACAATTTTCTAAAACGCTCGGAAGGAAGCGTCGTGAAATACGAGTGCAATAGTAATTTTGTATCTTATCACCCTTGAACAGCGCGCACGATCACATTTTGATTATTCCAGCGAAGTGAAATGTTACGTAATTGCATCAATGGGTCGACCACCGCCCAGCCGATAAGCTCGGCCGTATGCGTACCGTTCGAAAGTGAATCTGCCAGTCTTGATGGGCATGGATCGGCGTGTGTCGTTTCAGGGCATGGCACCGTCTCCTGCATCACAAAAACTGCACCTCTAGCTCTGGCTTCTCGCATCTCTGACGGTACTTTCTCGTATTGTGTGTAGCGTAATCGGCTGACGCGTGTGTATTATTTCGCGACCCAGATCTACACAGCCAACGACGGCATACAGCAACCAAACAGCTGAAAGAATCATACAGGGGCCGCTGATTTCGAATGAACGTAGATGCTGCGGTAATGCTTCGCAAAATTTCATCTGCAACGAAGATGCATGCGTGCATCCCATCCCAAGTCGAGAAGTCTACCGAGGGACTTGAGTTCAGTTCTACATGATGGTGCGTCGCCTTCATTGATGAAACCTGCTTTATCTCCCCGCTGGACTCTCCAATCATGTTCGCTTTGCCTATGGTATGTTAATTCTTTTCAAGATTGTCAATTTAACCGGGTGCCCCGTACATACATGGCCTTCATCACTCTCCCATTTTATTGTGTGCATAGAGTGATAGGTCATACAAGACGAGTATGAGAGATGTTGTTTTCCAAAGCTGGCGTCTTGAAAAAGCAGCGATCGATGTATGATGATGCCTTGCTCATTCAGTGCTTGCCATTTCAACCTTCCTCGGGTTGCGTTCACCATGTCATGCATGCTAATCAATCAAAATGGACATGATTGTCAAACTCATTTGTCTACCCTGGCGGCGGTATGACGGCAGTGATGCGCTTATTTAATCACAATTTTCTGATTGGCCTGCGCCTCTTGGTTGATATTGTTGATTTACTCAAATTGAAAATCCAAAAAACAATGATTGAAGAAACAGTTTTAGTACTGACTTTTAGCTTTATATTCAATACAAATCACTAACTAAACTTGTTTCAGAGCCATGTGGCTAGCTAACGTTAAGGGTAAATAATAACCATGTGTTTTGCACATGCGTGTGTGTGTGTGTGTGTGTGTGAGTTTTTTTTTTTTTTTTGGGGGGGGGGGGGGTTGCTGCGGTGTGAGGGCCGGTTTGCATGATGATGAAGAAAAAATTACACTTGAATCATGCACAAATGCTGTTTGAAGCGATTGCAACCGGATACAGTAAACTGTACATTGATGTAGGGTATTGAAGAAGTTCTGCAATGTACAATGTACGTAGTATTGTAGATCAGAAGTGAACAAGGTTATTATTTGATTGTCTTGCAAATGTCATCTGTGTGGTTGTGACATATTGTGTCCAGCAAATTACATTGACTAGAACTAGGATATAATTCAAGATAATGTTGCTCTCTTTTTATGTCCAAACTTACAATTTGTACTTGTGCCTGTAAAATGTCCCCAACTTTGCATTTTCCCTACTATAAATACTTCCCAAGTGACCTGCAAACCAAGAATAAGATATTCATAAAATGTGTAGTATCACCAAGCGTAGTGATAACAGTTAACACAAATATACCTGGTGATTGCATGCTAACGCATCGTCCACATGTGGAATATTTCCCCCGTAAAATCATGTCAATGTCATATCATTTGCAATTGGTAGGGCCTATTAGTATCCAGATGAACATAATTATTGTGAGTGTTCATCTGGAAATGCAGACATTGTCAAGGTAATGTGACCTGTCTTTTTCCTGGTCACCATGCAATGGACCTGGGGGGCGTTTCATCATCGAGTTCGTCGGAGGTTTTCACCGACGAATTTGCTATCAGCCAATCAGATGCAAGGATGTACACTGACAACTGTTAAAAGCTAATGAAATCCTTGGTTTGATTGGCTGATAGCAAATTCGTCGGTGAAAACCTCCGACGAACTCGTTGATGAAACGCCCCCCTGATGTGTACTGACGTTATCAAAACCATATTCACACCTACAGAATTGTTGTAGTTCAGTGGTCATACAACTGTATTTCTTGGAGTTGGATTTAGTTGATATTTTTTTTTTTGCTTTGGGTTTATCAATTTCATTCAAAAGAATTTGTTCTTCTTTACTCTATTGTGTGAATATCAGCAAAAAGAGAAAGTACATGTACAGGTATCCTAAAGATCTCTTTATTGCATGGGTGCAGAGAAGCTAAATTTACAGTGACTGTGCAACAAAAAGTTCAGTGTAAAAAAAGAGAGAGTTTACATGTGATATACATCATGATATCACTATCCCTGTATGTTGAATTCACTTACTTGTACAGTATTTGTGGGTGCCCTGAAATTTGTCAGGTCATCTGGCTTTGTTGCTGTTGGCATGCACACTACAAAAATGTACATGTTCACATATCCGTGTTTTTCATGACATTTTCTCTACACCTGTCTCTCCCATGTGAGTCCACTCATAATTTTCGTACACATTGACCAGAATCAGAGGAAATTGAAGCCTCCTGCTGTACGCACTAATCACAAGAGGAAGAAAAGTTCAATTTTGTCTGTCAGACACGTAATAGCAGTTCTAAGCAAATAATGCCATCATGAAATGGCTGGGATGCTTGTGGTTACAATAGCAGGTACCCATAGGAAATATGACTCACTTTCTAAACTACGTAAGACAGAGACTTGTCCACCTACAATCTCTTTAAAGATCTCAAGTTTTATGCATATAATGCATTTGTTAATGTAAGTCATCTATTTGATAGAAAAAACACAAAAAGCTTTGCTTATATGTTTTTAATGTCACATCATACATCATGTAGTTCATATCTTTTTCCCTTTTTTTAATGGAGGGGGGGGGGGGGGGAAGCTTTTCGGATGCCCAGTGTACATGTTCATGTATGCATTGCCAATGTATGTAGCGCATGTTCTGTCATTTAACGGTTGGTGACATGAAAGATATTTTTAAACCCATTTCAGTGAAGGATATTCCATTATTGCCATTATGAATATAAACAACAAAATTCTTTGGGTAACTTAACGTACCAGTAGGCATTGTCTGGCATTGCCAGCTTGAAAACCTTCTTAAACAAGTCTGCCTGATAACAGATAATGCAACTAGTGTCTCTGATTTTGTGCATAATGAAGCTCTCAGAAGTTGTGGTTGAAAAGTGATATTTGTACAAATGCTTCAGTTGAGGTCACAGGAATATACATGAAAAAAAAAAAAAATCAGGGGTCAGAAACTGTCCATTGATCATGGGCATTGCATGTAAACCCACTGCTAAAAATTTTGCCTTACAGTGCAAAATACTTTCTATTCAGTGAGATCAGTGAGACAATTTCATGATCCACCCACCCCCCTGCACTTGTTTATTGTCCAGCGGTACAAACAGTATGTCTACTGCAGACACCTTGGCCATAATGCCAATGAGATGAACCCACTCGAGCGTAAATACAACTGTATGTGACAGCCTGACTGTTCTTGTGAGAAAATAGTGTTGAGGCCATCTGCATGTGTTGGCACAAATTTTACTTTCCCATGTAAGGATACAGTAATTGCAAAGGTAAAATTTGAAATCAATCTATGTTCTCTTTATGTTTTTCTTTGCATCTTGTGCCCTTCTTTTTCTTTAAAATTCACTCACCTTCATTAGTTTTTGTATCATGCCACCATATTAGATTGAGAATTCGGGTGTAATGTTATGTGCAACATTAGTAATAGCATTTAAGATTGCTCTTCCTGTGTATGTTTGTATGTTGCCGTAGTTTTTTTTTTTTTTTTCATGGTTGTGTGAAGTGTACATGTACATGTACATGCAGGATACATATGTAGGATACTGTTTGTCCATTATGTTGATTTTGTGTTTACATTAAGCTTTAAAAAAATTGTGGTTGAGCCTTATTGTAAAATGTTTCAATTTGATATTATTGACAAGTGAACCAATGCAATACTAATGGTCTACAGCAGTGTCCTCATGTTGACATTGAGCAGAGACACACAAAAATATGAGTTGCTGCACAAGTGCTTGCCCAATTGCCTGGGGCAAGTGAAAAATCAAAGTCGAACAAATGTTTTGGAACAATGAGAAAAAAATGCCTGCCCAAATTGGGCGAGCGAAAAGTTTTGAAACCACTTGTTTTCCACTTTTTCGTTCACAAATCCTTGAAGTCAACCATACAGAGACCCGAAGATAATGACTGGGAAAGCACTTGAATTTCATTTGAGTAACTTTCCAACATGTTACATGAAGAAGCCCCAAAGGAATGCAAAACCAACACTCGATTGAAGCAAGTTTTTCTGTTACTCCAGTGTGCATGGGAATCAAGATGTGCTGTTTAAATCCAGTGATTGTGTTTTACAAAGCGCTTGATTTACAAGTGATTTTTATATCATTTTCTTATATTTTTGGACTTTCTTTCCAGGCAAGTTTTCTGCAACAATTTGAAAATCTGCTTGCCCGACTGGGAAAGTGGTGAAAAAAGTTATGTACTGTAGTTCTTACCCTGTGAAGGCAGTGCAAATTAAAAAAGAAAAATTGAAAAATGCAACATTTCATATTGCAGTGAAATGTTTGATGCATACAATACAATAATTACAGTACTTCTTATGTGAAGACAGGACTAAGCAGGATTTTAATAGTTGGTGCAGCCATGGTGGCTAATTTTGATTTTAGTTTATTGATCATTGTATCTTTAAATACAGAGATGTACTGTACAGGTGTAGAGTGATAAAGAGTAATGCAAAAACTCTAGACCCAGAGTTTTGATGAGTGCAATACTGTAAAAGTGGATATTTTCGCGTGACTAATTTTTCGCGCTTGGCCGGGTCGGAAGAGTTTCGTGTGTTTTTAATTCCGCGGAATCAAGACATCACGCACAGGCACATATGGCAAGCAAAAATATTCGCGTGCTTTTATTTTCGCGCTAGTTTCTGGTTGCGCGAAATGCGCGAAAATTTGAACACCGCGAAAATTTCCACTTTTACAGTACCCAAGCCAAGTGTGTCAATGTGTACCATAGGAACACGTGTATTGTTGCTTCTGACGACTTCTAATAGACATGTTGCTTTAAATTTCATTACTTTTTTTTAGTGCATGGTTTTGTTTCTGTGAATTTCAGCCCTGTGAAACTGCATCTTCACCATATTATGTTTCCTCCCTCCCCCCAATGTTTGAAGAGGGCAGAGTATTTGCTTGTATGATTTTTCTTGAAACTTACTACAGTTGTACATTGTTTTACAACCAGTACATTGTACTGGCCTTTAACCCGTTGAGGACGAGTCCGAAGTATACTCAGGCAGGTGTCTATGGGAAATGTGTGTTGTAGCAAAATCAAAACCTTTCAAATCTCTACAGATTAAATGGTTGGACAAACAGGATCCCTTTCCCCAGCCATTGTTGTACCAGTACACTGTCTGTGTCTTCCAATGTTTGTATTCTGACTTAAAGCTTTGATATGCATGGTTTGTTCCAAAGTTTTTATGGAGATGCTTTAATTCCTCCAGTGCAAGTACCTACAGTACAATTGTACTTTTGAGTGAGGGATAAGGTCTATTGATTCTAGCTGCCTTTTATAGATGTTGTATAAACCACACAGGCCTATCCATTGGGTTTATTCACACTGCATTCAGCATAGTCTTGCACTGTAAATCTTAGTAACAAATTGTATACTATTTATCCAGATGTATCATGGTGAAAATACAATGTACAACATGTTTATTCAATTTATCTTTCTATCTGAGGACCTGGTAACATGCTGTTCCATCAACATACCAGTTCATTCTATATTCAGTGTATTTCAGCGCATGAAATCAAATTTGGATACTTATTTTTTGCTGTGTCAGGGAAGACTTTGAGGGATTACTATGTGAGATATTTGTCATTTGAATGATGATTCTGTTGAAAAAATGCTGAAATTATGATTTTTAGGACATGTGTAACCATTCTGCAAATCAGGAATTCAAATTCTAATTGGAGATGAATTCTAGTATAGAAAAAAATCACTCTAATCACAGTACATATTTTCCTGTATAATGCTTGACCTAGTAGTGACCTTTAAAAAAAAAAAGCACTCAAAACTTTTGTTTTTGAGTGCCTTAACAGATTAGCTGATTTTGTTTATATTTTTTTTACTGCGATAGTAAGATGTTTGTGTCTTACAAATGAGTGATGACAATTTATCTGCTTAAAACTTACGGACTGGCTTCCGATGATATGTGTGCTGGTCATATCATGTTGCTGTTGGTGTGCGGTGCTTTATCAAGAACTTGATGAAAATTGCTGTGTGTAAAGTGATCTTTCCACACATACTTATCAGAAGGGCATGGTAATTATCAGATCTGCTGCCATAGGTACTTGTATTACACCAGCACGGCAAGATATGATGTCTACTCCATGATTTTGCATCGTTGCACTTTTTTCTCGTGTGTTCTGTCACCATGCCAGAGTGGACATTATCATGGTCGTCTCATTGAAGATGATAGGGGAAATCTGTGACCATTGACACCAGATGGTAGTTTCAGTTGAGATGAGGATTCAAGTTTTAACTTTTTGCGAGATAATTAGAAACCACTCATATGAAATATCAAAGAGCATACATTTCTGGGAGGAATTTAAAGTTTATTTGATGAAAATTATTTTTGAAATTGCTGAGATATCCAAAAACAAGCAAAACAAAGTTCTCCTTGTGTCATAAAAGATAGTAAATACTGTTTTGGGATGTGTGAAGCTGTTTTGACATCTACACTGATGCTCCAATGAACTGCACCCAACTTCAATCAAACATTTGGACGTATTACACATTATGTGCATGTGTGTGTGTTTGTGTTTGTGTGTGTGTGTATGTGTGTGTGTGTGTGTGTTCAGTGTGTTTATGTTTGTATGTTTGTATTTGAGCCTGCTGGTGTGCTTCTTCACTTTGAGATTGGCAATTTTTCCCTCCAAGGTCATGATTGGTTTCTACATTTGGCACCCACTCAACTCCCACCTGTGCTACACGTTTGCTAAATTCTCATTATGTGCCTTTACATGAACTCTGTTCACATCTCTGAGATGAAAGTGGTCTCGCCAAGTGTTTTTTCCCCTGTGCTCCCATGAGAGATAAGGGAGAGAGGAGAGGCAAGTACTACCAGCCAATATTTTGACTCCACCTAACTACCATCTGCGTCACCATTTCTGTTGATATGGACTCTTTTCACGTCTCTGAAATGAAAGTGGTCTCGCCAAGTGTATTTTCTCTGGTACTCCTAAGTGAGAGAGAGAGAGATGGGGGGGGGGGGGGGGGTAGAAGGCAGTATCAGCCAACTTGTTGGGTGGAGTGGCACCTCTGGTGACCCCAGGAAAGAGTCTAGTGGCATGGTACGCATTGATTCGAGAGCACTCACTCCTAAAGGTGCCGGTAGGAACTCGGTGTTTAACCAGCATGTCAAACGTTGCTGCTGCTGCAGTAAGCCAAGGTTGCCATCAAAATCAATAAGGCATGGGAAGAAATCATAGCACCCCCACAGACTGTGACATATGTTTTCCCTACAAGTTGTAGCATCATCCATGGAGCTCACTGATTTTATGCTGATTGCCAGTGGAGTGATAGAAGAACTGGACTGGACGTTCACTGGTGCCAGAGGGTTGTTTTCCGGCTTACTTGTGATGTAGGAAACATTCAGATGAGAGAGTTGTTTTGTTTGCTAAGCCATGCAGGAAATAGTCAAGGAGAATGAAATAGCATCCTCCACAAGACAACGATAAATGGTATTGTCTGTATCTGCCAATGTATCGACGCACTGAATTCCACCTTGGCATTGATGTTGTTGGATACATCTGATTGAATATTCATGGGATCGTCAACTGATAGCAAATTTATCAGTCAGCTGTCACTGCGAGACTTCAACTTGTCACAGAGTTCAGTGCAAGCAAAGCTCATCCTGAAGAGGCTACTGTCAAACCAAAGAAATGAGTCAGCTTTACATTTGTGGATATCAGACACAGCTGTTTTCCATGACATGTGTATATATTGGAACACAGGTGGAAGCCATCTTCATACGTTGAAGACATACAATGCCTTTTTGTTTTTGCCAAATGGAAATGTTCAGAATGCTGAGGGTTACATGTTAGGCCTATATAGTCGCTTTCTTATAAGTTTTCCAGAAAATAACTGCAGTGGAAAGCTGCGCAGTGTATGTCATCTCTGTGAATCTAACTTCATATTGAGCTAACTGTGCAGATGTTGGGAAGGCAAGTACACACACTTTTTATAGATGGTGTGAGCAAAACCCATGGTTACAAGTTATTGAGCTTGGACTGGTTCGCACCCTTCTTGTCAGCCGTTAAAAACAACAACAACAACTTGACTTGAGATGGAGCAAGAATGGCAAGATTGCACACACTGTGCTACATGTAGCCGCACACGTCTCATGTTCCATCATAACCAGACCTTCGTTCTCTACTGAACTCTTACAACGGTCTTTCCCTCGCTCCCATTCTTGTCAGATGTCAACATACGCAGATGGATGGTATCCCCTCCTCTCATTAAAAGTCAGTGACTGGAGGATCGGCAGGCATGCTTACGCCAGGATTTGCAGTCGTGTGTGTGTGGGCAATCGGGAAGGGTGATTATTAGTTTTGCTGCCTTCTGGGGATCAATGGTGAGAACATCACGGTCCAGCCAGCATGGCTATCCGTATCTGTTCATTCAGGGTGATGAGACCAAGCTGCGCCTCAAGGAAGAGAAAGGTAATCATACCTAGCCTGTCATATCTGCAACACAATTCTGGTCATATGTGTACAGTATGTACAGCATCTACTCTTCTTACGTACTTGCGTTTTTCATCCCCCCTCCCCCCTGAATTTAGTTTGTCACAAGATAATTTTGTATACGCAGGGGAAAGGAAAACTGACTATAAGCTGACAGTAAATCTTCAGTGATGGCAAAATAAAGGCAGATTTATTATATTTGGCATTTGTCCAGGGGTTCCTCCTCAAGACAATTATATTGCTTACTTTTCCTTCAGTCATTATTCTGGAGTGACCAATAAAACTTGCTGTAGAGGCCTAACTGTGTGCTTGCCTGATGCTCTGAATGTGGATATTTTCACGTACTGTATGTAATTTTTTTTCCAACCGGGTAAGATGAGTTTCGCATGTTTTTGATCCCGCGGAATCAAGATATGAACTACTGGAACATATAGCAAGAAAAATATTTGTGTGCTCAAGTTTTCATGCTGGTTTCTGGTTGCGCGAAATGCACCGTGAAAATTTCTACTTTTACAGTGTGTGATGAAAATCTTGCTTAACAAGCAGGTAAAATTTAAAGGAACCCAACCTTTCAGTAGCTGAAGTTTGAAAATGCACATATTCTGACAGGTCTGCACATGCATGAATTGTTCATTGTACTTTGTGCTGAACATGTTTATTCATTTTGTTGTTGTAAATCACTATTGATGTTGCATTATTTGTAAATTTTGTGGAGGTTAATCTAGAACTTTTTTCTAAAACTCTTACAAGATATTTCAATGCTTTGCATAAAATACAAAATGTATAGTTTTTTTGGGGGGCACATTGGCCATGTCAGACAGTAAATGGGATTGCTTTTGTTTTGTGAGAGATGAGTGCCCAGCTGTTGTTTAGATTTCACTCACAATCTCTCGAGGGAGGTCAGTCACTGCTATAGAACGGGTAGGGAATATCTTGTGATCTCATTGGTCGAGTTTGTGCACCAAGCAAGCGTTCGTGCACTCAGTATGAGATGCCTATTGGCTAAAAACGAAGCATTTAGTACTTTTGCCATGCATCCAATAATTACTGGATGCATGAGTTTTGGGCTTTCGTCTATGGCAAGCCAAAAGGAATGCCTCCTGTAGATTTGCCATAGGGTAACATGATTGAAAAAGAGATTTCTGGCAAGAAAATTGTCCCCATTCTACACTGTATAACAGAGATGACGCACATGTGTGTCTTTTTGTGAGCATATATGGCAACTATGAAATTTAGCCTAAACGCACTCGGCTTCGCCTCGTAGTTACCTTATGCACACAATTCCTACTGACCGGGAGATGCACTTAGACCTGTGCATCATTTGTATACCGTGAGCAACTGTTGGTGTGAAAGTGGTTTGAGTGGAGCCTCCTGATGGGATAGAAAGATTCACCCTGCTTTCACACTGGACCCCACGTCGTCGTGGGGACAGTCAGGAGAGACCTGACCTCTTTTTACGACTGACCGCCCACACTGCTGATGTTTCCACCTCCCTGTCCTTGAGCTGCGAGAGCTATTTGGACTTGGGACGAGCCCTGCCACTGACACCAGACCTTGCACATAAGCGCATTAGATGAATAGACCTACACTACAGCTTAGCACCATCGATTACGACCAAGTCACTCTTTAAATTTTGTTCCTGGATGCGATTTGGTTCTCAATGCGCGGGGACGGGTGGAAATTCGAATGAGCGGCCACACTCTGGTTTTGGTGGGGAAAGTCGTGTGATGCAGGACTTTCCCTGCAAAGCAGGCAATACTTTTCCTGCCATCGCGTAACATTTTGCTCTGAATTTTGGATATGACTGCTATGCTAATGTGATTTGTGTAGCAATTTCATTACATAGAATAATATGCCATATTTTTTCAAAATATACAGTATGTCCGTTGACAAATATTCAGGAAGAAATTATTCCCTGTGATGCAAGACTTTAATAGTGTAAATGCAGGGATTGGGACATGTACATGTATGTGTACATACAAAAGTATGTGACATTCTCTGCACAGTTTATTCCAGTGTGACTGCATTGCCTGCTAAAAGGAGGATGAGATTTCATCAGCATGGTTATGCCTCAGGATATAAAATGCATGTTTACACTGTGATGTGTACAGTGTAAAGGAAGGAAATTTTCATTTGAAAATTAAAAGTGACCAAAGTTTTTGCTTGTTTTATTTGCAGAGCGCCAGTGCAAGCTTGAATTATGCATTCTAAAAATCATAAAGCGCCATAATTATATGCATTACAAAGCTCACTTATCATACTTGACAGGTCAAATGCAAAATTGTGTGATTGGCAAAATAAATACCTGGTCATTTGTACTCTCTTAACCAGTCATTTGATTAGGATCTGTTTTATTATTTTATAAAAATAAAGTTTGTACATGTGATGTATAAACATGTAAGTAGCAGCTACAATGCACATGGAAGTGTATGACAAAAAGGCAGAATCTTTCTGCCAATGAAAATGCAGTTTTGTAAACTATCTCAGGCTCAAGTCACAAACGTCTCTTTATATATAGAGTGTACACCATAAGAACAAAGAAATTTTTCGAGATGTTACATGTATATGCCAGGCCAGCCCTGATTTCTGCCATCCGAACTGCAGGCCATTTTTCTCATTTTGTGGTTAATGCAAAAGCCATTCAGTCACACTTTTCCCCCCTGCAGCATCCTGCTAAGGTAGTATTATGAGCTTAGTGATGTGTGGCTAATGATCTTTCAGGGGCGACAGCTTGAAAGGGTGAGAAGGGGGGGGGGGGTGCTGGGTCTGGTATTTATACAATATTTGAAACATTCATGGCTCAATAAGCTGCAGTGAGATGAAGCAAGTCAATTGAAATTGGAGTGTCAAAAATCGTTAGTGATGTAGAACGTGACAATCTTTTTTTCTTGTTTTTTTTTTTTCAATTTGTGTTCATTGTCAAGCTGTGCATCATAAACAATTGGATTTGTGATAAGAGATATTCTGAGATTGCTTTTAGCCTACATTCAGTGTGAGGTTGTTCAGTGTGATTTTCATCATTTGGAAGAAAAAAAAAGCAGTGATAAGTCATTTTGATTAGAAATAATGGTACCATGTGTGAAAAAAACAAAACCCCAACAGCTCTACATGTAGGATGGCTTATACATTATTCTAAAGAGTTGGAGGTAGTAATTAGTTTTGACTGCTAACATTACTTAGAAAAACAAAATGTCCTGGGACAATACTTGAAAGGGGGTATGTACATGTACATCATAGTTCTCCCACAGATTTGTGAGCAAGATATTATTGAGTCACATTTTGGTCAATCTGGCTATTACAGACCCGTGTACAAATACAATACTCTTTGTATAAAGCCAGTAAGGCTTCCCTATATTTCTTCTTCAAGTCAGATTAATCTGAAAGTGGAAACTCTGTTATACAGTCCACTTTTCACTGTTCTGAAACACTCTTCACAAAGTGTAATAAACATTTGATCCATTCATATGCAATGTTAGCGTTTTCCTTTAACCATCAAGGAGTGTCTCATAACTCCTTGGTCATAAAAATATTTCAGTTATCTAGAAGTCTGTAGTCATTCATCTGTTGTGTTTGTTGCTAGGCAGCAGTGAATCGACCCGCTTCTTGGGAAACCCCCTCAAAGGAGTTGCTTCACAAAATGCATATTTGTACAAAACAAATGAAAAAACAAACCCTGCCCCAAAACAAAAGGGCCCGTTCACACACAAGGGAAAAAGAGCGATTTAGAAATCGATTTTCTTACTGCGATCAAAGCCCACTTTCGAAATTTTTTCGTGTGTGGACAGAAAAATCTCACTAATTACCGCGATCCTTATTGCGATCCAACTCGCACTATTAGTGCGATTTTTCAGAATAATCGCGATTATTTTGCTTGTTTACAAAATCGAGTCTCTTTGAATCGCGCGAGGCGAAACTCTCTTGGGCTGCGGGGTCAGTCTTCGGTCATGCAAGTTTCGCGCATGCGCAATTTGGCCACTGATCGTTCAGTTTCCCTGCTGCGAAGTGCGATAGTACCCTGTGTATGAACGGTCGAGTGTAAAAAAAAAAAATTTGGATCGCGATTGTAATTTCGATTTCCGTTGTGTGTGAACGGGCCTAAAAAGAGATCAAACACATTTTAGCCCATGGTTGTAGTCTATGGAGAATTGGACTGTAAGAAATATGATCCACCACGTTGCCAGGTGTCCAGTGTTTGCCTGCCAGTCGACAATCTATGGATCATAAATCACAAATCTATGGGACATATGGGTGCTCTATTACCAAATGAGCCTGTTTCCTGTCTGATGCTGCATTATGTGCCAAATGTCACACCCTGAGAGAAGTACCTTCTCAGGTGAAGTATCCTGTCAAAAGTTCAGTCCCAAATGTTTACCCTTGATATGACCAATGTGTGTGTGAGTTGTTGATGTTGTTTTCTGTTGTGTGTGTATTTTACTAAATAGTAAAATATTTGCAGCTTTAGCACACCATATTGTGCCATTCTGTCACAGAGCTTTGTTTGTTTGTTAGCCTATGTACTTTTATAACACTGCAGAGATTGTAGCACAGAAAAATGAAAATGCCATACTTCCTTTCATATAAATAGTAACTGTGGCATTAACAAAAAATCATTTACATCGTTTATAAAGGGGATGAGATAGTGTAGGTAAAAGACTACAATTCCTTTCTCCTTAATGGCGTCAATTGATTACATAAGAATCTGATCTACTGCTATAACAAAAAGATAAAGGGGCAACTTATAGGGTTTCTATGTGGAGGATACCTGATGTTGTGATGTTGTTCTTCCTTTTCACATTCGTACTTCGAACATAATCAGTGGAGTCGATGTACAATGTACTGTTTATTACAACAGTCACATGCACTGTCTCTTCTGTGAAGCCATAGTTATGAAGAATATGGAACATAACCTTCCTGTGGACACTATCAAAGGCCTTGGAGAAATCTACAAATCTGATACACATATAACACACAATGCACATATGAAAGCATCTATTACTCAGACTGCAGTATTCACAGTTTTTCATAGTTTTTCTACTTGAAGGAACATCTTGGTGTGTTAACTTTTCCTCGAATCAGTAAGATCATATGTCAAAGCTGAAATGGAATAAAATATCCTTATATGACTTTAGCACACCATCAAAATGTGATACTCTATTTGATTTTTACGTCAATTTGACAAATTTATTTTTCCCAGCTACATTTCATGTCTCCTATATATACACGTAGACGAAGAATGATGTATTACAGTAACATACAATTGTACATGTGCTGTAGCTTAAATGCAGCTTGTACTATTGCTACTAATAAGCATTCCACTTGGATAGCTGTCAGGATTATGTTGCATGACATTATTCATTTGGCCTGGGGTGATATTGGTGCTGTTGACATATTTGACCTTTCATATGACTTCTGCAATTAATGTATGATAAAAGGGTGTTAACACTTTCAGTTCAACTGCAGTCTGCATGATATTTTAACACATTGCGAACAAATTGAGGAGGAGATTTGTACCTTTGTTCCTGAGTTGTTAGAAAAGCAAAAACATCAGATTTCATAACCCTGTATTACCTGCTTTCATTGGTGATGAAGAAAGAAGTGCGTAAACAGGAAAGCGACTGCTGAAAAAGCACTTTTGAGGACTCATTAATAAACGTAGGTCTCCTACAGTATAACTCTCTGGCCTCCTATTGTCATTGGTAAGCTCATCTGCCTGATTTCCCTTAGGTGTCATTACTCTCCCTTTTCCCCATTTTTCCCCTCTTTAATAGCCTTCATTTCAGGAAACTTTTTTCCCCCTGTTTTTGTTGTTTCAAGTGCTTATGTATTAAAATTAATGATAATGAAAATGATTCAAATGTTTATTTTGGATGTACTAGTTTACTAACTTGAAAATAAGTTTTACCACATTTTCAATCTCAGTTTGATAGCTGGTTTAGATATTCTTTTTCCATTCATCAAACTGGTATATGTGAACATTTGTGACAGTGAATATCTCATTTTGATGTCCAGTTTCACCCATATTCATTATTAACAAACACTGCCACTGTATACTAATGAGTTGTAACATGAGTAACTTTCATATTGACATCAATATCCTCACATGTGGTAGCTTTGCAATGTGTCTAAAATTGTGTTTCATTGTAAGCGTAAGATTTGTGTGAGTTGTTTGCATGTTGTTTTCATTTGTAATGTAATCGAGTCTGCAGAAATATGTGAATTAGTTGTAAATGTACACTCACGTATACACACATTGCCTGCAGATACACAATAGAACATCTAGTACAACTGGTGTGCATATATTCCGTTTTGATTTTTACCTGTTACTGCTATCACAGAGAGTATTAAGTCCTACACCGTGTAAAAATAACTGAGTGGAGATAAGAACAAGGGTAGGAGAGATTTTTATTAATCTGGAAATCCATTTTGATGGAACTATCCATTTTATGGGCATTGTATAAATGGTGAAATGTTAATCTGTTGTATTTGACTCATGCTTGCATGGCTATGTTAAAGTTTAGAAGTAGAATGCACATACGACATAATGCAGAGTGATCGCCACATTCTATAACCAGGGTACATTGTACAAACAAAACAAAACAAAAATTGGAGGTCATTATTGTTAATGCTTGATAGGCGCACACTAATTTTGCGCGCGCAAAAGAGGTGATGCGCGTGTTGTAACAACTCGGACCATTACTGCGAGTAGCCAGAACACGAAGCGCTAGTTTATACAGGCCGCTCCCATTGGACAACACTGTACAATCAGAACAACCATTACAACTCATCCCCCACCGTCAAAGCGAAGCCGAGTTATCCCCGAGTCCGAGTTTAGCCTGACCCCGTTCGGGTAAGTTCTGAGACTGAACCTTTTTGGTTAATATTTCGTATTTTCGTCGTTACCCATCGAATATCTTGTAATAACATCGTTATCCTGCACATTTCCTAAGCATACAGTTGGTTGTACGTTCACAAGCGAAATTTGACAACTTTTGGTGGCGTACCAGAACTTTGTTTGGGCTTTAATAGTAGCGTACAGTGCATCATAGGCTTTGTAAACAAAACACAAAAAACAAACAAACAAAACAAAACAACAATAACGACATCATTTTTTCGTCCTAACTTTTTGTAGAGGATGCAGGCACTATTTTGTGTGTTTGTGTGTATGTGTGTATGTGTGTGTGTGTGTATGTGGGTATGTGTCTTTCCAAGATACAGTCGATATGATGGATGTAAAAATGAGGGATCTACTGCACAATGCTCTTCGGGTCGTCCAATTTCCAGTTTTTTTAAGTACGGCACAATATGTAGGCTTTGCATGTGCAAAATGTAATCTTTTTATCATAAAAATAAAAGAATGTAATGCGGCTGCAAAAAGTGACGGGGGCGGTAATGAAAAACTAAAATATTTCTTTTTCTCTTTTTTCTTTTTTACTTGGCCTTATCATACTGCTTTTCTAGCTGGAAGCGCCAGAGATAATATATCAGAGTACCTGCATTTCCTGTTCTGGCAGATTCAAGAACATGAAGTACACAAGTAGAGGTCATGGCAATTGATGATAGGATACTCAAGAGAGAACTGTTTCCCCCTTCCCTCCAGGGTCTATTTCTCTTGCGCTGTTTGCTGAGGATCTGCAGTTGCTCAGCGAATGAAGTAAAGATGCTATGTGTTTAAAGGGATGGTATAATTTTGGTTAAGATGAGGCTTCGAATTTCCAATTTTTTAATGAGGTAATGAGAAACCACATTTGAAATGTGAAAGAGCACATAATTTCAAGAGGAATTCAAAGTTTATTTTAGGAAACTTGGTATTGAAATGGCTAAGATATCCAAAAACAAAGCAATCCTAAACAAGATGGTACCTACCTTTTATGAGGATTGCTCTGTTTTATTTTGTTTTGCAAATATCAGCCATTTCAAAACTGATTTTCATCAAATTAACTTTGAATTCCTCTAGAATTGTATGCTCTTTAACATTTCATAAGTGGTTTCTAAGTGTCTTGCAAAAAGTTAAAATCTAAATCCCTCCATCTCTACCAAAATTATACCATCCCTTTAACTGGACTGCTTTTTCATATTTCACAGGCAGTTTCTAATATATTTCACTTAAAAGTTGGAAACCTGAAGCCCCATCTCAACCAAAACTATACTATCCATTTAACAGGTACAATGCACATGATCAAGAAATTTGAAACCAAGAGGATAGGTCATTATTGTTAGCATGCATTAGGCCTATAAATACCAAATTATCATACTACTTTACTACGACTTGTAGGTGGAAGTACCAGAAATAGTATGTATCAGAACTGAAATATATTTCCTGTTGGTGGCAGGTTCATGAACATATAGTACTCAAGTAGAGGTCATGGCAATTGAAGATGAGATACTCAAGAGGAGAACTGTTTCCCCCCTTCCCTCCAGTGCTGTGCTCTATTTCTCTTGCGCTGTTTGCTGAGGATCTGCAGTTGCTGAGCGAATGAAGTGAAGTCGCTATGTGTTTATTAATACAGCTGCATAAGCTGCATTGTATGGCCTCTCATCGGGCAGAATTTATGTCCTGGAAGAAGCAAATATTTCAGCATTCTGGGTGATTCATGCTATGTAATTTAGACCTCATCAGTGTAGCTGCCATAGCAACTTGCCTCTCACACAGCCGTCTCTGCATCTGAAATAAGTCTGTCTTTCAAGGTTTGCTTGTTGTTAAAGAGAGTAGCAGATTGCAACGTCATGTGGAATTGAAATGTAGAACCCATAGTACAAGTATAGCTCACTGTAGTCTTTAGCTTTGAACAACAAACTTGTGACAAATGATACCCCTTTCAATTTGTAGTTAAGGCAACATTTATCGGAAAACTTGATTTAAAAACTTGTTTATTTCAAGGTGACCAGTGTCTTTTAACCTGTCAAAGAAATCGGACAGAAATATAGTACAATAGATTTCGTTCGTCTCCACACATAGCCAGTTTGAATGGTAAAGGTTCTTTAAAGATAAGATGTTTGTGCAAAATTTTGTGGAAAATACAATTCGTTTTTGTTTTGTTTTGTTTTGTTTGTTTTATTTTTGTAAAACTTTGCATAGGATGTACATGTAAGAGGGCTACAGTGCTTGTACAACATGTATACTTGGCTCTTCGAGCATGGTATGCTTGTGTGTATGTTTGTGTGTGTCGGGGGGCGGGGGGAGAGGGTTACTCTCAAGCTATAAACTGCTCTGAGCTAATACTGAAGGCAATTTGTTTCTTTAATGATACTATTATTTTGTCATAATTGAAATAGTTTTATCAGGCATAGAATGAAATTAGAATTACGGTAGAATACCACGGAGTTCCTTTATCAGGGGCAATGAGAACATATATTGTAAAATACATAGACTTTAATTTATTGTCTTGTACAGTAACCATTACAGACTATGGCTATTCCTTTACTGACTGGCCTGATAGAAATCAGGTGCAAATATTATATGTGGATGAAATGTTTGCAAATACTGTAGGTCTTTGCTATGTAAGTTGGCTCAGTAGAATCTGCTGAAAGTATTTAAGAAAGAAAAGAATGTTCATGCCATCTGGGTGAAATGCAGTCCCTTGCTGACACGGAAAAGGTCCAAAATTTTGTGACAGGCCTGCCATGGAAGGAATTTTTAAAAACATTTATTTTTGACTGAATAGCTGTGGTATTCAGGGTGATATAAGAGAATAGTGTATTACTACTGCAAAATCCTTTTAATTTGCTCATCAATTGTGACATATGACATACTTTGTTTAGTGGTGGATTAGCAAAGAAGAAAATGCAGATGGCTTGCAGAGAATTTTCACTTTAAACGAATGGCTTTAAATAGCTTTGGGTGAGATGGTTTGAGATGGTTAGAAACCACTTGAAATATTAAGAAGCATACAATTCTTAGAGGAATTAAAAGTTTATTTGATGAAAATCAGTTTTGAAATGGCTGAGATAACAAGAAACAAAGACATACTAATAAAAGGTGGTTCCCACCGTTGATTAGGACCATTTTGTTTCACCTTTTTTTTTAATATCTCGGCCATTTCAAAACTGATTTTCATCAAATAAACTTTGAATTCCGCTTAGAATTGTATGCTATAGAATATTTCATGTAAGTGGTATCTAGTTATCTCACAAGAAATACAAATTTGAATCCCCATCTCAACCAGAACTGTGTCATCCCTTTAAGTCTTAAACTGTGTAGTACTGCAAGACCTGTCTACAATCCTTATTGTGCAGATGTGTAGGTTTTTGCCTTTAAATCCAGTAAAGGAGTTTTATCTTCCAGGACAGGAAAACTGGCTTCTGTCATAAGACTTCCAGCGGCTCTAGGCTACCTGCCACAAGGGAAAAGTGGAAGGTTTTCTCAGGAAGCGTGCCAGACACTAAGTTGACATCTGTCATGTTCGTAGATGTAGGTCATATTCCGACTGTTGGGGGAGGTGATTACATGCAGTCAGAATATTAACAAAGCAAAAACAAAAAACAAAAAACCAGCAAATGGAATTGTTTTTTCGTGGAGGAGAAGAGAACACTGTAGATGAACTTCATTTCTGCATCATTTTAAAGCTGACTTTATTAAAGCCCAAACAAAGTTCTGGTACGCCTGCAAAAGTTGTCAAATTTCGGTCCCAAATGTGAACGTATGCTTAGGAAATGTGCAGGATAACGATGTTATTACAAGATATTCGATGGGTAACAACGAAAAAAACGAAATATTAACCAAAAAGGTTCAGTCTCAGATTACCCGTCAGACTAAACTCGGACTCATAACTCGGCTTCGCTTTGACGGCGGGGGATGAGTTGTAATGGTTGTCCCTCTGATTGTACAGTGTTGTCCAATGGGAGCGGCCTGTATAAACTAGCGCTTCGTGTTCTGGCTACTCGCAGTAATGGTCAGTTGTTACATCATCTAACGCCTATCAAGCACCTCTAAAACAATCAAAGGCGCTTGATAAACAACAACAAAAACTCAAAGCAGCAACTGAGGAATTGTTTTTTTTGTACAGGATTACGTTAGACGCACTTTCCTGTCCATTCAGTTAGGCCTCATTTGGTATTATGCAGTGGCCAGTAGAATGTGGCGATCACTGTGTGTGAATTGTCTGAAGTAGGGTTGAACCCGAGACCGAGTTAGTCTGGAGCCTTCTGGAATAAAAGTCTGACTCATCATTTCAGCCAGGTAAGTTTCTTAGTGGACTCTTTCGATATATTGCAAGCAAAAATGAAATTATGCTAGACGGGTTCTCAAGCACTACCGAAACTTAGTTTTCACTTTAAGAGTACATTCAATAAGCAATGGTAGAGGTTTCATTATGATCAGACCTGAAATTAAGGGACAGTTTTTTTTTAGTTTTGCTTGGTCTCACATTTATACCACATATACATATGTAGAAGATGAGATGAACATTGTATCCCCCAAAAGGTATAAGATCTTTTTGACATGAATACTAATATCCTATTTTGATCTGGAATCAAAGTAAAAACTATGCTTTGTATCAACTTTTTGTGTGTATGTTGCAATGAGCTGCGGAATTACGATTTTTAGCTCACCTGAGCCAAAGGCTCAAGTGAGCTATTGCGATCGCCCTTCGTCCGGCGTCCGTCGTGCGTCGTGCGTCGTGCGTCGTCCGTCGTCCGTCGTCCGTCGTCCGTCGTCCGTCGTGCGTCGTCCGTCGTGCGTCGTGCGTAAACTTTTTACATTTTCATCTTCTTCTTGAAAACCCCATGACCGATTTTCATCAAACTTGGCAGGTAGCATCCCTAGGGGGTTAGGAACTCAATTTGTTAAAATGGGCACCATGCCCCACCCAGGGGGCCCCCAGGGGGGCCCAAACCCCCCAAAATTAAGGAATCTGTAAAAATCTTCTTCTCTAGACCCCCTTGGGACCCAGGGGAGGGGGGTGGAGAAGGGTTCTAATGGGGCCTAAATTGTACATTTTCATCTTCTTCTTGAGAACTCCATGACCCATTTTCACCAAACTTGGCAGGTAGCATCCCTAGGGGGTTAGGAACTCCATTTGTTAAAATGGGCACCATGACCCACCCAGGGGGCCCCCAGGGGGCCCAAACCCCCCAAAATTAAGGAATCCGCAAAAATCTTCTTCTCTAGAACCAGAAGTGATAGAGCTAGGTTAATACTATGAGTTAGCACATTGATGACTGTAGTTTCAAGTTTGTTCATGGCAGAATCAGGGGTGCCCCCCTTGGGACCCAGGGGGGGGGGGGGGGTGAGGAGGGGTCCTAATGGGGCCTAAATTGTACATTTTTATCTTCTTCTTGAGAACCCCATGACCCATTTTCACCAAACTTGGCAGGTAGCATCCCTAGGGGGTTAGGATCTCAATTTGTTAAAATGGGCACCATGCCCCGCCCAGGGGGCCCCCAGGGGGCCCAAACCCCCCAAATGAAGGAATCTTTAAGAATCTTCTCTAGAATCAGAAGTTATAGAGCTGAGATAATACTATGAGTGAGTACATTAATGACTGTAGTTTCAAGTTTGTTCATAGGAGATCCAGGGGTGCCCCTCTTGGGGGTAGGGGGGGGGGGTGGTTGGAAGGGTCCAAATGGGGGCCTGAATTGTACATTTTCATCTTCTTCCTGAAAACCTCATGATGGATTTTTGTCAAACTTGGCAGGTAGCATCCCTAGGTGGTCAGGATCTCAATTTATCAAACTGGGCACCATGCCCCACCCAGAGGGCCCCAGGGGGCCCCAATTCCCCCAAATTAAGGAATCTTGAAAAAATTGGGCCCTTATTGTACATTTTCATCTTCCACTTGAGAATGCCTCGTCAAATTTTGGTAGAGCTGTGAATAATTTAGATTAGTGACTGCGTAAAAGGTGAACTTGCGATACTCAGGTGAGCGCTAGACCCGCGGGTCTCTTGTTTTTTTTTTGAGAATAGGTTATAGTTGTCAAGTCATAGACCACCCCCCCACAAAAAAATACTGTAATTTTTTTTCTTTCAGTACACAAACTAGTAGGAGAGTTATCAATTCATTACATCATCACCTTCACTTATTTGCATCATGGTGTAGTTGATGAGTGGTAGTATATTATTGTTGTTTGGTGAAAGCTGGAATTTGTAAATTCCATCACTTTCTTGCTTCAAATACTTTTGTATACTATGTCCCATTTGAAACTTCTACAAAGTGTACCATTCTCTTTGTCTTTTTGTACCTTATTCATTTTAGTCAACATGAAATGGGTGTTGAAATGCACTTTTGAGAGAAAAGTCGCATTTACACAGACATCATAGTGGGATAACGATCATGATCCAAATACTGAGATACTGTATTTTGTGCCGATTTAGACTAACAAAAATGTCTGCCAATTTGCTGATCATGATAATTTGTTGACAAAACTGTACATGCCCAAAATCTGCTGGAATGGTGACCCTTGCCCATGGTGTTTGTATGCTGTTGTGATAAATGTTTTGATTGACAGGGCAAAAAATCTTGCGGTTTCTTGCTCCAGCATTCGCACACTCTTCATGGTGTGATTTATCAGGCTGTTTCTCCAATTGTGATAATAAATCTGAAATAATGGCGAGATTTCTTAGGATTTTGATCCTGATGCCATTTGCGCTATTTACTAGGATTTATTTTAAAATGCTTACGCAGGCAAAAATCTTTAGATTGGATCATGATGCAAGTCGTGAGAGGTTGTATCCTGCTAATTCAGTCGGTACGGATCCCACTACTAAAAGGCAAATCTTCATCAGTTCACCAATGATGACTCATGAAGAAGCCCATTGCAAGAGTCAGAGCGTAGCCTCGTCCCATACCACAACTGTAAATTGGAGAAAAGAAAGGGAGAAGATCACACTCTTAAAGCACAAAATGAAATATTTTCCACTGTGGTGTGTCTTTGAAGGTGTCGATTAGACTTCACCAAATACATACTAGCGATTATTAAAGTGGGATATGTGCGCATTCAGTTTGTACATTTTGCGTTGAGTTACGGGATGTAAGATTCGAACAAGACTAGTCTGGGGCCCATAAAAGTGGGCGATGATAAATTCATCGACTTCTGATGAGAAAATAATGTCATTGAGCACTGCTGAATCACACAATTTATTCATGAACTAATTCTAAGATCATGAGAAAGAGGAAGTTGTTCAGGGAAATAGTCCTATGCTATTTTACAGAAATCTTACACTACCTAGACTTTAAAAATAGTCATGAAGAACATCTGCATGACAGCAAAGTTTCAGTTGTTCACAAGACTTGTTCCAACTGGTTCAAGTACAGTGTACTTCTGAACTGCCCTGCACTATGACACATGCTAGAAGGGCTAAATTGTGGATAGGTTGCACATAGTTCATGAAAGGTTCACAGAACTTGCCCCCAAAATTTAGTTGTGCCAGAATTTCGAACATGTTGTGTTGAAAATCTTGTAACATATTTCGAGCATTGACTGCATTGGCCAGCCATCCGCCCTCACATTGCTATGAATGTTTCCCGCATTGGCATAAAATGGTACAATCATACATGCCAGTGTGCAACAATGCACAAACATGATTGTGCGCAAGTGTCAGGATGGCTTTAGTTGTTATATGGGGCAAGTCTCAGACTTCTTAGAAGCTTTTTGGTTATCAGGAAAAGTCTGTAGCATAAAGATATGCATATAAATATGTAAACCGGTACTTCTGTTTTTCTCCTAGCTCATGTACTTTTCCGGTAGATGGTGTAATGTTTGTGCTTATTGTATTGTACAAATGTAGTCTCTTCAAGATATCACATTTTTTATAACCTTTTTTTCTCTTCCCGTTATCTTTGTTTGATGCAGAAGAACATGGCTGCCATGGTACGCACCTACATGATGCTATGCATCGCTGGCTTGGTGGTGACGGTGTGCATCCTCATGATCATGTACAGTGGGGACGGGGTGGACACCAGAGAAATCGTGAAGGTGGCTGATCCACATGAAAAGGGCCTGTGAGTATTCTGTCCTGTCATGTTGGAAGACTTTTGTAATCCAGACGAGGAGACCTGTTTTCAAAAGCCTTCAACTGAATTTAACTTTCTTTGCTAGTACATGTCACCATTATGTAACAGCTGTGATTTGCTCATGAGTGGAAATTGTGTGCAAGTTTTAAAGAATATTTAACTCCATCAATAAACTTGTTCTTGTGGCTGTACTTTATTGGAAATACAGCTGTAGTTGCCTTCACAAGATTAGCAGTACAAATAGTGTGTCTTAAGACAAAGAGAATTACACTTCAAAAATGAATAGGACTCTGTACTATAATATTGTATTGCAATCATATTACCCAGGCTCAGTTTTTTTTTTAAAAAGGAAAGTGAAATTCTCTTTTGAATTAGTGATTTAAGCCTTACAGTAAAGTGTGAAAGGGTATACAGTAAGTGAATACAATGTGTGTGTTTGTGTGTGTATACATACATTATGTGTCATATATAGACATTGTATACTTAAATACACATGATGCTAATTCTCCTTTGCCTGGACTGTGAGACTTGATCTGTAGTTAGTACGTAGCCAGACCAAGGATTTCATATCTCCATCTGATCCTCAATCAACTATGGTGCACTTCACCAAAGGCCTCATTGTTTAAAACTGCATATGCAGTGATAGCACAATACTGTATTAACCTGTTCCATATGGGAACCTGGTTGCCTGTGCATTAAGTCTATGAGGATTTTAGAATTCAGTATGGAATGGGTTAAATCAGAGGAAATTGCAGGTCTCACATGCTGTCATAGCATATGTGACCCTGCATCACAAAACCAACAAAAAGTCGCCAGACATGGATTCCTAGTTAAGGGCAGATTCCGAAAAAGCAGACTCTAAGCTTAAAAATGATGTATAACTCAACTCAAATGGACTCTCCTAACCTATCTAAATACTGGAAAGAAAGCACACACTCTTGAAAAGTGTTAACTGAGAAAAGATGCTCTGAAGTACAGGGTCTAGTCAAGCGCTTAATCTTTACCAAGCCATGCTAGCTGTGTGATGAAAGGGACAAAACACAGGATGTAAACCACCGGGATTATTAGATTAAGCTGAAATTAGGCATGCTCTATTAACACATTCTGTTCATGATCAATGCCAACTTTCGAAACAGTAGTATTATCCATTCAAAAGTTATTAGACTTGAAAGTGAAGAGTGTGCAAAGGATTTCAAGAAGTGAAAAGGGGCACTAAGACGTACATGTACAGTTGAACCTCTCGTATCCGGACAAGTCGGGACCGGGGCTCATCCGGATAAGGGATTTGGCCGGATACGGGAGATTCAATGCTTTATACATGTACATATACGTACACATGTACTGACGTAGCCCATTGTAGTACCACATGTAGTAATGTGCATACGGCAACCTTTTCATTGTTACACTCAGTAACAGACAGCTGCATTACCTAATGCCGTACCGGGCCCAACAAAGGTAAAAAGTGATAGCGCATTGCGATTGGGTTGCTCTCTTCCCCACACTCTCTCTCCCTCTCTCTCTTTGTGTGTGTACTGTGTGTGAACAATTTCCCCCTTTCCTCCTGTAATTATTAAAAAAAAAAAAAAATCACGGCGATATTGCGTCCGTATAATAGAGAGATCCGGATAAAGGGAGGCCGGATAAGAGAGGTTCAACTGTACCTAATCATTCTACTCCCCCCCCCCCCCCCCAAAAAAAAAAGGGTTATGGAAAAACTGGTGAAAACACACTTTCCCATTCATGTTATGATCCCAAACTGAAGAATAATGCAGAAGAAGGATAGCTCTTTCAGAAAATATGAAAAACTGAACATTGACGTGGTTGACCCATTTCACCTTTTTGAGTCCTCACGTAAAATCAAGGGCTGCGACATTTCGTTTGTTTTGTGATGCACAGTCACATACATATAAAATGCATGGAGCGTCAGGTTTCCACCTGCATTACTTGCAGGAATGTAATGGATATCCCTTCGGATGGAACAGTCAGCATAGGTGATTGCATTATGTTTTATGGGCTGTCATTATCTATTTTTGGTATATATTAAAACTGGGATCACTTGTAAGCACCATTAGGAAATCATCTACAATTTTAGTACCATGGGATATGTAACAGAACCCTCATGTTTTATCTCATACATGCACAATTCACTATGCCCTTGAACAAAATCACTGACGAACTTTAAACTCTGAGCCTTGGTACGTGGCCATAATACAATGTATGAATAATCAGAATAGATATGACTGTTGTCAAGCAGATTTGCTGGTACTGGTGAGCCTTTGATTCAAGGTTAGGTTATTTGAGATCGTATAAGTGGTAGAAGAAGCAGATTGCGCTTCAACTAAAGGTACTGGTATTCAATATCATTTGCATTTTAAAGCAATTACTGTATGATACAGTACTGACACATAAGTGTACAGTACCACTGATGCCAACCTACTGTATTTGTAGTATTGCTGCAATTTTTTATGCCTCCGCCATGAAGTGGTGCCGGAGGCATTATATTTTCGGGTTGTCTGTCCGTCCGTCCGTCCGTCCGTAATGAATTTTGTGGACTGGGAAACTATCAAAACCTTTTGAGGTATCCTAACGAAACTTGGCATGTATGTGTATTAGGGGGTTAAGTTTTGCGTATAAACTTTCGGGTGCACATGCTCAAGCTCAAAGGTCAAAAGGTCAAGGTCAAATACATAAAATTTCACTATTTCCACTATATCTATGCAATGCCAGAAGATATTTTCTTGAAACTTAGTTTAATCATATATTACCCAATTAAGATTCTCTGGTGAAAGTTTGGGTCATGAGGTCAAAGGTCAAAAGGTCAAGTAATAATATCAAAACTTCACCTTTTTTTTCTGTGCCTTGGAAATTGTTCAAGGTATCTTCATGGAACATAGTATATATACCTGTACTGACTAGCAGTGATCATCTGAGAATTTAGGGTTCATGGGGTCAAAGGTCGTGAGTCAAGGTCAAGGGCAACACTTCAAAATTATACTATTTCCGTCATGTTTATGCAATGCTGGCAGGATTATTATTTTTATACCCCCGCCAAACGAAGTTTGAAGGGGGTATATAGGAATCAGCGGACGGTCGGTCGGGCGGTCGGTCGGGCGGTCGGTCCGTTGCAAATCTTGCGTCGCGAACTACTTCCTCAGTTTTCAACCGATTCCCATAAAACTTGGCACAGATGTGTGCCTTGGGTTGTAGATGTGCAAGACGTATTTTTTGACAGTACCCAAAAGTACGTTGCAATGGTAACGGCATATTATGGGCAAAAATGGGTACAAATCTTGCGTCGCAAACTCCTCCCACAGTTTTTGATCAATTTTTATGAAATTAGGTACAGATGTTCATCTGAATATGTTAATGTGCAAGACACATATTTCCGCAGTGGCAAAAAGTGCGTTACCATGGTAACGGCATGTTATTGGTAAAATATAGGGCAAAATGCTTCATGGCAAAACTACTTCATCAGTGTTCTTCCAATTCTCATGGAATTCATATTGAATGTTTGTCTTAGGATATAGGTCAGCATGACACATTTCTTGACAGTGACAAAAAGTATGTTGCCATGGTAACAGCTCACATATTATGAGCCAAAATGATGGAAAATTTTGTGTTGCAAACTACTTCCTCAGTTTTTGCCCAATTTCCATGAAACTTGGTACAGATGTGTGCCTTTGGTTGTAGATGTGCAGACGCATTTTTCGACAGTACCCGAAAGTACGTTGCCATGGTAACGGCATATTAATGGCAGAAGATCAAGGAAAGATCTTGCGGATTTAACTACTTCCTCAGTTTTTTGACCAAAGCTTATGAAATGTTGTTTTGACCAAAGCTTATGAAATGTTGTTTGGCGGGGGTATAACCAGTCGCTGTAGTGACATTTCTAGTTTTTTTTCACTTGGTGTATGCATGTATAACCTAATAGAAATTCTCTGGAAAGTTTTCTTTTTCTTTTCTTTTTGCCTCAAAGTTCAAAAGGTCAAAGATCAAGTGAAAGTGCTGAGCTAAGTTTTTCCTCCATATCTCGGATGTGGCTCAAGTTATCTTGAAACGTACTACATATTTATGCATGTTTAGCCTGGCAGTGATTATCTTATGAATTTTATGGTCAAAGGCCAGATGAAAATGGTAACAATTTACTATTCAATACAGAAATTGCACTTTTTCTCCATACCTTGAAAATTACTCAATGCATAAATTTATGAATGGGTCAAAGTCAAGGTAAAGTCCTCAAATCCCAAATACATGCTCTCCTATTCATCCAATTAAACCTAGGTCAAGGAAGATGAACATTCCAACACATTTGTGACAAACTTTTCATTTTGATATTTTGCCAATTTTGTGAAAATGTAATCACACATTGTCCACATGTACTATCTAGACCTATCAGGAGAATCATGCATTATGGCGGAGGCATACCAGTCGCCATAGCGACATTTCTAGTTTACTTTGTGAATTTGTGGAGGGGACCAATATTTGCTATATTAACAACTCAAAATTTTTGTCATCCATATCAGCACAAATATATTTTATTTAACATTATCTCCAAGTTGCAAAATCACAGAAAAAAAAAAACGGAATAGTACTTGAATCTCTTATTATGACAGTGAGGTTCCCTATCACATATTCAACCACTTGCAAAATTGTTCCAATCTGCAAAATGTAGTGCTCACATGTAAAAAGTATCTGATACTCCTATTGTGCATACAGAACTTTCTTCCCCTTCCTCTCTATACCCCCTTTCCCATTTGAAATTTTATGCAACCAAAACTGAAAGAACTAAAACGTTTGAGGTGTTGTAGGATAAAACAAATAATGTATGGCCTTTACTCGTGCAATGGAACAAGACTTCGCACTCGCTGAAAGATGACGCACACTTTTCAACTCAGCTTCGCCTTGTTGAATAGAGCACCTCAATCTTTCCTCTCGTGCGAAAATTTTGAATCATCACGCTCTTGACCATTCACTATGTGTATATTGATAGAGTAGTAGATATAAAAAGGGATCAGGATATCATGTTGCAATGCTTGCAGCATGATAGTGAGGATAGAGTGGCATATTCTGGGGACCGTTGCTATGATCCTGGATAGCCCCAATCATCATGTTCTATGAGTAGTTCGCAGCAGAAGAATATTGTTATCTGTATCTCATGCCTTCAAGTGATATTGGGTACTTCATCCTCCACAAAGATTTGAAAGCAGTAAGGAAACTTAAAATCATTGCTCAGATGACTGGAAATCCAATATATTTTCACCAAAATGTGGATACACAGAATATCTGCTGAAGATATTCAGTATACTGCAAATTCTGCAAAAGTTCTCAATTCAAAGATATACTATACATTTGTAGGTATACTGTACATTTCCCGGTGTGTTGGAAGCGTCGTCTTTAATTTTACTCAAAATTCTATCTCTGATATCATCTGAAACTGACTTTTCTCCCACGCTTTACTTCCATTTATGATTTATGATTTTACTTTACAAGTTTATAGCAATTTTGTTTTTGTTTTGTTTTTTTCCGTTTGTGAATTCCCAGGGCATTTCTCCGGCTTTTAAAGTTTAATCTTTGACGCAGTCACCAAAGCATGACATCTCAAGTGATTCATGACTGTTTGTGCATAGACGCGTTTGCTGGGCTCATTAATGACTGAGACAGAGAAATAATGAACACAATGTTCAATGTGCGTCATTCAGCAGAGAAAGGAAATGCACGTTTCCCTACTGCTGCTTTGTGAATGATTAACATTCTCAAATGTCACACTTGTACAAAGAGTGAGTGTCATTAGGAATTCTATCGGCACGGTAAGAAATTCTTGTGGGATTTCTTATTGATATTTCATTTTTTTATCTGTGTGTATGCGTACAGTTGTATGTGTGTGTGTGTGTGTGTGTGTGTGTGTGTGTGTGTGTGTCCATGCATGTGTGTGTGTATACTGGGGCCATGGCGATGATGATAATACTTGAAGGGGATGTGTAGATACAAATTGTATCTAGTAGATGGATTGAATGGATGAAGGGAATGTTATTATACCACTTTCAAAGACTGCCTTTGTTTAGAGCACATTTGAGGAAGATCTTCACTTCTATTTGTGTGTATTTCATTGCTTTAGCTCAGACATCAACCATCATACTGCAATGTATACTGTATTATATGATATATTTTTTTTTTTGGGGGGGGGGGGGAAATATGTTGATGGGGCATTCTAATCTAAAATATACACAATAGAAACCAAAAAGATTTTCTTTCGCATAAGACACATCAAAGTTCTTGTCCTTAAGCAGGATTCAATCTGCTTGCTTATCTATACTGCATCCATATGTAGACAATATGTTAGGTAGGAGTCCAAGTGACTTGTATAAAACCAAAAATATTCACTGCATGATTTTTTTTTTTTGCAAATTTTCCCTGGCATTTAATTCACATACTGTAGACAAGAACTTTTACCTGCATGCCAGTTAATTTCACAAATCTTGACTTATGGGAAATCAAAATGCACACAAACATTTCTGATTTGACAGTATATCCAGTGGCTGTAAAAAAGTCAGTGGGTGTGAACATTTCTTGGGGCAACCAAAACTTGGTACTGGGTTAACAAAGCAAAAGCGATTACCATAATACAAGTTAGAAATTAATGACTTAGCTACTAGACACATTGTTGACTTACATATAATAATCCTCAGTAACTACACGTCCTCTGTCTGTTGGAAAGTCAGAAGAGAGCAGACAAGTACAAGTACACTTTGTACACTGTATACTTGTTTTTTTGTTTGTTTGTTTTTTGTTTGTTTTGTTCTAACTGACCGTCCAATGACTGTCCCTGGAGCTTATCCCAAAGCTTAATTGCCCCAGAATGTGTGGGGGCAGACTCACAGTTGCTATTTTTGCCTTTATCTTTACATAAATGTCCTTATATAATGTGTAACACTGAAGAGGCACACTGTTTTATTTCACTAGATTTCACACATGCTCACATTATGGATGAATACAACAATTGGATTGTATGAATCATGAGCCCGAAGTCACTGTCCCTGCCAAATTTTGTCCCTGAACAGGCTTTTTTCATGGAGCATCAGGAAAAGTTTCCTTTGAGTGTCCATACTACAGCTTCAGAGGGGGATGTCATGTGGCGTCAAACTTTGCGCATGATCTGGGACATATTACAAAATAATCTAATCTGACAGCAGGAAGAATCACATTCTGTTGATCAATAAAAACAAGGGACTAATGATAAAAACTACTTTTTACTACAATTATCAGACATTTACATGCTGATCTGATGGACAAGTGGGAATATTGGATAAATTGTGTTGTCCTTCATAATTGTGTAGCTAATGCAAAAATGAAAAGCCTTTAGCAACCAAAGATTCTGTTCATAATGGTCTATGGTTTTCTGGAAGGTACAGAAACACTGCTTTCATATTGACAATGATATAAAATAGCTCACTGCATGTTTATTTTTGCCCATTATAATTCATGTTTACTTGAAAGACTATTAAGACTTTACTGAGAGAATGGTGCGTCGTAGAAGTAATTGTGACATACTTTTGTTAGCCTTTGACCACTTTCTATACTCTATTATGAAAACAGAAAAAAATGGTGAAGCATGAAACTATGGAAAAAAAAAAGGTGGTTGGGCAGTTTTGGGCGTTTCATTGACTAATGGTTTATCCCTTACTTTTCTTTGTTAACAGGAATGCTTCTTTCACTGACTGGCACAAATGTCTCGAAACCAATTTGTCAGTGAACAGTATTTATTTCTCAATCCCTCTAATCTCTATTGTGTCACCAGGGCCTTTTCTTTGTTGGACTAAGGGTGCGTTTATTAAAAAAAAAATTGCGAGGCAGAATCACAATCCTATTCCTAAACACTTTTGAGGTATTTTGGGGCAACAAGGCACATAATTGCTACACCTGAATGGGCTTGCTAACTTAACAAGTAGGTCAAATCAGGATGAATTAGTGACAGTTGATGAAAGAGCTAAGTGCCCCAGACCACAAAGGGTTGATATCCCTTTTACAGCTGCCAAACTTTGCTTCCCTTACCTCCCAAGGTCAGTGCTGGTGATGCATACAAGAATATAATGTGCTCATTATTCATTGAATTGGTGGTTAATGTCTCCTCTGTAGGTATTGTACGAGTATTAACAGCATTTTTGCTTTGTCTTGCTTCATACAGGAACTTCTTTTTTGTAGAAAATAAATTATATATATAAAAAAAAAAAATCAGTTTATTAGTGTCATTCAGGATAAGCTAGACTGAGATAGTACAAATGCATGGGTAGGAGAGAAGAGACCCATTAGCTCTTTAGATAGCATATTAGATTTCCCAGTTTCTGGAAGGAATCCACAAGGGAAACCACACAAGACAAGAGAAGAAACAATCAAAAAAGACGAAATATGCATTAATGTGTGAATCATGTCATGAAATACACAAATTGTACACCTTTTTTTTTTGTCTAGATCTCAGGTAATACTGGACATAATGTATATATTATCCTGACTTCTCCCGTAGTGTAGGAGAGACAGTGTACATACAGTAGCAAGCGCATGTGCAGTGCTTATATGTAACTCGGAGTGGTACTTTTTGGCCAGGACTGTCAAGGTATTTCCTGGACAAGAAGTATACCAAGTGAATTGCCGTGGTGTCTTGTTACCATGGTATTTTACCAATGAGAATGGTGCCAATAATTTACTGTGGTATTTAATATCATGTTGATGTACTTATAAAGGCCTAACTGAAGGGACAACATGGAGGAGAGTCACTATGGAAATAAAACTGTCTATACCGTAGCATCACAGAGTTAGGAAAAAATGGACGGAGTGATATGATGTGATCAGTAAAATAATCACTAAATCCCAGTGATACTGTTTATCGTTGCAAAAAATCTGATCATATGCCTGTCTACCATTTTTATGTTTTAAAGGTCTTTGCTGTTCACATCAATGGGCAAGTTTATCAAGGCATTCAAATTGGATGCAAGTCTCCTTGTCTGTGGTTACTGTGGCAAGAGGCTGGCTTACTAATGGTGCTCAAATCTATGAATATTTAATGATTTTTCTCTGAAGCCACAAGGCATCAGGAACTCCCCCTCCCCCCCCCCCCCCAAAAAAAAAAAAAAAAAAAAGACTGCTCCACTTGCCCACAGCACAGATGAACATGTATTAGTACAGCTACAAATGTAAGGCTGTTATACTCTAATCAGAGGTAAATGTCTATAGATTTATTTTACTTGCCCAATATTTACCTTTAGCTTCCCTGGGGCAAGCAGTTTGTGGTTTTGTAGAACCCTGTCTGAAGAACTGGTACCGGTGGTGGAAATGACAGAATTGTCATTAGCTTGCTTGTTTTGATTTGACTTGAGTAACAAAGTGCATTCAGAGCGACGCACACCTATTTGGAATGTTCTATGGTAGGAATTAGGTGTGTAACATGCCAGAAAATGAAAGAAGTGCAGTGAACATTTGATTTTTATTGCTGACATCATTAGCCAGAGACAACGTAGTCTCATCACTATTGCTCTGTTCTTAAGCCGATGACTATCAGCAGGTGACATTAAAGAGGACTGGGCAAACTTTGTGGGGAATGGCTCAGTCTCATGACCATCACTCAAATTGTAAAAAATAGTGTACAGTATACTACTCCATCTAGCAAGCTTTCACAGGGCAGCTCATATCGCATCCTACTCACTTGTGTGAGAGAAAAACAGGGGAGTGTTTTGCGATTGGTGAAATTAACCTTCAGTGACCTCCACCAAATGGTGCCAGAGTCCTCCTCCTACACACTCTTTGCTCCACTGTATGTGCAGGATACCAGGGCTGCCAACACTGGAAACTAGTTGAGAGTGAGACTCCCATAGGCCAATGCTATAATTTAGGAGTCAAAATGAGTGAGATCAATAGAAATGCATGCAAATGAAATAAAGTTTTAGAGTGAGAAAGGACCAAAATGAGTGAGTCTCACGCTCAATGCGTGAGAGTTGGCAGCCCTGGGATACCCCTTCCCTGTACACATCTCTGACATTGATCTCCAACCTTTTTAGCTCACCTGAGCCAAAGGCTCAAGTGAGCTATTGCGATCGCCCTTCGTCCGGCGTCCGTCGTGCGTCGTGCGTCGTGCGTCGTGCGTCGTGCGTCGTCCGTCGTCCGTCGTCCGTCGTCCGTCGTCCGTCGTCCGTCGTCCGTCGTCCGTCGTCCGTCGTGCGTCGTGCGTAAACTTTTTACATTTTCATCTTCTTCTTGAAAACCCCAAGACCGATTTTCATCAAACTTGGCAGGTAGCATCCCTAGGGGGTTAGGAACTCAATTTGTTAAAATGGGCACCATGCCCCACCCAGGGGGCCCCCAGGGGGGCCCAAACCCCCCAAAATTAAGGAATCTGTAAAAATCTTCTTCTCTAGAACCAGAAGTGATAGAGCTAAGTTAATACTATGAGTTAGTACATTGATGACTGTAGTTTCAAGTTTGTTCATGGCAGAATCAGGGGTGCCCCCCTTGGGACCCAGGGGAGGGGGGTGGGGAAGGGTTCTAATGGGGCCTAAATTGTACATTTTCATCTTCTTCTTGAGAACCCCATGACCCATTTTCACCAAACTTGGCAGGTAGCATCCCTAGGGGGTTAGGAACTCAATTTGTTAAAATGGGCACCATGCCCCACCCAGGGGGCCCTCAGGGGGCCCAAGCCCCCCAAAATTAAGGATTCTGCAAAAATCTTCTTCTCTAGAACCAGAAGTGATAGTGCTTAGTTAATACTATGAGTTAGTACATTGATGACTGTAGTTTCAAGTTTGTTAATGGCAGAATCAGGGGTGCCCCCCTTGGGACCCAGGGGAGGGGGTGAGGAGGGGTCCTAATGGGGCCTAAATTGTACATTTTTATCGTCTTCTTGAGAACCCCATGACCCATTTTCACCAAACTTGGCAGGTAGCATCCCTAGGGGGTTAGGATCTCAATTTGTTAAAATGGGCACCATGCCCCACCCAGGGGGCCCCCAGGGGTCCCAAACCCCCCAAATGAAGGAATCTTTATTAATCTTCTCTAGAATCAGAAGTTATAGAGCTGAGATAATACTATGAGTGAGTACATTAATGACTGTAGTTTCAAGTTTGTTCATAGGAGATCCAGGGGTGCCCCTCTTGGGTAGGGGGGGGGGGTGGTTGGAAGGGTCCAAATGGGGGCCTGAATTGTACATTTTCATCTTCTTCCTGAAAACCTCATGATGGATTTTTGTCAAACTTGGCAGGTAGCATCCCTAGGGGGTCAGGATCTCAATTTATCAAAATGGGCACCATGCCCCACCCAGAGGGCCCCAGGGGGCCCCAATCCCCCCAAATTAGGGAATCTTAAAAAAAAAATTGGGCCTTTATTGTACATTTTCATCTTCTACTTGAGAATGCCTGGTCAAATTTTGGTAGAGCTGTGAATAATTTAGGTTAGTGACTGCGTGAAAGGTGAACTTGCGATACTCAGGTGAGCGCTAGACCCGCGGGTCTCTTGTCTTATTTAGATACTGACATGGTTGATGTGCATATGCCATGTGGTGTGACAGGCTTTTACACACGCTGTGCTCTTGCTTTTGCTGATGCAGGCAATGTCAATTTCTCTGGCTTTTATTGAGACAGTGACACATGGCATTTCAATGGCCTATCATGACAAATATATCTGAATGAAATCACGTTTGTCATCTACCCCAGTCCATGTCTTGTGTTGATTCAGTTTTAATAGGGTGAGAAGCAGTCCATTTTTGTAGGCCTCAGGGCTGCCAACACTGGAAACTAGTTGAGAGTGAGACTCCCGTAGGCCGATGCTATAATTTAGGAGTCAAAATGAGTGAGATCAATAGAAATGCATGCAAATGAAATAAAGTTTTAGAGTGAGAAAGGACCAAAATGAGTGAGTCTCACGCTCAATGCGTGAGAGTTGGCAGCCCCGAGGCCTATCCATTGCACGTTCTTTAGTGCTTTGAAGTGTTTATTTCTGTGGCTTTAAAATGGGAAAAAAAGACCCTTCATATCCCAAAGCCTGTGAGATATGATAATTACTCATACATTGTGCATCTCTGGTTTGATAAGTTCAGAATCCAGTTCCCTTGCACTGTGATGAACCATCCTTCATTGCAAATTTGTATGATACAGGACAATGTGTGGTCATGATCCTGCATAATGCTGAGCAATATAGGGATGCCCTTTCTCCACGTGATCTTTCAAGCGAGAGTCCAGATTGGAAGGTACGCGCCTTGAATCAAGACAGAGAGAGAGAGAGAACGTTGTGTATGCATGCTAGCAGCAAGGCCTGGTGAGGTGTCCCCTCGAATGTTTACATTTCATGTATGCTTTACAGCTTCAGGAGCATAAAGTGGGAATTATAAAGCGGAATGGAGAGTAGAAATGCAGCAACCCACTGCCTTTCCCTTCATCGGGGGCTCAATGAGGTTTTTAAATGCAAATCTGACTGCTCATAGGAACCCACACCAAGCTGTGGCATTTAGAATTGAGAATGTTACTAGGCCAAAAATAAAAGGTTCTCGAACACGGTCTGTAGTCATCTACATAGGGATTTATGTTTTGTTATTATGTAGTATGCTTTCGTGATGATGGGTTGATATCCATTTTCTCCCTATCACATTATTTTCAGAATCACAATAAATAAATTTTGTACCAGATTTTATTCATTTGTTGCAAATACTGGATCATGATGAAGAAAGCAATATTGATGGCTATGGATATTTCTGCAGAAAGGCATATTTTTATAGGTTCATTTCTATTCAGACTGAGACATGAATTCAAGAGCAGATCTAGACATTGAGCACACAGTTAACACTGGCAAGAAGTTGCTCATAATTTACACATGAAGGTTAACCTCCAGATGACAATTATTATGATACATTATTTACTGTTGTGGATAAATTAACGAAAAAAAAATCTAAAGGACATAAATTGATGAAAGTCAACAGATTATTTTGCCAAAGAAGTAACAACAAACCAACACATCTAATTTCTAAACCATACTGCTATTGCCTCATAGCAGTCTATGGATAAGTCATGAGAAGAAACACAAAGTTGGCTGTTGTCATGTATTTCTTCCACGCTTTCCTTTATCAAAGCTCATTATATTCCATGGACCTGGCATTGCACCATCCCCCCCTCCCCCCCCCCCCCCCCCCCCCCCCCCCCCCCCCCCCCCCCCGCACACACCAGCAACTGCACCCTTGCCCCCTCACATGTATTTACATGTAATTTCTGACAATTAACCAAGGAGATTTACTCGAACAGTGTGTTTTTCAGATTGTAGTATATGACTGCCAATGTGGTGCAGGTGATGCGAACATGACTATAACAGCCCCTAGCGAAGGGCCACCAGATTTCTCCTATAAACGCGATGAACCAAATCTGTGAGCGCATGAGATTTCCGTCGGATGACTGGTGACCAGCGAAGAGTGATGAATGTTTTTCCCCTATAGCATCTGCTGCAGGTTACAACCTGGACTTAAAGGTAGACCTGTGTTTTAAAACTGCCAGTCCAAGAAAAACAGATGACAGAAGCATTTTACTGCAAATCACATCCCTACATGTATGTCTGAGAAGGCAATAGGTACAGGTTACTGCTAAAGATCTATTAAATGTGATAACCACATGTTAGAACAAAGTTTGAAAGTTCATTGTGTTCAGCTTATACAACTGTATGTAATTGAGTAGTGTTTGTCAAAACTCACTAGAGACAGAAATACTTCAAAAAGCAAACAAAATCAAAACATTAGTACTGACCATTCCTAGAGAAAGATCAGATCAGGGAGGTGGAAGAAAGATATTTCTTCCACCTCCCTGATCGGATTGATCATTGTTAGAATACTGAGTGTGGATCATAATTCTGCAGTGGGTATTTAAATGTAAACAATCACCATGGAAACATGGTCTTTAGATCACTCATATCTTGATTTCATTCTCATAAGCTTTCATGACCTTCGGGTTTTCAGTGATGTGTAAAGGAAGCAGTGCTATCAAAGAAATTGGGCTGTCACAGTAAATAAACACAGTTGTGAAGAGAATTTGCTGTAGTGAGATTCGCACTGACACAAACTATTGGGGCGCAAATCTTGAGAGTTGCATCACAAACCATATATTTCAATGCCAGTGTGGGCATAAAAATCTCACTTTTACCGCGTTCACACTGATTATTAGATTTCAGTGGCAACTGATGTGAGGCGGTGTTCTGCAATAATCTACATGTAGCATCAGTCAAGGCTTAAATTGTCTTCACAGTGCGCTCACGGTCTTGCACAAGTTGAGCACCAACAGCATATTATGTACATGTTCACATTGAAGCGGATTAACACCGCACGAAACCACATACGAGGGCAGTATTCGAGCTGATCGTTCTTCTGTTTATTTACATTGTGTGTGTGCACAACTGTTAATGTTATTATTTTACCTAATCGACTTTTATGAAAATGTAATGTAACTTTGAATCTAAGAAAATGAATAATGATTATATGTATAAATGATATCAATAAACATATAAAAGAAGTCAAAATATATTTTTTAATTCAAAACTCTACTTTGTTTGTAAATTGGCAATTTTCATGATTCGACCTCCCCAAACTTTTTTGTGCGCCTCTTGTGCAATCTGAAATCATGCTAGAGATTTTATATGTTGACTCTACAGTATAAAGTACACAGCAGTAACATGCTACAGTATATATAAAAAGAGTCCCATTAACTCTCACCGAAAAAAGAACAGTTTTTTTAAAATCAATTTTTGCAACATGGCAATTCTTGTGTGTATACACAAAAGACAATTAATTCTCACAGTACGCATGGCAATACAAATATTTATTTAAATTTGTAAGCCAAATTGCCTTCTTTGGTAGGCCTACTGTTTTCAGCATACAGTATAAATATTTTTTTTTAAAGAAGTTTAATAAAAATCCTTTTACGTCATTATATTCAAATGTGCATTGTATCTTTCAATCAATTTATGGGTACTGTTTTTGTCGTTTTTTATGCCTCCGCCACGAAGTGGTGCCGGAGGCATTATGTTTTCGGGTTGTCCGTCCGTCCGTCCGTCCTTCCGTCCGTCCGTCCGTCCTTCCGTCCGTCCGTCCTTCCGTCCGTCCGTAATGAATTTTGTGGACAGGGTAACTACCAAAACCTTTTGAGGTATCCTAATGAAACTTGGCATGTATGTGTATTAGGGGGTGAAGTTGTGCCTATCAACTTTTGGGTGCACATGCTCAAGGTCAAAGGTCAAAAGGTCAAGGTCAAATGCTTAAAATTTTACTATTTCCCCCTTATCTATGCAATGCCTGAAGATATTTTCTTGAAACTTAGTGTATACATGTACTACCCAATTAAATTTCTCTGGTGAAAGTTTGGGGTCATGAGGTCAAAAGGTCAAAGGTCAAAAGGTCAAGCAAAATGTTAAAATTTCACTTTTTTCTCTGTATCTTGGAAATTGTTCAAGGTATCTTCATGGAACATAGTATATATGCATCTACTGACTGGCAGTGGTTATCTAGGGAATTTAGGGTTCATGGGGTCAAAGGTCAGGGGTCAAAGGTCAAGGGCAATACTTCAAAATTTTACTATTTTCCTTATATTTATGCAATGCCAGCAGGATTTTTTTTTAAAACTCGATGTATGCATGTATAACCCAATAGAGATTCTCTGGGATTTTTTTTTTTTTTTGCCAAGAACGTCAAAGGTCAAAAGGTCAAAGATCAAGTGAAAGCGCTGAACTTACTTCTTTCTCCATATCTCGGAAGTGGCTCAAGTTATCTTGAAACCTAGTACATGCTGAATTAATGTATGTTCTGCCTGACAGTGATTCTCTTATAAATCAAAGGCCAGATGAAAATGATAACAATTTACTGTTCAATACAGAAATTGCGCTTTTTCTCCATACCTTGAAAATTACTCAGTGCATAAACTTATGAAATGGTCAATGTTTTTTATACTGATCAGTGCATCTTCAGAGCTGCCTTGTTCTTATTCTGCAGGAACTTCTCAGAAAACTTCATTATCTCTTGTCTGGATAACTAGAATATGAAAATTTATCTAATTTGGGTAATTATTTTACTCTGTTGACATGCATGTAACCACAAGTACCTACCGTCTGGGTATCCGTCTGATCTTGATGTTCGAAATGTCAGCAGCACTGCATCTTAGACTGTGTATGCCTTCAGTGTGTGGGTTGAAATTAATCAGCCCTTAGTCAGTTGGCTGTAAAAACAAAACAAAACAAAACAAACGAAACAAGACATGTGCTTGACATTTGAGCTGTTATGTTGCTCTAAATTTGTTCCCTCCAGATCAGAATGACAGGAGAGACCTTTTTAACATACAAAGAGCTCACCCCCTTTTTTTTTTTTTTCTTCAGGAAATAATTATGTTTGAGCAATTTTAAGGCAAGAACAGCTCTGTGCGAAACCGTTCAAACAGGAAGGAAACAAGCCGCTATTTCCCATGCGAGTCTCTCCAGATGTTTCTGTCATTGTTTCAGCCCGGAAATGGGAACCCAGTAGAAAGAGTTGTCAAATTAATTGACTTTTTAGAATGTCTGGTGCAAGAAACTGATGATTCAAAACAAGAGCATGTCTACTGTGCCTGTTGGAGACAAGAGCATTCTAAAGATATGGTCGTCCTGAAAAAAAATGCCTCTTAGTCCTTGATTGGCTTGTGTGCAAGTTGATTATGTCCAGTCATTGAACTGCTGGTTTTTTTTTTACTTCAGAGATAAACTGAAGAAGTGAAATGCAGTCATAGATCATGTACAGTTTTGTACCATGCATGATGTTTTGTTCCAGGTTTAAGTTCACAACATGAACTTCATAGTACTTCATTTGAAATACGATATCATATTTCACTAGAGAAGCACTCTGAGAGCGCAGACCTCCGCCAAGCATGCAGCCCATTTCCACCCGCACTGATCTTGTTCTTCCACAGAGATCAGTGATTTCCACCCATACGTACTGCATTAATGTGTGCTGAAAGCCGCCTGATTTCCCGATATAGAAGCCTTTGTTAATAATGTTACGTCATAAACCCTCAGCTGCACCGCGCGCCTCGCCCTAGCAGAAACTAGAGCACGCATTTAAGTGCGCGCTTGCAAATAGAAGCCTCAAATACGCGCAGCCTGAACTCTCAAGTTCATTGACCCTACCTGCAAAAATATCACAAATCCGTCATAAATTCCCCAAAAATTCTCGGATCACTACCAAAAGTTAATCGTTTGTTACTTGTGTCATTCTAAACCTTTCCTGCAAGTTTCATCTCACTCCGTTGACTACTTTTTGAGTTATTTTGCACACAGACAAACGAACGAACGAACCAACTAACAAACAAACCAACGGTAACGAAAACATAACCTCCCCCCTTGGCGGAGGTAATAAGTGTAACATATATACTGCACATCAAGACATTATGCATTTAGCAGTTAGTTGAATCTGGAGGTGGTGAATGTGAAATGCCACCCCACATGTACAACATACAATATACAAATGTAAGTTGACTCTTATAGTATAAGATCAAACGAACCGAGCAGTAGAAGTTTCACTAAAATGAGACATGAAATGAGAAATAAAATGAGTGTCAAAATGTTTCACAGCATTTTTCTAGACAACAATATTGGTCACAGTTGGGTAACTGTGTGCAAAGTAGATGTGGTATTATTATTAATATACTTTGCAGAACTGCAATTGACCTTTTGCAAAACTCTTTGTTAGATTTGGCTGTATACAACTACAATAAAACTTTGTGACTGAATTATAGATATCTAAGACATGACCCACGAAATTTGCAAAGAAATAAAAACCTCTCAAGATATGGCATATCGTGGCTGGGGCGACAAGACCTCATATCTACAAAATGTGGAATGTTCAGGAGAGCCAAGAAACATGGCGGCCAAAGCACTGTGGCAAGTGGGATCTAGCCTTTCCTTTGACAGGCCGTGGTGGCTTCATTTTTGGAGTAACACAGTTGGGATTTGGACAGGACATCACTTATCCCATTATTTGACCATTAATCCAAAAAAGTCATTTTCACCAAAATTCTATATACAAGGTCTTGTCACCCCAGCGACGATATACAGTATGCTGCAGACCATGTGACTGTCTGTGGTCGAGATGGTGGTATTTATTAAGATTTTCATTGCCATTTCTTATGATTTACTGTCGGATGTATTGTTAAAGTTTGTTTGTGTTTGTCTTTGCACTCTCCTTTTCATTATGCTAGTCTAAGTAGTACATCGTAGGACATATCATTAGTAATACCTCCAATACAGGGAAAGGAAAATGTTGTTATGTACATGTACATGTATGATAGCCTTCTAATTCCACTGACATCAGTTCTCTCAAGACTAATTTTGAAGACATCGATGGAGTGAAACATTTGTTTGAAATGCAGGTAGGAAATGGGAATGCCTAGATGGCGAAAATACTTTATGCAAATATTGAGTTGAAAAATGCATCAATTCCTGGCCGTCTCCTGTCCTATCCTCACCACAGCACGTCGTCCATCATCCATGCCATTCGTGTGGACTGGAGCGTAGCATTCTCAAGTTACCAAGTGCATCTTGAGGTGCATTCACATTGGAATTTAAATACAATGGTAATAGATACCTCGGTTTAATATTCGTTGTCACCGTTCTCAATGGCGAAATACCATAGCAATAGATACCACAGTATTTCAGTTGGTACCATTCTCAACCACAAAATACCATGGTAATTCTGAGCAGAAAGCACACCTCTCTGAGGTAAGCATAGCACATATGATCTCCTATTGGGAGGAGACCAGCAGTACATCAGGTTGCGTGAGAACTACAACCTGTATACCGCTGTGCGAAGGGTGGTATTTCGTGACAGGATTCACACTCAAGTGTTGCATGCATAATTTATGTGAATTTTGAATTACCAATAGCTGTAAATATATTTTACCTTGGTATTTTGTGAGGTATTTTGCAAGGTGTTTCCCAAGGTATGTGTTCACATTGCAAAATACATCGTACTGCTGTATTTCAAATACCTGTACTGTGGCAATTGCCATCAGTGTGAAAGGCCCTTTGGCTTTTCTCCATGAGATGTGTGTGGTGTAAATCTGTGAGAAGTCAAAGGTGAGACAGTATCTCCAGAGAGAGAGCTGCATGGTACAATAGATGAGCTTGGCTGACAGGGACAGTGGGAAATTCTTACCTTGGCTTTGGCTATAATGACATCATAAGCTAGAAAAAGAAGAAAAAGATAGAGACCAGAGGCCCCCCCCCCCCCCAAAAAAAAAAAAAACAAAAAAAAACACCACCAACAACAACAACAACTAGAAAAGCACTCTGAGAGTGCAGACCTCCACCAAGCAGTTACTTTCCACCCATGATCTTGCTCTTCCCAAAGAGATTTTTTTTTTCCCAAAGAGATTTTTTTTTCTCCCCTACCACTGGGGAAAAGCTCTTTGGGCTCTTCCATAGTGATCAGTGATTTCCACCCATAAGTTTACATGCTGAAAAATTGCCCGATATATAAGTCTTTGTTACGTCATAAACCCTCAGCTGCATGGCGCGCCTCGCCCTAGCAGAAACTAGAGCACACACTTTAGTGCGTGCATGCAAACCTCAAATACGCGCAGCCTGAACTCTCAAGTTCATTGACCCTGCCGGCCAAAATATAAAAGATCCTTCATAAATTCCCCAAAAATTCTCGGATCACTACCAAAAGTTAATTGTTTGTTCCTTATGTCATTCTCAACCTTTCCTGCAAGTTTCATTCCAATCCGTTTACTACTTTTTGAGTTATTTTACACACCGACAAATGAACGAACTAACTATAAACTAACTAACTAACTAACAAACAAACAAACCAATGGTACCAAAAACATAACTTCCTCCCTTGGCAGAGGTAATATATAAATGTCGCAAGGTAAGTAATATGCACAATACAGACCTGCAACATGTTTTTTTTTTGTGTGTGTGTGTATGTGTGTGTGTGTGTGCTTCTTTCTGTTCTTGTCTCATATTACTTTATACAAATTGTTTATTGAAGAAAATTTATGGAACCTGGCCTCATACTGTGATTACCCAAGGTGATTTGTGTATATACAAATGATGCACAGGATACATTAGTGGAGATGAGCGCACTTAATCCTGTTTTTGTTTTATAAAATGGGTCGAAAACTAACAGCATTTTTCACGTACCTTTGTGGGTCAGTACCAGTCAGCTACATGTAGCAGTCGCTCAAGAATCAAGATGTCCGAAGATGTTCGTCCCAAACATTTACGCACGTCGCACTCGGAAATCCCGCACATAAGTACTGTATGTATAAGAGTATACGTACGCCACACATGTTATGCACAAGAAAGGCCGGCTGGCCGGCAGCCCGAACTAGAAGTTGTTTACAGGATTGACAGCGCATATAGTAGCGCGCGACGCACTTGTAACAACTGATCGAGTGCGCACTGCTAGTGTAAACATTGTGACGTCAGGCCGTGCATGTTAGTGAGAAATTAATACACGCACACGCGACTCATTTCAGCGCTTCCAATTGGCTACATTCTTGAACCCATTTTATGATAAATATTATCAGTGGTGTTTGGCGGTAATGGCCCATAAAGGGTTCACTGTGAAAGTAAGAGCTGTAGCACAATTTCTTCCCAATGAGGCAATTTTCAAAGTAAATTTTGCATGTTAATGCATGATTTTGCAGATAAGTATGTCTCTATGCCAGACCCGATTCCAGTAGCGTGAACGAAGTAATTGTATGTTTCAACAAGCTGACAGTCAATGCAACTTTATCCTGCTAGTACTCTGAGTGGTATTTTCAAATCTGTTCATCAAACCAAAGAGATAATTCAAGGTTCAACCAACGATGTTTTTACTCTGTCTGAAAAGATATGGGGGATGGTGAAGGTGAAAGAAGCAGCATCTGCTGTAATCTTACTACTAAAACTAGTCAACACTTGGGTAATTCCCACCCAACTCCTGTATTTGCATTCACGCGGAGGAAATAGGGTGATGCTGATTGTGATCCAAGTACAGAGATATTTTTCCCTCGTTCAAACAGACAGAACTATCCCACTATTGCCAATCGCAATAACTTGTCGACCAAACTTCACATACCCGAAATTACTGGGATGGTGACCCTTGCCCTTGTGTTTGTGTGCTGTCATCATGATGTGTGGTTTGAATGACAAGACAATCACAATGGGAAATTCTTACCTTGGCTTTGGCTATAATGACATCATAGGCTAGAAAAAGAAGAAAAGAGACCAGAGGGGCCCCCCCCCCCCAAAAAAAAAAAAAATGTATATATATAAACTATGTTACATATATCACAAGGTACAATGTACGTAATATGCTCAATATACAAGGCCTGCACTGTGTATGTTTTTTTCCTTCTTCTTTCTTTTCTTGTCCCATATTACTTTATATACAAATTGTTTATTGAAGAAAATTTATTGAACCTGGCCTCATGCTGTTATTACCCAAGGTGATTTGTTTGTAAATATTATCAGTGGTGTTTGGTGGTAATGGCCCATAAAGGGTTCACTGTGAAAGTAAAAGCTGTGACACACTTTCTTCACAATGAGGCAATTTTTAAAGTAAATTTTGCATGTTAATGATTTTGCAGATGAGTATATATACTGTGCGAGACCTTGTGCTTGTGTGCTGTCATGATGTGTAGTGTGAATGACAAAACAAAAGATCTGGGCCCTGTTTCATAAAAAGTTGATATGATAACAACTCTTGCTGGAATGTCAATTGTCATGGTAACGACATGAATGCAGCTTCCTGATTTGCTGTTGCTGTAGGAAGTTGTCCTTCCAGCAAGAGTTGACATCCTAACGTCTTTTATGAAACGGGTCCCAGGAGATTTTTTGCTGCAGTGTTGGTTCACACTAATGTCATGGTACAAATGATTGTGCTATTTCTCAAATTATGGCAATACTTGTGAAATCATCATAAGATTTTTTGGCATTTGGATGGTGATGCTGATAGCGCTGTTCAGTGGGATTTTAATGTCCACACTGGCAAGAAGTGTTAAGATTTGTGTCCTGCTAATTTGCACCATCTGAGTGAATCCCACTTTTGAGGAGTGAGGAATTAAACAGTCTTTCCTTCTTTACACAGAACAGAATTAGTCAATTTGATGTTTAATTGCAGTGTTTGTACTGTCCATGAACAAATGAATCCTTTTTAATGGCACAATATTCTTACTGTGTACGATGCTCAACTGTGTTTACAAAACTTTCACATTTGCTCCCTGTAGATGATTATGTCAGTAATGTTAAAAATCTGTTGGTGTCATGTAGTATGTGATGACATAAAGATATATTAGGGCACAGTGCTTTCAATGTGTAAAGACAAGCCTGACAAGCAGGTGCACAAAAAATTAAATTATACCTAGCCTACTTGTATGCTTACATGAAATTGTTTAGTGAACTTGAGAGAGACAGGCAAATTGACAACTTGATGACAAATAATACCATGAGTGTACTCTGTACAAACCATTTTTCGTTGTCATATTGAGTCATATTATCATTGTCTCATCAGTAACATATTGCCAAGATCTCTTTATTTAGATTGTCAGTGAAAAAGGTGTGCATTAGTGAGGAAGAGGGGGGGGGGGGGGGGGGGGCAGGGGGGCTTTCATGCCCTCGTTCTCCTTCTCCATTTTTAAGTTTGACATATCAATCAGGATCAGCTAGGTGGTGTCAGTGATTGATAAGTTGATAAGGACTCATTATTTTGACTGTTTTGACTGCTGCAAGGTCTTCTTGAACACAGACTATTCTGCTCTCATTACCACTCTAGCTCTAAGGGCTGACCTTTCTGAACTTTTCAGCTTAGGGCATACACATTGTAATAGCTGAGTTCAGGAGGTGCGACCTTTTGAGCTGACCGGAGGATGTGAAGGTGTCAAAGTTTTCCCCCTGTGTGCTGATGAGTGTTGGTGTTAAAGTGGGATTAGCCATCAATCATACACAAAATGATGGAGTATTTGATATTTGAAGCGTTGAAGGTACTCTGTGAGCATGTTCAGCTTGTGGAGATAATGAACCATACTTTGCTGTGTGACATCGTACGATACTGTGCCAGGTTCCACCATGCCGCAGTGACACACTTTAGCATGCATTTTATAGGGCTAGCACATTTTGCACGGATCAAGGCATATTGCCATGAAAAAGGAATAAAAGGTATTGCTTACCATTGGGAGCAGTGATTTGAAAAATGTTTGAGTTATCACATTTGATGCATATTTGTAGGTCAGTTGTATCACAAAACTTCCTACCTAAATAAAGCGTAAAATATAAGGAGATATCACTATTTTTCTCAATAAACCATAGCTGTAGACAGTTTTGATATTGAAGAAAGAATGTTATTATTACTAGTGTTCACATTTTGTATATTTAACAATATTTAACATTGATTGTAGGCCTACTGATTAGAATTTTTTATTGGTTGTCTCTAACTCACATTTTAGAACTGATTTGAAGCACTAAAGCTGGGTTTTTGTTCCATCTGCAAATGGTAAATAATGCTTTTAACTGCTTCTGGCATCAATTTTGAGTCACCTTTGCTTGACTTTTGCTGCAGCACCTTGTCTAGGAGCAATGACGGTTGCTGTATGAAGGATCCCTTTTTAACAATTTGGCTAGTTCATTTGGACACCTCATTCTATCCTATACCAGTTTGCCAAAAATAAATGAAAGCTCAACTGACATAAAAATACAAATCATTTACAATAAGAACTTTAGCTTGCGGACGAAATTAGCCTCTGCAACTTTGCTGCGACTGACTACAAAATGTCGTGGAGATGTCACGGAGATATCATGGAGACATCTTTGAGACCAGCTGGAGACTGGTATTTCATGGCACAATTCACACTCAAATATTGTATGCATATGTTGGAAGAAGTTTGAATTATCACCCTAAATACCATGGTATTTTGCAATGCATTTTGTGGTGTATTTACATTCATATAAAAATTATAAAATACAGCACAAAATACAGCAGTATTTCGCAGTGTGGATGTATGTAATGCGTGGTTAACCTGGTTTGTGGAAGCTATTGGAGTACTTTTGAGGCATACCTCACACTCTGTAGAACACAGAATGATTGAATTTGATTTGAATATGAACACACCCTCACAGATCCACGGAGGGGGGACCCTCTTTTATTCAGTGGCATATCAGGGGCCTCTGGGCTGTACATAAGATTTATGACATTCATACACTTCGAGAGCTGCACTAGCAAGTGGCTTCATCCATCAGATAGTGTACGCTAGTCTCTGTAGCTAAACCTTGTTTTATTTCTATCATTCCTCTGAGAAACATGCATGCAACTGTTTTAATTAAGCTATAGAGTGTCCATATAGAGCAATAAATTCCCCAGAAAGCACTGGTGTAGGTCTTGATTTATGAATACTTTTATGGATGATGATGTCATTCTAAATTTCTTTTTCAGGTACATTTGTGAGCTGTGAATGAACTCGAGTACTGGTGTCATATTATGGGTGGATATTCTTGTTCACCAATTCTAGTACTAACTACATTATTGTCTCTTTATGTGTAATATGATTGCAATTACATGACTGATGAAAGCGTGATGACGTGGGAAGTTTTTTCCCTGCTGTCTACGGTCCCCTGTTTTTGTTTTTGTTTTTCAGTAGGCCTACATAGGACATTGTCAGCAATCGTCCTGAGGGGAGGGTTGAATGAAGACAAGCAGAGCCATGATTCTGTCTGCCAGCTCACACACACCCAAAATTAGTGGTCTAAAAGAAAAAATATAGGCCTATATATTCATGTGATGCAAAAACAGACAATACTTGTTTAAGCAAGAAATAAATAAATCACAAGCTGTTAGTTATGATTTACCATGATGCCCAAATCAGTCTGTCTTGATTTTTTTTTTTTTTAACTCTCGTGATGATTAGCCTTGTACAGTGTGTGAATGGCATGTATCGGTAGTATTACTAGTAAAGAGAGAAAAAAAAAATGTTTTGTATTTCCCTATAATGCACCAAACTGCACTACATGTAGGTGGAAAGTTATGCTGTGGTCATTGTTCAGACGTGCACAATTTGGAGGTCTAAAGTGCTTTGCTTGCAGCCAAATGAGTTTTTTTTTTTTTTTTTTTTTTGGGGGGGGGGGGTGGGCATGTGAGAATGGTGGCAAATATAATATATTTTGCATCTTCATCCAAATAGTGGGTATCTCATTAGATGGCAGTTAGAGTCTTTGCTGGTTGCAGAGATGTTTTTACATTACGACATTTCCTAGAGACGAACTGAGTCTCGGGGATGTTGCAGGAAACTCAACACATTGGCGCAAATTCACGAAGGTGATTTAAACCTGGTTTACACTGAGACCATGGTGTAAAATAAGAGTGAACTAAGCATACTTTTGACATGCATATATCAATGCACATTTGTTATTTGGCTTGTGCAATTTGTTATCGTATTTACGCAGAAGAAATTTGCATAAATCATGGTGTAAATTTGTACCACCTTTGTGAATTTGGGCCATTGAATTTCATTGGAGATTTCATCCAGTCCTCAGCAGGTCTGGTCTGCAACTGGTGAGTCGTCTCTTTGACTAGTTGATTGTCACCTTGTCTTGAGATGGTCTTGAACGTTGCTCTGGAGTTGCCTTTATAGTTAGAGCACAGGCCTTTTTTTTTTCTGTTTCTCAAGTTGCTTGAGTTGCTGCAACGGATCAAATGCGGCAGTCCTGGCAACAATGGGTCTGTATGTGGCGCAGCCATGGGGATGGATTGACCATGGCGACCACTCTATCAACATGTCATTGCTGTTCTGATGATCTCACATTTGGCCATTGTGGTCAAGCTGCCCACTGATTTTAAGACAGAAATTTCATTTCTTGTTAGTGTTGTTGGTATCTAGTCATTTTTCATACCTGTACATCTGAGTCTGAGCAGAGACTATATGGCGTTTGAAAGAGTACCGAGAGATATTTACTCCTGTATACTGGCAGCAGGGAAATATGCCCCCTGGGCCATTGTGTATAATTCAGAAAGAATGATGAGTGCTAAGTTAGAAAGAAAAGTTCTGATCAATCCTGATACAAATTATTTTGTGTACTTATCAGCAGAACTTTAAAAGGATGGAGTTAGACATTTGCTGAGATGCTCAAGACATATATCCATTTTATTCATCACTTAAATTCCTGTTATTCAAATTGGTCTACATCGTAGATTGAAACAGTAGTATGATAAAACAGTGTAGACACTTGCATGATGATACACCCCCCCAAAAAAAAAAAGAAAAGAAAAGAAGAAACAACAACAACAACAACAACAGCAAAAAGCAAACAAACAAAAAGGAAGTGATGAGAAAAGATACAATTTGACCAATGCCAACAAAATCAATTTCTGTCGGGTCATTCATGTGAAAGTATGTTTGTGTTTGTATCATATGATCTGATGCATTATGTTGCAGTTTGGAATCTGTGGAAATAACTGTAATCAGTTTAAGTCAAACCACCACTACCAACCATTCTTATATCATTTGCAGCCACTTAGAGAGAGAGAAAAAAAAAAATAACGATTAGTACATTGTTCCCACATATGTGTGTGTCAAAGCAATCCAGCCAGTCCCCTATTCTGTCATCTGCACTGCAGGGCTACCCTTGAATAGCAGTAAATCTATCATCAGGATAATCGCCCATCTGCATGTCCTCAATAGATGCTGTTTCCCTTGACTCAGACCCATCTGCACATATCTCTAATGGACATACAGTGTACATGTATGTAAATGCAGAGACTCCAACCCAAAGCACCTTCTGATCTGGAGATTCTCCCGCCTGAGACCCCTAGCAAACGGGAGACTCCAAGTTGATGTGTGCGAAGCGCGAAGTTCCCAGGGTTCTACATGCTCCCTGGTGCTATCTAAGGCTTATTTTTTCAACATACAATAGCAGTAAGTAAGAAATCCTTGCCAACGGGAGACACAGAGCCAGAGCGGGAGAACGGGAGATTTTGCAAAAATGGGTTTTCGGCGGGAGATCTCCCGTCGAAAACGGGAGAGTTGGAGTCTCTGTAAATGATTATCCTCAGAGATATTTATAATAGCAGGATGATTGCTCACCTGTATATCCTTTAAAGATGTGAATATCTGACAGGGAGGGAAACAATCTATAGAGAACATACAGGTGAGTGATTCCTCAGAGATAAAGTCTCCAGGGGTTTTATAATTTGTGTCTATTTATCATAATTTTATATTGTCCAGTCTGTTTGCAGTTGAACGTGAACTGAAGCATTTAGAGCCAAGTGTAAGTTGAATATTTTACATGAACTACACATGTACACATTCACACACATGCTAAGAGAATTAAAGATGATGTCAGTCTTCTTTTCTAAGGGTAAATCTCAATTGACTCCAGAGGTGGGTTGGTCCCAGTTGAGGCATCACTCACATCTTCTTAGCTATGCTTGGAATTTGCTTGCTTGCTTTCTTTGCTAGATGAATATTATGCCCCCAAATGTGGTTCATATGATTATGCAGCTGTATTCATCAGATTATCATGGGGGGGGGGGGGGGGAGGTTCCAGGACATTTGCTCCAGTGACAATTGCTCCTACACATATGAAATATTTGCATGCTAAGCCAACTTAAATTCTACCCACAAACATAACCCTAACCCTAATCCCAATCCTCACATCAAGCTAAAACCTAAAACCCTATCACAACAACAACCCTACATTGTAAATCCTCCAAGAAAATAAGACTGGAGCAAATGTCATAGGAGCAAATGTCATGTCACCTAAGGGGAACATGCTGTGTGGAGAATTAGTTTGCAGGAATGATAGGGGTTCTCATTTGCAAGAAAACTTGTTGGTACATGTACTTACGTTTCAGAGATGCATTTCTAAGCATGTGCATAGAGCTCTGTACCGTACCGGTAGTGTAAAGATGCTGTTATATATCCTCCTCGCAGTCTGCTGACTGCTGTCAACATTCCATCTGACAGCTGTTTCATGATCTCTGTCACATCAAGCGTGCGACTCCAATGTGTTTGTGTGAAGAATACGAACTTGTTGGTTAAATGCGCTTTAATATCAGTACTGAATAGATTACAAGGTGAAGCTACATGTACACCAAACATTTATAGCTCCAGTCAGTTGTAGGAGTCACATTGTTCAGCACAAACAGATCAACAGATGATAAGCTACAGTGTAGGAGTATTACTTTATTCCAACACATTTGCAAAGATTGGCAAATTTTTTACACTTCATAATAACTTCCTTACTTTTACTGGTAATCCTGTTTTGATCAAATTTACACTCTTAGTTGGGCTTGTACTCTTTCTTCTCAGACTAACTTAAACTGGGGCTTGGAATTCGCTTTTAATGTGATGGTTTACTGTACCTAAAGTGTGTTCATGGTACAGTTTTTCTCAAGATGTATGATGTAGATGCAGTCAGAAAATTTGCATGTCTCATTCGAGATGCAGGATGAGTACTTCCGGGATATCATTTTGTGACATTGTCTTTAGGATTCTTTGGAAATGCAGATGGAATAATTTTCTGTTGATTTACTTCCTCTTTTCCCCCAGGGGACCATTTCGACAAATCAAGGGGGCGGCAGATGACAGGAGAACTGCAGAGGATGTTGAAATCTTGCCAGACTGGAGAGAGGATGCTCGTGTTAGAGAGATTGAAACGAAGAAAACTGAGGAGGAAGAAGCTGAGAAAGATGACTTGGAAGAGGAGGAGGGAAGAGAGGAAAAGCGTGCATGGGAAAGTAGAGGTGAAAGTTCAGATGATGAGTGGCTGGATGACGAAGGCGACACTGATCCACGTCCAGTTCAGGCTGATGGTGTTAAAGAAGAAAGAGACGGTAGGAAACCTGCTGTTGCCAGGGGAACCAATATTGGCGTCGATGGTGTGGGGGAGAGGCGGCATGTCATGGATTCGCCGATTATTATAAAGATGGCTTCCAACCTGAACGCAGGGGATGAAGTAAAACCTGGAAACACATTGGGTGAGAGAAGAAGTGGTTATATAAGTGGGCAACGTGGTGTGGTGGCACAGCTCTCCACAGTGAATGACCAAGGGAGGGTGGCTGACGTTGCCAAGAAAGACGGCAGCGACATGGCAGACATGAGGATTGCCAGCGAGAGGAGCCTCTACCCACCGAAATACAATGCTGGCATCCAAGACATCCTTAGACATCCAGAAGCACATGCAGGAAAAGGTAACTTCCACACTTCCTTCTTCGAGACTAATTGGCTGAACATGTATTCATATTTAATGCAAAACTTCATTACACAGGCTGTCACAAATGACTGGCCCTAGGTTTGTTTTATATGACATTTGGCAACATCTCATGCATGATTCCAAACTGATTTCAAGCACTGGCATGTATTTTACAACAGATGCATCCACAATCTTGTTCCTTGGGACCAACAACGTGAGTGTGTGTCAATAAATTTCAGTATAATTGTAAAGGGGCCTTCTTTGTTAAACCTGGAATGAACAGCTCAAAATGTATTATACATCTTGAGTTCCCTTCGGCTAGAACTATTTGTGGGAGAAACTATTTATAGTGAAGTTGGATACAAGTTTGCAACTGTGTGGTTGTGCAAATGCTTTTTGTGTCATGCTGACAATTTAAGGTTAGATAGAAATAGGAAATTGGGTAGAGATCATGTACATATTGTACTGTATGCTCAGTATGGCCAAAATCATGGAAACGCAAGATGTTCTTTCTTGTTTTGACAATACTTAATGTACAGGTGTATGATGTTGGAAATTTTACAGTTAATATTCTTGGCGATAAAGATTCATTCCCAGCGGTAAGAGTTTATGAAGACTTCTGTACCCTTTGAGTGATGGAAGAGCATTGCATAGATAATCACTGAAGAGGGAAGGAACATACAGTAACAGAGACTCCAACTCTCCCGCTTTTGACAGCCCATTTTTGCAAAATCTCCCGTTCTCCCGCTTGAGATTTGATTTCTCCCGCCCTGGCTCTGTGTCTCCTGTTGGAAAGGATTTCTTACTTATTGCCATATCGCATGTTGAAAAATAAGCTTTAGATAGCACGAGAGAGCATCTAGAACCCTAGACTGGACCCCGGCCACAAGGAATTTCGCGCTTCGCGCACATCAACTTGGAGTCTCCCTTTTGCTAGGGGTTTCAGGCAGGAGAATCTCCAGATCAGAAGGTGCTGGGGGGGGGGGGGGATGGAGTCTCTGCAGTAAATGAAGGGTTTATTTAATGTTAATTGTTATTGAGGGAAGAGATGAAGTGGACAGATATATTCGACCTCCCTGACATCAAATCCATTGAGATCTTTACTGTTTAGTCCCAACAGCAAAATTCACAATCTGTTAAAATAGCGCTCCTGTTACAACGAACAAGGTTTTTAATTTAGAGTAAAAATTCAGGCCCAAAAATCATCACCCTTATCATGAATGTAGTATAAGTGACAGCATCATCACTTCTCATTTCATTCCTTTTGTTATACACTACCTACACTACATGCATCTCTGGGAATCATACTGCTGATATGATCAAAGGGATCGTATAGTTTTTGTTGAGACCTAATTTCAGGTTTCTAACATATTTTGGTGAGATAATGAGAAACCTCTTAAAGAGCATGTAATTCTATGAGGAATTCAACGTTTATTTGACAAAGATTGGTTTTGAAATAGCTGAAATATCCAAAAAAGAGCGATTCTAATTAAGTGTGGGACCCACACTTTATTACTATCACTTTGTTTTACTTTGTTTTTGGATGTTTCAGTCATTCCAAACCCGATTTTCATCAAATAAACTTTGAATTCCTCTTAAAATGGTACATGTATGTTCTGTACTATATCATAAGTGTTTTCTTGGTATCTCGCAAAAAGTTAAAAGCCCAATTCTCATCTCCACCAATACTGTATCATCCCTTTAATATACATATTTCTGGATCCAGCTCTAGGGAGACAGTGTGTGTGACATGTGTAATAAGCAATGTCAGCTGTAAATCATGCAGTTGAATGGGATATGGTATCGTTGAAACGTTTAAAGGGCACATACAGTTTTGGTTGAGACCTAATTTCAGGTTTCTAACATTTTTTGGTGAAATAATGAGAAACTTCTTATGAAATATGAAAGAGCATGTAATTCTATGAGGAATTCAACGTTTATTTGACAAAAATTGGTTTTGAAATGGCTGAGATATCCAAAAAAGAGTAATTCTAATAAAGTGTGGGACCCACACTTTATTACGATCGCTTTGTTTTACTTTGTTTTTGGATGTTTCAGTCATTCCAAACCCGATTTTCATCAAAGAAACTTTGAATTCCTCTTAAAATGTTATGCTCTGTACTATATTATAAGTGTTTTTTTTGTATCTCGCAAAAAGTTAAAAGCCCATTTTTCATCTCCACCAATACTGTACCATCCCTTTAAAGGAGACACAAATTGTCTCAACAAGGTCAAGTGTACGACCTAAAGCTAGAACTATAGGTAAGTTCTATTATTAGAAAGCAGGTGATATAGACCAGCTTTGTAGGCTGGAAAGTGTTGACATAAAGGCTCAGTTATATATGCTCTCAGTGATTGGCTAGACATGCATTAATATGTTCATGATTTGTCTGGAACTGCTTTCACTGGGTGAAGTAAGAAACCCCACACAAGTATGTGGAGTTTCAGGAAGTGAATTATTTGCCCTTTGGATTGATGGTATTAAAATGGTCTTTTTGAATGTTTAGAGGTAATGGCATGACCTCAAACATTTCCTGGTTCCAAGTGCAGGTGGCATCAGTTTTGGAGATGCCACCCCCCCCCCCCCCCCCCCCCCCCAACCCGCCTGATTCAAGTAGGCCTATGATGCTGGTAGCGTAAAAATCATTTGAAGATTGAAAACATGATACAGTATACCCAGCTACAGTGTGTGTTTGTATAATTGTGTGTGATTGTGTATAGGCCTATGGATTGGGGTTTCTTATACTGTGTACATGTTCCTTGATATAAACCTTGGTTCTTTGAATCTTTTCAGGGTAGATTGTTTTGAAATTATAAGCACGATATTCATCTATGAAGTATAGTGTCACTCTACATGCATATTCAAGTTTATCATGTTGAGTAAGATGAATGGTAGCAGTCAAATAAATGATGGCATGGTATTGTACAACTTGTTTCACTGAAATTGGACCTTGAACGGGAAAGTTGACAACTTTTTTTTTAATCCAGTGACAAAGCCAATCTAAAAATGGCAACTTTGAAATCAAAATGTCCTTTCAAAAATATGAAGTCTACCAGAAGATGTCGGTGGAAATGAAGGAAAGGCTCACATTCTGATCGCCAGGCACATTGATTACTAGCGAGACAGTACCAATGTCTGTTCTCACGTCGGTCGTAGAAGGGCGGGGGGGGGGGGGGGGGGGGGAATGGTTGCAGCATGATTGCAATGGAAGTAACAACAAGAATCCCTACTGGCTGTGTAACGAGTGCTGACAGCTAATTTGAAAGCACAGACAGTCGTTTCAGCAGCAAAACCTTGATCCACGGCCATATACACTGTATGCAAATGTGTACAGATTGGAAGTGACAGTGTTCCAGCATAATGCTATCATGGAAAATGAAAACCTTTGGGGTGTAAAGGAAATGTATGTCACATCCTTGTAGCATTGATATGAAGACGTTAATATTCAATCTTTGTTTGATTTTGATTCCCCCGGAAGGGCAGATGCCTCAATACATGATAATGGAAGTGGAAGGAGAGTTAAGATATTTTGATTTCATTACCAAGTCGCTCACACATATGACAGGGGATGAAGTAATACCACATGTCATTAGAAGGATAAGAGTTACGGAGCAGGATGTGCCATTATATAAACATATAGGCCAACTGTAGGTCTTTGTGATGTGTCACCACAAAAGCCATTTAATGTTGGGAAAATGGTATTTTGCTTTTCTGCAGATATGAATTCGTCAGATGCTTAGCTTTAGATTGATATGTAATTTGCCTACTTCATTAGAAAGAAAATATGAAAAAAAAAAACCAACAACTAAATTTGAAAGAAAAACTGTAAAGGTTTTATTGCCTACATGTAGGCTGACTTTACGCACATTTTACCTCCTTTTATTGTCCCCAACTTCGGGTAACATGATGATGCACCACATATGTTTGGGGGAGGGGGGATGGTGGAATGGTATTTACCCAGGGCAGGTGGAGGGGGGGGGGGTGGGGGGTGGGGGGGATGGGTATGTTTTGCACCATCAGTAATGTGAAGGTCACATCCTATTCCCTTGCCTACATTCAACTGACTGTAGGATACCTATGCATCGATCTAGAATGGTACATGTAGGTGTGTGTGTGTATGTTTTTTTTTTAATGTGAATAATAACACATGAACCCTAAGCCTTATCCTAATTCTGTATAACACGTGGGTCAGATGACTGCCTGAATGGTTTTGTACATCATCTATATTCAACTAGCTTACGATGTTGTCCTTTTGTTTTGTGTGTGTTTCTGTGTGCAGAGCGACAACAGACTTGTAGTCCCAAGAACAATATCGTCATGCTGAAGACACACAAGTGCAGTAGCTCCACCATGCAAAACATCCTCTTCCGCTGGGGCGAGAATCACAATCTGACCTTTGCCCTCCCATGGAAGGGCGTCTACCTTGGGAGTCCCGATCTCTTCAATGAGAGGTACGTCATGCCAGCCAACGGGGGTCACTACAACATCCTGGCCAATCACATGCGGTACGACAAGCAAGGTTAGTGAACGCACATCGGCGACGGCCAGACCCAAACTCTTAAAACCTGTCAGGCTGTCTCCTAAAAGTGATCTATTGCAGATGATGGGACATCGCTGTTGTCTGGCAAGATTTTCTCTTCAACAATCAAAGACATTTTTGATACCTTTGGACACCATTTTTTGTTTTTTTTAAGGGATTAACTAGTTTTTGTCGAGGTGGGTCTTCAGATTTCCAACTTTTTTTGTGAGATAATGAGAAAGCTCTTATAGAATATTAGAGAGCATACAATTTTAAGAGGAATTCACCATTTATTTGATGAAAATTGGTTTAAAATGACCGAGATATCCAGAAACTAAAGTAAAACAAAGTGGTCCTGGTCAATGATGAGTTCCACCTTTTTAAAGAATTTCTTTGTTTTTAAATATCTCAGCCCTTTAACAAAAACAATTTTCATCAAATAAACTTTGAATTCCTCTGAGAATTGTATGCTCATTAATATTTTATAAGAGCTTTCTCATTATCTCTTTATCTCACAGAAAAGTTAGAAAGCTGAAGCCCCATCTCTACCAGAACTATACTATCTTTTTAACTTACGTCAGCCTCTGGTTTGATGTGAATGTACTCATTATCACATATTTTATATAAACCAAAAGCAGTGTGCTTTCCTACTCATTAAGGATATTGGCATTCTACTCTTTCACCCTCCCCCCCCCCCCCCCACACACACATACATACACACACACATGGTGGTATACACACTTCACAAGAATGCCCCCATCCACATGGCCATCAGTATGCCATATTTCTCTATTGACCGATTCTGTGACGCGCTATGTGTATTTTTGGCATGGGCGCAGCCATAGTGGGTGTCTTAGCCGACCCCCCCCTTCCCATTCCCCACCCCTCTCTCTACATTAGCGTGCAGAATGAAAAACTGCTTTAGCCAATGGGCGTCTCGTACTGAGTGCGCGAATGCTTGCTTAGTGCGCGAACCTTTGTTACAAGTGCGTGATAAACATGTTGCCCGGGGTGGGGGAGAGCAGGGGGGATCGGCTCAGACACCCACTATGGCTGCGCCCAGTGCCGTGAAATGTCTGCTGCCCTCAACGAACCCGAATCGGTCAATATATTATGTGAAAGGTATTGTTTACCATTGGGAGCAGTGATGAAAAAATGTTCCGAGATATCACATTTGATACATATATGTTTAGGTCAGTTGTATCACAAAACATCCTATCATGTAAACATTTTGGATAAAGTCTGTAGTGAGATACTGTATTAGGAAATATCACAATTTTTCTCGGTAAACCATTACTGTAGATGGTTTAGTTTAGAAACTATTTTTCACATTTTCCATATCTAATAATACTTAACATTAATTATAGTGATTCAAATTTTTACGCTGCTTGTTTCTATCCCTAACTCACATTTTAGAACTATTTTGATGCACTAAATCTCGGTTTTTGTTTCATCTGCAAATGGGAAATTATGCACAAATCTTTAGAAAAAGCGTATCACAACCTTTTTCAGTGATTTAGATGAGTGACTGATTAACCTGTGTTTTTGAGCGCATGCAAATTTTTCATTAGTACTATGAAGGGGTCTTGCTCTATCAGTAGGTGTCTTTTCATCACTGTAGCTATTTCTGCAAGGTGTTGAAGTTTTAGCAGTTGGTGTCTTTATATGAAATGTGGTTCTGTGACATACAAAATGTAATGTGAAAATGTATGAAGTAGACTTGTTCTCGATTTGAAGAGCTCATTTGCAAAAGGGGTTAGATCCATTTTTGACGAAAATTGAGTTATTAGCATCACTGCACAGAATTCCATTTGAGTTAGTTACAGTGAAAAATTCAAATCCAGACAAACATTTGAACAGAAATTATAGCTAAATTAGATTTTGATTTTCCATACACTTGTGTACAAATTCTCACAAACAAACCAGTTTTTCTCTAAAGTACTAAAAGTGGATCTAACCCCTTTTGCAAATAAGCTCTTCATTTGTTGCATAATGTTTGAAGTAGACTTGTTCTTGATTTGTTGCAGAAGACAATGTACATCAACAGGCTCACCATGAACATATCATCAGCTGAGAACTACAAGCGTGCTATGGCATTCTATGATTTGAGCATAAATTTAAATGAAATAATCAATTTTCATGAAATAGAAATTTTCCTTAATCAAAAGTGGGTAGATTTATAAGCATTGTTCCAAATATTGGGTAGAACAGTGCCCTTGTGGTTTAATTGTGATAATGCCCTTCTAGTTCTCAGCTGACCATATGTTTGTAGGCATTAAAGGTCCAGTTTACCTTTGGGAGCAGTCATTTGAAAAATGTTCAAGATATCGCCTTTCATGCATATGTGTAGGTCTCTTGTACCACAAAACACCCTCCATATAAAAGTTTTGCAATAAAGCCCAAGTTATTAGGAGATGTCAGTATTTTTCTCAATAAACCGTAGCAGTATACGGTTTAGTCTGGAAACATTTTCATTATAGCTATTGTTCACATTTTCTATATTTAACAATACTTAGCATCCATTTTACTGATTCAAATTTTCACAGTTGTTGTTTCTACCCCTAACTAACATTTTAAAACTATTTTAAAGCACTAATGCTTGGTTTATGTTTCATCTGCAAATGGTAAAATATGCCTTTAACACTGTATATTGAAACAAAGTTTGATGAGTGAAGGAATTTGATGGCTATCTCAAATAAAATCTCTTCGTCTGTTTTGTTCCCCCTCAGCCGTGGAAGACTTGATGCCAGCAGACTCCATCTACATCACACTGGTGAGAAACCCTGCATCCCAGTTTGAGAGTATGTACAGCTACTATCGCTTTGATGGCAGGTTCCGGGTGCCACTGGATCAATTCATGAAGAGGCCGCGAGCCTTCTTTTTCATGGAACCACGCATTGCTAGGCACGTCGGCCGTAACCCAATGCTCTTTGACATGGGCCTGGATGCCCGCAATATGGAGAGGGATGACGGTAGGGTCAAAACCTTCATAGAGCAGATCGACAAGAGGTTTGACCTGGTGTTGGTGGCAGAGCATTTCAAGGAATCCCTCATTCTTCTGAAGGAGAAGCTGTGCTGGACACTTGAGGATATTGTCTTCTTCAACCAGAATGCCCGCAGCAAGACGTCGGTGCGGCAGCTCTCTGGGCAGTTGCAGCAGCGTATCATTCAGTGGAACGGTGCGGACAACGCACTATACCAGTACTTCAATAGGACGTTATGGCAGCGGATCGCCGAGTTTGGCCACGAGCGCATGGCCCGCGAAATTGCTGAGCTCGACAGGCGCAACGAGGAGCTGTCTCGCCTCTGCATTGGTGCCACCAAGGAGCAAGGTGACAGGCGTGTGTATTATCCCCCGGGGATAAGTGTAAACAGTTTTATTCTCAGCTCCAGTGCGAAAGGGAACCAGCTATGTGATCAAATGACACGGCCTGAACTCACTTACATTGGAGTCCTGAGATCTCAGCAGATCAGTCGTGACAGACAACAGAAAGTAGAGAGGTAGTGAATTCCTGCACTGCCATCTCTTTCCAACTGAATGTATGCAGTACACAGCATTATACGTCATTTGCAATACACTTCATTTCCTCTTCTTCTCCTTCTTCTTCTTCTTCCTTTTTTTTTCCTCTTGTGATTTTTAAATGTGGGCAGGTTCCACAAGATTTCCCAGCATGACTGAAGATTGTACCTCACAAGCAATGTTTCTCAGAATTGTATGTTATTCAAAGATTTCAAAATTGAGCTGCCTACAGAGGAATAGAGTTTATGCACAAAGGACCCTGAATTGAAGCTTGCTCCATATGCTGCCAGTGCTAATGCTACTATTGAATGCGTACCTGTAAAAGTAGTTTTTGAGGTAGCTGAATGGTGAGATGAATTTGGCTTTATGATACCTTTGCAGATAACAGGAAAATAGACTTGCATGATAGTGTGCTTTATATGTAGATAGACATCTGGGGGGCATTTCATGAAGGAACTTGCCGGATAAAATGTCCGACAAGTCAATCATATCCGACAAGTTCAGAGAAATCAGCCAATCAGACTGAAGAATTTCTCAAAACTTGTCAGATATAATTGACTTGTCAGATATTTTATCCGACAAGTTCCTTCATGAAACACCCCCCTGGAGGGCTTTTCGTGAAGCATTTTGTCCGACAACTTTGTCAGACAAAATTGCTCTCAGCCAATCAGATGCAAGGATTTCTGTAGCTTATAACAGTTTGTCTGAAAGAAAGTCTGACAAACCACTTCACGAAATGCCCCCCTGATGGTATCATTTACCTATTTGAGTAGGCTTGTACACTATTGACAACCAACTACAACAGCAGCAACAGCAACAACTGCAAAAGCATTCCCAGCAGGTTGATGACATTTTCCCAGTTTTAAAAGATGCATTGGAAAGGCCAAAACAGTCTCCAGCCACGAACTTTCCATGTGTCACTTTTCTCTACAGTTGTAATGCATTTTTTTCTGCAGAAATGCTCATCCTTTCACCACGAAATGTGCACCTTAATAATTATCTCTGCGTATGTAATGTTAGAGAAAGATTTGATGGAACGTGTTGCAGTCATTAAATCTGCACAATTAGAATACCAAAATTGGCAACTTGAGAAAAGCAGGAACTTCATTCTTCCAAAATGTGTTTCCTATTTCAGAGTCAATTATTAATTGATCAATTAAGAGGCTTAAAAAATTTTTGCCAGTGAAATATTTTATATGAAGAGCCAAGGGCTCAAATAATAAAAGAGAATTTGTACTCGACCTTTTACAGCACATGTAATGAATAGTATAGAAATGACGGAACTCGACACATTCGTTAAAGACTCGGTAGCGAGGGGATATCATGGAGTGGTAAGACTGGCCCCACTTGGTTATACAGGGTAGCCCAAAAAGAATGGAACACCTAAGATTTTTAATTTTAGCAATATTGTTCCTAATATGTCATTATTTTGTTTACTATTGGAAGGGCCATTCTTTTTCCAAAAGAATCACACTAAGTTCTTTAATTTTGGTTAATGCATTTTGGTTTTAGGACCATTTTTGTCAACCCTTGCAATTTTCAAAATGTGATCATTTTGCACTCTCAGAGACACCGAAATCCGCGAGACTTTGGCTTGCCATAGAAGCAGTAACGTTCACAATGTGTGGAATGTGGCTGTCATTGTCCGTTACCATTGTGAATGAGACGACCTGACGACAATAACACTGTCCGCCCCACATTCCACACATTGCGAACGCTATTGCTTCTACGGTAAGCCGAATTCTCACTGGTTTTTGTATCTCTGAGAGTGCAAAAATGATCACATTTTGAAAATTGCAAGGGTTGACAAAAATGGGCCTAAAATCATAACACATTAACTGAAATTAAAGAGCTTGGTGTCATTCTATTGGGAAAAGAATGGCCTTTCCAATAGTATGCAATATGATTAAATATTTGCAACGATATTGCTGAAATCAAAGATCTTAAGCGTTCCGTTCTTTTTTGGCCACCCTGTATATTCGAGAATCCCTATTAAGAATTATGTGCAGCTTTATCACTGATCTCTATGTAAGTCCACACAAATCTGAAGAATCTTGACTGAAGTCGACCGTTATCCATTAGCGTACGCTCCAATGCACATAAATTATTATCTGATGGGCATTATTCATGGTTTTTAAGAGTACGCAAGTGGCTAGCAAATGAAGATTGAATCAATCAGGCCATCCGTGTCTCCCCGTGCTACTGGTATTTAAATCTGCACAAATTAGAATTAATACCAAAATTGCCAAATAGACAGTAAAGCAAAAACTTCATTCTTCCAAAATGTGTTTCCAATTTCAGAGTCAATTATAGATTGATCAATTAAGAGGCTCTAAATATTTTGCCAGTGAAAAAATTTATATGAAGAGCAAAGGGCTCAAAATTTCTATGAAAGAGAATTTATAGTCAAACTTAAAATACAATACCAAAAATGAATACAGTGCACTCCCGTAATAACGAAATGCTCGGGACCGGCAATTTTCTTTGGTTATAACGAAATTTCGTTATAACCGAACAAATACAATGTATAACGAAAGCAAGGAAACCACGCATATATCATATATTGTTTGTTGAATACTCATCATACACTGGAAAGCTATGTGAAATGGAATATTACCTTTTTAATTTCATTTAATATTACATTTGAAAGAGAGCATATAAAGTTGTTTGTTGTCACACATGTATAGAAAATGACGGTTAAGGATTCGGTTACAATTCGCTATGCCAAAGGTTTATTTCTTGCAAAAGTTTGTTACTCTGAAGGCGCCTTATTCCAAAGTTTCGCCATTCCCGGGATTCCGAAGGTTTGTTCATTTGAAGCTTCGCTCTTCTGAAGATCCGTTGTTCCGAAAGTTCATAATTTAGATATTAATATATTGTTCGTTTTCCGAAGGTTTGTTGATCGGAAAATGAAATGAGGTTCGTCATTCTGAAGGTTTGAAATCATAAAATGAGAAAGGTTCACTATTCCCAAGGTTCGTTGTTCCGAAGGTTTTTTTAATCTGAAAATGAATTAGGTTCGTTATTCTGAAGAAGGTTTGTTAATCACAAAAATGAGAAAGGTTAGTTATTTCGAAGGATCGGTTATCTTTTAAAGACGATTATATGGTTTGCAATTCATAAGTTTTGTTAGTGGAGTCACCTTTTTCACTTTGAATTAACGAAACTTTTTTTTAAATGTTCTGATTAATGAACATTTGGAATTCCTATCAATCTCAGATTAACTAACCATTGTAATAAGAACATTATTTCATTGTCGGATTAACGAACCTTATTAATAACGAACCTTTGGAATAGCATGAAAATGTTTGTAATAACAAACCCTATTTCATTTCCAAACTAACGGACATTTAGGTGTATCAGAATCTGTGTGTTTTGTAGGAAGAACCTTCGGAACAATAAAATGAACCTTATTAGATTTCAGATTATTGTATTACAATAACGCAAGTTCCCTAAAAAACTGTGCGTGACACACGGAGCGTACACACGGAGCGAACACACAGTGATGGAAGCGTTCGCCCATGCAGAGACCCTGGAAATGCTTGTTCCGCCACATATTTACAAAAGCGATCCGTATTTCGTTATAATGGAGTACATTTCATTTGTATTTCTTTTTGGTGGTGTTCGGAAAAGACTTCATTATAACGAAAATTTCGCTATAACCGTCTTCGTTATAAGCAAATCTTTTACCATAGACTTTAATGGCAATAATTTTGGGATCAGAAGTTATACTTCGTTATAATGAAATATCGTTATAACCGTGTTCGTTGTAACGGGAGTGCACTGTGTCTGTAGTACAAATTATAGAAGGAAGATTACAGCACCAAACCTCAAAATTGTGGTTCCTTGGTTCCTTCATTTTATGGGTTCAAAGCCATGACTCTGAGCACTTAGGAAAACAGACTACTGAGAAAAAAAAATAGATATAAATCTACTTTGGTTGCTTAGGAGAATATAAGTATCATCGCCATTATCAATGTATACGAAGCACATTGTACAAGAGACATGCTTCTTTGTGTTTAAACTTCCTAGATTACTCTGCTCCGTATCAAAAAAATGCCACAGCGTGTGATATTCAGAAAGTACTTTTTTTTAAAATCAAACAGAGTGCAAGGCAGTACTATGATCCATCACTTTGAGCTAGTACAAGGCTAGTGCATAATTGCCTAAAGAGATTTGTCCTGAAGTTGTGTAGAATGTATATCACCAATTAAACTCAAATGTACAATAAGATGTGTAGTAAGTGTACCATATAATCCATTTTATAGTGCTGCCATTATTTTATTTTCTTCTTTTTTTTTACAGTCTCTTGTCGAATTTTGATTAAAGTGTATTGGGGTTTAGCTGGCTAGAACTCTACTTTGAAAATAAGACAAGAGGCATCCACATACACATGAATTACAATATTCAAAATTGTTCGTAAGTCTCGTCCGTAATCAGGCAATTTTATCGATCAAAAATGCATGCCAAAGCAAATAAAGGGGAGTATCCAAACTTTGAAATGAGATTATCCTTTATTTGCCAGGGTGACCTGATGAAAAGTTTGGATTATTTATGGGGAAAATAGTTTCATACTGTAAATACATGTATGTGAAATGGAAATGGAGTTTGATGTGGTTGAGATACTCTGTTGTTATTATTGTTGTGGGGGGGGGGGGGGGGGGAAGGTGGTGTTTAGCATACCCCAAATTTGTATTCACATACACTGTACTCCCAATGTAAGCTTCATTTCAACAACTACATGTACTGTAATGGCCTTTTTTCTTGCGGCATGACATTTTTTGCGAACTGCCACTGGCATTTAATGCATATAGTGTAGACAAGAGCTTTCGTGTGCATTTTTATTTCGCTAATCTTGACTCTTGTGAGCTTCATTAAATTAAAATGCACATGAACATTTCTGCTTTTACAGTGATGTTGAGAGTGTGTGGATCTGGCTCATGGTTTTGGAATCTTCATTAACACTGCTTTAATAAACCAGGGGAAAGACTCGTGCATACAGTTTGTGGCAGTTCACTCCACATTTGATGATATAGAACTTCTTTTCTTTTCCCCCCGAACAAATCCCAGTTTGATCATTGGAGATATACTGCTGTATAGTACAATATCCCCCTGGGTAGTCAATAATGAACAGGAAGAATAGTGCATGCACATGCATGGACACCCACACTTTCAAATATGTAATAAAAGGTGCAAAAAAAAAGAGAGAGGATAAAACAAATGTATCAGATATGATATTTTTAATTTCATTGATGACTTGTTGGATTTGGAGGAGGATCTAGTCTGATTGTACTGCAAAGGCAATATTGTTTTTTCTGTTGTTTTTTGATCTGGCCTCCTACTGATATTGATTTTATAGCATGAAATTGTGCAAGTAAAAATTGCATACAATTTCATGTGTCAAGTGATGAGATCATGTTTTCTTTCACAACACTGCCTTCTCTGATGAAATTTTGTGAGTTCAGTCAGTGCATGGTGAGATCAGCCAATTTAACCATTTGGGCACCACTATCTAAATCACTGCTAAGATTGTATGTGAACATGTGCTGCCTCTGAGGCTGATAGAGTTAATTAATTTCATACCTGTTGTTCATCACTCCACGACTCAATGTCCAAGAGTCAATGTATGAGCGAATGGATTCAATATCTTGCTGATTGTCTGTATTTGGCGTAGGACTGATAGTTATATTTTTTACGTCACTTCTAGGTTGTTGTTGTTTTTTTTTCTCTCATTCTGGTAATGTATTTTGCCATGCCTCATATGCAGACTGACATACATAGTTTTAATTATAACAGCTGCAGAGTGGATTTTAATCTTGTATTATAGTTTAATTTAATATGGATATTTTAAAGTTGATATTTATTGATGGGTGTATTTGACAACATAGAAAAAGGCCTAGATATTTCAGAGTATGTCAACTGTGTTGATCAAACAACTGCAGTTTGTTCAGGTGAAGTTGGTCCACTACAATCTCCGTCGACAAATATATGTAGCCTTTGGAGGAAGGTATTAATTTGCAATACTTGTAATTCATTTTTTTTTTTTGCAAAGCCAACTGCATGCAAATCAAACTAAATAAAGTGTATGAGAATGAGGTAGGGAGAAAAGACAGCTTGAATTGCCCCCCCCCCCCCAAAAAAAAAAAAGAAAGAAAGAAAGAAAGAAAGAAAGAAAGAAAGAAAGAAAGAAAGAAAGAAAGATTGGATTTTGAATATCAGAAATATTTTTTTCAAAAACTGCATAGAACTAGTTTTAGTGATGTAGATTTTCTTCCAGCTTCCCTGATATGGAAGGAAAAAAGAGCAATGAGTGTGATCTCTACATTGTATCATTGCATAAACCACTATCTCATCATTGCACCACATCCCTTGTTAACTCTGTGTGATTCCATCCAGTGTATTTTACTACACAATATTTAGGATCTGCCAAAAATGAAAATGAAAAAAAAAAAAATTAAAGAGAGAGATAGAAGTTTGAAATTATGCACTCATGCTGTTACATTCATAATCGTCCCCTGCCATAGTTCTGTCTCATAATGTTTGGATCAATGTAAATGGTAGTGTATAACCGCCATTTTTCCTTAGAGCATGATAAACATTTGTACCGGCCAGTTCATGCTATGCTCTTATTATACCAAGTTTACTGCTACTTTGCATGAGGATGCTTTATTATGATGGCATTACAATGGTTCGTGCCTTGGTTTGTGAACCGCATGCTTTCTTCTGTGTGCGTTTTTGTTTTTGTTTTTGTTTTTTTGGTCACTAATGGTTGGTCATTGGTTATTTTGTCTGAAATGTTAATGGGTGCTATGTAGTCGAGTTGAAAGTCGTGTGTCGTGGATATCACTCATGAGTTGATCTTTTCCCACCGACGAGAGGTCGAGATAGTTTGCAGCGGGAATGCAATGCTGCAGTATACATCGGAAGTTACAGTAAATGATTCATGAATTATGTGATGCATTCATTGTCCAAAAGGCCATACACTTTTTATGGTTAACATGAAAACGAGAATGTCAGTCATGATACTTTCTCACTAAAGCTCCATTTTGTCTTGGCAGTCTCCTAGGAAGAGAATGATAATGATAAAGAATGATAATGAAGAAAAAAAGCCACGGTCACACTGGCAAAAGATCAAGAAGTTTAAGATGACATTCTTTAAGATCTTGAAGTTTTACCAGTGTCACCGCAAACTTGCTGTGAAACTTCTTGCGAAACTTCTCGCAAAAACTTCTCACTCTTGCTAGGGACATTTCCCCAGCCCTGCCAAACTTGTAGATCTTTTGCTTGAGCGAACGATAGAAACTGAAACTTCGCGAAGTTTGTCACATGACCAGTCCACCACCTGTTTTTGGGCAGTGCCTCCAAAGCGCATGGTCATTGTGATTTACGGGTGGTCATTGTTACATCACAATCACTAGCCATCAGATGGCATACTCTTTCAACTAGTGACCCAAATGTTCTCGATCCAAAGATCGAGAAATTTGGCTGCCAGTGTGAACGGACAACCAAAGATTGCAAAAACTTCGCGATCTTTGGTCAGTCTGACCCTGGCTTATATAATGGTTTTGCACTCCTCTGGATTGTCCAAAAACAAAGTTGTGATGACTACTGAATTTATAAAGAAGTAATAGGTCCATTTAACTGCTTGTCGGACATTATTGTGTAAATCTATACTGTTTGATGTCATTACTCATCATTTGCTTGTAAAACTGTCAATCCTGTGTGAAAGGAAGTCATGCCCTATGATCTGCGTGTAAAGGAACCCACTTTGCTTCTGTCATAAAGAGTTTTAAGAAATCCTGTAAAAGTGATCAAACACACAAAAAGCAGCTGATTTACTCCAGTGGTCACAGTCGCTAAGTTGATATTTTACTCCTCGGTAGACTAGGAGATTACCAGTGGATTAAAAAGACTGATGCTAGTTTGATGATAGTAATCACACTACTGCTACAACTGCTGCTATTTCTAGTATTAAAGTACTACTGCAGTACTACTGACACTACTAATGAAAATGATAATAGTAAGTAGGAGTACGGATCACATTTAGTGTGCCCAGCATTGTATCCCACTTTGGACAAGAGGCTGTACTTTGACTACAACCCAGATCAGGTGCTTTTTGCACTGCTTGTTAAACAGTACATGTACAATGTAATATTGGTGCACTAGAATAAGTTTTCTTTGCACATGTGACTTTGTTTGTGCAAGAGTATGTTAAAAAAAAACCCAAGAGCTGTAATAATGTGCTTGGTGCTGAATATTCCACATTAGCAGGAACAGTTGGTGTAACTCTCCTCACATTGGACAATTAAACTGCTGCAATTGATTCATGACTTGTGTTAATGGTGCCACCTCTAGCATGCAGTGACGTGGCAAATGTGTGAAATAATATTTCAGAGTGTAAACATTTTTGCACTTTTTTTCCCCTTGGGGAATTTAGGAAATGAAATGAGGAGTATTTCATTCATCTTATCTTTTCAATTTCCCTTCATGTGAATATATGCATCTTTTTTTTCTATACTGAATGCATGCTAGAGTTGCAGTTCTGAGTACACAGTGATAGTATGCACATGTACAATGTATAATGAACATCATGCTCTGATGATAATAATTGTATGGGCCACACTTTGTGAGCAAAATGGGTCTTCTGTGTTTGGCTTGGTTAAAGTGAGGAACTTAGACTTGCCTCTGGATATTTTGGTGTAATGATTTTATGTCCAAGGTCACAAAGGATGTTTGCATCTTTGCATTTGTGTCTGTCTGTACAGTAGGGCGCAGTTCAGATCGATATCATCCAGGAATTATGATGCCACCTTTAATTTGTGAATGCCCAACTCTGTTGTATTAATTTTGACATCTTTAATTCAGACCAAACTAAGTTTTATTCTCCTACCCATGTGACACTATGAATTCATCTGGATAATCTCAAATCAAATGAGAAGAGAAGTCAGTATCTATCACAGAAGGATTTCTTTAATTCTTTTTCTCATAATAACTTTTGCTTTTAGCTGGTCTGGGTGTTATGCATGGTACAGCATGAACCAAATATCAAATTACTGCTCTAGCATTATTGAATCTCTCAAATGGAAAATCTTGTAATGACAGAAAGGATTGCCAGTTTGCTTCAAAGAATATCTTCCCACTTGCTTGCAATGTGCTATCTCACAAATATGCATGATGACAGTAGTTCGTTTTTGTTGTTGTTGTTGTTTTGTAATCATTTGACTGTAACCCGTTGAAGATGGACTGATTTTGCTCCAACACACATTTCCCACAGACACTTGCCCGAGTATACTAGGGACTCGTCCTCAAAGGGTTAATAGTTTGACAAATCCCAGAGTGCATTAGATTTCCCCAATTTATACAGAGGGGGGAAGATTTATTTTTTTTTTTTGTGCAAAAATTTGACGTGTGATGTGTCAGATTTAGCAGAAAGGATTATACGTGGTGGTAGAAATCATGTCGGTGCTTATCCACTTGTTAATGTCCTGTCGGCCAAGCAATGGGCCATGCTGTCACATTACACAACCTATAGAGGAAAAAAATGCATATTTTTATTGTTCCACTGGAAAAACATATGATTTTTAATCAACAGGAGGAACAAGAAAAGCATAATCTCCTCCTCAGTGGCGGATCCAGGGGGTAGCGCACCGGGGGCACCCCTACCCCCTTTATTTTTTGTCAAAACAAAAGAAATAGAGACAAAAAATTGGGGGAGGGGTGCGTGCTCCCCGCTTTAATTTTGTAAAGGCGCCCCCTCTTTACGGATTCCTGGATCCGCCCCTGCTCGTAACCATTTTACATGTGCTTGTACCCAAGTGCGAGTAAGTATTACACAGTATATCTTCCAGGAGTTTAATACAGTTTATATACTTTGCCAATATTCATTATGTGAAGGAAAAAAAATGCATTGCGTGGCATTTATTGTCTTCTAATGTTGATACAGTCCATTGAACAACAATTCCCTGTCAGTATTATTAACTAGTAAACTTTACTTTAGTACCCAATAAGAGTGCAAGAAAATTTGGATGCTATTAGACGTGGAAGATGCATGCTATTAATTTCTTCCATGATGAATGTTTTGGTGCTCGAAATGATATTCTTTTACCCGCTATGGTGCGATGATGTAAATAGATAAAATGTCCAGATGATAGATGTGGTGCTTTTTGTCCATTACAGAGTTTGTACCAAATTTAGTGCATGGCAAAGATTCTAAATGAAGTTGCAAGGTGTGCTTGTTGCTAGAAATGTGCGAATTATGCTACAGTCCTGGTAGTGCTTTTGTAGCAGTTCAATTTAGGGAAAGTGCTGAAACTAAACAAGCACCAAAACGTTTAGAATTGTTGCCCTCAGCAAGTCTGATGTGGGGCAGGGCTGGGGGAGGGGGTATTATGGAAGCTGTATAGGCAGGACACATGCAGAAACACATGTACAACATGTATGCAAGCAGTGTTTGCTGAATGGGTCCACCAATCATTTACATTGAAAGAGAATCATGACCATGTAAGTTATGTTCGAGGGTATGTTTATCAATGCTGAATTATTCAGACAAGATACTGATGAGGAATACACAATATTCAATGCATGCATAAATCGCTCGTTGCTGCCTCAGATGGAGATGCTACTGTTTGTGAAGCTATACAAATTTGGATTAATCAGTTTCACGCACAATCTTTGTTTAATTCAGGCAATCATTAGCATAGGGATAGCCAATTTGCACACATAGTGTGGTTACTTTTATTATTTTTGTGTTGCAGTGTGCACGTCAGTGGAGGTTGCCCAGAGATGTAAAATTCAGCGTTCTATCCAATTTTTAGACACGAGGCTGTGCTTTGACTACAACCCAGATTGGGTGCTTTTTTTTGCACTGATGGTTGAACAGTACTGTAATATTGGTGCACTAGAATATTTTGATGTCTTTGCAATTGTGATTTTATTTGCGCAAGAGTATGTTAAAAAAGAAAAGATGTAAAACATCAGTAATGATGTGCCTTGCGTTGGATATTCTACGTTAGCAAGTAACTTCTCTCACACATTGGGCAAAAATGTTGCACTTAATGAATAGCTGGTGTTGAATATTCCACGTTAGCAAGTAACTTCTCCCACATTGGACCATGGCTTGTGTCAGTAGTGCCACCTTCTAGCGTGCAGTGACTTAGCAAATGTGTGAAATGAATAAATGATATCTTAGAATGTGAACATTTTTGCACTTTTTTCCTTGGGGTACGGAGGGAATGAAATTAGGAGTATTTCACTCAATTTGTCTTTTCAGTTTCCCTGCATGTGAATATATGCATTTTGGTCTATACTGAATGCATGCTAGAGTTGCAGTTTTGGGTACACAGTGCTAGTATGCACATGTGTAATAGACGTCACACTGTAATTTATCAAAGTTTTAAAGAGTTGATTTCATGTGTTGTTTGACGGTCTGCAAAATTTGCAGTTGACCAAATTCTCTTGTCCTGGCCAGGGACGGAGAGTTAAAGGGGATGGCTGGTAACTGATCAATGGGAATCAGTGGGAATGCTGGGGGATGATTGTTCCAATCTTTGTGGGATTCATTTAAGAGTACATTATATATCTATTGAGTGAAAATTATTTGCTTCAGAATGGTCTCATATTCAAGTAATGTGCAGTTTAATGTTTCCGGGTTAGCATGCCTGTACGGTAATGGGGCGATCGTTAATGGGCCGTTAGCAACCGCCCCGTCACCGTACAGGCATGCTAACCTGGAAACATTAAACTGCACATTACTTGAATATGAGACCATTCTGAAGCAAATAATTTTCACACAACAATAGATATATAATGTACTCTTAAATGAATCCCACAAGGATTGGAACAATCATCCCCAAGCATTCCCACTGATTCCCACTGATCAGTTACTAGCCATCCCATTTACATAAGTGCACAAAAATGTCCAGTTTCATAGTGACAGTCACAAGACCCTTGTTAGACACACTGGAGTCTGCGTCTCCTTTCATTGTCCTGCACGCATTTTTCTGCTGTCTTTGTGTATTATTGCCCAGTTTTACCATTACAACTTTGTTGGATTATTTTCTCTGTTGAAGTATGTATTCACCATTTATTTGTTTATTTAAAAAAAAAAAAAAACATATGCACTTTGGTTTATTATACAGTTTTCCCAGTGAAGTGCTGGTGTCCCATTGCATAGGTTACATTACTTTTCTCTCACACAAAATGCATACCGTGAATGACCCTTTATTGTGTCAAGTGAAGTGTACATTGAAAAGGCGATATTTGTTTCCATCTTCAGCATTTATAACCCAGTATGTTTTGGTTGTGATACAGATTAAATATGGAATGAATGTTAGATTGCTTTTTTTTTTTGCCTTTATGCAATGCATTAGGATGCAAAAAAGTGCCATTTGTCCCAAATTAAAATGACTTAAAATGAAAAATGTATTTGTTACATTCCATTGTAAGCTATGCTGTGATGTGTGAAAATATTATATCATCGCATGTTTCGTGCAGTACTGAGTGTTCGTCAGTGGAAGGGAAATTTCGTAATGAATAGAACACATTTCCCCACCGAGTATGCCAAGAGAAAAAGCTTTAATTTTCCCCCACAGGCAGAAAGAATAAAGATATATTTTACTGAGATAAATTGTATTTGGTGCTCCACATTTATACATTTAAGGAGCTATCATTTGAAAAGTCTCTGAATCTGAATTATTACCCTATCAAAATATGTCAACCCTGGTGACATGTGCTACCAACCATTCCCAATCTGAATTTCAAAAATGTGAGATCAGAGGTCAAAGGGGGATCTATGTTACAATCTGTAGCAAAGCCACTGTCACTGGGCTTCACTGCATTTATAGAAGTGTGCACAAAAGAGCAAGGTACATACTTGGGGACAGAAAGAGAGGGAAAAATTAAAGATGTTTGAAATTCTCCGGCTATACAGTGCACTCCTCTTATGACCAACACGGTTATAACAATATTCCGGTTACAACGAAGTAAGAATTCAGGCTGCAACATTATGTGCTCTATGTATTTTATTGTTTATTAGTTTGGTTATAACAAAATTTCAATATAATGAAAGAAAACTTCTGGTCCCAAGGACTTTATTATATCTGGAGTCCACTGCACAGAGTACTTTCCATCAGTGCATGGAAGATGAATCTGAACTGTGATATCTGAGCACATATTTTTAAATGTTATGATTTTTTTGTTTAATACAACAGGTGTTAGAAAAAATGATTAAACTAATCTTCCCGAGATTGAGGATGTTTATCAATTAGGACTATGACATATTGATGGAATTGATGGATTGATCAGGGTGATGTCTGTTCTTTAGGTTTCCATGGAAAATATAGTTAGCTAATTTAAGAAATGAAGTATGCATTAATTCAATGTATCAGAGTGCACTAGAAGCAATTTTTCCAGAGTCTGAATGTGTCTACAATATGTGGTGTCTGTTTGCACCTTTATAAGAGGGAAAAGGTTTTTATTTCACACCTCCGATATTGACAGCATGACTTACGTGTACATGCAAAAACATAATTTATGATTTTGAGATGTTTGTTTTTAGAATTATATTTGTGATGATGCCTGATATAGTCTCCATTAAATTATTACCACGTATGTGAATGAAACACACTAATAGTTTTGACTATTTTCTTGGAGTGATTTTGTCTTCCATACGTCAGTGGAAGGGGAAGAGTGAGAAGTATGCACCCCATGTAGCTGCTCATGGTAAATGATCGGACGTCGTGGCCAGTCTGAAGTGGTACAAATGGCGTTTCTTTTTTTCTCAGTTGGTTAGGCACTTCACTCGTCTTCCAAGCCATATAATACAGCATAAGCTTGCATGACATAATGATGTACAGAATTCATCAATCAAGTCGAAACAAAGGATGAACTTGCACAGACCAGATGACCAGAATGGTCCGTCAATTAACATTTCGGAAAGCATTCATAACATGCTGCATTGAATGTGTTATCAATCTCTTTCTATGAATATTGCCAAATCCCAGACTTGCTGTGAGGTTGATGTGCTGGGAAGCACCATTTGTAAGGATTGCTTGAATTATCGCTACATCACAGATGCTCATCTCAATGAATTTAAAAACCAACAAACCCAGTTGGTACAACTTCACCTTATATTCGGCTCATGCACCAAGTGAATCTCTAAGTGGCTAATTCAATGCTAAGGGGGGAAAATACCAGAGGTATAATAGATACAATACATCTTGATCAGATACCTTAAGTGTTCAGTTTCATTGTCACTTATTAGGTGATCCGAGTATCCTCTCGGATCACCTTCTGTATCTGTACTGAATCTTTCTTCTTTCTTTGTTTCTTTCTTTATTTCTCCTCAAAAGTTGTGCAGAGGTTAGCTCAGAAAGTGCACTGCCTCTCAATGTCAAACTTATACCATATATGTATCATGTCGCAAAGACGACAGCGCAAGTAAAATCATAGTGATCAGTCGACCGTGACGTCACTATGACGTCATTATGTGAAAACACATTTTCATGCATATCTCATTAATGGAATAGAATATTTCAATGAAATTTACGTCACATATATTTCAAGTCATGCGAATTCTACTCATATTCTCAAAATTCATTTTTATCTCAAAACGCGCGCGTACGCGCGCGTTGAAATATTTGTATGCTCAAATCAAGCTCAAAATTTTTTTGCACACGTTTCAGACCATTTGGAGCATCTTTTGAAAAATTGAAAAAATTGGACGGACGCGTACGCGCGCGCACATATTCGCACGCACAGCTCATATGAAATAGAAATTTTCAATTTTTTCACACGGATCGGATGTCCGAAATGTCAAGGAATATTTATACCAAGCTTCAAGTCGATCCGATTCAATATGATGTCATACGGGCCCGTCAAATTCAAAATTCCGCGCGTGCGTCAATGGGGATACACAGTGCAACTATGCCAAAAAAACGCCAATTTTAAATCGGATTTTACTTGTCAGGATGGGCTGTGACCCCCCATTTTCTTGACATATTCTGAAAGCTGATGAGTTGTACATGTCATTTTATGGGCTGGCTATGCTGACAAAATGATTAAAAGATATCAAATTTCTTAATAAAGTAAAAAAAGTAAATTTTCAAAATGACGTCATCAAATTTCAAGTTTGCTCGAGCGTATCTCACTTATCCTTTGCCAATTTTCACCTAAATTTCAATATGTTGTGGCTTATGAAATGCTCTTTCATAAATGTAATTACATAATTTTGATTAGATGACGACATCACCTCTAAAAAACGGATTGAAGGTAACCTTGTCAAATTTGACCAGTTTACGTGTAATCTCTATGGGAGTGCAATTTTTCTGGAAATGAAAATTGACATGACTATCTTTATCGAGCACTAGCTCACTTACGCTTCGGTGAATTTCTCTAAGATTTTAATATGTTGTAGCTGAGACGTAGGGCTATCGTGAATGTGCCATTCGTTTTTTCATACGCTGTCGGGATCACGTGAAAAAACTTGGTTGAAATTAAAGCTTATCTTCGATGTATTGTAATATTTCTTTCTTTTTACAACTTTATGTGCAATAACTCAAGAAAAACATACCCTATCACCACCATATTTTGCACATGTTTAGTTCATGTCACGAACATTATTTCATAAAATGACAACTACTTGATCAGACGCCATCTTGGGTATGTAAATTAGGGTCAAAGGTCATAAATGTTTTATCCTGTATCTTGGTGAATACATGTCCTATCTTTCCCATATTTTGCACACGCAAAGATCATGTTACAGGAATCATTTCACAAAATAACCACTCTTTGCTCAGATGCCATCTTGTCTGTGCAAAGTGGTGTCAAAAGGTCATATGTACAATTGTACTTCTTTCTGTTTCTTCGTTATGACGTGTTATCTCTACGGGAGGGAATTTTTCTAGATGTGAAAATTGACATGATTGTCTTTATCGAGCACTAGCTCACTTACCCTTCGGTGAATTTTTCTCAGATTTTAATATGTTGTAACTGAGACTTTGCGCTATCGTTCCTTGCCCTTTGTTTTTTCATATGATGTCGGGATCATGTTACAAGGTTGAAATTAAAGCTTATCTTCGATGTATTGAGCTATTTCTATGTTTCTGCAACTTTCTTTGCAATAACTCAAGAAAAACAGCCCCTATCACCCCCATATTTTGCACATGTTTAGTTCATGTCACGTACATTATTTCATAAAATAACAACTACTTGATCGGACAACATCTTGGGTATGTAAATTAGGGTCAAAGGTCACAAATGTTTCATCCTGTATCTTGGTGAATACATGTCTTATCTTTCCCATATTTCGCACACGCAAAGATCATGTTACAAGAATCATTTCACAAAATAACCAATTTTTGCTCAGATGCCATCTAGGTTGTGCAAAGTGGGGTCAAAGGTCATATGTACCTGTTGCTGTATCTTCGTTATAGTGTATACAGATTTGGTACCAAAGATGACAGATATGACTCCCTTTTCTAAATGAGAATCCAAACATCACACGGCCAATGTCTCTGAACACAGATGAAACCTGCATGGCCATGCCTATTGCGATCAGGACTTGAATCATTGATTAAAAAAAAAAATCGGATCACCTTAATTTGTCAGTGATGACAAATTACAATCTCTAGTTACCTGTAGTGTGGTATTTTTTGTTCCGAGCATCTGTGCCACTTAAGATTCTTGTGCACATTGGTATTGGATAAAGCAGATGATTTTACACATTTGATATCATAATGTTACAAAAGAATTTGACAAGGAAAAAAACACAAATTATAGCTAATCACATATCACAAGGTTGTCCAGTTTGTCTAATGCTGATGTTAACACATTCCTCTGGATCATAATCATTCTTTGCACACAAAGGGTTCTCTTCTGCAAAAACCACCATTATACAGTACGTCAAAAAAAAAAAAAGATTACAATCGGATTTCCACATTGAAAACTTTCAATATGATTGAACTGTCTGAATGCTATCTCAGGGTCAAAAAATATAACATCTTACCTATATTTTGCAGAAAACCCCATTCAATTTGGTTAAAGTGGTCACAGAGAAATGTGGATCGTTTTAAAGCATGTCAAGAGTCTGTTTCTTCCAAGTTTAGCACTTGGATGCTCTTGGAACTGCATATTAATGTGTGAACACAATGGACAGAACTTGGAGGGAAGGGATTCCTGATATGCTCTCCAAAGATCCTCATTTCTCTTTGACCACTGAAGCAAATCGGATGTGGTTTTCCGTAAGATGTGGGTAATAAGTTATAGCTTCATACCCTGAAATTGTATACGGATTGATTCACTGTTTTCTAAGTTTAAATAAAGTTTTTTTCTAAGTTTAAATACACTGTAATCAGTAGTTTGGTTTTCTTTCCCTCTCTCTATACCCCCCCCCCTGTCTTTGCTTTTGATATAGATGACAAACCACTGCAACTCGACAGTGAATTGTAAGTGAGAGATTGTGAAATTTTACTGCTTTTCGTGTCAAGAGTGTATTTAAATATATATGCAGAGATCAATTAGCACAGTAGCAATACACATATAATGTTGTGAAAGTCATTTCCAAAGAACTTTATTGCTGGAACATTGGCAAACACCCACTTATACCAAGGAGGTACTAGGCTAGCCCAGTCATACTGGCCTCATTTTGTACAAAGGATATGAAATATTTCATATAAACGTTGAACTAGACACACAATACTTGCCACCAGGTAAATACTTCATCTTCAGCACCTGAATTTTAGCTTTGAACTTTGACAAATTCTTGAATCATATTACCTGATGTGATGTTCCTGCTTGCAATATAATCATTTTGATTCTCATTGCATTAGTTAGGCATAGTTGTTTCATAAAAACAGTACAAAAACTTTGCCGAGTTGGTTCTTTCATAAAAGAGATTATCTTAAAAACACATTTTGGCGGATTAACTTAATTGTACATGTACATGTTATTAGATGAAGACTAAGTTGCTAATAAATCGGTTTCTTACTGGATCTGAGATGACTGATTTCGATCCCTAGCCTCTACAAGAGTCAAGTCGTCCACACATTTCTAACAAGGATTAAAGGGACTGTACAGTACTGGTTGAGGTGGGGATTCATGTTTTGTGAAGTGAGATAATGAGAAACCTCTTATGAAATATGAAAGAGCATGTAATTCTAAGAAGGATTCAACGTTTATTTGATGAAAATTGGTTTTCAAATGGCTAAGATATCCACACAAAAAAAGTGATAATAATAAAAGGCGACAGGCCACGCCTTTTATTAGGATCTCTTTGTTTCACATTGTCTTTTGGATATCTCAGCCATTTCAAAACCGATTTTGATCAAATAAACTTTTGATACCTCTTAGAGCTGCATGCTCTTTGACATCTCATAGAGTGGTTTCTGAATATCTCGCAAAACGTTAAAAGCTAAATCCTCACGTCAACCAGAACTGTACACACCCTTTAAGGGACACATAAGTCTTTCAGATTTTAATTTTGTATTTACCATAATCAAAGCAACACCAGGCCAAGTTTTGTTCCCTGCCGAACACCTGCAGCATCGCAATCTTTGATACCTGAAATACTGCCATTGCATTTTACAGCCTGCTGTCGGCAATACAGAGTCAACGACTGAAGACCAACGCAGTCGCATGGACGTGCATTCACTCGTAATTTGTGAATCAAAATCATTATGATCAATTCGATAAAGAGCTTCATAAAAATCTGTAAGAACAGTAGTAAAGATATTATTTTCCATATCAGTATTTCTGTACAAATTGTGGAGCATTGTAATGAGACGACAAAAATAAAACGATACGTTATATGAAATATATATACACTATGAAAGACACACAATCTGTGTTGCATTTGAAATATATATTGCTCGTATTATATATTCAACTATATGGAATCGCTGCACAGACACAGAAATCACTTGAATGAACGTGTTTGTGCGTGTACGTTACTCCAAATTGTCAATCATGTTCATGCGAGTTTTTTTTTTTACTCAAAATGGAAGAAACGTTTGTGATGATAATCTCAAGATGTTTCATTGCGATACCCATTGCACCTCATGTTACATGAAATATTGCAGTTTACATCTACCGCAGCCTTTTTCATTTCATAAAATGACAAGTGTGCTCTCTGTTCACTTTATTTCAGTGTTTCCTTAGATTTAAAAGAGAATGATAACGCATCAACACGGTCAACACGACTGTCATGATTCTGAACCACAAGGGGGCGCTGTTAATTATCCTTCAAACATCAGATTCATCGTCGAATTCTACTATTTGCTTTTCTCAATGAACATGGTCAAGTAGGGCGTTTTCGTTGTTTTTTGTGTACTCTTGCAGAGTATATTTAAAACAATAACAACAACAAGAACAACAACAACAAAAACAACAACAACAACTCACCTACACTGTTTCAATTTCTATAAAATTGGAGCCTTGATGTTTATACTTTACTGTCTACAGTCTAAAATAAAATCAAATATAAAGATTTATTTCACCGATATGATCATTTAAACTAATGACGAGATTGACAATAAGGTACGTTTCTTTGACTATCAATTTTCTCGTCGGGACCCAACCAACAAGAAAAAAAAGAAGAAAAAAGTAAGAAAGAAAGAATGTATATAATATTATACGTTAATATATTCTATGTTATTTTGAAAATATATAATAGTACAGTCATCTATTTCAGATTTATTAGGACTTCACTGTATATCGATTCTTTATTTCTGCACTCATTAAAGTGTAAAATAAAACGTAAATCAGACTATATATATATTTTTCCAATACAGATGCTACAATATACATATGTATTTAAAGAAAAAAAGAATACGTAGCGCGGCGAGTCCTAGATATAGGCAATACTGGTGATATACATTGGTCACCTATGTGCAAAGATAAGGGTAATTAATAACTGGAAGGAATGAACGCGATACGCATGTTATGCAAAATAGAAACGCTAAGATCAAGACACTATAAACAAAATGGCTTGAAAAGTGGGAAGCGATGAATAGAAAGAAACATAGGTATAGGCTACTGCAATTTCAGTTTGATATTGCATTGCGTAGCTGTACCAAAGCCACAGTAAGTTCTCATTGTCTTTCGACTTACTGCTGTCTTGTTTAGGAAAACAAAATCGCAAGAAGAAAACTGAGATGACGAACAGATAGCTAAAAATTTAAATAAATCTATCCGACTTGGAAATAGTGGTATGGAGAAGCTGAAAATTTCAGTTATTGGTTTTCCCGCCCAATTTCGTACCTCCCCACATTACAACAAAATGTCTTAATATTCAATTTTGAGCGAATTCGAGCGACCACCATGACCACCGACTCTACATTTCAGAAACCTAAAACTGGCATTTGATTTAAAACTATGGTCATGCGATTTCACGATTTTGTCAATCGCAAATGCGAACAGGAAGACCCCGGAGGAGGTCTCAGATTTAAAATGCGTGCTTGCAAATGTCATTCAAACAAACTTGTCAAATTTGCTACCATAAGGCTTCCCGTTTTTGAGTATTTATGTAAGCCAAGATAATAACAGGTCTGGTAATTACTCCTCGAATTATGTCTACAGCAACCAAGTGCAGCCAGAGGCTAGAACACTTCCAGAAATAGGTTACGTTCAGACGGTGACAGATCCTTAACTTCGAGGATAAGCTCATTATTATGTTTAGTATCGGTATTATATTACCTGTAAATTGAGTCTTTAAAAAAATGCTTAAGAAGATGCACACCCTATTTTGCATTCCAAACCAGATCCTATGATTGCGAAGTATATTATAAGTGAGTGGATCATACATTTATCAAGTTTACATTACTTGTTTAACGAAATTGAGACTTATGAAGTACAATGTGGGTGTCATGATCATCGAGCTTGCATAAAACTGGTGAATCACTACGATTTGTAGACAATAAATGATTAAAGGAAAATAGAATGCTCTAAAAAAAAAAACCAGCAGAATTCCCTAAAAAGTCATAAAAAGTGGCTGTATATTAGCAATGCTGCACGAACAATGGAAATACAAACTTGCATTGTTTAATACCATGCGTTGGAAACAAAATTGAAACCCTTTTTTTTACAGCGTTATTGTGTTTTAAACGCTCCTACTGTCCTAATATAAGAATCAGTCGCGGATTTGACTGATACGATGCAAACAAAAAATAAATGAATAAATAAATATTACTCTCTTACGCAAAGCTGAAAGAGCTCGATCGCGAATTTGAAGCATGGAAATATAAAAGGTGAGCGAAAAGAATCTTTCGAGCATGAATGCTTACTCACGAATTCGAATCAAAATTTCTGTTAGACTGGGCGATAAACCTTCGCTATTCATTTTCGACGACATACCGTCGGTTGAGAATGATGAGGGTGCCTCTAACACTGGCTTTTATCTATATAATATTGACTGGCCTCGAGGGAGATACCAGAAAATATTGCCCAAACTAAAAGAATATTGCCCGAGTCGAAGACGAGGGCAATATTCTTTCAGTGCGGGCAATGTTTATCTGGTATCTCCCTCAAGGCCATTCAATATCATAATTATTATCTATCCCCTAGGTAAATTAGGAAAATATGTGAATACGGCTACACACTATGATATAGATCAAGCCACATTTGACTACCTGTAGATCATCGCCAACATGCCGAATAATTGAAAAATTGTTCATCAATGTATATCATTCAACTCCAAATTCAAAGATACATATGTAGTTGTAACAGGCGAACTTCAAACATCTGAACGCTTTTACACTTTATTTTTGCTTCTGTTTCAATTTGGAGCGTTGTAATAACTGATGGTCACTGTGCAGTTACTGTATTGAGCACAAATGGACTGTATTCATCGTTTGACGCGTAGTGCTGCTGGAAGTGGTCGACCTTGTTATGAGTTGATTTATCGGCGTTCTTCTGCGGTGCGTGTAATCAACACGCAGCGACCTCCTTGAATTTTTTCTCTTCGTGGTCGATCGGAATGTTTACCTGTAAAGCAGGGAGGTGGGAAGAGAGATTCCACTCCTTCTCTTCCCACCTCCCTGTTTTAAAGCGCACTCCTATTATAACGAACACGGTTATAACAAAATTCTGGTTATAAACGAAGCAAAAATTTGGGCTGTAATGTCATCCACTCTATGTATTTCTATTGTTTATTTGGTCAGTTATAACAAAATTCCGATATAACGAAAGAAAACTGCCGGTCTCGAGGATTTCGTTATAACAGGAGTCCACTGTATATGTAAAACCCCGGATGCTCGTGATATGCTCTAATGTCGCCTCATGAACTCCCGATTCTGCAAAATACCAACTGCAATTGCCTCGCAAAACTACCCCGTATAGGTAATAATGATTAATATTGCACCAAATAAGCTACGCCTGAAACACCAAGGTAGATAATGAGATGCAGCTAGACTGAAGTAATTCGATCGTACACCAGCTCCACGGCAATCGGCTGCGCTAACTTGCCGGCAGCCTGCTCCTTGGCGACGGTCAGTTTCTCCTTCCCGGGTTTCTTCTTCTTGGCATTCCTCGCCACTCGCTTTTCGCGGTGAAAGTCGAAAGTGACGAGGCGATCCTTGGCGAAAAAGTACTGGTAAACCGGCGCTGAGATGAACAGCATCCCCGATGCGATGTGCAAACCGATGAAAGCCCAAATTGCGTTCCTATACGACCCCGTGGCGTCGATGCTCTGACCTAGTAGTGATAATAACAGTATTATTGATCATGATGACGATGATGACGATGGTAATGATGATAATGATATAAATTATGACAGTAATAACAATAGTAACAATACTGATAAGAAATGTATTCGTATCTATAGTCTTTGTTATCATTAGGCGCGGTCAGACTGGCAAAAGATCGCGAAGTTTAAGATCGCGATCTTTAAGATCTCGAAGTTTTGCCAGTGTGATCGCCAACTTCCCGCGAAACTTCCCGCGAAACTTCTCGCGAAACTTCCCACATCAACTAGGGATTTTTTCCTCACCCCTCCAAACTTCTCGATCTTTTGCCAGTGTGACCTCGAGAAACTGAAACTTCGCGATCTTTGTCACGTGACCAGTCCACCACCTCCTTGCGGGAGGGCAGTGTCTCCGAAGCGCTAGGTCATTGTCATGTACAATAGTGTACATGCGTGCATTGTTACATCACAATCGCTATAGCCAACAGAAGGCGCGCTCTTTCTTCTTTGTCGCGCGGCGCGCACTGATGTCCCAAACTTCTCGACCCAAAAGATCGAGAAGTTTGGCTGCCAGTGTGACCGCACGCCAAAAAGATCGGGAAGACTTCGCGATCTAACTTCGCGATCTTTTGCCAGTCTGACCGCGCCTATATTGTCATTATTTCCACAATCATTATTATTGAAATTATCACTATAGGCGCGGTCAGACTGGCAAAAGATCGAGAAGTTTAATATCGTGATCTTTAAGATCTCGAAGTTTTACCAGTTTTGACCGCAAACTTCCCGTAAAAGTTCCCGCGAAACTTCTCGATCTTTTTGTGGGCGGTGCCTCCGAAACGCGAGGCCATTGTCATGTACAGATGTGCATTGTTACGTCACAATCACTGAGTCATAGCGGACGGCACACTCTTGCTTGCGCGCGTACCAATGGCCCAAACTTCGCGATCTTTTGCCAGTCTGACCGCGCCTTATTGCTACCATTTTGGTTATCATAACCACCACTACCACCATTATACTAGCAATATACCACCACCACCATCATCATCATCACAGCTGTCTTTTCCACTCAAATCGTGACAACACTAATTTAATTATAAGATCTTATTTACTCCGGGTAGTTTTTCATTACGTTACTCTCTTCTCGGGTTCCCGCCATAATCATTCTGACATTTTTTTTTTTTTTTTTTTTGGGGGGGGGGGGGGGGGGGGTCGAGGTCATGTACCTGACAATCGAGATTACCGTAACTCTGTTAGTCTTGGGGCCAGTATTCTGAGAGCTTATTAAGTGTCTGATTAGCACTTAATTACCGAATTGGTATTCTGAAAGCATGATTAAGTAGGGGGGTATATTAACTACCATAGCAACAAGCGTTTTTGGCGGGGAAGGACCTACGCGTTTTTTACGTAATTAAGTATGGAAGTTAATGGAAAACTTAATGATACCAAAGAGTGTCATTAACCTACTCCGATATCACGCATTACATTGTGTTTTCTCTGCCACAACGATGCTTACCGTCTTCGGTAACCGAGGAGCGGCTGAATCTTGTTATCATGGTATCCGTAGAATTCAGAGAAAACAAGAAATATAGCCGATCTTCGAGGAATTTTGTCATTTTATGTGAGCAAAGAGGTTGAGATCTTCGCGTGCGTAGGTGAGGGGTTGTAATCAAATACCGGAGTGTGCACACGGAGCTCTTGGCAGGGGGCGTGCAGGAGCGCGCATTGAGGGCATATTTGCGCGTGTAATCATCATTTTGGCTTCTAACAACGCGTCTGATTGGATGGAATAACAATTAGATGGGAGGGACCTAAGATAATTACAGGGGACTTAATCGTCCTCAGAATACCGATTTTGCCCATGATTAAGGGCCTATTAACTTCACGACTTAATCACGAAGTTAATTATAGAGTTAATTACGACCTCAGAATACCACCCCAGATTATTACGTCTCTCACTGTGTAATCGTATGTTGTTGTTTTGTTTTTTTCAGCATAAGAGTAGTTGCATCTTCGTTGCTACGGATATCTCTATGAAACGGGTAAAAGGATTATATGATTTATACAAATATATATATATATATATAATCCTTTATAGATTATTCTCCATATTATATTGGTCATTAAGAGTTCGATATATCGCTTCTAGGCCCATGGCTAACAACAACTGTTGTTATTGCTAAGAGAAGAGAGGGAGGAAATTAATGAGGAGACTGGAGGGATACGGCGTGAGAAAAGGTACAAAACAGGCAACAGTGGAATAAGAAAAGAGGGAGAGAGTTAGAGAGGGAAGGAGGGAGAGGAAGGAAAAGAAGTTGTAGTCCTCGAGCACCCGCCTTACCAATGAACGAACCGACGAAGTAGCCAGTCCCATAGGCGAAGAGGATAACGCCCCATGTCTCCAGAGCTCTATTGGGACCAAAGAACTCACTTGGGATGGTGAAGAAGGTGAGCGATGAATTCAGTACCCCGCCAATCACTGAAGAAAGAAAGTTGTAGAGAAAAATGTCGTGAACATTTTCCCGATTATCACAAGTCTCACGGAAGTTACCAGTTTCCCATTCTCCTCATTTCTTTGGAATACACTTCTCCCATCAAACAAAAGCAATGAGAGTGTAGAGGGATGGTACGAATAGCATTGTTTGCGGTGAGAATTCAGCCTTCAACTTTTTTTGCGAGATACTGAGAATCCACTTTGTGAAATGTTAAAGAGCATACAATTCTAAGAGATAGTCAAAGTTCATTTGATGAAATCGGTTTTGAAATGGCTGAGATATCCAAAAACAAAGCAATCTAATAAAGAGGTGGGTCCCACCTTTTACCAGGATCGCTCTTGCTGGATATCTCAGCCATTTCAAAACCAATTTTCATGACGAAACTTTGAATTCCTCTCAGAATAACATGCTCTTTCATATTCCATGAGGTTTTTCATTGTATTAAAGAATTATCATTTAAAAAACCGTTGGAAACCTGAAGCCCCATCTCAACCAAAACTGTACCATCTCTAAATGTCAATTTAAAAGGCTTTATATACATATATATATATATATATATATATACATATATATATATATATATATATATATATATATATATATATATATATAATTATATCATGGCTCGACACTAACTTTTTTGTTTGGTGGCCCGATGGTAAATTGCTAAATTTCAAATTTTTGGTGGCCCGAGAGAAAAATTTGGTGTCCCGAAAAAAAAAAACAATAAAAAACATTAAAAGTCCCTTTTTTTAATGAGTCAAATATTCAAGATTTATGATAGTAAGAATTAGAAGTTGGACATATCTACTCATAAATAAACTTCAACAAACTTGCAACACTCACTCTCAGGCATTCATTCAGTCCTTTTCATCCATCCTTTGAACAAATTTAAAGGCTAATTTCCGGCGCAAAAAGTTACGAATTTATTGACATACTTTTCAAAAACTTTGCCCTTTTTTGAAATTTGGTGGCCCCGGGCCACCGGGCCACCGTTAGTGTCGAGCCCTGCATGTATATGCATACATACATGTATTTTGATGAAATGAACCTGAAGTTACATGTATAAGTATGCAATGTTTCCTCCTCTGCCTCTTTCTTCTCCTTTCGTTCTATCTTCCACCTTTGTTTTATCATTTGTCTGATTTTTGCTCCGTTGAAATGTAATAATGATTGTACTTTGTAGGGGATAATTTCCAAAAAGCCTCGTGTGTGCTTCTTATGATCCCTCCATTCAAAATATATACATTGTAGCAAGGCAATTGTATTTTGAATTTTGTAAATGTTACGTTTGAAATGGAAATAAATAAATAAAAAAATAAAAATGAATCATTCCAGTATCGACATCATCATTCCGATATACACACAATTGTGACAGTCATCACTTTTAATAGCGAATTATGATACCACCCGACTCCCCACTCCATCTTGATCTTTTGATTATTGGTTTTATCTCATCTTTAACAAAGAATAGAAAATCTTTTCAAGAGGAAGCAGAGAATATGAACGTCCAAGATTTCAGGTCTATATCATTGTAACTCACTGACTAGAAACGTTGATATCAGTGACATCAGAAATATATTTTTTAGGCTCATGTCGTGTTGTATTTACCTAACACTTCGGTGTGCGATATTGTGCTGTAAATGTGTTCGTTTCTTTTTTTCTTTTTTTTTAAAAAGAGAAATATAATGGGTTAAGAAAACAAACAATTCATCTTTTGCTTCTTGAGTGAAATATGGTGTAAAAAGAAAAATGGAGAGAACTCACCAACTGCAACAGCTATCATCGGAACTAGTGACCGGATGAAGAGTATGGCAACCATGATGCTGACGGTGAGGGCGCTGTATATCGGCATAAGGAACAGCCGGGGGAACGGAAGGTACTCGCCCAAAAAGGACAACGTGAGTTTGCAGACGAAGTTGGAAATGCCTATGACAAAGACAACTTTGGCACCGTCCTGCTCCGAGAAGCCAACTGACATCATGTAACTCACCTGTTTAATGATGGTAACAAACACAAGATAATTAACATTGTCAGAGAAAAAACAAAAGTTTGCTTACTCACCGCTTGAGATGACACTTACAGACACACAAACACACAAACACACACATACAATCACGCACACACACCCACACACCCACACACACGAACATCTGACGGATTTTTTTTTTAGTTAAAGTTACAAGCGAAATCGATTATATCTTAAAAATTTGGTTGACAAAAGGATGCAAGCTACTATTTTCTTTTACAATTTGAGTTGAAATACTAAAATCAGTCAAAGTAGGTTACTGCCGCGAGATATTTTGTCCATAATCTTTACTAGTGATAGGTTTTTCTAACCTCAAAAAGAGATATTCTTATAGAATTGCTGTAATAAATATCATATCCGTATTTATAAGTAGGACAAATAAATAGAACAGTGGCAACGATCACCATCAAGTTATGCAAGCAATGACGGGTTCGGGCAAGTCTCCCAATAATGAATAATATTATTGCTTGCAACCAAATCTAAGAAATGAAATTACAAAACTATAGAAATGTCGCTATAGCGACTGGTATGCCTCCGCCATAATGTATGGTTCTCCTAATAGGTGTATAGTGCAATGTCTTAACAGAGTGTGATGACAGTTTCACATAAATGGCAAAATACTGAAATGACAAGAGTGTCACAAATTTGTTGAATGTTCACCTTCATTGATTTAGGTTTGCTATATAATTGTCTAAGAGTGAAGGTAAATGTATTTGGGGATTTGAGGATTTTCACTTGACTTTTGAACCTTTTATAAGTTTTTGCATTGAGCAGCATTGAGTAATTTTCATGGTATGAAGAAAAAGTGTAATTTCAGTATAGAATTGATTTCTTTTTGTATTTGGCCTAGTATTTGACCATTAACATTTGACCTTTGAGTTTTTGGCAGTAAATGTCCCAGAGAATCCCCATTAGGTAATACATACACGTGGCAAGAAATATCCTGCAAGCATTGTACATTAATGAGGGAAATATTGAAATTTTGAGGAGTTGACCTTGACTTTTGACTCCTGACCTTTGACTATGATCCCTAAATTCCTTAGATAATCTCTACTAGTCAGTACATGCATATGTGACAAGTTCTTTGAAGATGCCTTGAACCCTTTGCGAAATATGGAAATAAAGTGAAATTTTAACATTTTCACCTGAACTTTGACCTTTGACCAGATGACCTGAAACTCTCTCTAGAGAAGTTTTATTCATTATTACATGTCTACACTAAGTTTGAAGAAAATACCTTCAATTATTGCATAGATATGGGAGAAATAGCAAAACTTTTAGCATTTGACCTTGACCTTTTAACCTTTGAGCTCTCGCCAATTTTACTAAAAATTACTTATTTAATTGCCCCATCATACGTCATCCCTGGACAAAAATTGGTGAAAGTTGCTTCATCCAGTCTTGAGTTATTGCATAACCAGATAAATTTTAGAAATTGACCTTGATCTTTGACCTTTGACCTGTGGCCGATTTCACTGAAAAACTAATCAAGTAATTGCCCCATCATACATCATCCTCGGACAAAGTTTGGTGAAATTTGCTTGATCCAGTCAGAGCTATCGCGTAAACGGACACAATTTCATGATTTGACCTTAACCTTTGACCTTTGGCCTCGGGCCGATTTTACACGAAATATCATGAAGTAATTGCCCCATCATATTTTATACTTGGACCAAGTTTGGTAAAATGTCACTCAATATTACTCAAGTTATCGCGTAAACGAATGGGGACGGACGCACGTACGGACGGACAACCCGAAAACATAATGCCTCCGGCACCCTTCGGGCGGAGGCATTTTAAAAAAATCAAAAGGAAAGATCATAATTACCCTTTGCATTAGAAAAAAAAAAAAAACCCTATGACGGGAGTTGTATGAAACCTATCATTATTCTATACTCCCGATTTTATTCTTTTCGTAAAACAATAACCTCTCTCTAGAAAAACAAAACCAACAACAACCAAACATTAACAAAGTCGACGGGATATCGGAATAGCGTTTCACTCATTGCGCTGCTATCATTGTGATATTGTAGATTTATGATGTCAGGTGAATCGCGCCATCTCGAGTAACTTGATTTATGTGATTCCATGATTTTACGCGCTTCTCATTATCTCGCCCACTCACTGCGGCAGGCAATGATGAAATACTTCCAAATAGGTAGTAAACTAGGGCCTCATGACCACCAACAAACGACTACACACGCATATAAACAACAACAATAACAACAACAAAATAGTTGGCAAATGTCACAGTCAACATCTACTTGGTAGTTAGCATACCATGTTCACAAAATAAAAACAGTCTCCGATGCCATAGATGAAGACCGCTATGGTGAACGACCAAAGCTCTGGATACGCCAGCACGACGCAAATCCTCCGCCACATCTTTGCTGCATCTATTTCGCCATCCTCATCGGAGTCACCGACATCCTTCTCGTTCGGGTCGTCGACGACGCCGACGCCGCCCTTCCTTTGCCTACGTGCCAGCTCTTTGCTGCTCGCCTTACTTTGCAGCGGCTCCTCGGCGCCGCCGGATGGGGTGGTTGACCTCTCCTGCCAGAGAAAGTAGTCCCGGCAATTCATGTCCAAGGGCGATCCTGGAGAGTCCGTGCAATCCGCTCCATCAAACTTCTCAGGATCACTACATTTACCATCGTCTGCCTCGGACGCAAGCGCAACGTACTCGCGGTGGCCTTCTACGCGGAATCTTTTGTCTTCTTCTGCAGAAGTGTCGATGCACACCTTCTCGTTAGGGTTTTCCTGGCGGGAATCCTGAGAAGGGTTTGAATAGGTGAGGACGCACGGGAGACCGACACTGAGGCAGACTGCTCCAAGAATACGCAGGAGGGTCCGCCAGCCGTACGTGGAGATGATGAGGGACATCAAGGGAGCGCCTGCAAGCATACCTGAGGACAGGTGGAATAAGCAGAAATTGCATCACATTAAATAGGTTAGTCAAATACCGATTAGTAATTGGCTAAACACAGCCACGTGATGGAGGCACATTGGTTATGTTCGCCCATGGGCAGAACATTCTTGTAATATTCTCCCATGGGAAAATATTTTCACGTAACAAATGACAAAACGATACCAAACGATTACACGATCATATTTGTCACGCAATCGATGTACCAAACGTTCCACCCTCGGGGTTTGAAATGCTATTTCGGGAGGCTGTAAGTCCCTCGACTTCGTGTCGGGACTTATAACCTCCCTCAATAGCATTGCAAACCCTTCGGGTGGAACATTCGGTACGTTCCCTCCCCGCCAGTCATCATCTATTATAACGTTTCATTATCCTTGATATTGCGTGTAAGCATAATGATGGTATAACGACAAAGATGAAGAATAATATTATGTATTGATGATAATACTGATAACAAAATTGACAACGACAATAACAACAGTACTATTACCACTGCAACTGTTGATAATGATAATTTCTGGGTATCGCTCAAATGATAAAATAGCACCTCAATATTTCCAGTTTGCCCGTCTTTTATATCTATCAAGGTCAAGAGAAAATGTAAAAATGTTGTTTGAAACATCTTATCCAAGAAGAACATGATAATGTGCACGCTCTGTGTGGACTTAATCTTTTGCTTTATGTTCATCTTCCTACGACAATAAACTGAGCTTGGTTGCAAAGAGTGGTCCTGCAGCGCTTTAATTATCGTGATGAACGTCGCGGTCTCTGGTCATACCACCGCGTAGCGCGTTGCATGGCGCCATCTCGTGCTCGAAAGATGTACATTTGCCACTGACCTCTCCCCCCCCCCCCCCCCCCCCTCTCTCTCTCTCTAGACTCGAGAGAGTTCAGTGAATATGTACACACTGCTATCATTGGGGCCAAAACAGAGCAGTCATCGATATCTCCATGCCAATTCTATTATGAAGTTTGTTTGTTTGTTTGATTTTGACCGTAATTACATGTAATTATAACAATACATTTAATGTTTTCAGATCATGTGATTGCAGTTTTTGAAAAGTATTTCAAAATAAGGTCTTTTCAATCCACGAACTTGTCATCATGATTACTTATTTTCCGTCTTCCGGGAATTGATAATGCATCACTACAGGCCTATAATAGCGCAGTGCATTGTCATAATTATATAAATATATAGGCCTACGGCACTGGTGCAGTGGAGATGATTGTCTGTGTGTGGCACAGAGATCACTGGTGTATATTCTTATTTGTCATGAGGGATGATGTTATGATGCTGCTGCAATGCCGAGTTCATTGGTGCAACAACAACAACAACGACAACAACAAAATCTTCCATAAAATCTCTAAAACGTAGTTTTATCCATTTTTACTTACCCAGAGTAATTCAACAAAATGGCGGATTTCCATTTGGCACCGCGCAATACCAAAAACCATGAAAACAGCATCACAGTCTGATGAACAATACCGTAAATGCAAAGATTGCCCCCGCGTGTTCATTCAAATTTTGTTATTAAGCACAGAACTTTGTGCTTCAGTTGACATAGCTACATTCCAGCTCTCTATGCAAAATCCATGGTGCATGAACAATGCCATCCCTATTGAGATTATCTATACAGAACACGTATACCGGTAATACGTAAGATATGATAACGAAGGAGCGAAAGCTATGGCGAACCGATCTATTTTTACACCATGACCAAGCGTAGTGTCCTGAACAAAAGATGTTTTTTTTTCTTCCGCATGGTTAAGTATTCAGAAAAAAAAGCTCACATTTTTCTTCGGAAACGACTAACACCACGGTCATAGAGTAAAAGATGAATTTCCTTTATTATAGGAGCAGATGCTACTTCCTAGAGGCCTATCGGTGTTTGTGATCCACTCCGAAGCGATAATGATAACGAATCTTACCAGGAGCATTATCTCGAGAAAAGTGGCAAGAGGATGGGAAGCAGATTGTGACACAAAACAGACGCTCACTTCCACTATTATCATGCACACTGGTAACAATTAAACAGCGACCCCTGAGGCCCCGACCTTGACCGATAACAACCTTCGCCTGCAACTTGTCGTTTATTAATCTGATGGTTATTTCATATTACAAATAACCATGGAAAAAACAGTTTTATAGGGCACTCCTCACCCGTTCTGCATATTCAACAGCAAAGGGTTTTCTTTTAGTCTTGTAATTCTATCAACTGGATAAAGTCCATGTGCTAAAACACAAAGAATGTTAACCCGTTCCATGTACGGGAACTTGGTGGCCTGTGTATAATACTATAAGTCTATATGGGGATGTCAGAATTCAGTATTGAATGGGTTAAGTGAATTCCTTGAAATCGTTCTGATATTCATGTACTAAATGCGATTTGATTTGAATGCGATGAAATATTAGGCATCTTGCTCCTGAAAACTAAATACTAGTTTTACAATCTCATACTCATCCTTACTAGTATACTCATCGATCATTATTCTTCACATGACCTGGCTATAAGAAGCAGACAGGCCATTTGTAACAACATGTACAATATGAGCTAATAACCAACTGGCTTATCATACGTAAATTTGCACCAACAGAGGACAGCAGAAATAAAGGCTTGCTTTTGGATGGACAGTATCATTGAATCACAACTTAACAACTCTCTTCAACCATGGAGCTATACCACAATGCTCCATGCTTCCACACTGTCTTTGTTGCTTCTTTGCCAGAAACTAATAGTATTTCCCTAAATTTTCTCAAAGCATTTAGTTCGACACTTACGATAGACATACAGTAGGCCTAGGCCTATGTAGATATACAAAGTGTAGTTTGCCTTGAGAATTTCTAGTTAAGACTATGGGCACAGGTCGGTCACTCCAAAATGGTAATTTTAGAGTACAGAAACGCGAAATTAGGCTAAGTATTTTTGTTTTATATTTGGGATCAAAAGTCATGGGCTGAATGCGATATTGCAGAAGGATCTTACAGTAACCGTACCATTTATTGTTTTGTGATACTAAATACTAAATTCATTGTGTAACCGTACAACAAAGTGCGCGACGTAAGCATTGCTGTATGATGACACATATTTGTTTTTTGTTACATCATTTCACAAATAGCATTATTTGTAAAATATTGGGTGGCAATGTTGGTTTGGGTAAGTACCTGCTGTACACAGTGCGCAATTCCGCTTTGTTCATTTCTTCTTTTTCCCGTCTACTTGGACATCTTCATTTTGTACAGGCACGGCGCCATCCAGTGAAAAAGCCATACCAAGTTAAGTGCACTTTATATTGTAACGTTCTGTTGATGTAATTATACTGTTTTTCTAAAACAAAACTGACTGATAAAATTAAAGTAACAATGGATAGAAAATCTAAAAAAGGACCTATTACAAAACACATCACATTTGATCAATGATAGTTATGGGGGAAAAGAAAGGGTATTATATTGGGTTATCCCTGACAATGGGCGCAGAATGATGTTTCTGCTTGTTTGGTTGTTGTTGTTGTTGCTGTTCGTTTTTAGTTTTTTTGTTTGCTTGTTGTTGTTGTTGTTTGTTGTTTGTTTGTTGTTGTTGGGGGTTTTTTTTTTGGGGGGGGGGGGAGGGATGAGGGGGAGGAGTGACCCGCCAAAGTGAGAAGTTTACAAAGACATGCAACTACTTTAAAAAGAATGTATTTAATAATTTAAGTATTTTTATACGGGGGAGCGGCAATGTCTCCCTTGCCTGATTCCGCGGCCCATTAATATCCGGAGGACGCACCTGTACTCGTCCCGCAAAGAGCTATTGCTGTGGCGCGCATACAGTTCTCTTGGGGGAAATGGAGTAGGATGAGCGCCAGAGCGCACACAGTGACGAGCCCTGCCCCCGTTCCGAAGATAGCGCTGTAGGTCACAAACATCGGACCGATACCGCGGACAAACGAGGATGAGACCAGGCCGACGGCCGACAGCACGATGCCGATCAGAGAGAGGGTTCGGTAACTGAAGCGCCCCGCGAGGATGTTGACCACCGGAGCCAGAAGCACGGAACCACCAATAGGGATCGAACCGACCCAGCCTGTTAAAGAAGAAAAGCAAGAAATAGTAAATATACATGAGATTTCGCTGTGCCAAAATAACAACAGTTACGCCTTAGCCGCTTGCGTTTTTTTAAAGACGGCACAGATTGGGGCATGGCGCGTGTTAAACCTATGGGAAAAACGTTGGGTTAGGGTTTTTGGTTATGGTTATGGTTAGGGTTGGGTTAGGGTTGGGGTTAGGGTTAGGGTTAGGGTTAGGGTTAGGGTTAGGGTTTGATGGTTAGGGTTAGGATTAGGATTAGGGTTAGGTTTAGGGATAGGGTCCCCGATAGATTTTTAGTTTCCCCAATCTGTGCCGTCTAAAAAAAACACGCTAGCCGCTTATGCTCTTCCGAAAGATTCCAAAGATACCGTAGAATAGAATCGGTATGCTAGAAAAATCTTTGTGAAATGTATGTTGTATAACTATTAAATGGGGACGTTATCCGACTTCCGCGGCAGAAATATTCGCAAAGATTTCCAGGCTCACTAGCTCCAAGCGAAGTGAACCGCACACACAATCAATAATTGCAAAGTACTTGTAATACACAGGCACTGTATCCGACCTGTCGTTGCGTGGTGCTGGTCATCACTAAACTAACGATCAATAAAGAGTAAAGTTGAGCCTGTAGGTAAAATAAAAGACTAGTCAAGGGATAGCTCTCAACCAATATCTCAATTCTATACAATGGGTAATAACAATGAAGGACCCTCTAAAAGAACAACGCTTACATCGAAAAGGCTACCACGGGGAAAGACAACGTTTCCATCATTGTAACGATGTATTCAACTAAACTGACATAAACTGACTCATTATACAAAACAAAGTTAGCCATTTCGGTGTTTTGGTAGTATAACACTGTAGGCATTCATGAACAGGGGTGACACGACGTTTGCTCCTGAGACAATTGCCCCGGTCTTATTTTCTTCAAAAACCTCGGGTTGGGGTTAGGTTTTGATAGGGTTTTAGGTTTAGCTTGTTTGCGAATAGGATAGAATTTAAGATTGGCTTATCGGCATTCAGATACTTCATGGGAGCAATTGTCGCAGGAGCAAGTGTCATTTAACCTCACTTGTACAGTACCTTGTCATGTTCCATTTATATGAACATAATTATGCCTTTTACAAATAGTTTCACATCTTCTAAATCAATTTTATTGAATTATTTATTTTTAGCTCATATTCACACAAGTGTAATGTTCGAATTGGAGTTTCATGGTTGAAGCTTAAGCTTCTTTGGTTCGGTGTATCTTTTGACACTGTACAATTTTATGTTGCATGATGTGTCTAAATTGTGCTCAGACACAACATGTCCTATGATTTGTGATTGTATTTATGTGAAATATTTTACTGAGAATATGCTTTCATAAAGACTTGAAACGATATTAGTACTTTTCCAAATACATAATGAAAACTGAAATTGGAATTTAATTGAGTTTACCTCTATATTCGGTCAGAATAATGTCTTTATCCTTGTGATTCAAAACGTAATCAAGGAACGATTTCCCCTCATACTAAGTCAAATATTTATTTCAGCAGACTACTTTCTTAGTCATTGGCATTTCTAATGTATTCGGAGGGGGGCAGCTATAGGGGGATGGGATTATTCGCGATACTGCTAAACTGCCCGATAGAGTCCCTCGACACCTTTATAGAAAGGTTACACCTTCCATTAAAAATGATCGTTATGTGATATATTGTCTGTGATTAATCCTGCCATAAAGGAAGATATCGAAAAGCATCCCTCTGTCTGCAATCAGTTCCTTGCTCATCGAGATCACTGTGCCTTAAATGAAATATGACACGAAAGGATGAAATAAACTGTATAAGATCCCTGCACCGAGAAGACGAGATGTGACGTCTCGCCTCCTCAATGGCTCGTGAAGGATTCTGTCCTAGAACAAAACGTCATCATCTTACCCATTAAGGGCCGCGGAACGCTTTTACGACATAATCTCTTGGGAAAGTCTTAAAATTCATGTTTCCTTTCGTTGTAATGTTTTCCTTTCCAAAGAGTGGGGGCTGTAAACGCGCGGCAACGGCTGTGAAAAGTTTTAATACTGTGCTATAGGGTCTTACCGGTCACTGTGGCACTACTGCCAAATTCCTGTTGGAAAGCAACGAAGAGAACACTGTAGGCATAGAGCGGCCCGTACAGGAGGACGAATAATAGGAAAGAGGCTCCCGTGACCACCCAGCCCCACAGTTGGCGGCGGCACCCGCAGACCCCTCTCCTGTCTGCTGCTGCTGATCTCATCTCAACCTGTCGGTTCCGTTGTGCCCACCTATAAAAGGTATAAAGACAAATACTTGATAAGCACTCGATACAGAAACAATGATGTCCTCGGTTGACCAAACGTCATGTTTACTAACTTTATAATACCTCGATGATAGTGGAAATCCGAGCGAGTCAAGATTCTAATCATGGAGCTACTATACTCTTCTCTATAGTATATAGCTCCATGCCCTGACTATACGTGCCCTTGTCAACGCACGCGTGGTAGTATCATACTCTATCGATTAAGCGAGGGGAAGGGAACACGAATATCCTTTGGGAACGGTGTAGTCATCGGACTGACAGTGACTGATGCCTGCCTCCCCCCTCCCCCATTAAAGCAAAATGTCACCATAATGATTTGCAAACAGGCTAGATAGGCACTTGTGCGGTGTAAATAAAGCGTGTGCAGTTCGGTGACACTCCTCAATATACAAGTTAAATGAGTGGCGAAAATCGCGAATGTCGAAAAAAATGGCAAAGCGTAACATTATTTTTTTTTCTCCAAATGTGGTTCGACACTATAGAGCAGTAAACCATTCTTGCGTAGTTTATGTGTTGTTCTGGTGACGTATGAGTGAATGAAGTGTACCACTACTGAACTACTCACTTGCCAGTCCACACACAACACATTATTCATAATATTAAAAAAGCAGTTTAAAGATAACATTTAATCAACCATGGTTAAGCGATTAGAGTATGTTGTTATTTATTTGATTGCTTTTCTTTTATTCGTTCTCATCATTCAAGAAAGGACTTCGAGCTTTGCCTGTATAAAACAATCATAAAACTTACATTCTCTCCAATACGAACAAACACACACACACACACACATGCACACACAAACGCACGCACACGCACACACACACATGCACGCAATTAAGGTTGCGGAAACGCCCGGACATCTTTAGGAATGCAGCGAATCTTCAAGGAGCTTCAAACACATCTTTCAAGAAAGGTTGCCTGATGAATGCAGACTAGCGTCTTGTTCACGCCCTAGTGGACGCCAGGTTTTACGAAACAGTAAGCGGGGGCGGGGTACCTGCCCCAACTATGTGCCTTTACTCACAAAAGAGCAGCCTGATGTATTATACTTTTTTTTTCTTTCTTTCTCTCTTTTTCCCCTTTTGTTTCGAAGTTCATGGCCACAGCGAGAAAAAAATGACACTATCCAATGAGGCTTTTGTTTTACCTTTGCTCGGGATTTCTTTTGTGTATCTAGACGTTACATTATCATCTCTCTTTTCTTTCGCCCCTGACAGCTAACGGCGTATTGGAAATCCCAAAGTTAGTGATTTTTTTTCCAATAAAAAAGGGATTTGATATGTTTACATCCTATGACATTAAGCCTATCATCATTTATATGGCAAACCTATAACATCCCAACATGCACAGAGATTAAAACGCTCCGTTTTCTGAGCTTTAATTGCTGTGCTATCCGTGAAGGTTTGATGATCCACACGCCACCCGCCCCATTTCTGATATTGAATTGACCACTGATTATACGCCAATATTGTGATAACCCTCCCCACCCCCCCCCCCCCCACATCAGTGACATTTCACTCTCCAATCAATGGGTGTAATACATCCTAAACATTGCTGATCGAGGCACACTGGACAAGGTGTTTTTTTAGCTTTAGCTTTCATTCGCCAACCATTAGTCCGGAGTGTTTCTAAAGCATCATGTGGCTCATTAAAGGAGATTTTGATCTAGATGTAATGATCATGTGGATTGAGGGAATGCACAAATATTAGTTGAACACATCAGCGGAGTTTGAGGAATATCGGACAATCGAAAATTTATTAAGTGTAAAATGCTGGTGTAGCCATTCCATCGCATAATGAGAAGACTGCAACCTTGACGTCACGTATGGAAAACGATGTGAAGTATTCAAAGAAAATTTAACATATCTAGTGTTCATTTTTCTAACATTATAAAAGAGTGCTTGACTCGCCTCTTTCAAAAAGCTGGGAATACTCATTACCTTTAACATAAAGTCAGTGGCAAGTCAAGGAAATGTGTGCATTTCATAAAAACTAAACATTTTTGAGGAATTCTCTTAATGTTTCCTTTACCATCGTTGATACAAATACATGACGCCAGGATCTGTAGTAGTCTTCTTATCCAGCGATGGCTGCACCGCAATCTTAAACATTAATAACTTTTCAATGGATGGTTCAATGTTCTTCGAACTTCTGTGATGTGTTCAACAAATATCATTGCATTCTCTCAGCCAACATGGCGGCTATATTTGGGTTTCATTTCAAAGTATACGCATATCTTTTCATTCGTGCCCAATAGGACCTTTCGGTCATCATGTTTCAGGAAAAGAAAGGTATCCAGTTATAGGTAAAATACGGCTATCTGTTGCGTTTGACGCGACATGCTGATTTGATCTTACTTCATGAAAAAATACCGGTACAGATATCTTGTCATTACAACTCGAAATAGGAATGGAGAGAGGTTTGCATTTCTACTGCCGCACAATAGATCAATAACTTCCTGATAATAATATGTATCCTTTACACCAGGGAGGTTTTCTTCTCACCTCACTGGCTATTACATTAGAGTCTCACACTCCACGGTTTTCGAAATGCATGGTACTTTGGATCACATGACCCATTATCAACAAGCTTGATTCTATTATCTCTTTTCCAATAACACTACAGTTTTGTTCAAATAGTGTAATAGGTCATGCCTTTGCTTCTTGTTCTTTTTGAATGTTAATTATAGATGTATTACATTCACTTCCTGTACTATTGTATTACTGATATTGGAAATAATATCAAAGTCTAAACTGAACAGAATTGGAGTATACGTGGTATAAAACAGGGACAGTTTTCCTGAAGTTATATATATATATATATATATATATATATATATATATATATATATATATATATATATGTAGCGAACAACGGGGCCTTGGCACTTATGCAGACCGAGCCGACCGTCTGTTTGATCGAAATATACGATCACTCTATGAAGAGGATAAGACCGTAAGTTTCCCACCACTTGTACGTCACCAGTCTACACCTTGCACTTCACACCATCTGATTCAAAGGCACATTCTCACTTCTCACATCTGTTATTCACCCAACACACTGACAAGTGAATTTTCACTCTCACTCCCGACGTCGTTTCTAGAGTACGTCGTCCTCCGACGTTCGCCCTGGAAGTGCGTCGTTTGTACTTTTCATTTCCAAAGTACTGTACTTCGTTCTCCGACGTCCATTCTGGAAGTACGGCTGACGCACTTGTTCCTTCCAAAGTACTGAACTTCGTTCTCCGACGTCCGTCCAGATACTCAGTTATCCCACGGTGCAGCAAAACCCGCTCGAGAATGCTCGCAAAGGCTGCTGGATGAGTTGTCTTCTGGTCCAGAACCACCGGTTGTTGCCATCCTAGTCTCACCAGCATTCATTCCAACCAATGCTTATTTTACATTGAACACGAATGCATCAAAACTTGTTTATTTACAGGCATAGTGTGTACATACTCACATTCAGAACTCAAGATTCAATCATTTATTGTCTGATTTTAAAAATACAGAAAATCTTCCTCCACTGGCAAGATAACAGAGCATAACACGACAAGAATAACAAACAGATCACATATAAATGCGCATGCACATATAAATACATGATAATCAATTAACAATTCGACACATCATCAAACGGTATATTATAACTAATTAAAGTGAAATACTAATGAAATGAAAAGGTATGTTTGAGACTATAACAGTAGGACATTAAAATATACTATTGATGCATTGAATCTTTCCAACATGCTGACGGCTGACTATGACAAATATACCGTATATCAAAAATGCAAAGTCATAAATACAAAATTGCACAGGCCCTAATATGTTGTTGGAAGTGAAACATGTGTGATGTACATAATGTACATTATACAGAACCCAGGGATCACATGTCACATGTGTGCCCAAAAAGAGTAGGAATAAGAAGAAAAGAATAGAGGTGGAAAAGGATGGAGAGGGTTCCACAGAACAGCTGCCCCCATGGGCACACATTGTAATACAGTGTTGTTATGCAAATATGCATGCACACATTCCGTGATCATTCCGTGATCATTCCAATAAAATAGCAGAGTGCAACAATGAATGCTGCATAATGCAAAAGTAAATCACAGTCCATGTGTGCCCAGGAAGCAAAATAGAAAAGATAGAGGGAAGGAAGCAGAAGACAAACGGGAGGGGGGAGGGATTTCCAGGAAAAGCTGCCTAAATAAGTGGGCACACATACAATGTGATATGCCTTACGCAAGATTCATTAGTCAATTCATAAAGGGCTGTAAATAACTTGCATAATGAGACATCTCGATAAAAGCACATAGAATTGCATGCTTATACATGATGAGCTGTCTTGAAAACCTGTCAATACAACAGTGTTATCCTATAATAATAATATTGCATTAGTTGCACTCAATAAGTGCCCAGAAAAAGCATGAACCATGAAGAAAAGAGCACAGGATCCGAGGGAAAGAAGAGAAATGGGGAAAGGGAAGAAAGGAGTAGTCCCCTCAAGAGAGATGTTTATCAAAACTCACAAAGAATGCAGCATACAATGTACATGCAGTTGAAATGCATGAATGAATAACATTCTAACGTCATTCACGAAACAGCCTTATAGTTCAACGGTGAAAAACAATAATAAGGCACAATCGCCATATACATGTAGCACACTGCATGTGATGCTCCCACTAGTAGGAACCAAGAGAGGAAAGAAAGAGAGAGAGAGAGAGAGAGAGAGAGAGAGAGAGAGGAAAACAGAAGATAGAAGAAAAGGGTTGAGAGCTTCCAAAGAAATACACGTGCGGGCACACATGCAACATAATTATCATAAAAGGCATTTGTACAATATAAATACCGTATCATAACAAACTTTCCAGATTCAAGTTCAAATCTATCAAAACAGATGGGCTATTGGAATTAACAAAACAGAATATTGAACGAGAACCAGTGCACCTCATCAGTGGTTCCACAAACAATCAACCGAACAGGTTAAAATCATTTGACCATGCAATTAACAATATCACCAGCATGGAAAAGGAATACCAGAATAACATTGAAAGCTAAGGAACCAGAGTCACACAAGTACCCGAGAACAACAGAATTTGTAGAGTAGAGTAAGAGAAATCAGGAAAAGAAGTACTGATAGAGAGAAGAATATTAGCAGGAAGTACCGGGTACATGCAAAGACATATCCTTTACCGTTTAACAGAACCATTGAAGATGTGAATGGCATTCGGAACAAAAGACTGTCTGAATCTAGAACGTACTGTTTTAGCATCACCCAAACGAATGCCTGACCGGTTATACTTAAATAGATGATTAAGGGGATGTGAGAAATCATGCATGATTCTTTGAAGCTTGGACCAGACTTGCTTCTCATACAGTTCAGTAACCGTAGGTAAGTCTGTGTGAGTGATTCGTTGAGCAACCTTCCTTACTCTTTCCAGTTTTTTTTTTTCAAATTTTCCTTGGATAAATTACCACAAAAGCAGACAAGGTTAAAGGTCACAATACTTTGTATCAAACTGCGATTGAAAAGTACAAGAATGGTATTGTCTACCCAAAAGTCATTTAACTTCCTTAAGAAGTACATCTTTGCTTTCCCTGCTATGACCTGTGTGTTAACATTCCAGTTCAGTTTATCATCAATCTTTGTCCCCAAGTATTTGTAATCATGTACCTGCTCTATTCCCGGTGCCCATGGATAATCAGAGGGTCATGAGGTTGAGGGGAACGGCGGAAGTCAAAAATCATTTCCTTTGTCTTCTGAACATTAAGCATCAAATGAGACCTGTCACACCAATCAACAAAGCTTTGAACTTCATTGAAGTAATCATGTGACTCGTGTCTTAAGAAACCACTTATTACAGTGTCGTCTGCATATTTGATGACAGAGCAGTTTGTGAATAGCGAGCTACTTTCACTGGTGTAGAGGGAAAAAAGAATTGGAGATAGTACACAGCCTTGTGGTGCTCCAATACTAGTGGGTTTCTTAATGGAAGATATCCCATTGCACTTTACCCATTGTCGCCTGTTAACAAGAAAGTTGAAAATGATCCTAACAAGTTGGGGGTTAACATTGAGATGAAGCAGATATCCAGCCAGCTTGTGTGGGACTATGGTGTTAAATGCGCTTGAAAAGTCAATAAATACAGCTCTCACAAATGCCTTTGGGGTTTCCAAGTGTTGAAATACATTTTGCAAGAAGACAAGAACAGCATCATCGACACTTCTGTTTGTTAGGTAGGCAAATTGAGCAGGGTCAACATTGCCAGTATAAACCTTGAGGGCTTTAACCAAAAGTTTCTCAAAACATTTCATTACACAGGATGTAAGGGCAACAGGCCGATAATGATTCAACTCCGAGGGTTTACTTGATTTGGGAATCGGAATGATGGTTGACGATTTCCACAGTTGCGGAATGAAACCAGTGTCCACACACAGCTGGAAAATGTCTCGAAAAACCTCAGCCAGTTGTTGACTACATGTTTTAAGAATCCTGTTTGAAATTCCATCAGGGCCACTAGATTTGCTGACTTTGACCTTAGCAAACAGATTACGAACATCTTGAACATCAAATGATAATATCTCTTCTGATTCATTGATTTTGATTTGCAACAATTCCAGTAAAGAAACATTTTCGGCTGAAAAGTCATGAGTATCAAATCTGCTATAAAATTCACATAGCTCATTAAAGGCCGTGTCACACCATAATGCGGGCTTGTTGCGAGGAGGTAGTTTCCAGCACGTAGAAGATTTTCAGCGGGCGTACAAGAATGTTTGCAATTTTCATTCATGCCTTGTCATACCGTACGGGGGAACTTCTGCGGCTTGACTTGCGGGGAAACAAATTTACTCCAAGGAGCTCTCCGCAGTTGGTCCGCACCCGACAGTATCTAGCGCGTAGTTGCCCGGAGGTGCTCACGCAAGTCCAATTTAACCGCATCCAAGTTTTGAGCATGACCAAAACTTTTTCCGCGTGAATGGCGGGAATGCCCGTAGAGGTCCACGCAGAACGCCAGTAGGAGACCCTTAGCGGCAGTACTTCCCAGGCAATTCCCACGCAGGTACTTTGCAGTCCCGTATGCAGCCAAGATAATGAAATTCTGTGAGATTTCAGCCATTCCATTAGAGGAATTCCTTCACTAAGTTGTCAGCGTCCCCCCCCCCCCCCCCCCGCGACTGGTACAAAGGTCACACACTATACTCGCAAGTATACCGCGTCCAGCAAGTAAGACACATGCGCTGACTCGCACAAATCCTTTTCCGCCCTCAGGAATGTCCGGTATGCTAGAAAATCCCTACACGTAACAAGCCCGAGTAGCTTGCCCGGAAAGGTGTGACAGGGCCTAAACACGGTTGCGGGTAAAAAAATATGCGTGCGCACCTCCGAGCGACTACTTTTGAGATACATGTTAGGTACTGTCATGTGCGGATATCTACGGGGACCTCCGGGTAGTCAAAATTGTTCTTTGCAAGTCGCACGCAATGAAATATGGTGTGACACGGCCTTCACAAAGTTCTCATCTACCTGAATACTACTCTGTCCTTTCTTATATCCTGTTATGTTTTGCATCTTCTTCCAGGCTGCTTTTGCATCACATTTTTGAAAATCATATTCCAATTTCTTCTTATAATCAGCTTTGCATACACGTATCTGCTTCTCAATCTTACTCTGTACCTCTTTCAGTAAAGGTCCATTTCCATATGAGAAAGCAACACGTTTCTGCTTCAAGAGTTCCTTTAATTCCTTAGTGATCCATGGTTTATTGTTAGGATAGATTTTAAATTTCTTTACAGGAACAATGGAGCGAACACAGAAGAGGATGTAGCTGTTGACAACGGAAACCTTCTCTTCCACGGAATCTGCACTGTCGAGCAGGACATCCCAGTCAGTACATTCGAGGCTGGCGCGCAGTTCCTCTATGGCATCTGGGCTCCAAACATCTCGTTCGCCAGTCACCGGTTTACTCCTTTTAAGTTTTGTACGGTAGTGGCCGCAGAAGAATATTGTAGTGGTCAGATTTCCCAAGTTGCATGGGGGCAAATACTGGCTTTAAACGCGTAAGTAGCACAGATCAAGTAAGGCATCGTTTCGCGTATTTCCTTGTACATATTGAGTGAATGATGGCAGTGTAGAATGCAGGTTACATTTGTTAAAATCACCCAATATGATTTTAGCTGAGTCTGGAGATGAGTTTTCAAGTTCGTTGACCTTGGCCGCTATTTGCTCACTTGCCACTTTCACGTTGCCCTGTGGTGGGACATATACAACACACACAAAAATTTGATGGAGTTCCCTTGGTAAATAAAATGGACGAAGACCTACTATAAGCAGCTCATAATCCGGAGTACATACTTTATCCTTTAGGCTGCGTTCACATAGAAGTATTTGGTATTCGGTATTCGCAATTCGGTATTCGCTATTCGCTATTCGAGCACCGAATACACCATCACCCGCACCGTCAACTCACCATCCCATGTAGTGAGGATTTCTTCCTCCTGCTACATCGCAGCAAATCTTATGAACAATTTCTAAACTGCATCAGAATGTCAATCTACAATGCTTATTTTTGATAACGGGCAAATCCAGACCAAAATTGTCATTATTTCATAAACGAGGGATGGTATACGCTGCAAGAAAATCGAACAAGCTCGATTCCCACTTTGCTATACTTTTCGCAGGTATTCGGTACTTTCGAATAGTGCCCTCTTATGTGAACCGGTGTGAGGAAATCCTATCGTTCGATTCAAGCTATTCGCGTGCCCTCGAAAAACGAGCCCGAATACCCGAATAGTATACTTCTGATGTTGAACGCAGCCTTACTGACCAGTTATTGCACCACCCATTGTTAATCTCCCGCGGAAAGCTCTCGAAACCGCTCGGATTGCTGGCCGCTTCCGATGGGCGGTAGGACAAGAGCTCCGCCCGTGTGAACGAAATCCGTGTTCCATGGGCGTGGTCGTCCTCACTCGGGAGACAGTTCGTGGTTGTAAAAAACTTCGAAAATGAGCAAAATTTTCACCAGAAACAGCATCCAGCTAGGTCTTGATGATACAGTTCCCATTTTGTCAACAGTTAAAGGGGAAGGCTAGTAACTGATCAGTGGAAATGCTGGGAGATGATTGTTCCAATCCTTATGGGATTCATTCAAGAGTTCATTGTATATCTATTGTTGTGTGCAAATGATTTGCTTCAGAACGGTCTCATATTCAAGTAATGTGCAGATTAATGCTCCGTCACTGACCAGGGACGCTAACCTGGAAGCATTAAACTGCACATTACTTGAATATGAGACCGTTCTGAAGCAAATCATTTTCACACAACAATAGATATACAATGAACTCTTGAATGAATCCCATAAGGATTGGAACAATCATCTCCCAGCATTTCCACTGATTCCCACTGATCAGTTACTAGCCTTCCCCTTTAAGACACAAATCCACAACTTAGTCAACAAAGAGTGAAAGACAGAACACGAAATAGGAACATAAAAAGAAGCCAGTGGTGGTCGCCACAGTGCAGCGCCTTCGTACCGAGCACAATACAGAAAGACAATACTATCCCGAGCGAGGATCAGTCTCTCTTCTCAACTGCTAAGCACTGAGGGCATGAATAGCATGCATGTCTGTTACAAAGACATGACAGGGGACTTTGCTCTGTTGTTGTTGTTGTTTTAGATTTATTGGAACTCTCTGCCGGGTGGGCAATTTGCTCCAAAAAATATAATTATTCAAATATACCTTTAAATTCAATTACAAAACCTATGCTATTTCTACTACAGTAATTACTTACAAAAAAAAATAATGACATTTCCTTTAATATTTACAAGTGATATACAGTGTATTTACAAAGGAAGTAAAAGGGGACAGGGTTCCAGAAATAATGTCATCTGCCTAATCCTGCAAAAGAGATGCAGGTACTTTATATAAGCATGAGGTTGTTTATATTACTTGTGCGTAATCATTATGAGCATGGTTATCAATTTCCCCTAAAATTTCCTTTATTCTTTCTTTATTTTTACACAAAGTTAATTTATCCCTTTAAACTCTTCATAGTTTGATTAGAATTATTTAAATCAAACATCAACACTATTTTCAGTCCCATAACTGATCATGTTTACTAATTAATCAACGTTAATTGTCTAAAATGTGTCATCTTGCCAACCTGTATACACACGTATATACACACACACAATGTTAAATGTATGTGTCAAACCTCTGTAACAAAACTTTGAACTGTAGGAATTATCGCTGCACTTATTATCCATATTTTTTATCACTATCTGAATCTCCACAAAAACCACTAATTGACGAATAATCATCAATACAGAAGACTGACTTAAAGGAACAATTCAAACACTCTTTTAGAATGCATAGCTTGTTACATGTATAAATCAGCACAAAGTAACCACGACTTGTGTTACTGAATTGCTATGAACACATTTCGCCGCATGAATGGTTTCTCCCCAATAATGATTTCGCACGAATTCCAAATGAAATGCACCACACACTACACAAAATAGATATCATTTTGCTACAATATATATACATGTATATACATCCCTGTCTATGTACCTGCATAATCTCTTTTCTCCTTCTCTGCCTGTCTCTCTCTCTCTCTCTCTCTCTCTCTCTCAATAATATATATAGTACTGTATATCATATACGATATAAGATCCACGAACCTATTGATAGTTTACACTTGTCAATGACTTTATCAAATCATCTATACTTTGCGCACATCATGTTAGCTAACATTCTCATTACTTCTTTCTCGTTAACCAAGAAGATCCTGAAAATTCTGTAACGTCGAAAGCTTCAGTTTTGTTATCTTGATTTCCAGGACCCTTTCACACAGCTCCGCTTTGATTGATCTTGATCTTAAAGTCAAGTCGGGCTTGGGGTGATACTTTCCTTTAAGACCTCAAGGCCTCATGACTGAATGCACAACTAACTTCGATGGATTTTGCAGCTGCTTCATACTGGTAGTATAGGCATAGGAATCGGCTATAGACCCATGCATATATGCGTATATACGCACACACTCACATAGCATTATGTGTACATAACTTTCTTATCCTTCGTCAAGTAATCCTCACTCAAGATTATTTTATGCAACCTTTTTGGTCTGTTGATTCACAGCAGAAAGAATTGTTCTCTCACATTTTGGCCAAGTAATCAGTTCACTAGAAGTGTCCACATGCTGGAGAATCAGGGAAGTTCACCTCCCTTTGGAGAATTAAGCATTGCAGTGCATTAAAACAAGAAAGCTGTGCTCGGAGAGTGAAGACCTCCGCGAAGCAGCCATGTTATTTCCCATTATTTGAAAATCCTTCAAAAGAAAATTTTCAGCTTTCCCTGCATCTAGAAATGTCCAGTTGTCTATGGGGTAGCAAGAATAAACAGTAATTTGTAGTAAATGTTGAGGGTGACAGAACAAAGGTAAAGGACACAGCTCTAAAGGGCAAAACCCTGTTCCAGCAATATAACAAATTGTATAATTTGCATGAATATGATAACGATAAAAGGTTAGATGTCATTGTAAATTTGCAAATAGGATGAAAAAATATATCCAGACACTACTGGAGCTTTACAGATATGTCAAATTGTAATTTTATCTGGCAAGGAGAGTAGCACTAAATCATCAATTAGTAGCCTGAACTAACTGGGGTGAGAAAGCGCAAAGGTCAAAGACCACAACAATTAAGATAAATGCATTTTTTGACCTCTATTTTCGTTTTTCATTCAGGGTAAGTTCATGAAGAATATAACATTTTGTGTATTATGCTGAAATGAATGATTTTTTTTTTTGTGCAAGGAGGGTTAAAAGGTAGTCGTTTGTTAGTGGTAAATATGAACTTAAACGAAATGTAAATTAAAGGCAATGCAAATTTAAAGGGTGTGTACAGTTCTGGTGGAGGTGAGGATTTAGCTTTTAACGTTTTGCGAGATATTACACTGTAAAAACATCGGTGTTAGATTTAACACCATGGGTGTTAAATCTAACACCAATCAATCTTCAATAGAGGACCACACCCACAGGTGTAGAAAATGTATTGTGATGGTGTTAAAAAGTGTTCACCTGGCACTTCGTGGTGTTAATTTGACACTGTAGCTGGTGTTATTTTTGACACTGCGCTGGAGTTAATTCATTAATGACACTGCATGGTGTTGATTTGATATTGTCGGTGTTAATTTCAATGGTTTAATACCCGTCCAGCTTCAATAGGAGACCACACCAACTGGTGTTACTGTGGTGTAGATTTGTTTACACATTTTTTCAAAAAATCAAGAACTTTACCGGAAAAATCTTCATCGTCTTGTTGAAGTTCAGAATTAACAAGAAATTCAGTAACTAAGAAACTATCAAAAAAAAAAACAATTTTTCATTTTGAAATGACACCCGGAGGTGTTAATCTAACACCATGAATGAGCACCGGAAATTTAACACCAGCTCGGTGTTTCATATTTAACACAGGACTTTTTGCAGTGTAGAAACCACTCTATGAGATGTCAAAGAGCATGCAATTCTAAGGGGGTATCAAAAGTTTATTTGATGAAAATCGGTTTTGAAATGGCTGAGATATACAAAAACAAGGTGAAACAAAGAGATTCTAATAAAGTTGTGGCCTGTCGCCTTTTATTATCATCACATTTTGGATATCTTAGCAATTTGAAAACCAATTTTCATCAAATAAACGTTGAATCCTTCATGAAATTAAATGCTCTTTCACATTTCATAAGAGGTTTCTCATTAAATTAAATGACTGAGCTTCAACCAACCTTGGATTGTAAAGGGCAAGCTTTCGTCCTGCTCCTGAGGACTTTCTCAAGCCTTATGCAGTGGAGTGTTGTCTTGCTGCCGTTGCCTGTCTTTGTTAATCACTGGACCATAGATTGGTGAAAGGGTATAGCACGAGTCTCTGTTGAGAGCTGGACTGACCCTTCTGATCCAAAGTGCTTCCTTTATTTTTCTTTTTAACCAGTTGCTTTCAAAAGGTTTCTCATTATCTCACTTAAGAATGTTCAAAACATGAATCCCCACCTCAATCAGTAGGCCTACTGTACAGTCCCTTTAAGGCATACACAGTCAAGCATGCAAAGTTTGCCTAGTTTATATGCAAATGTCATATTGTATATACTTTCTTCGGATATGAAATGAAAACTAAAGGAGAAGCGAGGGCATCTCATCTACAGCAAAGTCTCTAGTAGTATTCCATTTTTTCAAATTAATGATTTCTTGTATTTTTGCATATAGGGGGCCTACCTCTCAGTATTTTTGCATAGGTTTTCCCGGTCAATTTCATACTTTTGTCATTCAAGTTCCTATTCCGAGCATTCGATTTCACGCATTCCACTCTCGCAGCACTGAATCAGCAATCAAATTCAAAATCCGGTCATTTGAATTCACTATCCGAGCATTCGAATTCACTGTCGAAGCATTCAAATTCACTATCGGAGCATTCAAATTCACTATCGGAACATTCAAATTCACTATCGGAGCATTCATATTTAAGAGAGGAGCACGCATTTCATCAATGAGCAGTCAAATTCATGTCAAGCTGGCGACGGAATCTCGTCGGTCATTCAAATTCGTGAATAGGCAACCATGTTCCAAATAATTGCATTCAATTTAAAAGAAGTCCTGAATATAGTTAGTTTGGGGTCGTGTATGCATGTGTCTCTCATTTGGCTTTGAATATATTGAGATTTATGATGATTATTATTTTGCAGTAGAGGTCCACCTGTTCATTGACAATTTTGAACTCGCGCTTAGCAAATAGGAATATACAGGCACATGTCCCTCGGATTGGACATTGGAGGTCCCATGTGTAAGAGAGTCACCACTCATGCACGTAAAAGATCCCACTTTATTTATTCATCGCAAAGAGCAGAACATCAAACTTGACCCCACATTATGGAAGACCAGCTTTTGCAGCTGAATATGGGTTATCCAGCCATCTTGTTTGATGGAAAACGAAACAAACAAACAAAAATTAGGCGCTGTATAGGCCCACAGACGAGCATAATACGGAGGGTTGTTTGACACTTTCGAGGAAAAAAAACAACAATTTCGATTATATTGAAACTGATACTTAAACATTTTATACGTATTGTTTGTTGTGTATTGCTGTCTTATTGATTTACTTTTGCGGGACTATGTGAGATCATTGTGTGTCAGTTTGTCTTTAAATTGATGAATTGTCGTTATCATGATTATGTGGTTGGTGTTGGGGCATTGTCAGCATGCAGTATCACCAAGAAATATGATTACTAGTCGCTGTGTTGTTTGGATGCACTGCTGATTGGACATTGCAATTTGAAATTTATTGAGATGAAAAACAAAGAATACATGAACAGAGAACAATGTAGAACCTGTAAACAACCATAATCACCGTATATGCAAGCCTTTGTTGGTTGTGTTGGCCCTTTTCCCTTTCTTAAAAGTCTACTCCATTTTCCTCGTTAAATTGATTGCCCGAAGTAGGAACTTGATCGCCTAGAAATGAATTTGAACGCTCCAAACAAGCTCATTGGGACTATCACGTGACTATCGCATGAATTTGAATGCACGAGTAGGAAAGTCGGTGCTCGCATTTTGAAATTGAATGCCCAATCGTGAATTTGATTTCACGAACACGAAATAGAACGCCCATAAATGAAATTGATCGCTCGGATTCTGAATTTGAATGCCCGAATATTTTCGCGTGCGTGCGCTGCGTGAATTTGAATGCACATTAATGAATTTGAGTGACAAAAGTATGAAATTGACCGGGAAAACCTATATTACTCTCAGTATGGCTGGATATTGAAAAACGACTTTTATTTTTAGTTTTAATTGATCCCTCGAATTTACATCCTGTACTGAAACAGAAACAAAGTAATTTAAACGTGTCACTCCTCCTCTCTTCTGAAAGGTGAATAATGATGTCCCCATTCCAATTCTAATCCAGTTCTAATTCTAAAGTTTGCACAGCAGTGCTGTCTATAATAAAGTGAACCTCAATTTGCAGCAGAATGTTGCCAAAGCCATGGGTGTCATCGTAGTGGACCACGTCGTGAGTTGTGAGTTTCACGTCACTGCAAGAGGCATCGTGATACCTCCTTGGTTAGAGTGAACTGTGATGCACCAGGCCGCAAAACGGGACTGAAGGTTTCCATGCCAGAACAAACCGTGCTGCACTGAGTTTTATAGCGTTGATAAAAAGGGTTTACTTGTAAGAGCTTAGGGTAGGTTGGAAGAACACAAATTTACTTGAATTATTTTTACAAATTCGGTGTTAATAACATAAATTTACCGGAAGAATTATTACAAATCTTGTGTCAGTTCTTCTTGTTTCGTTTCGTTTCGTTTCGTTTATTCATTCGAATAAAAAGATCGGTGGTACAAAACACACGAAAACAATTGAAATGACATTATACAGACAAACAAAATTAGATTAACATATTTGCCATATCAAACAGTTCATGGAAATGAAAAAGAGAACTATAAACGCAGAGAAAGTCTTGAAGCCTTGTATGAAATAAGTTCTTTCAGGTATGTATGAGTGCAAGAATATGGAGGCACGCTGATATTTTCGCAATTTCGAGACAAGAATAAAGCAACAAAACAAAAACATATAGGTGTAACAATCATATGAAAATGCGCAGAGAAAAGATATGGTTCAGTATTTGTCAAGAAAGTACTTTCTTAGAGTTTTTTAAACATCTTTAAATATTTTTGACAGCGTATATCACAAAGAATTCCAAACAACAGGGAGATTAAAACGGATAGATTTTTAAACAAAAGTTGTATTAACCTTAAACATATGAAATAAATTACTGTTACGAGTATCATAATGATTGATGCTGTTATTTACGCCAAACATTTGAGAAATATCAGGAGGTAAAAGATTCTGAAAATGCAGAAATACAATTATTGCTGTATAATATAAAAATAGATTGTGAAAATTAAAAATATTCAACTTTTTAAATAAAGGGGTTGAATGTGCAAATATAAACTGCTTTCTTCTGCAACTTTATCAATGCATCTACTTTAGACTGAGTACAATTTCCCCAAACAACCACACAATATGTTAAATAAGGTAATATCAATGAATTATACAAAATAATGATAAGAGCACGTAAAAGCACATAATATTTTACTTTATGTCTAAAAGAGAGAGAGAAAAAAAAAACGTTCGAAAACATTAGGCCTACTTGGCTAGACTCTATCTATCAGACTACTATTACTACTACTACTACTACTACAATTACTGCTACTACTACTACTACTACACACACACGCACACACGCACACACACACACACACACACACACACACACACACACACAAGTACTTTGTTATAGCAAATGTTGAATCTGAGGTTGACCTTCAGGCAAACTCGGAGAGGTATTGCTTACTTTTGAGTTCGTTCCCCTGGGCTTGACCTGAATGACCTCGTGGTTGTTAGCTCACCTTCGAAACTCTAATGATAGTGAGGTAACAATGCACACAGGTGCATCACATTGAGGCACCGCCAGAAAACCATTTATCGATGCCGCAAAACAAGTGGTGGAGTGGTCACGTGACAACCTTTGCGTTGATTTTAGTTGCGAGCGTTCAAATATCCGTGGAAAGTTTCGTGAGAAGTTCGCGATCACCCTGGCAAAACTTCGAGCTTTAAAGATCGCGATCGTGAACTTCGCGATCTTTTGTCAGTGTGAGCAAAGCCACTAATACTAAGGAATATAATATCTTTATGGTTCTATAAAGTGCTCTTCGTTTCCGTTGTGAGCGAACGTCCCCATCAGGAGATAAACAAGTCTAGTGAAAAAAAAAAAAGAATATTCCTTTGCTCGACGTTTATTGTGTATGTCAGCAGATGAAGAGGATCAATGCAAGTCCAAGCACTTTGCAGATTATTGTTCGGATGAGGAATGGATCTCTGCCGAGAGTGACGCTGAGGATATTCAGTTGCCATCCTCCCCTGAAACATCGGCACCACCCAAAATGATTATAATATTGACATTAAAAAACCCGAAACGAAACGAAAGCGCAAATGGCATGAAAATATATAATAATCGCTCCTGACAGTCAAATCTAATCCATCGCTATACTTAAGCATATAGCAAGTAACAGTGAATGTAACAGGAATCACGTGATGAATTTGAGTCTTACAACTTTGTGAGAAAAAAAAAAAACTGCTTGAGGGGGTAAGCGTGGAAAGCAGTGACTATAATAATGTGGATAGGGTGCAATGCAAGATGTGCCTATTAATAGGGCCTACTGACGATTAATGAGACTTCATGCGTTGTATGAGTGTGCCCCTTCGTGTTGTGTTCTCCATCAATGCAACTCTTGAATGTATAGGCCTACTGACTGACATTTTTCATGTTTCCGAGCTCGTAGGAGCGCCTATTTCTTGTTATCTCTTTGCAGCTGGTTTTCAGCTCATGTCCCCATCCTCAACGCTTTTACCTCGCCATTTCCACAGATCTTTTTGAAATTATCTATCAGGACTCATTACCGGAATTTAGTGGAAGTCTTTCTCTGCGTAATTTAAAGGACAAACTTATCTGTATATAATGGTCCCAGGATATTTGCTCCTGAGACACCTGCTCCCGTGAAATATCTGCACACTAAGTCAAACATAAATTCTACCTATGAACATAGCTCTCACTCTAATCTTTAATCATCACTTTAAATTAAACGTAAAAGCCCTCTCACAAACCTAAACCTAAGTCCTTGGAGAAACTAAGATCGAATCAATATAATTTGTTGCGGGTGCCAATCTTATGTCTCTCCGTACAATGCACCAAAAAAGACAAGAAGAATTGATGACAGTTTCATAACAATTTGACCAAAAATAAGAAGTTATACTTTCATGACACTTAAAGACGACAGTCATGATGGCAGTACCTCCATCATGGTTTATTGCATAAATAGCATTAAAAATGTGTTTGGTTGATGTTTTCACCACCTGCAAGCGCTTTCCCCTAGAAGTCATTCTTGATAGGTTATAATTATTACAAAACAATGATAATTCAGAATAAATTAAACATCTTATTCAGTTTTGATTAAAAAACAGAGAAAATTTACACACCACACAGACTCAAACATATTTATGTACACACGAAAGAAAACAACACAAAACTGCACACAGCTGCTCAAGGCATAACGTTAGAGGTGATGACACTATCACCTTAAATTTAGTACTTTGTTATTCCGACTTATAGTTCACCGCCGGTTTGGGAAAAACTGGAAATCAAACTCCCATAAAGGCTTATTACTATATACAATACTAATTTTTTATGACACACCAATTCTTATATTTTTCTGACTCATTGCCTTTAAAGTCACTTGAGATATGATTTGGAATATGCTAAAGATGTACAATCAATCTGTTTCGACGCTGGTAGGCCTACTATGCTTTTGCACTAATGAAGCAGTTCGCTCCTAAAATCTACACTGACTTACCGCACTGGATGACACCACCTATATCGTGTAGAAATGGATATTGGTAGTCAGTTTGCGACTGTTCAAACATAATATCTGGGGAAGAACGCCACAGATTGACACAGTAACTGTTGATGCCATTAGTATACGGTAGCTCCTGGCTGCGCATAAAACGGTGTTGATTCAGTTATCTCGATAGAAGCCTGCTAAGTACAGTACTAGTATTGCCTGAGGATCCTGGGTGCGATGGCTTCACGATACACGCATTCAATTATAGCTTGCCAATGCTTTTGTTTGTCAGATAAACGCGCGAATAAGCGACATCATGGTACGTCTCACATGGATAGATGCTGGGTGTGTTGAATTTTGATCACCATTAAACGGCGCCTAAAGAGCGAGATTTCAATGCATGGCATTGACTATTGGTGGATCATGATTATACAGCTCTATGATCATGCTAGATTGCTTATCAACTTTGCGCATGACACGTGTGACTACAACCAGGGCTGTGCAGGCTGCAACCACAATGCGAAATGATGCCATGAGTATACGGTAGCTCCTGGCTGCGCATAAAACGGTGTTGATTCAGTTATCTCGATAGAAGCCTGCTAAGTACAGTACTAGTATTATCTGAGCATGGAGCTACCAATTGGTAGCTCCATGATCTGAGGATCCTGGGTGCGATGGCTTCACGATACACGCATTCAATTATAGCTTGCCAATGCTTTTGTTTGTCAGATAAACGCGCGAATAAGCGACATCATGGTACGTCTCACATGGATAGATGCTGGATGTGTTGAATTTTGATCACCATGTCATTTCTAACGGCGCCTAAAGAGCGAGATTTCAATGCATGGCATTGACTATTGGTGGATCATGATTTATAGATTGACAGATTTCAAAATGTTTCGTCTAAAGTGTGCACCAGGTCTGTTTCTTCAGTTTAAAGAAATGCAAATGTTCCTAGGGTGGGAGGAGATATCTAGATACTTTCAATTAACGGAGGGTCCCCCCCCCCCTAAAAAATAGTATACACTTCTAGGATTGAAATTTTCCCAAACTACATCATAAATGTGTTTATGAGATATTTTCATCTGAATTCTAAAAATGCAAAAGCACCTTCGTATGCAGGGGCATGTGCCCCCCCCCCCCCATCCGCTGGTAAAAAATAAAGACTAACCAAAATGGTAATTCAAGGGTTTAGTAAACTGCTTTTCAAATCGACATGAAAGGGTGATCAAAGAAATAAGATATTTTTCTTTCTTTTAACCATAATTAAAGTGGTATATACTGTAAAACATTGTTCAAAAAGCCCGGAGCCGACAAAAGATTGTGATTCAGCGTGATTCCTGGTTGGATGTGCGCAGTGTACTCAGAACATCGATCCGAACGGCAAAAAAAAAAGAGTCGCTGCAATTGTAATGTTGCGCAATGTAATGTATATGTACACCTTTGTACCTTACGCTTCGTTATATCAAACAATCAAAGCTAGATCAATGATTTTGCAGTGTTGCTTTACATACTTGTCTATATCAAAATGTCTTGCATTGTCAATAATAACACTTGACCTGGGCTATTTCCTAACTTTTTCATGCACATAAAACACGCACACACACAAACACAAACAATAAGGGGATGCTCTAAAGTGCAGATTTTGGACATCCTTCCCCCGCTTGGTCACTTCGACGCCACCTCGCTGGTCATACCTCCCCCAAGCATGAACATAAACCGACACCCTTGACTACCAGTGGCAGATCGGGGGGGGGGGGGGGGGGCGGGGGGAGCACACCTGGCTCCCCCTTAATTTCCAAAGCGAAAAAATGTAGCTACAAACGGCAGTTTTAGGACTGTAAAATTTTCAAGCTAGCTCGCGGCTCTCCTGATGTTGCTGCCAGTAATTACCAGCAGTTGCGCCCGGTGCGCCCCCATCCCTTAATTTCCAAAGCGAAAAAAGTATAGCTAAAAACGGCAGTTTTTGGACTGTAAAATGTCAAAATTTTCAAGCTCGCTCGCTCCGCTCGCTCGCATTTAATTGTTATATGTGACCCGCGACAACGGTTTCAGGCAAAAGTAGCAAAAGCAAATTCCCTCCTAGGCGGGGTACAAAGATTTTGACCATTATTTTGGTCGATTTTGGGTTTTTCAGAAATTAAATCTTTGATATGTTTTGTACATCTACACTAAATTTCACAGCATAACACTAAGTTTTTCCTACCAAAAAATGGAATTTTAAACACCCTATGTTGGATCGCACTCGTCAGTTTCGATCTTCTTTCGAACGCCGCGCCACTATGCCCAGTGTTGCTGCGGCGAGGCATCTCGCGTGCGATTGGATAGTGCGTCGCACACATTTACATAATTCGGCTTTCGGCGATACGCCTCGCAGCGTGTCGGAAACGTTTTGTCCACGCATGCATGCTCCATTGTTGTTGCTACAATTCATATCAGTACGCTCAGTCTTTTAGTGTATGCTCTTCGTTTGGCTTTCTATCCGAGCTTTTCTACCGCAATGTTCAACAACGGAAGTGAAACAAAAAGTGAACAGCAACGCTAGGCAACACTAACGTGAAAAATAGATACGATAGGGAACATAGTTTAAGCGTAATCAGAGTGACAAATCGCCACACAAATCGTGCAACATACAATCGGAAACTGACTTTTTAATTGTGTTTGTAGTAAATATGACAGTAGGTTGACTCAAAAAGACAGCAGAAGAGAGAAAAGGAGTGGTCATAAATGACCAGTATTCAAATAATACACTGTAGTAAACGTCAAAATTGCACCAAACTAAGTAAAGTCGTGTTTGTTTGTTTGTTCGTTTGTTTGCTTGCTTTACCGCACAATGCAACACATTCACGGCTTGAAAAAAAAAAGGAAGCGTGACCCTTTTCATGTTTCTGCCTTCGAAAGGGTCCCAATGACGAAATTTACTAGACAAATCAACCGCTATGAAAACGTGATTTGTAAACCCTAACAAAAAAGTCCTGTGGTACTCCCTGTGGTACTTGTCGGTACCACACAATGTACCACACACTTGTAATGTTACCACAGGAACTGTGTGGTACTGTACCACAGGCTTGTAGGGTACTCCCTGTAGTACTTGTCAGTACCACACAATGTACCACATAAATAAATGTTACCACAGGAACTGTGTGGTACTGTTTTACAGGCTCATGTGGTACTCCCTGTGGTACTGGTTGGTACCACACAATGTACCACACAAATATATGTTAACACAGAAACTGTGTGGTACTGTGTCACAGGCTCGTGTGGTACTCTGGGATGTACCACAGGGCAGTACCACAGGACATTACCACAGGAAAGTACCACAAGACAGTATACATACAAATTGTCCTGTGTTATTTTGGGACGTACCACAGGACAGTGCCAGAGGAAAGTACCACAGGATAGTACCACACGACTTGTCCTGTGGTATTTTGGGATGTACCACAGGACAGTACGACAGGGCAGTATCACAGTAAAGTACCACAGGATAGTACCACAGGACAGTACCACACGACTTGTCCTGTGGTATTTTGGGACATACCACAGGACAGTACCACAGGAATTGTCCTGTGGTATTTTGGGACGTACCACAGGACAGTACCACAGGACAGTACCACAGGATACTACCACAGGACAGTACCTCACGACTTGTCCTGTGGTATTTTGGGACGTACCACAGGACAGTACCACAGGGCAGTACCACAGGACAATACCACAGGGCAGTACCACAGGAAAGTACCACAGGATAGTACCACAGGACAGTACCACACGACTTGTCCTGTGGTATTTTGGGACGTACCACAGGACAGTACCACAGGGCAGTACCACAGGAAAGTACCACAGGATAGTACCACAGGACAGTACCACACGACTTGTCCTGTGGTATTTTGGGACATACCACAGGACAGTACCTCAGGAATTGTCCTGTGGTATTTTGGGACGTACCACAGGACAGTACCACAGGATATTACCACAGGACAGTACCTCACTACTTTTCCTGTGGTATTTTGGGACGTACCACAGGACAGTACCACAGGGCAGTACCACAGGACAGTACCACAGGAAAGTACCACAGGATAGTACCACAGGACAGTACCACACGACTTGTCCTGTGGTATTTTGGGGCATACCACAGGACAGTACCACAGGAATTGTCCTGTGGTATTTTGGGACGTACCACAGGGCAGTACCACAGGACAGTACCACAGGACAGTACCACACGACTTGTCCTGTGGTATTTTGGGACATACCACAGGACAGTACCACAGGAATTGTCCTGTGGTATTTTGGGACGTACCACAGGACAGTACCACAGGGCAGTACCACAGGACAGTACCACACGACTTGTCCTGTGGTATTTTGGGACGTACCACAGGACAGTACCACAGGGCAGTACCACAGGACAGTACCACAGGAAAGTACCACAGGATAGTACCACAGGACAGTACCACATGACTTGTCCTGTGGTATTTTGGGACGTACCACAGGACAGTACCACACGAATTGTCCTGTGGAATTTTGGGACGTACCACAGGACAGTACGAAAGGAATTCCTGTGGTAATTTTTTATGTATACCACAGGAGAGTACCACAGGAACTGTCCAAAATCCCACAAGAAAATCATAATATTGTGCTATTCCACACAGAAGTACCACACAGCAAATTATAATTCGTAAGTACCACAGAAAAATGCTACAGGATATTCTTTTTTTTTTCTTAACATTTTATACCAGAGGACTATCACATCAGGAGAATATCAAACAGCAGTACCACACAGGAGTACCACACAGGAAAATTGTAAGGCAGAATCAACTGAAATTTATAACAAAAATACAAACAAAAAAGCACATATTAATATTCCTCAATTAACTGATAGATGAGTTATGCTGTGAATCATAGCAATTGATTTGCCATTACTTATCCTGTCCTATACTCCTACAGTATTACCTATTTAGTGAAAGTGCTGATGTAAAGCATGAGAAATTTTATAAGGACTTCTGTGGTACTCCTGTGGTACTCCTGTGGTACAAATTTTTACATAGCTCATGAATATTCATAAAAAGCACTCTAGATTTTAGAAAATACATATATGACTTAAAAAGTCAAAGTATTAATGATGGAACTTACTTTGAACTTTATGAAAGATTGCCTAATTATGTTATGTTATTCCCAATATCATAGATATTGTTATGAAAGTGTAATTTCATATCTTGATAATAAAGCATAATCGAGTTAGTAACCATGCCTTAATGCTTTACGGATAGACGGCCATATATATATGTACTGATACGGTCGATGGCTACCTAGGAATAGTTATAGATCTATTATAGGACTAGATAGGCACTTGGCCATTAGACTCTCGTTTGAGGTTATATGTTAGGAGTAGGACAGGTTATTAAGTAGGGCCATGTTTGTCCTGAAATCCATCACTCACCTATCAGGAATACTCCTTGATATGTGGCTAAAATTCTCCCAGATTTTTTTTTTTTTCGATCTATCCTGTGTGGTACTCTCCTGTGGTGCCATGGAAATGCTGTGTGGTACTGCCCTGTGGTAATGCTGTGTGGTAATGATCGACCTGTGGTACTGTCCTGTGGTATTGTCCCAAAATACCACAGGACAGTTCCTGTGGTACTGTTCTGTGGTATTGTCCCAAAATACCACAGGACAGTTCCTGTGGTACTGTTCTGTGGTACTAGTCCTGTGGTACTGCCCTGTGGTACGTCCCAAAATACCACAGGAATTCCTTTGGTACTGCCCTGTGGTACGTCCCAAAATACCACAGGAATTCCTGTGGTACTGTTCTGTGGTACTGTTCTGTGGTACCGGTCCTGTGGTACTTTCCTGTGGTACTGCCCTGTGGTACGTCCCAAAATACCACAGGAATTCCTGTGGTACTGTCCTGTGGTATGTCCCAAAATACCACAGGACAATTCCTGTGGTACTGTCCTGTGGTACCGTCCTGTGGTAATTACCACAGGAGTACCACAGGACTTTTTCGTAAGGGAAGATGTGGAAAGTGCAACCCGCTCCCGTGACGTATACACACAGGCATAGCGTGTGGATGCCATTGAGTAATACGTGCACCATACACATGCAACCAGCAGCTTGTAATTATCGTGCCCGCCATCTTGAAAGACGTACTGGTAAACAAACCCGAGCAAAACGCATTGTGCATTCGGCTCCATGCACTGCCCGGTGCCCGGTGCCCGGTGCCCGGTGCCCGGGAAATTTGACTCTCTCAGAGAGCCAATCAGAAGCCGCTATGGTTGCTAGAGGCAGAGCTTAATCTCGATTGGCACCATTGTACGGATGGGTGATTCTCACCTCGCATCGCCGATGGGCATTGTTTTTGAGCATGAGGGAAATCTTCAAAGCCCGTTTTCTCGCAATTTTGTCAGGCCAACAAATCAAAAAGTGCGTTATATTTCGCTTTATATGACCACTTACAGTACCGGAAAATACAAGTGTTTTATATCAATGTAAAGCTTAGGAAATGGGCAACGTGATTCAATGAAAAAATGAATTTTCAAAATTCCCGACTTTTGCCTGAAACCGTTGTCGCCGGTCATTATTATGTCATTCTCTTGATGTTGCTGCCAGTAATTGCCAGCAGTTGCGCCCAGTGCGCCCACCCCCTAATTTCCTAAGCGAAAAAATGTAGCTATAAACGGCCGTTTTTACACTGTACAATGTCCAAATTTTCAAGCTCGCTTGCTTCGCTAGTTCGCATTTAATCGTCATGCCATTCTCCTGATGTTGCTGCCGGGTAATTGCCAGCAGTTGCGCCCGGTGCGCCCCCCTTAATTTTCAAAGCTAAAAAATATAGCTATATAAACAACAGTTTTTGGACTGTAAAATGTCAACATTTTCAAGCTAGCTCGCCCCGCTCGCTCGCATTTAATCGTTATGTCATTCTCCTGTTGTTGCTGCCAGTAATTGCCAGCAGTTGCGCCCGGCGCCCCCACCCCCTTAATTTCCTAAGCGAAAAAATATAGCTACAAACGGCCGTTTTTGGACTGTATAATGTCCAAATTTTCAAGCTCGCTTGCTTCGCTCGCTCGCATTAACCGTCATGCCATTCTCCCGATGTTGCTGCCGGGTAATTGCCAGCAATTGCGCCCGGTGCGCCTCCCCCACCCCCTTAATTTTCAAAGCGAAAAATATAGCTACAAACGGCAGTTTTTGGACAGTAAAATGTCTACAATTTCAAGCTCGCTCGCTTCGCTCGCTCGCATTTAATCGTTATGTCATTCTCCTGATGTTCCTGCCAGTAATTGCTAGCAGTTGCGCCCGGTGCTCCCCCACCCCCTCAATTTCCAGAGCAAAAAAAAATATATCTACAAACAGCCGTTTTTGGACTGTACAATGTCAAAATTTTCAAGCTCGCTTGCTTCGCTCGCTCGTATTTAACATTGTTTAATCGTCATGCCATTCTGATGTTGCTGCCAGTAATTGCCAGCAGTTGTGCCCGGTGCGCCGCCCCCCCCCCTTAATTTTCAAAGCGAAAAAAAAAGCTACAAACGGCAGTTTTGGGACCGTAAAATGTCAAAATTTCAAGCTCACTCGCTTCGCTCGCTCGAATTTAATCGTTACGTCATTCTCCTGATGTTGCTGCCAGTAATTGCCAGCAGTTGCGCCCGGTGCGCCCCACCCCCTTAATTTCCTAAGCGAAAAAATATAGCTACAAACAGCCGTTTTGGGACTGTACAATGTCAAAATTCATGATCGCGTTCATGATTTATTTTTGGCAAAATATTGTTCAATAATAATACATAAAATGTACTGCTATACCTTAAACATGTTGGACTGTTTCAAGTCGATAAAACACGCAAAAAATGCATCAAATTGCACCATTTACAACATCAATATGCAAAAAGTTCTCACTGTGGGAGGGGGAAAGCCCCCTCCCACACCCTCCCCCTTGCTCGCATCGCTCCCTCGCATGTAACCGCTCCCCCCCACCCCCCGAAGATCAAATCCTGGCTACGCCGGTGATAGGCCCCACTATTTAGTAGGCCTTCAGAGTGATGTCGCACAGGCGGACCAAGAGCTGAAATACCACCATGTAGTCATTCAATTATCTATGAATATTTCTTTTTCTTACTTGTTTTATGATACGAAAAAATCCCAAATCTCGCTCGTATTTAACATTGTTTAATCGTCATGCCATTCTCCTGATGTTGCTGCCAGTAATTGCCAGCAGTTGTGCCCGGTGCGCCCCCCCCCCCTTAATTTTCAAAGCGAAAAAAAAAGCTACAAACGGCAGTTTTGGACCGTAAATGTCAAGATTTTCAAGCTCACTCGCTTCGCTCGCTCGCATTTAATCGTTATGTCATTCTCCTGATGTTCCTGCCAGTAATTGCTAGCAGTTGCGCCCGGTGCTCCCCCACCCCCCCCCCCCCCCCCCAATTTCCAGAGCAAAAAAATATATCTACAAACAGCCGTTTTTGGACTGTACAATGTCAAAATTTTCAAGCTCGCTTGCTTCGCTCGCTCGTATTTAACATTGTTTAATCGTCATGCCATTCTCGATCCTGATGTTGCTGCCAGTAATTGCCAGCAGTTGTGCCCGGTGCGCCCCCCCCCTTAATTTTCAAAGCGAAAAAAAAAAAGCTACAAACGGCAGTTTTGGGACCGTAAAATGTCAAAATTTTCAAGCTCACTCGCTTCGCTCGCTCGCATTTAATCGTTACGTCATTCTCCTGATGTTGCTGCCAGTAATTGCCAGCAGTTGCGCCCGGTGCGCCCCACCCCCTTAATTTCCTAAGCGAAAAAATATAGCTACAAACAGCCGTTTTGGGACTGTACAATGTCAAAATTCATGATCGCGTTCATGATTTTATTTTAGGCAAAATATTGTTCAATAATAATACATAAAATGTACTGCTATACCTTAAACATGTTGGACTGTTTCAAGTCGATAAAACACGCAAAAAAATGCATCAAATTGCACCATTTACAACATCAATATGCAAAAAGTTCTCACTGTGGGAGGGGGAAAGCCCCCTCCCACACCCTCCCCCCTTGCTCGCATCGCTCCCTCGCATCTAACCCCCCCCCCCCCCCCCCGAAGATCAAATCCTGGCTACGCCGGTGATAGGCCCACTATTTAGTAGGCCTTCAGAGTGATGTCGCACAGGCGGACCAAGAGCTGAAATACCACCATGTAGTCATTCAATTATCTATGAATATTTCTTTTTCTTACTTGTTTTATGATAGGAAAAAATCCCAAATCTCACCAAAAGTGTGCACCAGATCGCTGAATTTCAGGTCTGAAAATGTCAAATTTTCCTCGTGTGGAATACCCCCCTCCCACACCCTCCAACCGCTAGGCCGCTCCGCTCCCTCGCACAGATATTTAAACTCAAAGTCCCTCCCCCACCCCCCATCATTAAAACGGAACGATGCCCCTGGGATGATTGCTTTATTGACTTAAATCAAAAAAATTGAAGAATACAATCAATAACTACAGGAAAATATCCACTGCGTTATTACATACAAAGAAATGGATATCCATATTAGCATTTTATTGAATTTATTTGGCCATTATTCAGGGCTGCGCTACGTTTTTGAAAGGGGGGGGGGGGAGGGGTGTCAAAATCGCCTGTCAGTCAAGAAGAAAGAACAACACAAGACAAGAGAAACAACAACAAAAAAGTCTTCATACTTTTAAGGTCCGATTTCCCGCCGAAAGTCGGCTGACAACCAAAAACAAACAAACAAACAAACAAACAAAAACAAGAACAAAAAGTCTTCATATTTTTGCTGCCACTACCCTCCCACTTTGCATGGAAAAGAGTGGGACATTGATCCCTGTACATAAAGTGTGTGTGTGTGTGTGTGGGGGGGGGGGGGGGGGGGGGCAAGCTTCCCCCCCCCCCCCCCCCCCCCAAGGGCTGCGCCGGTCCGGTTATGGGCTTGTAATTGTGGTGATGGTGACTATCGCCGATCATCGCCCCACTCCTCAGTACGGATTTACGCCGTTGGGTCATACAATAGAAAAATGTTGATTTTATTTTTCTTAATAAAGCAATTATGCAAATTTATGCATGAAATCATATTTTCACCTATAACTCCATCAAAATGAATGAAGGATTGCTAAATTTTTGTGTCAGAGTTCAAGATGCATCAAACAATTTTCTTGAAAAAAATAGTGCAATCAAAATCAGTTTCTTTTGTTTTTTGTTTTGTTAATTTCTTATGTATTCTATTGTGTTTTGACCTTTTGTTTTCTATTGTTTTTTTTGCCAAAATTTGTTGCAGGCACTTTTTCAAGCTTATCTACATTAGAATTGATTAATTTCAATGTTCAAAAGTTGAAATAATCTAATTTATATCAATTAAAAAAGAAACAATTTGCATTGGATTTGCACACGAAATCATGAATTTGAGCTGTTTTTGGGCTGACACGCATATGCAAAACATTGCGTAACTTCAGAACAGTGTACCCGGACGTCGCAAATTTGGTCTCAACATATGCGGGAGACTTCAATGAAAAAGTCATGAAACAACGCGGCAAAATCTATGAGCGTTACGGAATCGCGGCGCGAAATGTCGAGGGGGGGGGGGGGGGTCAATCAGTTAAAATAGAGTTAAAACATCAAAAGACTGTGAATGACTGGTAATTCTCACTCCCATATAACGTTGAAATTCAGTAAGAGAGCAATAACAATTAGTAATACCCTCTCCTGGGACCTGAAATGGAGGTCATTAACAGGGCAAGCCCCCGGGGTAGATCTGCTATGAGGTATTCAAGGCATTCACTATAAGTAAATCATAAGATCTATTATCTAAGCTTGAGTGCTCTTCCAAGGATCACATCAGTGTTTGGAATCAAGTATTGTGGTAAAAATAGCTTTATATCTGACCGTCGAGGAAGGGGCTCGACTTTATGCACTAGTACCGAACTCAAAACCCATCGAGGACGGACTGATTTTTGCTAAAGTGTATACCACGCATTTCCCATAGACACCTGCCCGAGCATTCTTGGGACTCGTCTTCAAGGGGTTGACAGCACCCTGATTGACAATTGAAGAATGGAAGCCATCTCAAATAATTTTCCTGCATTTGCTTTCGAAAAGGAATTGTCCCTAAACAAATTTTACACGGATTCACTTAATTCTTTACAGTTTCAGAAAAGCACACTCTCTTAATTTGTTCCAGACATATGTTGCGGGTAATTATAACCTTATTCCTCCTGTGTTCTAAAAAGAGAAAGGTTAAGTGCGCTCTATGCTGGGAATATTGAATATACTCTATTTAATTCTATTCATATTTTTATTATTCCCATACTGTGACATAAATTGTGGTAGCTTTCTCAATTCTCATTGATGGCATTTCGATTTTTTTTTGTTTTAATTGAATGTTTGGTTGTTGTTTTTTTTCTTCAAATTTGTAACTTGAACGGATTGTCCATTTCCCTTAAACTTCACAGAATGTTTCTACACGGTACTAACATAAGAGCGTTCACTGAATCCACACATTCACTTGGGGTACAATTTCCCTTAAAGTTGAAAGACATCATACAAGAGTTGTAGCCAAGACTCTAAAAACAGAATAATACTCACATGTACTCTCCTTCATTCTCGTCTGCGTTTGAACGTGGATGTGAAGATTTCAGATAAATTCTTCTGACTGAACCATAATAGAGCATACCTCAAGTCCCACTTGTGTCAAATGTAACGGTGTATACTTGCCATTATCAAGATGAGGTTAATACACATACCACTGCAAACTGAAGAAAAACTGATCTGCTTCCATGTGATTATTTGCAAATTGAGATTTAATGCATCAACAAGATCATAAAATGGTCAAATGCAAGACGTGTGGGAATATGTACTTCATCTTACTTCATCAATTGTGAAATGAATGACTTTTCTTGCACAGTGATTCCTTGTACATACAATCATTGTTGTCATCATTTCAGTATCAATAATCATTAACATCAATGATGACAACAAGAAATAATTAAGGGAATTTTTGTTTTGTGGAGTGAGTGTAGTTACAGAGACTTTCTTTTGCTGTCCCTCTCCATGAATAAGATGTACATTTGATAACTATCATTATGAACACCAAATTACAGAGAAGGAACAACCCAGGAATTTGAACCCGTGTCACAACTTATTTTCTTTCTTTTTTGGGGGGTCATATAAGACAATGAGAATCATCCCTCACACATGATATAGGGTATCATTCTTTCATAGATTTTCTTCCCATTAGAAGCAATTAACATTTTATGCATGGTACTTGTATTAAAATCTCTGCAGCCTCACCTAGCAACATACACTAAAGCACCCTCATAAAACAATCTTACCCATTTCAATCACAATGCACTGTAGTAAGAAAGTTTGCTAACAATGGTGATAAATACTGGACCTATAATTGTCGGTAAATCTGAGCCTCAGTGCCTCATGAAGTGTAACAAACCATACAGCATGCATAATCAGAGATAGATCTTCATCTCTTCTATGAGCTGCAATGGAGCCATTTCATGTTGGGATTCATTTCTATGGGTCTCTCAATTTAACAATATGAATCACAGTGACAATGTTTTGACCCTTACCCAGTACAGCCACATAACTCAGTGTTACCAGTAAGCAGCACTATGAAAAGGTCAAGAAACCTTTTATGGAAAGCTCCAAGCCCGACCAAGTTTTTAGTTGATGGAAGTCATAGAAGTGCAGCAAAGTAAATACTTATAATCAGCATCATTGTCCTTACTCTGTCTGTGTCAATTCACTATACAGTGGACTCCCGTTATAACGAAGTCCTCGGGACCGGCAGTTTTCTTTCGTTATATCGGAATTTCGTTATAACCGAACAAATAAACAATAGAAATACATAGAGTGGATGTCATTGCAGCCCAAATTTTTACTTCGTTATAACCGGAATTTCGTTATAACCGTGTTCGTTATAACGGGAGTGCACTGTATCAAGGGAGTGCAAGAGATCGCACCGAGGGGCAACCCCCTCCCCCTCCCCACCCTTCCCCTACCGATTCCATGCACACATCTCTCACGATGCAACTTGCAAGAAATTATCACCAATTATTTGATGAAACAGTCAAATAGCTGCAGTAAGTTTTCCAAAGATGAATAAGGATCGACGACCTTGAAGCCATAGCACTACACACAACACTGTAAACATGGACATTTTCGCTGTGTTGAAATTTTCGTGCAATCAGAAACCAGCGCAAAAATATCCAATTTTAGGGTACATCATACAAGTAACTTTGCCACTGGTCCTCATTGGCAATTATAAACAGCATCATAATTAGCCATGGCCACAAACAGGGGCGGATCCAGGAATTCCATAAAGAGTGGGCGCGTTTACAAAATTAAAGGGGGGGGGCGCACGCAACCCTCCCCCATTTTTTTCTCTTTATTTCTTTTGTTTCAACAAAAAATAAAGGGGGGGGGCGTGCGCCGGTTGCGGTCCTCCCTTGATCCGCCACTGACAAATCCATGCATGCAATGTCCGCCAACACCAAGGGCTGGACAACACCACTCCACACAGGTGCCTTAATTTTGAATATCTTAAGAGGTCACCTTCAGGATGTCAAAAGTCAGACTCACTTCCATTTTTTTTTTTCACTCAACCCTGATAACATCACAGAACCATCAAACATCACGTTGCCATAGTTTTCAATGGTATCTAGATCTATTCACAATCTCATCTTGTAGTCACAGGAGTTAGAAAGAGTATCAAAAGAGCCGGTGGAGTTGAGGTGACTACACTCTACACACGCACTCTTGATTCGGTCCGGACTTTCTTCACTGTCCTTTCATGCCAGACGACATTCGCTGTGATCGTGTCATTTTATCCTCAGAAGGCTTTCTTGGCGTACTTGGCCTTCAGTGCAGTTTGCATCTCCTGGAGGGGGTGCTTCATCTCGCTCGGGGCATGCGGGATGCCGACAGCGCGCCGGATGGCTGGTGTTCTCAGGAGGGCCAACTGTCCGAGACCAATGGTACTGGATACCAACCAGTAAAAGCTCACAGCCTGCAGTGGATGGAAAACAATGAATTTGTATTTAACTTACTTTTGGCTGCTTCATTCCACTACTCAAAATGAGTGCCTATGCCTATAGCCTCTTTGACCTGTCATAACTTAAATCACCACATCCTGACCCCACAAGGCATTAATACAGAACTAGATTTAGAACTGCACTCCATTCATCCACTACAATTATCTACATCATAATATTGAACTGAGGCAACTTCAAACAAACATAATGACATGGTTTTATCCTGAAGGATCAAAACTGCGTTTCTCCCCAGCTTAAAACAATCCATAGAATTACTAACGAAACTGAAGGCTACAAAGGGCAAACCTTAATCTTTTAAAAGCATTAGAAATGTTCCGAATTTTCCACTGCACATAATATGCACACACACACACACACACAAACACACAAAAACCATGACACAACACAAAAAGGGGTTTCTTTTAATATGACAGTCGTAACAGTATCTTTTTTTCAACTACAATAAAAGAGAATCCAACTCTGATGTCTGTCTTGAAAACTCATATTCCATTGAATATATTTTGTTTTCTTTTTGATTTTTTTTTTTTCATTTTCTCTAAAACAAAATTAACTACCTGCTATTCTCTGTGCAGTAACTGAACCTGCTATGTGTAATGTGTAACTGTTGTGTTACAGGTATGTATTCGCACAGGCCATTACTGAGCCTTTCATATTTGAAGTAAGCGCATTGGTAGTCACATCAATTTTCTAAAAAAACAATCATTCCCCCAACTCCCCCCCCCCCCCCCACGAAAAAAAAAGAAAAGAAAAAAAGTCGGAAAATGAAATCAGCCATTAAAGGGAAATGACAGAACAGCATAAGAAACAAAAGAATACTGAAAACAGCACAGAAAATTGCTCAGTTCACTTTTGGGCTGCATTACATGAACAGTGTACAAATTCCACAACTGGTGGCTATATGGTGGACAAATCTCAAGTGAAACTCACAGCCGGCATCAGAGCAGCTGCTGGTATAGACCCGACGGCTACAACCCTGAAAACATTCTGCAGATAGTGCTGAGTACGTGTGAGTGGTCCTCTTCTAAGAGCCGACAGCTGAAGAGAAAAGAGTACATCATCAGGAACATCACACAGCCTAGAGTTCACTCTTTTAACCCATTGAGGATGGGCTGATTTTTTTTACTACAACACAAATTTCCCATAGACACTTGCCTGAATACAGTCAAACCTGCCTTGGGGGCCACCTATCTCTAGCGGCCACCTCTCTATAGCTGCCACTGAAAAATCCCCCCGAGAGAAAGGCCCTGTTATTAAAGACTCTGTGTATAGCGGCCACCTGTCTAACGTGGCCAGCGGCCACAAATTTTGTTTCCCGCGGTAGATTCTAACCTGTCTATAGCGGCCACAGAGTTCAGTTCAAGTTCAAGTTTATCTAACCAATTCATTGAACATTTGACATTTTACAAAAAGATACAGCATTAAGAATAATGAATGGTTTGGGACCCCAAAAGAAGCAGAGCTTGTAAAAAAAAAGGGGTCCCGGATAAACATATAAAACAAAACATACTAAAGTTTTAAACATATTAACAAGAAGTATAATAGTAACATATTTACATAGGACAGATGCAACACAAGGACAGATGCAACAGAAGCACACACACACACACACACACACACACATTCAATCACACAAACACGTGTCACAAAAACGCTCATGCACATACATGTAGTTCACATGAAATTGCAGAAAGATACTTTAGATTTTACTATACTTTTAAATTCAGCTTCCCTGATCAATTCTTGTTTTACAAATTTCCCTCAAGATAAATGCGACATGTACGTTTAAAGTTGGATAGTGTTGAGGCTGACCTAATTCTCAACGGCAAATTATTCCATTCTCTAATACAAACATATACAAATGAATTTTGGGCAGTTTGAGTTCTTACAAAGGGTTGATGAATGAGATTACTTTTACGCGTATTATAAGCATGAACGGTAGAATTTAACACAAACGCATCCTTCATGAAAGATTTTGGATCACCTTGTGTCTTAAACATAAAAATCAAGCAACTCAAGATAACTAATTTTTCAAATGGCAAAATATGAAGTTGAATAAACAATGGCACACTTGGACTTCTATAGTTTGAATTTGTAATATACCTTACAGCTTTTTTCTGAAGAACAATCAACTTATCTATATGAGTCTTATAAGTATTTCCCCAAGCTACATTACAGTGCATTAAATGAGGCATAACTATGGCATTATACAGAGTAATTAAGGTTTCTTTTGGTAAATAGAGACGTAACTTGGATAAGATACCAACACTACGAGAAACTCAGCGTGTTTTTCTGATTTGTGGCTGTTCCAGTTTTTCATGGGCAACGTTAAGTGATCACCACCGCTGCATTCATCAATTATTCAGTCATAATAATGCGCTAGTGTTAAGCCTTCTTCACGACTGTATAATATGCTACTGTGCACAATTTCATAAACAAGGGCATTGTTCAATGCATGAAACACACATGTGCATACGTATGCATGTAGCCTACATCAGGGCTCGACACTAACTTTTTTGTTTGGTGGCCCGACTGGGCCACCGAAATCCTCAATTTCAAATTTTTGGTGGCCCGAGAGAAAAATTTGGTGGCCCCGAAAAAAAAAACCAATTAAAAAACATTAAAAGTCCTGTTTTTTTTAATGAGTCAAATATCTAAGATTTATCCAGTCGTAGTAAGAATTGGAAGTTGGACATACATCTACTCATAAATAAACCTCAACAAACTCGCAACACTCACTCTCAGGCACTCATTCAGTCCTTTTCATCCATCCTTTAAACAAATATAACTGCTAATTTCCGGCGCAAAAAGTTACGAATTAATTGACGTACTTTTCAAAAAATTTTGGTGGCCCGAGGCGGGCCACCAAATTTGCCCTTTTTGGAAATTTGGTGGCCCGACTTTCAATTTTGGTGGCCCCGGGCCACCGGGCCACCGTTAGTGTCGAGCCCTGCACATGTACACTAAGTACTTATAGATGTATACAACAATAATACATGTACGTGCACATGTATAGGCAATTCACACATATAGTTGGATAACCTGTCTATAGCAGCCACCTGTCTATAATGGCCACTATTTCCGTTTCCCTTGGGTGGCCGCTATAGACAGGTTTGACTGTATACTCGGAACTTGTCCTCAACAGGTTAAGAAACCAGTAACCTAATGATTGTGTTCACATACAACATAGCGTGTAGAGTGCTACCCGATGTATCTAAAACAACTACATCTTTCAAGGACAAAAAGGGCATCAGATCGACATGATGATTAGCGCTTAAGTTGTGCTTGAAATGACCATAAAATGAGGGAGATGTAGATTTGGTTATTGTGCTAAAAATACCTTCAAAATGATTCTCAAGGCCTCTTCATGCCAGTACTTAACACACACAAAAAAAATATTGTAAATGATACTTGAGATTGATTGGAGTCAAGATAGCAAAGAAAAAAGGCACAATAAAATAATGTAGCTCACTTATACGTACGAACCCCCTCCATAAGCGCAAATATTATCATAATAGCTAGGTTTCTGGCTCCTCTCTAAATGCAACTGTTTGTGATTCTCTCTCTATATGTAAATATTTTTGGTAACACAATGAAAAAGCTGCTTTCCGAGAGAATTGAGGCTTAACAGCTTTTGAAATTGTTTAGAAGCAGGTTATCATACTGCTATGGCAGCTGGTATGCCTCCACTATATCGCATTAGTCTCCAAATAGGTCTACAGTACACCTTGATAATGTGCAATATCAGCTTCACACGATGGGCAAGAACTTGTAGAAATGACATGTTTGAAAATCTGATGGCATGTACCACCTCAAAATGTGTTGGTGGTTATACATTCCTTGGACAAAGTTTTACAGATGGCAATATTGTTTCAGCGGGCAATTTTGGGGGAATTCTAAAGACCCAGCAGCCCGGGTATTCAAGGAAGGACCAATTTGCTCACAATATGAACCTATGCTAAGTAGCACCACATCTATCCGCTCACTAAAATCGTATATCAGAAAGATATAGGAGCTGTCATATACTGCCTGTAAAAAGGTATTGAGCTGACATCATCCCTTTCCAGTCCTCAGTGGAAATCAATGAGAGAAAACTATGGATTTCTTTAAACTTCAAAGAAGAAAAACACAAACTAATGACAGAAAAGAACATTCCCCCACATGTAAATGTTTAGAATTTATTAAAAGCTTTTTTTTTTTTCACTGTAAGTGTAGATGGCCATTGCATAGGAAATATAAGTACAGGTGTATAAGTATGATAATTTGTATATTTTCTTTTTTATTCTAATGGTTTAATGTGTAGTAGCAGTGGCAAGCTATCATATAATGTGGACAATAGCAAATCCTGATATCTTTCTCTTGATGACTAAATAATATTTAGCCATAGAGATTTTTCCTTTATTCCACCCCCACCCCATAATGATTTAAGTGTATTTCAACTCGACAGCAGTTTTCTCCCTGTAATAGTATAATAAGGTCACATCACTTCAAAATGTCATCACAAGACTTGCCATACCTCAACTAAAGTGATGTTGACGATGCCCAGTAAGACAGCAAGAGCCATGTCTGTCTGCATGAGATCCGTGAACCAGAGCACGCCCTCTGTGGCCAATGCCGGTAGAACATCTATGTCCAATTCTGGTTTGATAAGGGTATCACAAGGAGGTATTCGTAGTGACACACAATGAGCAGCTAGCATTACCTAATTTCAACCAAAGTCCTTCACTGCATTCAATCACATTTGCATACTTGCAACATGTAACACTATTATGGTAAAGCTGTTACCCAACTACATACCCTGCTTTTAAAACCAACATTTTTTTTTCTTAGAAATGCTATAGCTACTTGTATGTAAGATTGGTATCTATAATTTAAAGGACAATATACCTTCATATACATGTGGATTAAGTGGATGCAGCAATATTATTAGAACACACAAGTGAAAGTCTTGGGAAAATCAGACAATCCATTCAAAAGTTATGGATTTTTAAGTTATCTGTGCAGTCACTGCTGGATGAGGAAGACTACTTCAGTCTATGATGTCACATTTGTACAATGATATAAGGAAAATGTAAAGAGAATTTCACAATTTTTTTTTTAAGTGCACATTTCCTAACTCTGTCACTGATGTATGTTAAGGGTAATATTATTCCCCCTGCCCTCTGAAAGAGGCAAGTCAAGTGTTCTTTTATTGTACGAGAAAAGTGAGAATATGCTGCATTTTCTTTACATGTTCTTTATATTGTTGTACACATGTGACATCACAAGCTGTAGTAGTCTTCTCATCCAGCAGTAAGTGAGCAGAAACTTCAAAAATTCATAACTTTTGAATGGGTTGTCCAATTTTACTCAAACTCTCACCAATGTGTTCTACTAATGTTGCTCCATTCACTCAATCCACATGCCTATGAAGGTGGGCTTGTCCTTTAAACTGAACGACTGTGCAAGTGACAAAATGTGATATTTGACAATGCTGGGTGAGCATCATTAACAGAACAGGTATTGTTTTTTTATTTGTATATCAGTGATCATGCTGTGATAGCAATGATACACAATACTATTGCACTCATGGATAGCACTAATCAATGTCTCTTCCTATCTATACTAGCCTGCAGTCATATTAATAGAGTGTGAACAAAGCCAAGAAATACTGGAAATTATTTTCTCATGTTGTGACTGGACTTCAAAGGCACGTATGAGCCTCAAAGAAACAATTAAAAAATCACAGGTCATGCATGATCTGTCAATGACACTTATAGTTCTTCATTCACTTATTCATTCACTTTTTCTTGGATGAAGCATTAACGAAAGTACAATATACTTCACTTAGTGAATGTGTCTTCTGATGTAGGAAATGATTTTCATGTGAGGATTCTCACTGCTTCTGAAAGGAACAATTTCTATTCTTTGCACACACAAAAAATAAATAATAAATTATCTTCCTTACTCTGTGTTCGGGATAGGTGAAAGATTATCTAAACTATGCCTTGTAAGTGATGCTGCACCTGTGGAAAATAAGTCAGGTTGCTTTCCAGTCATCTGCCCAATGGCCGTTGTCATGGAGAGCCAGATGCCTGCTTGCCAGAACGGGAGGTATGTCAGCTTGTGGGAGCTGCAGCGATTCCGAAAATGAATGTTGGACACCACCAGTCGCACCTGCGTCAGCAAAAGGGTTTAAAGCAATTTGTCAGTCGCAGTCACTTACTGGATGTGGGCCCTATTTCATGAATTCATCACATAAAATTCTTTAAATGAATCTCAAAATGGCCAAAGTCGCTCATGGATAGCTATAAGAAACTTTCAAATCCATTTCATGACATATCTTGTAAGTGTGTTTATGAGAAAAAAGAGAAAGAAGTGAGCCTTTCATGTATGAGCAAAAGTCTCTCACAAGACTTTCATGAAACAAACCCCTTGATCACAAGTAATACAGGAGGTCAAGGGGGAGGGGAATGGACCCATATCAGGTCTGGTGCAACCATCTTCTTTTTTTTCCCCTCTTTTTAAATATAATACATAGGAATACATAAGGTCTAACAACCTGGGGTCTTTCACTTTTTAACCCTGGAAGTGGCACCAGCAAAATGTTGTTAAGCTTTTATTGTTTTTGCTTTCAAGCCGATTAACCCTAGAAGTTGTATCAGAAAACTGCCGCTGAAGGCCTTTTTTTGTTTTGTTTTGTTTTGGTTTTTTGCTTGTTAGCTGATGAAAAATTTTAGAAAAATGTTCATGAAAACAATTAATATCAACACTGAATATATACATGCATATATATAAAAGACCTCATTTCAAATATTCTATACAAATAACTTTTGAGTGAATTTGGACATATCAGTTTTTTGAGCTGATGTCAAATCTCTGTGCATTGCTTGAAATTAAACACCAGTGCCATTCTGATAGTGAATAACCTACACCTCATATCTATACTAAACAAGAGACCCGCGGGTCTAGTGCTCACCTGAGTATCGCAAGTTCACCTTTCACGCAGTCACTAATCTAAATTATTCACAGCTCTACCAAAATTTGACGAGGCATTCTCAAGTGGAAGATGAAAATGTACAATAAGGGTCCAATTTTTCAAGATTCCTTAATTTGGGGGAATTGGGGCCCCCTGGGGCCCTCTGGGTGGGGCATGGTGCCCAGTTTGATAAATTGAGATCCTGACCACCTAGGGATGCTACCTGCCAAGTTTGACAAAAATCCATCATGAGGTTTTCAGGAAGAAGATGAAAATGTACAATTCAGGCCCCCATTTGGACCCTTCCAACCACCCCCTCCCCCCTACCCCCAAGAGGGGCACCCCTGGATCTCCTATGAACAAACTTGAAACTACAGTCATTAATGTACTCACTCATAGTATTATCTCAGCTCTATAACTTCTGATTCTAGAGAAGATTTTTAAAGATTCCTTCATTTGGGGGGTTTGGGCCCCCTGGGGGCCCCCTGGGCGGGGCATGGTGCCCATTTTAACAAATTGAGATCCTAACCCCCTAGGAATGCTACCTGCCAAGTTTGGTGAAAATGGGTCATGGGGTTCTCAAGAAGAAGATAAAAATGTACAATTTAGGCCCCATTAGGACCCCTCCTCACCCCCACCCCCCCCCCCCCCTGGGTCCCAAGGGGGGCACCCCTGATTCTGCCATGAACAAACTTGAAACTACAGTCATCAATGTGCTAACTCATAGTATTAACCTAGCTCTATCACTTCTGGTTCTAGAGAAGAAGGTTTTTGCGGATTCCTTAATTTTGGGGGGTTTGGGCCCCCTGGGGGCCCCCTGGGTGGGTCATGGTGCCCATTTTAACAAATGGAGTTCCTAACCCCCTAGGGATGCTACCTGCCAAGTTTGGTGAAAATGGGTCATGGAGTTCTCAAGAAGAAGATGAAAATGTACAATTTAGGCCCCATTAGAACCCTTCCCCACCCCCCTCCCCTGGGTCCCAAGGGGGGCACCCCTGATTCTGCCATGAACAAACTTGAAACTACAGTCATCAATGTACTAACTCATAGTATTAACTTCGCTCTATCACTTCTGGTTCTAGAGAAGAAGATTTTTACAGATTCCTTAATTTTGGGGGGTTTGGGCCCCCCTGGGGGCCCCCTGGGTGGGGCATGGTGCCCATTTTAACAAATTGAGTTCCTAACCCCCTAGGGATGCTACCTGCCAAGTTTGATGAAAATCGGTCATGGGGTTTTCAAGAAGAAGATGAAAATGTAAAAAGTTTACGCACGACGGACGACGGACGACGGACGACGGACGACGGACGACGGACGACGGACGACGCACGACGCACGACGGACGCCGGACGAAGGGCGATCGCAATAGCTCACTTGAGCCTTTGGCTCAGGTGAGCTAAAAAACAAACTTTGTCAGATATCAATAACTATTATTTTGTGGCCTTTGTTTTCGCAAAATCTTTGTAGTATGGGGATTACCAGATCATATTCCAAACGGACATGTACAATTGCGATTAAGCGTTCTCATAGAGCAGAGTTGGCTAGCATTTAAAATCTGTAAACCAGATACTGTAAACGTCAATATTTTCGCGCGATTAATTTTTCGCGCTGAGCGGCTCGAAAACGTATTCGCGGGTTCTTAAATTCGCGCTCCGCAGCAGGTTACTTTACGGTAGTACACATTCACTTCTTTCATCCAAAGCCTCTGCTACATAGCTTGCTATGCCAGCGTACGACAAGCGACGTAGCGAGCGGCTCGACTGCGAGTACAAGCACTCAAATACGTAGTACAGCTGTGACTGTAGTACCGTAGTCACGGGGGAATGTAGCATCGGTGCGTGCGGTGCACACATACATGCTACAGTACACAGCAATCTATCGTCTCTTCGCACAGTACTAGTAGCGTAAACATGCCTGTACATTGTACTACGTAGCAGTATCATCGATGAAGTGCACACAATTTATCCCGTTCAAAATGTGCATAGAAAATTGTGAAGATATATTCGCGCGTTTTTGAATTCGCGCTAGCCGAACGTAGCGCGAAATCCGCGAAAATTTCCACGTTTACAGTATTTGTTTGTCCAGACAAGTGTATCTCTTTCCATATGGGGCAATGTACCTGGATGATACCATTTGCTGAAAATGCTTGTCAGCCAGACTAACCCATAAAAAAAAAGGTACGATTGTATTGTTTGTATAATCTTTTGCCTTCTTTGAAATAGGTGTTTTGTTTGTTTGTTTGTTTGTTTTTTGTGTGTGTATGTGCGTGCACATGTGGGATAATATGATTCGCACTAGTTTGCATTTTGCCACAAGTGGGACGAAAAATAATTAGCATACCTCTTTGTGGTTCCATCACATGTAACATTTCCATTACATGACCTAAACACAGTAAGTTTAGAGCTTTGCTTCATACTGCAGAGGACAGCATGATAACTCACCACATTTCCAGGTTGTCCTACTGGGCTAGTAAAGGAGCTTACATATTGAAAGAGCTGATTTGCTAATCTGATTTGATGTATAATTTAAAGAGAGATATACGCGTAACTGTGATGCTTTCGATTATTGATCCCTTTAGCTCAAGCTGCTTGCAGATTTGCTGATCTGATTTGATGCTTGATTTAAAGAGAGAGAAATATGCATAATTGTAGTATTTACTACTACTGCTCCCTTCTAAAAGCTCAAACTGTTTGCACAGGAAATAGTTTGACCTCACCTCATTACTGAAAGCTTTGGCCATCTTCCGCTGGGACCAACCCTCTTCCTTGGCCATGATTGCCAACTGCTGTTTGATCTGCTCCACATAGGCATTGATCAGCGGCTGCGCATTTTCTATCCGTGCCAGAATGCGTTGCTGCCAGACGGTGAACGGGAACACGATGGCACCACGGAAGAGCAGTGTCGTGGCAAGGATGGTGAGCCACCACGGTAGCCCTGCAGTATCATGGATGTATTCCAGGAACTCATAACACTTCTCCGTCGGTGTTGGGATGTACATTGTGTTCCCCTCGGAGACGGATACTCCAATTGAAAATGCAGCAACCTGCTCGAGGTAAAGAGAGCCCCTCGAACTTTGTAACAGTCCTGTGCTGGTGCATCCCAGAAGTGCTGAGCGATAAAAGGGCGGTAGACCACTCTTAATACCACATTTAGTGTGTTCTAGAGCATGCCAAGCTACTTTGACATGAGAATGTGTTCCAATACTGTTCTTGACCTGGTGGTCGACGTTCCTCCCTTTTTGTCGACACGCAGCACATGACCTCGTCAGCTGGGAATACACGGCAAACCTGCTTCTCGTTATACATGACAACTGCAGATAGAGTAGTTCAAAAGAGATTTTTTTTTTTTAAATGTAACTGTGCATCACAAAACAAACAAAAAGTTGCATGCACTGATTTTGTGCGAGGATTGAAAATAGGTGAAATGGGTCAACCTATGACTTTTTCAAATTTTCCTGAAAGATCAAGTCTTCTTCTACATCATGCTAAAATTTGGGATCATAAAACGAACATGAAAGTGTGTGGTTTTTTTTGGCAGTTTATCTTAAATGTTTTTTCATTAGAATAGTGTGATTAGTGTGTCCTTATGAGTCCCCTTTGTATTTCTTAAAAACCCTGTACACACTCTTCACTTTCAACTCAAATAACTTTAGGAAGGATAATGGACAGAATGTGTTACTAAAGCATGCTCAATTTCAACTTAATCTGATAACTCTTCATTGCTGTTCCTCCTGTAGTTTACATCCTGGTTTTTTTTTGTGTTTTTGCATTTTTTTTTTTTGTCGCATTCATAGCACAGATAGCACGGCTTGGTAAAGATTGAACACTTGAATAGACCCTGTGCTTCAGAGCCTCTTTTGTCAGTTCACACTTTTCCTGCACGTGTGCTATCTTTGCAACATTTAGATATGTTAGAAGAGCCCATTTGATATGTGTTATACATCATTTTAAAGCTTAAAGTTTGCTCTTTAAGAATATACTCTTAAGTAAAAATCCATATCTGGTGACTTTTTGTTGGTTTTGTGATGCAGGGTCACACATATATATTGAACATTGATCTTACTTACATGTCATCTGAAACTACAATGTATGTTTGCTTACAAGTCGCATAAACTTTAAATTTACTCTGCGGCCACTCTATTGAAGTTTTATATTTCATTTCTTTATTACATTGCAAGTAAATTTTCTAGTAATGGGAGAGTTAAGTGGACACGTGGATGGCTGTATCAATGTTTCCTTTCCATTCCTACATTTAACATTACATATGACTGCAGTGACAGTTCGAGTTTTAGTTGCAACCGCTAATAGGCCTTTTGTTTTGTGTTAATTAGCATTCAAGTACTCCTCAGCACGAGTTCATTGATACTAATTGTGAAGTGTTTTTTATTATCATTATTTTTTTTCATTAGCATTCATCATCAATTTGACAGAAGACTTCTGGTAGCGCGGTGTTCACTAGCAAATCCTGTCTGTCAAAAAAGTTTAAAAGCAGTAATTCCAAAACTATGTAAATGTGTACTCATGAGGAATTTATTTCATAATTCTGTGCTCAGATTCTACTGCTGGATTCTACCACAAAACAAGTATTTTTTAAAACTGTTTGTGACAGATCTCAGGACAATGGTAAGAAAAAGCAGTTTCCCTTGTTTAATACTGCCATGTTCTGATTTAAAGGATTTTTAATTTGTGTTTATGAAATTGATGTACACATTTTTTGTTTTGTTTTTTCAACTGAGTGAAAACTATGGGGACAATGCATGCTTAGAAAGTTACCTGAGAAGATCCTGACAAAGTTCTAAGGAGAAGTGAGCTTGCTGAAAGGGAACATATGGTTGCCATGATGTGCACCTCATCTGCAAAATAAAAGAACACATTGCAAGTGCTATTCTGACAATAGTTCAATCTGGCAACATCTTAAATTTGAAACAAGATTGGTACTTTAAAAGACATTCAATTGCTAGCACGACCTTTCATTTCTTGAGCACCTGATTGCAAATTTGTTGTCACTGCAATCTCAATAACAAGTTTTCATATTGTCCCGTTAAATCTACAGTATTTGAGAGAAATATGACACAAATTTTAAAACTTTTTGACTATGCAAATATACTATGTAATACCAGTACAACTAATAGGAAATCATTATGGTACAAATGTGTATGTTGAATCGTGGTTATAAAATAAATTGAGATTCTGGAGTATGGACAAGATAGGAAAGACATTGATTATTTTATTTCGTAAAATTGTGTCCGGAATTATAATGCGATTCTTCACCATGCTAAAAGATAACTTTTTGTAGAGGTGTTTACCACTCGAAGTCTATTTTCCAAAAATCAGAGGCCTACAATACATACCGAGTACGGTAGGCCTACCGATTAACTTTACTGGCACTGGTACGTGGTAGGTTCTACTTAGGCCAAGTAAAAAAAGAAAGTAGTTTCTCGTCCGAGTTTTTTGAGCAAGGCGATGAGGGAGGTCCTTACTATTTGATATCTTACTATTTTCTCAAGGATCGTCAAAATGAAAGTAATATGTTTCTCGTCCGGTAATTCTGAGAAAGGTAACGAGAGAGGGCTTTACAATTTTCTATATTCAATTTATGAAATGAAATATCACTCTGGTAGCTGTGTTATGAGACCAGGTCCCAAGTGTATAACGTCTTGCCTGCACTCTGTGCATTTTCAAACAAATAGATATATGTGCCATACTTGAAATGAAACTTCATGCATGCAGAAATACATTTGCTTTTTCTTTCCACTACAGATGTCAAGGGAAAATGACCATCTTAATACTGGTATTTAGTGGCTTTTCTGATACCAGTGTACTTGCAATTCTGATGTATTGTGCTATTATTTGAAACAGGTATAAAACATGTCTTTCAACAAATGTACAACTGAAATCAATTCCATGATATTCAAAACACTGCTTTATTTATTGGTGTTTGTGACTTTTTTGTGTCCACACAGCTGGTATGTATATCTGCAGTTCTTCACAGTACAATTGTAGCACATTCAACTGGAAACTGGCTTGTACAATAGCAGATGGATGTCAAAATGATACTGATATGGCATTCTAGCATTAAACGTTTAAAGATGTTTCTTCATGTTCTAAAAAGACATTTGATAATCACTCATTATTTGGATGATGAATGATTGTATAACAGTACACACTACAGATGATACCACTCACGGCTGTGTCCGTGAATTTACATCGTGAAGAAAAGTATCCCGCAGAAATACGAGACAAACCAGAATCCGTGGAAAAGTTATTTATTTTGTAGATACACCCATTTAATAATTCTACATTTGCTGGAAAAGCGCATTCATTTTCTCTGCAAAATAGAATGTATCGCCGTAACAGACCAGGGGGGTGTTTCATAAAGCTGCTCGTAAAGTTACGAGTGACTTACGAGCGACTGGTGATCAGTTCTTGTGCTGAATTATGGAAATTCTGATAAGTATGGCACATCAGAACTGATCACCAGTCGCTCGTAAGTTGTTCGTAACTTTACGATCAGCTTTATGAAACAGGGCCCAGGGGATGGGGACCCTGGACAGCTACAAAACACGCACACTTTGCCGATATACGGTGCGGCACGGCCACTGCACTGGCACCAGGGAGGTTCGGTGGACCTCCCTGCTGGCACCGTACCTTCCGACACTGCACACACATGCACATAGTCACAATGACATGAAAATGTATACAAACTCGATACCGTACAATCCTCACAAGCATTTGTACAGTACAATTTATCCGCTTAAAATATCACAAACGGGGAAAAATACGAACAACGCGCGAAATATGCGTGGAATATCAGCAATTGTTCGCAAAAATGTTGCCACTATCGCGTTCACGACGTACCGAATGCGCTGTACATGTACATCACTAGTCCAGTAGGCCGGCCCGCCGCGCCGCCCATCCAACTACAGTGCAGTTCGACTGCTTTGTGGGTCATTCCTTCTTGCCGATCGGCCGAGCTCGCAGTGTGAAATGCATGCGTTATTACATACGCACTACACATAGAAGCTACAGCTGTACAGTCTACAGCTAAGTAGAGGACGCAAGGCGTAAAAATTAGAAATGAGACGTCACGATTGGTAGGTGAATTGTCGATCTTTTTTTTTTCGGCGGCCGAAAAAATAGTAGAAGTCAAAACAGTCGATGCGGCAACTGAAAATCGATGCGGGCGGGGAGCGGGCTGGAACGAGAATTATGAATTTCTTGGTATTTTCAGCGCCATTTTGAAAATAGTAAATAGTAAAAAAATCGATGCGGCGGCCAAAATCGATGCGCGCGAGGACGAGAAACTGGTTTCTTTTTTTACTTGGCCTTATCTATGCCATAGCTCCCTGCCTCAAATTCCTGTAAAATTAGATGGAACTCTCTAAGAGAATCATTTATTCTACATTATTCACGGAGATAGTAATTTCAATTTCAGGTTGTTCAGGCAGTTTACTCTGCTATTATTACTAAACAGACCAATTAGTGTCTAGTTGCATAATGTCCCCTGCCCTGTGTGTTTACGCTATCTACATTTCCCACTTAGTTATCAATAGCCGGGACCGAAGACAAGCCATGTCAATGGCAATGCAATGTTGGGCATCTAGTGATATAGTGCCAGCAGTATAACTCGGAATAACGTAATTTTAGATACCTCCGAGGGAGTTCAACCTAACAGTTAGACAGTCTACACTGTATATGGGGCATATGGCACATTTGGAACATGGTTATACAACTTAAGTGATAATATTCGACATATTCTCAACACACGCCTTACACTTACGTGGACCTGTCTCGTACATCAGACGATTGAGTTCATCATCGTGATCGCAGGCATAGCATAACAGTAGCTAATAGCGCATCACATGTGCATCATAGCCTTGCTCTCAGACGTCGAAGGCCCGCATAAAAGGCCAACCTATTAGGCCAAGTAAAATAAGAAACCAGTTTCTCGTCCTCGCGCGCATCGATTTTGGCCGCCGCATCGATTTTTTTACTATTTACTATTTTCAAAATGGCGCTGAAAATACCAAGAAATTCATAATTCTCGTCCCAGCCCGCTCCCCGCCCGCATCGATTTTCAGTTGCCGCATCGACTTTTTTGATATTTACTATTTTTTCGGCCGTGTCTGTAACTTGCTAGCTGTCCAAATCGGGTCCCCAGGCCATCGCACGCATGAACACATTCGAATGTGTAGAGGCCCGTTACGTACACTCTGCTCTGTAACGTTGCATCTGACGGCGATGTATTTTGAAGAGAACATGAGTGCGCTTTTCCAGCAAATGTGGAATTATGAAATGGGTGTATCTACAAACTAAATAACTTTTCCACGGATTCTGGTTTGTATCGTATTTCTGCGGGATACTTTTCTTTACGACGTAAATTCACAGACACGGCCGTGAATCGTATTCAACATCTGTAGTGTGGTATACAGGGCAGGGGAAGCTCGGTATATAAAACGAATACTGCTATAACGAGATATCGGTTATTACGAGGAAATTTTCCCGGTCCCAAATTTCCTTCCACACAAGTCCATGTAAAATGCTACTCTTATAGCGAGATTGGCTATAACGAAATAGCTGCTATAACGAGATAAATTTTGTGATTTCCAAACAAAGAAAAACATAGCCAATCAAACCTGATATAGCGAGGTAAAGCAAAATGTCTTCGGGTAAAGCTTAACTTCGCCTGTGCTATCACGGTCCGAGATTGTAAAGCTCGATGCGCCAAAAACTGTCTTGTACACACACATTTTCTTCATGACAGTTCACTCTACAGCTAGCACCGCATGTTGTACGTGTATGTGTGTGTGTGTGTGTGTGTGTGCACACTGATACATGCAGAAAATGTGGTGGGACGGCCGATACATGACATCATCATGACGTTTAGCAAGTGTGAGGCAATCTGATGCTGTGATTGGCTTTCTACGTAGGGAATTCCCCATCTACACACACACATGCAGTCATAATGTACATACAGAATGTGTCACACACACACAGCATTGTGCAGACCATATTCAAGCTTTCCACACACAACACCCATACCATAACCACATACCAATCCACAGACGGTCTTCACACAATCGCAAGCTATGTAGATTTACAAATTCAAACATCTATTCTACAATTAATAAGAAAAACATTCTTGATATCGGATTTCATTGGCGAAAAAACATCTTCTTACCCATAAAGGTGAGTAATTACCTCACACACATTAGCAAGTTATCAGTATTGATTGAAAGATGATGGGTAGTCCCACGTGTGCAAATTAGTGTCTTTATGTTATGCCTTCTTTTATGCCTACTGATATAACGAGATATCGGCTATAACGAGGAACACGACTCGGTCCCGACCATCTCGTTATATCGAGTTTCCACTTGTACAATCATCATCCAAACGATGAGTGATTATCAAATGTCTTTTTAGAACATGAATAAACATCTTTGTTTAATGCTATAATGCCATAAATCGTATCATTTTGACATTCATCTGCAATTGTACAAGCCAGTTTCCAGTTGAATGTGCTACAATTGTACTGTGAAGAAATGCATATACATACACTGTACCAGCTGTGTGGACACAAAATGTCAAAAACACAATAATAGATAAAGCAGTGTTTTGAATATCATGGAATTTATTTCAGTCGTACATTTGTTGAAAGACATGTTTTATACCTGTTTCAATTAATAGCACAATACATCAGAATTGCAAGTACACTGGTATCAGAAATGCCATTACAACACTAAATACCAGTATTAAGATGGTCATTTTCCCTTGACATCTGTAATGGAAAGAAAAAGCAAATGTATTTCTGCATGCATGAAGTTTCATTTCAAGTATGGTACATATATCTATTTGTTTTGTAAGTGTTTGAGAGTGCAGGCCAGACATACACTTGGGACCTGGTCTCTCATAACACAGCTACCACTTAACAGAGTGATATTTCATTTCATAAATTGGATATAGAAAATAGTAAAGCCCTCTCTCGTTACTTTCCTCAGAATTACCGGACGAGAAACACATATTACTTTCATTTTGACAATCCTCGAAAAAATAGTAAGATATCAAATAGTAAGGACCTCCCTCATCGCCTTGCTCAAAAAACCCGGACGAGAAACTACTTTCTTTTTTTACTTGGCCTTAAAATTTTGCTATGAACTAAGCTACTCTAATAGTATCATGTAGCAGGGGCGGATCCAGGAATTCTGTAAAGGAGGTGGGGGGGGGGGGGGGGCAACTAATATTTCTGGTGCCACTTCCGGGTTTCATTCCATTTTTCTTATTATTTCTTTTTTTAACGAAAAACAAAGGGGGGGGGGGGCGTACGCCGGTTGCGCCCCCTCTGAATCCGCCACTGTGTAGGGCCTATCATACGTAGACCCTATATATACCACGTATGAATGTAGGGCCTACTTCTGTATTCTGATCCATACATTTGATGACAGGAATAGGATTATATTGAATCGAAGTGATCTGAATACCTCTCAGTAATGGAGCTGAGCTGAACGAAAGGTGTAACTACATTTCATGTATTTATCTTTTTCTTTTTCTTTTTTGTTACAGAACAAAATTAATGGCCTGTAATATACATTCTGTTTGATAAGCTCTTCATTATACAGCCTAAGGTAACAAGACTGAGCCCATTGAGCGGTGATAGTAGATTTCTAAAGCCAGAAAATTGCTTCCGTTTCAAGAGTTCAGAAGCGAACAGAATTTGCTGGGCATCAGGTTTGTACATGTATCTGTAAGAATCAAGTTTGTATACCGCATAAGAGCATAAAAAAAACCCAAGGACGTATTTCACTATGACAAGTCCAAACTCGCAAGACAATCTGCCTGCCATAAAGGTTTTCAAAAGATAAGACAGGAAAAGGATTTAGAGCCTTTTTATTTCTGAAGCACGGCTGACCTTCTTTCTCCTGAAAATCTATAGACCGCCCACTCATCAACATCAGCGATTTTTATCAACTAAGAATAACAACTTTGAAAAAGTAGTCGAAAAGGTCATCATTTGGAGTGTTTACCTGATTTCTTCCCTGTTTTTCAACCTCTGAATAGCTGGTGTCCTTAGCTGACTTCCCTCAAGCATGAAGGGGGAAATTACTTGAGACAGACATACTAATGCTCATCCTTGTGTTGCGTCTGTTGTAATTATATGCATTTTTTGTTGTTTTCATTTTTTTATAACATGAGTGGGCAATCGTACGAGTATGGTGTCTAGGTTCGGTGTAAAAATGGCAGAGGTAAAAATGGCAGAGGTAAAAATGGCAGGGGTAAAAATGGCAGAGGTAAAAATGGCAGAGGTAAAAATGGCAGGGGTAAAAATGGCAGAGGTAAAAATGGCAGAGGTAAAAATGGCAGAGGTAAAAATGGCAGAGGTAAAAATGGCAGAGGTAGAAATGGCAGAGGTTAAAAATGGCAGAGGTAGAAATGGCAGAGGTAAAAATGGCAGAGGTAAAAATGGCAGAGGTAAAAATGGCAGGGGTAAAAATGGCAGAGGTAAAAATGGCAGGAGTACAAATGGCAGAGGTAAAAATGGTAGGGGTAAAAATGGCAGAGGTAGAAATGGAAGAGGTAAAAATGGCAGAGGTAAAAACGGCAGAGGTAATAATGGCAGAGGTAAAAATGGCAGAAGTACAATGTCAGAAGTATAATGAGAGCGATTTCGTGAGATATAAACGTATGAAGAGGTTTCGAATGATAGCCTAGCCAGAGCAAACTGTATTTATCGAATTTTCAATTCCAAATTGCAGGTTTGAAGAATATTGAATGAATTATGTTTTAAAGAGATTAGAACACTCTCAGCATTCTGGGTTTGATTCAAGTGCAGTGGCGTAATCTGTCTGTGTGCAGAGAAATAATAAACCAGCTAAGAGCCTAGTAGTCCTATGGTAAATTATTTTATTATTCAGTATTATCATTATTATCATTATTATTATTATCATTATCATTATTATTACCTATCATTATAAGGGGGTTCCAACAATGCTGCAAAGCCCTTAAACAGTTTAATCCTACGTTGTTTCGCCCAATGAAGTTATCACACACACTCACACACACACACACACACACACGAACCCACTTTTGGTATAGACATATATACGCAGATATACATACTCTCACATACACACTCTTACACAAACGAATTCCGCTCACGTCCAGGCTAGTATATTGTCATTATTTTTCATTTCTTGAACTGTTTAGTGTAAAGAAGTGAAGGAGACATAGTCGAAGCAAACCGCTAATTTTTCACCTGTTCAATAATTATTTTCTCACATTTAGGTTTCGTAGGAGCCTATTTATCTCACAAGGCCTGATCACGGCATAATGTAGAAGTAAAAATACAAAACGCAAAAAACAAACCACAGCAGATGTATCGGCAGACATAAGTAAGCTCTTGCAAAATATCTTATTACATTGTTCAAGTATCATACGGCGGAAAAAAAAAAATAAGCTTTTGAAAAATATTTTATTACATTGTTCAAGTATCACATGGCGCAAAAACAAAAATCTCGAAATTTCTCCTAGTGGTAACGGAAACCAAATGGAAACAGTAAAAGATCCGTGCCAATAATATCATTTTTCATACCTGCATGTCTGTTATCAAGCAATTTTATTTTCAGAAGTTTGCACGCTTTTAAAAATACTTATTAATATAGTATAGGACCTACCAGATCTAAAGTGAGTTTGATATTTTACTGACAAGATATACCTGTAGAGCTGTATAGTAGTTAATTATGTCCATTTTCAGGTGTACCGAGGCTCATCTTTTTACTGATATAATTGGATTGTTGACTGGCCGAGCGTTTTTCAAGTTACATGAGTGTCCCATATTTCTCCCCGTGTCCCATTTCTCCCCGGTCTCCCCCGTGCTTTATTTCAGGAGAAGAAGGCACGAAAAGCGCGTATTGCGAGAAAGGTGTCAGAAACATGAAGGAAAAAAATCTCTGTCACTTTTACCTCGTCCTCTCACATTTCAACGACTAAATTTTTATCAGTGGCATTTTTATCTCTAGCATTTTGACCACTGACATTTCGACCACTGACAACTTTACCTCTGACATTTTTACCACATAATCATTTACCTCTGCCATTTTTACCTCTGCCATTTTTACCTCTGCCATTTTACCCCTGCCATTTTTACCTCTGCCATTTTTACCCCCGCCATTTTTACCTCTTCCATTTTTACCCCTGCCATTTTTACCTCTGCCATTTTTACCTCTGCCATTTTTACCTCTGCCATTTCTACCTCTGCCATTTTTACCTCTGCCATTTTTACCTGGCACCGGTGTTCGATATATCTACTATTTATTGTGTGTTTCTTATTCTTCTCCATCAATTTGTTGGGTACACACACTCTGAAAAACCCAAATCAAAACTGACCCGGAACTGGGTCCGTTGGGGTCACCCAAAAAAATGACCCAAAAAATGACTTGGAATTTGGTCATGAAGACCCCGAATGGGGTCACCCTGACCTTATTCATGACTCTGAATGGGTCATATCTGACCCCATTCCTTGTCATTTCTGACCCATAGATGCCAAGTTTTTAAAAAAAAAGTGTATGAGTGAGATTGTCATGACTCAGCATCTCGGCGCGCGCACATGTCCGTGAGTGAGGGAGCGAAGAGACTGAGGGAGGGGAGGTGGGTGACTGCCCTCCCACGATTGGGAGCTTTTTAAATTTTTAGCTCTAAATGGTGCAGGCTGGTGCATACTTAAGTGACTATTTTTTACTTATTTTGAAAGACAAAAAGGAAATATGCCTTCAATTGCAACTCTCACTTGAATCCTTTAGCTATGCTTCAAGTTATGAATCGATGTTCTTAGTTATTCTGCTTTATTTTACATTTCATATCTTATGTAGTTTACTATTCACATTGCGTTTTGTGTTTTCTTTTTCTTTCAAACTGATCAAATAATTGTGATGGGGTATAATGCGTACTTTGTATTTTGTCGTACTTTTTTGCTGGAGGTCTGATGGAGGAATAAATTAAACTGAACTGAACTGAACTACATACACAGGAAGGGAAGAGTTCCTAGCTCAGAGAAATTAATGTGAAAATGAGTGAGCATGACTGCGAAAGACTTGTCAGAAATAAATGAGTCAGAAACTGTGAAATTCAAGTTCTGGCTTCCTTTGCTCTTGAGTTGTGCCCATCAATGTGTCTTCTTCAGTCATTTTCATTCATCATGTACATGTATATCCTTCACATTATACATCAAACACACATACTTTCCCAGTGAAGAGCAAAAACACACTCTTGAAACATCCGAGTCAGAACTGATCCGGGACTGGGTCAGTTGGGGTCATACACCGTTCCGGGTCAGTAAGGACAAGGCTTGGGGTCAGATATGACCCATACAGAGTCATAAATTGGGTCTAGGTGACCCCATTCGGGGTCTTCATGACCAAATTCCAAGTCATTTTTGACCCGGAACGATGTGTGACCCCAACGGACCCAGTTCCGGGTCAGTTCTGACTCGGATGTTTTTAAGAGTGCATATTCTCGGATATAGGAGTCAAAATCCATTTGCCACAATTCAGAGTATGCTTTCAATACATCAAAACACGATCTAACCAGAAAATCACATAGGCTGACAGGATTTGCCAAGATAATGAACTGTTTGGGAGTATAAAATTTTGAGATCTGATGTCGATCTTTATAGTGCACGACGTTTTGGCTGTATATTATGTATATATATGTTTGCATTCTCGTCGTAACCCAACAGTAATCTTGTAATAACAGTGTTATTTCACACATTTCCTATGCATCTATGTACATTTTAGAACAAAAATTGACAAATTTGTGAGTATACTATTTTGAGAACATTGTTTCATTTTAAAGGGGAATGAAACCCAGATATGTACATTATAATATGCATCGAGTAAACGAGGCAATATTAGCACAACAAATTACGGAGGAAAACATTCGGCAATTTCGAAGAACATTCGGACAAACCTTTCAAAATGTTTGAATTTGTAAAATTTCGCTGCCGTCATCGTTGGATGAGAAGACTACAACACTTCATGACATCACGCATGGACAATTCTTTAAAAAATGCAAAAGTAAACCCAGTGTTTAAGAAAGATGATCCATGTCAAATTAGTAATTATAGACCAATTTCTATTCTTCCTAGTATTTCCAAAATTCTTGAAAAAATTAGATATGATAGGTTTTATAAATTTTTGCATAATCATACAGTTTTGAATTTACATCAATATGGTTTCCGAAAGAATTATTGTACAGATTTGGCTTTCGTCCATTTGTATGATCAAATTACAAACGCAATGGCAAATAGAAAACATGTTATAGGAGTTTTTATGGAATTATCTAAGGCGTTTGATACGTTACAACATGATATCTTACTTTTACAAGTTACATTTTTATGGTGTTCGCGGTGTTGCACTCTCGTGGTTTAGGGATTATTTAACACGTATAGACAGCCAAGGGCGTACCGAGGGGGGGGGGGGGGGGGGGGGGTGTTTGGGGTGTTCAAACACCCCCCTTTGCCAAAAGGGGGGTGTTTTGGGTGTTCAAACACCCCCCTTTGACAAAATGGGGGTGTTTGAGGTGTTCAAACACCTCCCTTGGGCAAAAGGGAGGTGTTTGAGCTATTCAACACCCCTCTTCAGCAATGTTTAGATGTTGACAAATGAAACAAAAGCTATCTTTACCGCTTTTATTTCCGTTTTGAATTCCGCCTTTCCTTTCTTTTGCGTTCATTTTCTCTCTCTCTTCCTTGTTTTATCTTAATGTTTGTGTGGATGATGATACATTATGGAGTTACATAATACTATACGCACTAAAGAACTCGTGTACAGTACGTATTAATACTACGTTACTGCACCGCGCGCGAAGCTGACGCGCAAACAGTAGACATTCCCGATCCCTGCTTTGCTTTCTGGCCATAGAGATGTATACTAATAATATACTAGAGCGCGGACTGCGTGTGGCGCGTACGTAGTGCTCGTGTGCCGAGATGAAGAGGCCGCGCGCAATCTTTGTCCGGGCAAAAACAAGCATCGGTCCGGCAGCGCAGTAGTGGTGGACACGTGAACACGTATACAATAAGCGCTCAAACACGTCTTGCCTTTCAGCAAAAAGATGAGGGGGTCGGAGATGAGAGAAGGAAACAACTCAAAAATTAAGTTGCTAGCAATCTCTTATTATGAGTGGTAAAGAAAATGAAAAAAAAAAATCACTTTATTCTCAACGGGGTAATACTTTCAAGCCGACCAACACGACCATGGTCCATGCAATACAAAGGGTTCTCTTGGTCTCTATACTGCCGGATGCCCCTTGTGATACAGTATACTGCGTCAATTTTTGTTTTGGTTTTTTTTAGGTGATCCGAGTATCCTCTCGGATCACCTTCTGTATCTGTACGGATTCTTTGTTTTTCTTCTTCTTTATTTCTCCTCAAAAGTTGTGCAGAGGTTAGCTCAGAAAGTGCATTGCCTCTCAATGTCAGACTTATACCATATATGTATCATGTCGCAAAGACGACAGCGCAAGTAAAATCATAGTGATCAGTCGACCGTGACGTCACTATGACGTCATTATATGAAAACACATTTTCATGCATATCTCATTAATGGAATGAAATATTTCAATGAAATTTACGTCACATATATTTTAAGTCAAGCGCATTCTACTCATATTCTCAAAATTCATTTTTATCTCAAAACGCGCGCGTACGCGCGCGTTGAAAAATTTGTATGCTCAAATCCAGCTCAAATTTTTTTTGCACACGTTTCAGACCATTTGGAGCATTTTTTGAAAAATTGAAAAAATTGGACGGACGCGTACGCGCGCGCACATATACGCACGCACAGCTAATATGAAATAGAAATTTTCAATTTTTTCACACGGATCGGATGTCCGAAATTTTAAGGAATATTTCTACCAAGTTTCAAGTCGATCCGACTCAATATGACGTCATACGGGCCCGTCAAATTCAAAATTCCGCGCGTGCGTCAATGGGGATACACAGTGCAACTATGCCAAAAAACCGCCAATTTTAAATCGGATTTTACTCGTCAGGATGGACGGTGACCCCCCCATTTTCTTTACATATTCTGAAAGGTGATGAGTTGTACATGTCATTTCATGGGCTGGCTATGCTGATAAAATGATTAAAAGATATCAAATTTCTTAATAAAGTAAAAAAAGTAAATTTTCAAAATGACGTCATCAAATTTCAAGTTTACTCGAGCGTATCTCACTAATCCTTTGCCAATTTTCACCCAAATTTCAATATGTTGTAGCTTATGAAATGTTCTTTCATAAATGTAATTAAACAATTTTAATTTGATGACGACATCACCTCGAAAAAATGGATTGAAGGTAACCTTGTCAAATTTGACCAGTTTACGTGTAATCTCTATGGGAGTGCAATTTTTATGGAAATGAAAATTGACATGACTATCTTTATCGAGCACTAGCTCACTTATGCTTCGGTGAATTTCTCTAAGATCTTAATATGTTGTAGCTGAGATGTAGGGCTATCGTAAGTGTGCCCTTCGTTTTTTCATACGTTGTCGAGATCACGTGAAAAAACTTGGTTGAAATTAAAGTTATCTTCGATGTATTGAAATATTTCTTTCTTTTTGCAACTTTCTTTGCAATAACTCAAGAAAAACAGCCCCTATCACCTTCATATTTTGCACATGTTTAGTTCATGTCACGAAAATTATTTCATAAAATTACAACTACTTGATCAGACGCCATCTTGGGTATGTAAATTAGGGTCAAAGGTCATAGATGTTTCATCCTGTATCTTGGTGAATACATGTCCTATCTTTCCCATATTTTGCACACGGAAAGACCATGTTACAAGGATCATTACACAAAATAACCACTTTTTACTCAGATGCCATCTTGTCTGTGCAAATTGAGGTCAAAGGTCATATGTACTTCTTTTTGTATCTTCGTTATGACGTGTTATCTCTATGGGAGGGAATTTTTTTAAATGTGAAAATTGACATGATTGTCTTTATCGAGCACTAGCTCACTTACCCTTCGGTGAAGTTCTCCCAGATTTTAATATGTTGTAGCTGAGACTTTGCGCTATCGTTATGTGCCATTCGTTTTTTTCATACGATGTCGGAATTACGATAAAAAAACTTGGTTGAAATTAAAGCTTAGCTTCTATGTATTGAGATATTTCTTTCTTTCTGCAACTTTCTTTGCAATAACTCAAGAAAAACACGCCCTATCACCCCCATATTTTGCACATGTTTAGTTCATGGCTCGTACATTATTTCGTAAAATAACAACTACTAGATCGGACAACATCTTGGGTATGTAAATTAGGGTCAAAGGTCATAAATGTTTCACCTTGTATCTTAGTGAATACTTGTCCTATCTTTCCCATATTTTTCACACGTATAGACGATGTCGCGAGAATCATTTCACAAAATAACCACTATTTCATCAGATGCAATCTTAGGAGTGCAAAGGTGGGTCAACGGTCATATGTACTTGTTACTGTTTCTTCGTTATAGTGTATACAGAATTTGGTACCTAACATGGCAGATATGACTCCCTTTGCTAAATGAGAATGCAAACATCACACGGCCAATGTCTCTAAACACAGATGAAACTTGTATGGTCATGCCTATTGCGATCAGGACTCGAATCATTGATAAAAAAAAATCGGATCACCTTAATTTGTCAGTGATGACAAATTACAATCTCTAGTTTTTTTTGCAGTTATATTTTTTTTTCTGTATGAGGGGACTGCATTCTATAGTCCTATCTGTGTATACGAGTGTTTCATTGTATTTCTTTTTTTTTCTGGTGGTGGTGAAAATGAAATAAATCATTTTTATAAGTACGTGTAGGCATATTGGTTCCATGACATATTGATGTTCAAGCTCGAAATGCTAATGTTGAAGCTTACATAAGCCCTAACCCAAATCATAACACCCACGGTGACCCTAATCCTAATCCTCACCCTGCCTTTCTTACAAGAATCAAAAGCCCAATCAGACCCATGATGGTAATTCTACTTTCAGAAAGATATCAATGCCGGAGCATGTATGTCCTGTCACCAGGCATATATTACGTATTCTGAGCTTTTCTCACACTATCTTAGTGAAATTAACTGCTGGTATAGCAAAGGGTGGAGGAACGATTTTTTTTTTTTTTTTTTTTGGGGGGGGGGGGCTCAAGGGCCAAATAGGGCACTTAGAAATGAGCACTTTTTTAACTTAAAAAGGGGAGTTTTTGTTTTTGTTTTTTTTTTAACGGGGCAAATGTCCCCTCCCCGGTTCCGCCGACCTTGCATATAGTTATGTACTGTATTAGCTATCTATATTATAGTAGCAATAGATCGAGAATAGCTGAGGGAGGGCGGAGTGCCCCTGACGAATTTTGCAAGACCTTTTCTTTTCTTTTTCCTTCTTTTTTTTTTTGCCTTGAATCGATCTGTTTAACACACACTATATCAATGTAATTTTAGTTACTTGTGAAAGTAATCTCCGCTCCCCTTCTTTTCTCCTGTTTCTACATCCAAAAGCAGCACATGAACCAGGCATTTTGCAACATAAATCTATGCTACTTGAAGTAGAATTTGCGAATTTAAGAACATTTTTCGATTTCCAAACTCCGATGGAGACCTTGGCATAGATGCCAGCCTACTGCCGTTGCATCCCGTCGTCGATCTCCCTGCATGCTCCGTAGCGCTACACGTTATCGGTACGGTCGCTAGTCGAAATTTGCCCGGACCAAAATGGCGAACGCCTCCTTCTATCGGTCACAGGGATTTTACGGAGTCCGCCCTCTAGTGTTCTTAGTATACATCTCTATGTTTCTGGCCGAATCGCGAAGATACATTGCGCATAATGTTCACCGTTTACCGGTATTATACCGTACGCGGTATACCGTAAATTGTGTATGATGCATAATATTATGTGTGTACAATGCATGCTGCGCTGCTATACAAATGATGCACAGGATAGAGTGTGTTAGCGTAGGCGTGGTGCACTCGAGGGTATTTACAATTGTGAAACATGCACTACATTGTAAATACCCGAGAGTGAGCTACGCCTCCACTAACGCCACGAAATAATCCTGTGCATCATTTGTTTTATAAAATGGGTCGAAAATTCGAAAACTAACATCATTTTTCAGCGTTTTTCACGTACCTTTGTGGGTCAAGACGTCCGAAGATGTTCGTCCCAAACATTTACGCACGTCGCACTTGCGGAAGTCCCACACATACAGTATAAGTATAATGGGGGGTTGGGTTTCCGGACACTTAAGTTCCCGCATGAAAACCTACTTATTTTACATAGAATATGCACCATTTACCTTAAAGACTTGACATAGACTCCTCATATAGGCCTACTAGACAACATACTCTGAAAACGGCGTGAGAATTAACCTGCTAAATCGTTGGATTTGCTCTTCAAAGTGACTCCATGTACGCGTCCGGTCCCATAACGCTTGGTCTACTGTACTGTACAAAGTGTACGTAGAGTATACGTACGTACGCCACACATGTTATGCACAAGGGAAGTACAGGCCGGCCGGCCGGCGCAGCCCGAACTAGAAGTTGTTTACAGGATTGACAGCGCGTATGCATTAAATTCATCAAAGGAGCCGCCGCGCGCACAGACGATCGGCAATCTACCATAGGATTACAGGCAGTGCAATTGTACTGAAGTAAAGGAAGGAGGTGTGTCTCATTTCAGCGCTTCCTATCGGCTACATTCTTGAACCCATTTTTATAAAGCCTATTAGGCCAAGTAAAAAAAGAAAGTAGTTTCTCGTCCGGGTTTTTTGAGCAAGGCGATGAGGGAGGTCCTTACTATTTGATATCTTACTATTTTTTCGAGGATTGTCAAAATGAAAGTAATATGTGTTTCTCGTCCGGTAATTCTGAGGAAAGTAACGAGAGAGGGCTTTACTATTTTCTATATCCAATTTATGAAATGAAATATCACTCTGTTAAGTGGTAGCTGTGTTATGAGAGACCAGGTCCCAAGTGTATGTCTGGCCTGCACTCTCAAACACTTACAAAACAAATAGATATATGTACCATACTTGAAATGAAACTTCATGCATGCAGAAATACATTTGCTTTTTCTTTCCATTACAGATGTCAAGGGAAAATGACCATCTTAATACTGGTATTTAGTGTTGTAATGGCATTTCTGATACCAGTGTACTTGCAATTCTGATGTATTGTGCTATTAATTGAAACAGGTATAAAACATGTCTTTCAACAAATGTACGACTGAAATAAATTCCATGATATTCAAAACACTGCTTTATCTATTATTGTGTTTTTGACATTTTGTGTCCACACAGCTGGTACAGTGTATGTATATGCATTTCTTCACAGTACAATTGTAGCACATTCAACTGGAAACTGGCTTGTACAATTGCAGATGAATGTCAAAATGATACGATTTATGGCATTATAGCATTAAACAAAGATGTTTATTCATGTTCTAAAAAGACATTTGATAATCACTCATCGTTTGGATGATGATTGTACAAGTGGAAACTCGATATAACGAGATGGTCGGGACCGAGTCGTGTTCCTCGTTATAGCCGATATCTCGTTATATCAGTAGGCATAAAAGAAGGCATAACATAAAGACACTAATTTGCACACGTGGGACTACCCATCATCTTTCAATCAATACTGATAACTTGCTAATGTGTGTGAGGTAATTACTCACCTTTATGGGTAAGAAGATGTTTTTTCGCCAATGAAATCCGATATCAAGAATGTTTTTCTTATTAATTGTAGAATAGATGTTTGAATTTGTAAATCTACATAGCTTGCGATTGTGTGAAGACCGTCTGTGGATTGGTATGTGGTTATGGTATGGGTGTTGTGTGTGGAAAGCTTGAATATGGTCTGCACAATGCTGTGTGTGTGTGACACATTCTGTATGTACATTATGACTGCATGTGTGTGTGTAGATGGGGAATTCCCTACGTAGAAAGCCAATCACAGCATCAGATTGCCTCACACTTGCTAAACGTCATGATGATGTCATGTATCGGCCGTCCCACCACATTTTCTGCATGTATCAGTGTGCACACACACACACACACACACATACACGTACAACATGCGGTGCTAGCTGTAGAGTGAACTGTCATGAAGAAAATGTGTGTGTACAAGACAGTTTTTGGCGCATCGAGCTTTACAATCTCGGACCGTGATAGCACAGGCGAAGTTAAGCTTTACCCGAAGACATTTTGCTTTACCTCGCTATATCAGGTTTGATTGGCTATGTTTTTCTTTGTTTGGAAATCACAAAATTTATCTCGTTATAGCAGCTATTTCGTTATAGCCAATCTCGCTATAAGAGTAGCATTTTACATGGACTTGTGTGGAAGGAAATTTGGGACCGGGAAAATTTCCTCGTAATAACCGATATCTCGTTATAGCAGTATTCGTTTTACATACCGAGCTTCCCCTGCCCTGTATACCACACTACAGATGTTGAATACGATTCACGGCCGTGTCTGTGAATTTACGTCGTAAAGAAAAGTATCCCGCAGAAATACGATACAAACCAGAATCCGTGGAAAAGTTATTTAGTTTGTAGATACACCCATTTCATAATTCCACATTTGCTGGAAAAGCGCACTCATGTTCTCTTCAAAATACATCGCCGTCAGATGCAACGTTACAGAGCAGAGTGTACGTAACGGGCCTCTACACATTCGAATGTGTTCATGCGTGCGATGGCCTGGGGACCCGATTTGGACAGCTAGCAAGTTACAGACACGGCCGAAAAAATAGTAAATATCAAAAAAGTCGATGCGGCAACTGAAAATCGATGCGGGCGGGGAGCGGGCTGGGACGAGAATTATGAATTTCTTGGTATTTTCAGCGCCATTTTGAAAATAGTAAATAGTAAAAAAATCGATGCGGCGGCCAAAATCGATGCGCGCGAGGACGAGAAACTGGTTTCTTATTTTACTTGGCCTTATAGGCACATTGCATGCTAAGTTAGTAGTATCAACTACCAACAGTGGCGTATCTGGGGGGGGGGGGGAAGAGGGGCACGTGAAAAAAAAACGAGAAAAAGAAGAAGAAGAAGAAAAAAAACGACGAAGAAAAAGAATAAAAAGAAGAAGAAGAAGAAGAAGAAGAAGAAGAAACCCTCGCCCGGACGGGGGAAGGAGAATGGGGGGGGGGGGGGGGGGGGGGAGCAGAAAACCAAATCAAACAAGATAAAAACAAAACATGAATTCCATGTTTTGTAACGCTGAAATATAAAAATTTTCGGCTCGCTCGCTGCGCCCGCTCGCCAAGAATTATCCAAAAAAAAAATAAATAAGAAGAACAAAACGTCATGATGACGTGGAAATATAAAAATTTCGGCTCACTCACTCGTAGTAATTTAGAGTATTTTTCCAAGTCCTTAGTTTGTTGGCATAAATCGTTATCTATGAAGCCGTCACTATATCTTGATTAGAATTGTAAGATTTAATAACCAAAAAATGACAAGAATTCCATGTTTTGTAAGGTGAAATACAAAAATTGTCGGCTCGCTCGCTGCGCTCGCTCGCCAAAATTTATCAGATTTTATATCACCCTCAAAAAAACCCTTTTAAGTGCTCGAAAAAGCATATCAAGTGGACTTTTTTTTAAAGTCCCTACCGGGATGGGATTGGGGTTGAACACTGTTGGTATAAATCGTTATCTATAAGACTGTCACTATATCTTGATTAGAATTGTCATTCGAAGATTTAATAACCAAAAATTACAAGAATTCCATGTTTTGTAAGCTGAAATACAAACATTTTCGGCTCGCTCGCTGCACTCGCTCGCCAAAATTCTTCAATATCTATCACATTTAAATCACCCTCAAAAGACCCCTTCTAAGTGCTTGAAAAAGCATATCATGTGGACTTTTTTTAAGTCCCTACCTAGATGGGGTTGGACACTGTTGGTATAAATCGTTATCTATAAGGCCGTCACTATATATTGATTAGAATTGTAATTCGAAGATTTAATAACCAAAAATGACAAGAATTCCATGTTATGTATAAAGCTGAAATATAAAAATTTTCGGCTCTCTCGCTGCGCTCGCTCGCCAAAATATTTAAAAATTTAGGGTTGCCTATTACATTTAAATCACCCTCAAAAGACCCCTCTTAAGTGCTTCAAAAATCATATAATGAGGACTTCTTTAAAATCCCTACCGGGATGGGGTTGGGGTTGAACACTTTTTCAGAAATTAGGGGCGCAATTTTCGCGCTTGCCCCGGGCGCCGTTTTCCCTATATAGATACACCACTGACAGTGGCGTAACTACGGGGGGCATGGGGGGCACGTGCCCCCCCCCCCCCCCCATCCGCTGGTAAAAAAAAAAGACAAAAAAAGAAAGAAAAAACCTACGAAAATGGTAATTCAAGGGTTAGTAAACTGCTTTTGAAATTGACATGAAAGGATGATCAAGAAAAAAAGACATTTTTCTAAGATTTCTTTTAACCATATTATTAAAGAGGTATAACATTGTTCAAAAAGCCCGGAGACGACAAAAGATTGTGATTCAGCGTGATTCCTGCTTGGCATTTTGAATACAAGCAGGATGTGCGCAGTGTACTCAGAATATCGGAATGGCAAAAAGAGTCGCTGCAATGTTGCGCAATGTGATGTTTATAGGTTGTACACATTTGCTATCAAAGCTTGATCATTGATTTTGCAGTGTTGCTTTACATACTAGTCTATATCAAAATGCCTTACATTGCCAATAATAAGACTTGACCTTGGCTATTTCCTAACTTTTCCATCTATTTGAAACACACACACTCACAAACACAAACAAATTAGGGGATGCTCTATATAAAGTGCCGATTTTGGACGTCCTTCTCCCGCTTGGTCACTTCGACGCCCCCTCGCTGGTCATACCTCCCCAATCATGAACATAAACCGACACCCTTGACCACCAGTGGCGGATCCAGGGGGCGCACCGGGCGCCCCCTCCCTCCAATGCGAAAAAAATATATATACATGTAGCTACAAACGACAGTTTTTGGACGGTAAAATATCAAAATTTTCAAGCTCGCTCGCTTCGCTCGCTCGCATTTAATCGTTATAATGCCATTCTCCTGATGTTACTGCCAGTAATTGCCAGCAGCAGTTGCGCCCGATGAGCCACGCCCCCCCCCCCCCCGAATTTCCAAAGCGAAAAGATATAGCTACAAACGGCAGTTTTGGGACTGTAAAATGTCAAAATTTTCAAGCTCGCTCGCTTCGCTCGCTCGCATTTAATCGTTATGCAATTCTCCTGATGTTGCTGTCAGTAATTGCCAGCAGTTGCGCCCGGTGCACCCCCTCCCCTTGATTTCCAAAGCGAAAAAATATAGCTACAAACGTCAGTTTGGGGACTGTAAAATGTCAACATTTTCAAGCTCGCTCGCTTCGCTCGCTCGCATTTAATCGTTATGCAATTCTCCTGATGTTGCTGTCAGTAATTGCCAGCAGTTGCGCCCGGTGCGCCCCCTCCCCTTAATTTCTAAAGCGAAAAAATATAGCTACAAACGGCAGTTTTGGGACTGTAAAATGTCAACATTTTCAAGCTCGCTCGCTTCGCTCGCTTGCATTTAATCGTTATGCAATTTTCCTGATGTTGCTGTCAGTAATTGCCAGCAGTTGCGCCCGGTGCGCCCCCTCCCCTTAATTTCTAAAGCGAAAAAATATAGCTACAAACGGCAGTTTTGGGACTGTAAAATGTCAACATTTTCAAGCTCGCTCGCTTCGCTCGCTTGCATTTAATCGTTATGCAATTTTCCTGATGTTGCTGTCATTAATTGCCAGCAGTTGCGCCCGGTGCGCCCCCTCCCCTTAATTTCTAAAGCGAAAAAGTATAGCTACAAACGGCAGTTTTGGGACTGTAAAATGTCAAAATTTTCAAGCTCGCTCGCATTTAATCGTTATGCAATTCTCCTGATGTTGCTGTCAGTAATTACCAGCAGTTGCGCCCGGTGCACCCCCTCCCCTTGATTTCCAAAGCGAAAAAATATAGCTACAAACGGCAGTTTGGGGACTGTAAAATGTCAACATTTTCAAGCTCGCTCGCTTCGCTCGCTCGCATTTAATCGTTATGCAATTCTCCTGATGTTGCTGTCAGTAATTGCCAGCAGTTGCGCCCGGTGCGCCCCCTCCCCTTAATTTCTAAAGCGAAAAAATAAAGCTACAAACGGCAGTTTGGGGACTGTAAAATGTCAAAATTTTCAAGCTCGCTCGCATTTAATCGTTATGCAATTCTCCTGATGTTGCTGTCATTATTGCCAGCAGTTGCGCCCGGTGCGCCCCTCCCCTTAATTTCTAAAGCGAAAAAGTATAGCTACAAACGGCAGTTTGGGGACTGTAAAATGTCAACATTTTCAAGCTCGCTCGCTTCGCTCGCCCGCATTTAATCGTTATGCAATTCTCCTGATGTTGCTGTGAGTAATTGCCAGCAGTTGCGCCCTGTGCGCCCCCTCCCCTTAATTTCTAAAGCGAAGAGATAGCTACAAACGGCAGTTTGGGGACTGTAAAATGTCAAAATTTTCAAGCTCGCTCGTTTCGCTCGCTCGCATTTAATCGTTATATTCTCCTGATGTTACTGCCAGCAACTGCCAGCAGTTGCACCCGGTGCAACCCCCTTAATTTCCAAAGGAAATATATATATATATATATATATAGGCCTATATATATATATGTATATATAAATAGCTATACAAACGGCAGTTTGGGGACTGTAAAACGTCAAAATTTTCAAGCTCGCTCGCTCCGCTCGCTCGCATTTAATTGTACAGTTATGCAATTCTGATGTTGCTTCCATGAGGTGCCCCCCCAATGTCTTGACCCACGGTACGCCACTGAACACCCCCTCTAAAAAATCCTGGGTACGCCTATGTAGACAGCAATATGTTGTACATAATGACATGTTGCAAATTTTTTACAGATAAAATGTGGTGTGCCCCAATCTGGAATAATCACATACGTCATGTTACAACCTGTATTTCTAGAAATATAGGTATTCTTTCAAAGATGAAAAGTTATCTTCCTGAACATACTCTTTTTATGCTTTACAATTCTTTAATCCTACCATATTGTAATCTAGTGTGGGCTACAAGTGCAAAAACTAAACTAAACTCTATTTATCTATTACAAAAGAAAGCCATTGGCATAATTATGTACTGGCTCACAATACTTAGCCCACACCAATTCACTTTTTTTATTAGTTAAAAACACTGAATATATTTGATATAATTATACTTTTCACTCTTTGCTTTGGGATGTTTAAGCATTTGAATAATTTACTTCCAAACACTTTTCATGATTTCTTTAAACTGAATTACATTGTTCCATCGTATCCCACTCGTAATTCGCAAAATTTTCATTTAGTAAATCCCAAATTATTAATTGCACAAAAATCTATATGACATAATGGACCAAATCCTTGAAACACACTCCCAGATTATGTTAAATCATGTAAAACGTTATATTTTTAAAGGCTAGATTGAAAACTACGTTACTCCCAGATTACAATCTATAAACATAGCATCTGAATATAGATTTTGTTTTGTTTGACTACATTTCTTCTACTGTAAATTGGATTTAAAACCACAACAAATATGCGCAATGTTTCTTTGTCTATAATTTCATTTCATTCCCATTATCTTCAGCATCACCGCCATCACTTTCATCTTCATTATCACATTTTCCCCCTCCTCCTCCTCCTCCTCCTCCTCATCATCATCATCATAATTCACTTTACTTTTATTAGTATCTATGCACTAGAATATAAAACATAATGTACAGTGTATTATATTTTGTATAGTATTTCCCCATTCCGCAAACAATGTATGCGTATTAGGTTTTTTTTTTTTTTTTTTTTTTTTAGGTTTGAAAAGATTTTATTTTCTGCATTTCATATTTTCTTTCAGAATACAAAAATAACAAAGGCAGGTTCAATTACACAAATACAATTCTGAAAATTATTGACATATTACATAGTAAGTCATATTTTGTATATAAAGACAAATGAAACGTTAAATAACATACAAAATGTTTATATGGCCAATAATGACCTGATTCACAGTACAATATATAATATATACATATAATGCAGAGGGCCGCCGTTATAAGCCGTGCTTGAACAGACGGACAGCCAGAGTTAAATTACCATTTTTTATTGTAGTACTTGAACACTAATACGGATGGGCCATGTTAAAATGCGTGTAAATCCAGTTTTATACAATTACTTGGTAAACAGGAGTGGTGCCTGTGAGTGCGTGTGCAGGTGATGAAGCGCGAAAGTGTTGATGGTCAGCACTTCTAAGAAAATGATTGAATATGTTATAATATGGGCGAAGGGTCAAGCAGCAAAGTAAAAGAAAGAGAAAAGGGGGTGGACCAAAATATTGCCTTGTTGTTGAGTATAAGAGGTACATGTTTAATGATTACTGTACCGTATGATATTGTGCCAAGAAATATTTCTTTGTATTTGCCTTAAAGGAATAAAGAGATGTGCACTGTTTTATGTGGAGAGGGAGTGAATTCCAAATATCAGGCCCGTTATGCCGAATTGATTTTTGAGCTAATAGGAGTTTAGGGTTATTCAAATGGAAATCATTACGATGGCGCGTGGGGTAAGCATGGACATCCCTGTTAAGGGAAAATGCGTTGTGGAAGAGTGGGAGTAGATTTTGCGTGTATTTGAACATAAATATTGCTGTTTGAAATTTGTGTATATCGTCAACTTTAAGAACTTTTAGTCTAAGGAATAATGGATCAGTATGTTCTAAATAATGTGAGTTAGTACATATTCTTATTGCCTTTTTCTGTAAAAGAAAAATAACATTTACTTTGGTTTTATTACAGTTTCCCCAGACAACATTACAATAATTAATATACGGTAAGATTAATGCATTGTATAACATAGTGAGTACTTTTTCCGTTACAAAATATTTTAATCTCCGAAATATTCCAATGACTTTAGATATTAATGTGGTTATATTATCAATGTGGTTATTCCAATTTAAATTGGAGTCAAGGGTTACCCCTAAGAACTTGGTTGATTTTTTTCCAATAATGGGCATACCATCAATAATAATGTTATTAGGCATTATCGGTTGCAAATGTGAAGTAGGTAGATTATGTAGATAGGTCCCTGGGCGGCCACGTGTTCAAGCTTTTGCTTATATAGTGGCAGTCCTTCTTCCGCATTATTTCTCAGGTAATTATTTGGAAATTTGGTAATACGAGTTATATTTTGTTAATGGAATTAATTTTAATTACACATCAATTTTCCTTCTTTGAATCATGTACATTGTACTCTGCTTTACTGATATTCTATGTGATATTACTGAAAAGAATCTTGATTTATGTATGAAATTGTGTTGGAAGAAAAATGAATAAATCAAACAAACAAACAAACAAACAAACAATGATATGAAGAAAATATATAAAGAATTCCTCACAATTTCCTTTCTTAATGAAAAGTACACATCCCCTCCTCATAGTTGAGGGTATACAATATAAGTCCCCATTTTCAAGTCAAATGCTTTTTCATTATTCAAGAAAAATGAAAATATGAAGAATTCTCTTTACATCATGATATCACGAAATGCATGAAATATAGCCTTCTCAATGACAGCATTTAAAATCTCACAACTTTTGTTGTACGGATTTTCCGTTTTTCCACAAATCTAACAGATGTGTTCAATAGTATTGATGCATTCACTCAATCCACATTTATACATGTGTTTCATGTCCCTCTATTTGTCGGTCCAATGTGATTAAAAGGGTCGAATCTCCAGCAATTGTTCCAAAATTTTCCTAAATCATTAAACATAAACACTGTCAACATCATGATTTAAAGTGAACGAATTTTTACGTTGATTTCAATACTAATGATAAATGCATGTGTCTAGAAAAAAAAACCAAGCCAACAAACCAACAAACAATTGCAGTGACAATTGTTATTATAATGATATTGAACAATAAGCTTACGATGTGTTCATGAAAGAAATCATTGGTATAGGCCTATATAGTATCTATATACAATCTATAAGGAAATAAGATGATGTAATCAATTATCGCTCTAAATTGTTAGTTTATATTCGAGATATTCAATTCGAAAATCACATTTTGGTTCGATATTGTAACATAACAAAAACTACAAACTCCAACCCGTAAAAAAAATCATAATTTATAAGAATATTAACAATCATCAATCATCTGATGAGAAGGATATGTAGCTTGATTTTAAAGATGAAATTTCACATTAAAGAAAAATTTTACTGTCCACCTGTTTATCATTCAATTTAATTCAATTCAATTCATTTATTTCATTCTTCTTCTTTTTCCAACAAAACATAACACAAGATAAATCAGGTATTACATCATAAAACAAAAACATTTGCCTTTGCAATGAATAAATGATATTGATAAACATAAGAGCGCATACTGGCAAAAAAAAAATAATACAAAGTCAAGCTTTAGTTGAAAACTAATCATATCTTTGCCCGTGGGATTTCGAGGTGTATAGCACATTTTTACGTTCGCTGTCTAAAAAACTGATATATTTTTTTTAAGATTATGACCTTGTGATCCTTTAATTCAGGGGCAAATGTTGAGGTTTCTCGTTTTGCCCAAAACATTTATGGAGTATGTGTGTTGTGCCATTTTTTTTTCTTGTGCGCGCTCAGTCATACCCCGCCGCTGTCTGATTTATAATCCATTACTTTTCTTGTCGAACGAGGGAAATTCCCCAATCGCTGGTCGAATCTCATGTATTTGAAAGGTTCATAAGAGAGTCGATCTGTCAAATTGAGAACAAACACAAGTGCAAATAAGAAAAGAAGCATTTCTTCTGCAGTGTGTGTATGTGTGTGTGTGTGTGTGTGTGTGTGTGTGTGTGTGTGTGTGTGTGTGTGTGTGTATGTGTGCATGCGTGTGAGGGGAGGTTGGCGGGGGGGGGGGCGGAGGTGGGGTGGTAAAGGGGAATGAACGAACTGCGCGCAAGGTTCTATCCCTGTCTCTCGCGTTGACCATAAATGAATAAACAAAAGAGGGTTCATATTCCAACACTCCTACGTATTCATTTATACTGAACATGATCGATTTCATTTTGAAGTCTCTCAGGCCAGACATCGAAACGTTTCATGGGAATATTTACTTGACAGTGGGTGGACTGTATGACAGCTGGTTGACCGAATACGTTGCCTACGGGGTCTTTGTGATATTGAAGCACGACTGGCCGGCGTTAATTCACAAAGGTGATGCTTCGTATCACAATCACAATCGTCAACGATATCTGTATGCAGACACGAAAACATAATTACTAACACGTCATACACACGCACAAAGAGCAACTCCCAAATAAGAATTGCGTAACTTTTTTACGTAAAGGTTTGGAGCAAAACAATTTGGCAGAGGTATTTCTATACATTCATTGTAGAAAATATTCCTTGACTACCAAATCATGTATCCTTTTCACACAAAAATTATTTATAAGTTCTGTGTGAAAATGTGAATGATCCGTTGAATCAGTATTGTACTGGGAGCGCAAATTCACACACAGAGACACAGAGACACACACAGACACACACACACACACACACACACACACACACACACACACACACACACACACACACAAATGAATGGTCCTGGCTTTTCAAAAGCCACAAGAGACTTTTTTTTAGTTTTACGAAACGAGATTTTGACAAATTTTATTTCTGGTATAAAATTATGTGTGTTAAGTGTTGTTGTTGTTTTCTCTTTTGCCACCGTTTGACCATCTTTTGCCATTTTAACATCATTAAAATTGAATTTAAGCATTATTAAGTCATAGTGTATACTCACTCAACCTCTTATGTTCACACATAATGTGCTGCTAATTGTTGGTAACAATATCTGATGTCAATATCACAATGAACTAAATGGATTTTGGGAGGATTGAAAATCTTTTCCCTAAATTAATGCGCTCATCAAACCGTAAAAACGAATGAAAAGTGTTACGCCATTTTGATTATTTAAAGTTATCACACGTACCACGTAACTTATTAGGTAAGTGCATGGTTATGACAGCATATGCAAGAACAATGTATGAAGTTAAGCCTTGTAGCCAAATTCCACATTGATAGCGAATTTTGCCAATCGGAACACTTTTGATTCCTCGCATTATGTTTATGTTGTGTATATTTTTTTTTTAATGTATACGTCGTGAATCAAATTACTTTTTTGAACTGCGTATAAGGAGCATATTTTTTTTCTTTTTATATTTTCTGTTTCAAACTATTACTTGCGATAGCGTGTCTGTCGGTCAGTGTGCGTGCAGATTGAGGGATTTTGTGTTGGTTTTAACGTGTGTTGTTAGGTGTTTGTGCTAAACATTACTAGGGGAAATTAGGGAAATGAATTGTCAAATACTCGATACCAATCTTTACCTTATGGACCATTGTCTTTTCACTGATAATCACCACTAATGCAATGACCATGCATGTCTCATAACAATATTAGTAACTGTGATTATTGTGATGATTAATATGATCAATAACAATAGCAATGATGGTAATGATGATTATATTAATATAATCTTCTTTGTGGGTTATCTATCATTTCCAGGTACCCATTTATACCCTTGGGTAGAGAGGAACATGGTTGGTAAAACATCTTGTCCTTGTCGTGGACATAATAGGCACTTGACTTGATTCGAACTCTGGATCTCCAATTGAAAGGTCAAGAGTTTAAACTATCAAAGTCACCACGAATAAGTCAAACAATGCCCCCCCCCCCCCCTTTGAAATCTATCTATTTCATGGTGCATAATATAGTGCCTGTTCGTGCCACTATCTAAGCTTATCGTTGCAAGGTGACAACAAACAATATGTTTGCTTCAACTTTTCTTCATACTTTTTGTGCGACCTTTCTGGAATGATATTCATCAACGTAATCTAATCGCCATTCTGAGTTTATTTCTCTCTATTCTCTTTGGTTCTCGAGAGAGGATAATGATGGGAATTGCTGAAAGAGATGATAACAGATTCACGAACCGTTTTGCTTCTGACCGTTATTCGTTGGCCTATCATAATACTGCTAACAACATCTGCATGCTCAATTAGCTCATGGCGGCGCCCGCCAGCCATAGGTACAGATTGTTGAAACGGTGCATGAAATCCTAGACTCATTCAATAATCATGTAAATTTCATCCATAGTCCCATGGAAGGAGGAAAATAGATCAACAACTTCAATTGCACCAATTTCTTGTCATGACCTCTTTCAGCTGTGCTATATTGGGACTGAAGATTACAGAATATCACGTCATTTTGTTTGTTAATCTTCAACCATTGCATGTGTCGTTGCTTTTTATTCACTGTTTCAGTGTCAATTCAACTGATGCAAATTGAGAGGAAGAGGTGGGAAATTTTAATTCGTCTTTCTTGTGTTTTGAAAGTGAGGGGTTGCACCGCAAAACAAAATAAATGAATTAAAAGCAAGTAAACAAACCGAACAATCTGGAGGTGCGTCAACCTTATACTGTCTTGAGAATTCACAGGCAAAAAAAAAAAGAAGTAATTTTGTGTTACCCAATAAACACTTTCCGCCATTAGCAGTGAAAGGACCAATATCCCTCGTTACCTTACTGATATGCCCAGATGATTATGTTATTTTTTTCCCTACATTTTCGTCCTATTTACTTCTAATATCATTTTACTTCGAAAAAAAAAAATTATATATATCAAAGGGACCCCTCAAATTTTTAAACCTGAAATTCTTATTTTTCGATTTTGTTAATATCTCTTAT